>NW_004955404.1:14534556-14588611 GCF_000276665.1 Chinchilla lanigera | reverse complement strand
ATAAAAAAAAAAAAAAAAAAAAGAATCAACCCACCAGACCTAGCTTATGGCCTCATCTGAAAATGCCTTTCTCAGGCCTAGGGGAAGCCCAGAAATGACCTTCTGTCACACCATCATCTTCGTCTACTAGGACACGCTTCAAATATCTCACCTGTCTTCTGCTCCCCTTGCTTCCTAGCATTCCTTTGGATGAAATCCGGAGTCTGGCACATTGTAATCGCCCATAATGACCAATTTCCTTCCTTTCTTCCAGAGCATAAAGCTGGAACCCTGATGTCCTGTTCAAACCCCAGCCAGTTACTAACTATGCAACCTGGCCATATATATATATATATTTATCTCTCTGTGTTTCAGTTTCCTCATCTGTGAAATGAATTATAATTATATCTTCCTTATAAGAAAGATCAAGTTAATAGGAGTTAGCTGTGGTTGTTGTTTGTTGTAACTCATAATTCGAATTTTCCAAGACCACTTTGAATCTCAACTTGGCTGTCTTTGTGTTACAAATCTCCCAGCTTAGACTTGCATATTTCCTGAGGTCTCCATGGGGTTCCCCTTGAGGGGTGTAATACTCTTCCCCCCATCCAACCGTTCCCCCCAGGTTTCCAGTTCCACAAGTACAGCAGCACGTCTCCTCCTTGCTCTCTCCAGCCTGCTGATGCCGGCTTCACCACACCTCACACCTTCTGCACCCCAAGCTGTTTGCTGTGTGTCTTCTTTCCTACCCTCCTTGACTTCCCTGCTTCTCCACTTACTGGTCACCCTGGCTAGAACCCGGAGTTGCTTAAAGTCTTCCTCTCTTTCTTCAGGCTGATGCGAGCCCACGCCATATGCAGCAGGACCCACCTACATACCTCTCCTGCTTTCCCTATAGAGAGCTCCGTCCTGGCCCTGGCTCAGGCTCCAGTGACTCTACTTGGGCTCAGCCTCCAGGCCCTCCCTGCTGAACTAGATTGGGAAGACATACTAGAAAGAAATACTTTCTCGTTTTCTACCCACTCTAATCCAGGGTATACAGCACTGCCAGGTGAGACTTCCAGAGGCGGAGCTTTCTCATTCAATTCTGGGCTTTATCCAGCTACATGGAAAGCATTTACTTCAATGCAGTCTCCTGTAGCTTTAAGTGGAAGGGACCTTCGTCTCTGTGGATTCTCCATGGCACTTAGTACTTCTCTTGTGATTGTGCTACTCTGGCTTGTGTTGCGATTATATGTACTGTGGTGGATTGACAACGGGTGGTCAATGTGTAACTCCCAGCTAAACTGGACCAGCGTGGTGCTGGATGTGGGAGGCCCACTGAGGATTGTTGCCGGCAGCATAAGAGGCAGAACTGGAGAGGAAGAAGTTTTGAAGCTGTTAGGAAGCTGTTAGGGAGCTATGGGTTCTCCTGGAGTTGTTGGCTCTCTTAGAGGAGCTTGTCATGCTGTTTTTCTGACATGAACTCAGCTATTCTCATCTTCGAAGGAGCTCAGGACCTTGTTGGTGCTGAGAATGGCTACGGTTCACTTTGGGGGAGCTCTGGTCTTCACTTTGACCATTGCTTCCTGGCTCCAGAGGGGAAGATGGTGCACTGCTCAGTCTCCGGGAGAAGCTTGTCATGCTGGCTTTCCAGATGGGAGCTTGGCTCTTCTTATTGTCAGAGGAGCTTGGGACCTCAGTGTTGCTGAGGATGGCTGTGATACTTTTCAGGGGGTTTTGGTTCTTAATTTAAGCATTTGCTTCCTGGCTCCAGTGCAGATCCCCCAGCCTGTGAACACAGATCCTTCATCCCATTTGCACAGACTTCCTAGCTTCCACCACTGACCTTTGGATCTTCCCAGCACAGGTCTGTAAAATAGCTCTGCATGAGACATTGTCATGGGCTCTTAGCCTCCAGCTGGACTCATGGGGGGCATTGTTATGAGTTTTAGGTCTGCAGCTGGACTCTGCAGAACGTTGCTGTGGGGTCCAGGCCCTCAGATGGATTCTTTCAGTCTTTAGTGTTTGGACAGATTTCCTGTACTCTCTGTGTATATGACTCTTTGGGTGACTATTGTAAAATAATCCTTATGTGTCCTGTATTAAACTGTTCCCCTTGCAAGCCCCTGACTGCAACATGTACTCTTGTCCTCTCCCACCACTGGATCATAAGCCCTGTGAGGGGATGGTGGCACACACCTATAATCCCAGCACTCTGGAAGCTAAGACAGAAGTTTGAGGCCAGCCTGGGCTAAAAAATGAGACCCTGTCTTTAAAATTCAAAAAAGAAAGGGGTAAAAAAGAAGAACATTGAGTCTCGTGAAGTCAGAGATTTAACAATTTCCCTCCAAACTGGAAATCATGGTTCCACCAAAGAATCTTTGGGAGACACACTCAAACCATATCCAAATCACAGCCCCTTCCTCGGTGCCATTATTGAATCTGCTTGGATGCTTGCCATTCCACATTTCACCTTGTCCTAAAGACGTTGTGAAGCAGCCTACAAAACTTAGCCAATTAAGGACTTACTGCAAAGGACTTACGTTGATTTTCAATGAAAGCCTCCTCCTTTTCTAAGAGCTCAAATGCCATCCCTTTAATCACCTGTTCTAGAATTTGTCTACCAGGTGTACCACTGGCAATTTCTGAAATGTACCCTTTGAAACTTAGGACATTTCCTTGACCCCTAATCTTCTCTCTGATCTTGTTTTCCTTCATTCTGTGATCACAACTGGTCCTTTCATCTGCATATTAATATTGTGAAAATCTCATTCATATGTTCCTTTTGGGCAGCAAAAAACAGCCCTGTATTTGAAAAGTGGCAATGAGAAATCACGATGTGATTCCAAAATAGAAGAAGGCAGTTCCAATTATTCTGATTATTTGAGCAGATTCACTCTGAGGACTTTCCATCCTCTGAATGACTCTGGGCCAAGCCCCTCGCTTGGTAATTAATGACTTCCAGATATGGATGTGGTGGCTGGTCTTGTTCATAAATCATTCAGTCATGCGTGACCGAAGTCAGCAGAAAAAGAACTCTCCAGCTCCTCATCTGCTGGATTTGGAAGAGTGGCTGGGCTGCACAGACATTACTAGGAGGGCTCAAGTTTCTGAATATGATGAGCAACTTGGTAAAAGTGCAAGGTAAACATAAAGTTTCACTCGCTGTAAACAGACTGAATTAGGAGCCATAACCTTCTCCAGATAGCTGGTACCATTCGGATTATCTCTATTACAGAACATGGCCGGGGATGATTGGTTTGGAAATATTCTTTCATGTGTCTCTTTAACTCAAATGGTTGGAATGAGAAGTGGAAATCACTTTCTAACAATAAATTATTTCCTCTCTGAACTTCCTTCCTGTCAGGTTATTTTTATTTACTTCCCCAGCCACACATACTCCCTGACTCAACAGTCTGCTTTACCTTCTTAAAATACTTACAGTTAGCTTTTATTATTCACCTGAATTTATAGATCTCTTTTGATTCATAAACCTTGATTCTTGCCTTAATCAGTATGCAACTGTCTACCTTTTAACCTCTCTTGTATTTCATCCTTTTGTTTTATTTTTCCTATTGTAAAAGTTATGTCCTGTATTATACCAGCCTCTGGGAACAATATTGTCTTCTTTGTATTTATTCCAAATTCGGATGGAATCTAGACAGAAACTTGAGGCTTTTCCATGTCCCCTCCCTAACATCTGCAAGCTTCCCTGATCTAACTTGGAACAATCTCCAGGTCTGCCACCTGCTCCTCACTGTCTACACCACAGAGAGGGTCCAGACTCTCTTCTCAGCAGAATTCTGGCTTGGCTCTTGTCCCACCACCAGCCCCACCACCTGACTCTTAAACTCCATCAGCCTCTCCTCTAAATAAGCACTCAAAGAAAGTAAAAGCTGTGGGTTCCTTGCAAACTCAGCACCTAAAAGACGCATTCTTCTCCCAACAACGTGTGCATAGAAGTTCTTCTCACTTGGGAGTTGAAGGCCACTACTGCTCCCTCGAAGGCTTCTTCTGCCATGCTTCTCTCTCCCTCTCTCTCCCTCTCTCTCTCTCCTTCTCCTCTCCTTCTCTTTCTTCTTCTCCCCTCCATCTCGCTCTTCCTATCTCCTATCTCTCTTCCTATGTTAACTACAGATAGACTTTTCCCAGGTGTCCCAGGAGGGCTAATAAGCTTGATTCATCTCTAGTGTTTCCACAACAAATACCCACAGCCAGGTTGCCCAGGTTGACACATTAGTGTGGGTTCTTCTGTGGGCCAGGAACTGGACACCCCTCCAACACTTTCAAGAAGGCCCGATGCTGCCACCGGACCACCCACTATGGGCGGAGACTCCCCTCTCGCAGTGTCCTTACCCTTCCATGGGGTTGACTGCACAGTGGGGAGGAGGGCGCTGTCCTTCCTACACTCAGGTCTGGGCATGGACATGGCCTCAGAAGTCTATGGATTTCTTCCGCTCTAAGCCTCTGCAGGTTCTCCTCTCCCTGAGGCCTGTAGCAGCTTCCCCTCCTCCTGGGCCATCTGCTCCCCTCCTGCCAGCTAACATAACTTTATGTGACTCTCTCATGATGTGTGTTACCCTCCAGCCTGTTTTATGGTTTTGAATAGTGTTGTGTTGGTAAATACTTAACAACCAATGCTTTACAAATGTGTGTATAGATACAAAGATTTGGCTTACAACACAATTTCCTGTGTCATTCAATTTCTTGTGTTATTCACACTGTAATGGTTATAGACCTGACACCTTTTGAGGTTTAATCTGTATTTTTAACATTTTATCCATCTCTTAAATCTAGGGAAAAAGGGGGAAAAATGAAATCTTGACAAGCAGCTCTTGCCAGTTTCTGAGGTGCAGATACTTCTATTATTGCAAGCTGAAGCTACCAACCATATGTCACTAAATGAGGCGTTGGGAAGATAGGTACACTAGCAAATCTTTATCAAATATAACAGGCCTGAAAACCTTAAGAGCACAGATGACAATTTAGAGAAGTGATGACTTGTGAGTATTAATTACTTTTGTTTTCAATATAATTTAATTGTAAGTTTACAGACTTCACTTCATTAAGTGACTATGTTTAAAAACCAGGATGCAAAATTCCTGAAAATGTAACAATTAGGTCTCCTGAGCTGGTATGAGCTGGGGTAAGCAGGTCTCAGTACCCACTGGCTTTTGGATGAATATATAGGCAAATACACTACATCACCTCTGCTAGACTGCAGGAAGACAGACCCTGGCCTCTTGACTGTTTCTCTCACACCATCTATTCGAATCAGAGAAGTTATGGCAGTGTGGAAGCCAGGCAGTGAGCGAGACAGGAAACTTTTCTCCTTCAGAGCCACGTGGCATTGTACTTTTCCATTTTATAAGATCCACACTCCTACTACTTTCTGTCACACTATCCCACATATATTAGCTTTGTTTTTTCTGTTACATGTAAGTTTCTGATAGCTTGGAATTCAGTCTTACTCAGGAATGAGGGGGTATAATTAGACATCTCCACCCATTTGCCTTTTGTGTGGTGGACAGCTGACCTTTGTCAAGTCCCAATGTACCTCACTTGCTGATCTCTATAATACCTCCATATCCAAACACTCCTAGTTTCATTTTTTATATGTGGAATGAGTCAGTGCCTTTCTTACCTTTTCTCAGATTCCTCTTTTAAAACTGAGCTTATGTGCTGTTTCAGAGTTTGTATTTTATCCTTTTTTCTTTATAAAATCAACAAGTAGTACAGTATGGACAAACAAGGGATGTGAAGTGAAAGATACTCAATAAGTGGATGGATGAATGAATGGGTGGATCAATCAATTGATTGATTCATTGATGGACTGATAGATGGGAGGGTAGATAAATGGATGCATAGGTGGGTGGATGGATGGATAGTTGGGTGGGTAGATGGGTAGTTGGGTGGATGGATGGGTGAATGAATGGATGGGTAGTTAGGTGGAAGGATGGGTGCACAGATGGGTGAATGGATGGGTGGATAGATGGGTAGTTGGGTAGATGGATGGGTGGGTGGATGGGTGGATGGGTGGATGGATGGGTAGTTGGGTGGATGGATGGAATGCATTAAGGAGAAGTCAAGAATCAAAGTAGTTCTTTTTCATTGGTTTGCAGCACTGGGTCTACCATTTCTTTTACCCAAGTCAAGAGAACAGTCACTCATTCATTCATTCATTTATTCATTCAACTGATATTTATGAAGCCTTCCCCTCCCCCTACTATTCATTGCTCAAGGAACACAGTAGAAAACAAGACAAAGTCCGTGGAACTTAGTTCTAGTGTTAGGAGGAGGAGATGAGGGGACAGTGGGGAATAGCTCTTAAATGTCACCATATATGAAACTATCATCCTCTCTGTGAATGTTTATCAGCTTCACCTCCCTTAACTTTGCCAGTAACAGTCCATCTTGGTATTATTGTTGTTTCACTGACTCTTAAAGAATGACAGTTTGATAAACAAGGAGCCCAGGTTGGAGCATGAATGGCTTAAATGGAAATTTTTCCAGTGTGTTACAGAACAATATGTATGATTGATCCTACTTGTGAATTAGATTTGCTGAAGATACTTCCTTATGAAGCTATGAAAGTTTATTGAATGCTCAAAGAAAAGTTATATCTAATATACTTTACTAAGGATTACATCCTACAGCCTCTAAAGGAAAAATATATTTAATTGTTTTTTTCTGCAGACTACGGGTTAGTGGCCACAGACTTGTCTGGCCAGCACTCTTCCTCCACCCAGTGGTACAGTGTGGCTTCATGAACCTTTTCCCACCATGTTCAATATCTTCTTTAGGAAGTCAGGAAATTGTTCACAGCTTATTTCTTTTTGAAGTTTTTGGTTGGATTAAGGTACTAATATAAATTGAATTAAAATTTTCCAATGGCAAATTTTTCTATAAAAAGTAAACCAAATTCTAAATTCCCAGGGGACAGAAACAGCGGCTTATATTTCTCTCCGTACTGCACAATACTTAGCGAGCTCAGTGCATGGTAAAAATAAGGGCTCTGTAAGTTCATTTGTTGGATGAATGAATTTCTTTATTCATGAATAAATTCTTTATTCATGGATAAACTTATTTATTCACTCATTACATTTCTTCCTTTCCATGCAATTTAGTTGCCATTTTCTTTATTCTTTGGCCTCAGTAATACTTTTCATATCATTTTCAATAAGAGAGTTGAATAAATGCATATTGACTTGAATTGAAAAGAGAAATGGAAACAGACAGAAAATCTTAAACAAATTGGACCACAAATCTTCCAGTGAGTTGCAAATTAATCCTGTGAAATGCTCCGGGTGTTTTGGATGAGGGAATTCTATCCCAGACAGGTCACACTCTCTTACTAACCTGGGTCTGGCTGAAGGAAGATTCCTCTAATCCAAAACATCCTGCGACTTTAATTTAATTGCGAAACACACGTTGTGCAAGCTAAGTTAGATTTCAGGATGACTTAGCAGAAAGTCCCCAGTTTGATCATAAAAATGGATGCCAATAATACAATAAAACTGACTGCACTGAGTCAAACAGAGGCACGTACAAACAAGTTGCTAGAAGCTTCTATTTAGTGTAATGTCAGGAGAAACACAACTGTGAGTCACTCAGGGTTAAATTTTAATTTCACGTCTTTTTAATATAAAACTACGCTTTCTATCCTCACACCAAGTAGTTTACCTTGCCACCTTTGATCCCCTTCCTTGCTTTTCCATGCAAATTACTTCTATGGTAGATTCTGATAATGCTACTTCCTTGCCTTTCACATCTGTCTCTTTCTTGTCCCAAATCTTCCAACCACTTTCCTTCCTGTCCTTTTCTCTCTTCCCCTAAGGAACTCCAAGAACCTCAGTTCCAGAGCATTTGAATATGCAGCCATCCATTCATGTAACAAACCATATGAAGCATCTCCTGTGTAAGGCATGTGCTTGATTTTAAGGGCAGGTCAAAGAAAACTGAAGTTATTGCTTCAGTTCTGCAGTGGAGATTCAAATGGGAAGGCAGGATTGAAGCAGAAAGGGGAGCAGGAGAAAGATGAAGCTGGTATATACACATACGAGACAAGTGGGAGCCCAACCAGGTCACAAATAGAGTAGAGCCCCCAACCAAACTCATCACATTCCCCCACAAAGCCGCTTTCTCCTTCAGATTCCCCTGCTTTATCACGTCCCATGACTATCTCTCGTCTTCCAGTAGCACTTCATCAAATCCATCTGTGTCCATCTCTCGTCATTTCTGCACTTGCCTGCTCCTTGAGAAGGAAAACTTGGAATATGGTGACAAATCTGATTCCTAGTCCATCCACATCTCTGGAGATTACTCCAGCTTCCAGCATAAATAAGTGCTCAAAAATAGTTGAGTTCAATTAAGTTATTATCATCTCAGACGCTTGTAAAATCTGTTGCAAATAAAACAACTGTCTTCTACATTGCAGAATTCATTTTGTATACAAATAGCTACCCTTTCCTTGAGAAGCCAACGTATAGATATTGAGGACCAAAGCAAACGCCCCTAGGCCTCTGTGTGTTCTTGGCAATGGACAGAACAGTCTTGTTTGTCTAATCTTATATTTTGTGAAACACACATTGGTAGAAGGAAACTCCCTGTTGCTACTACTGATTGTTCTATTCTCTAGTTTCCTACTCTAGTTTCAAATACTCTACAACTTTGTTCCTCCCAGTTACACGATATCATTTCCTGGCTCTCAGTTTCCGTGGGGATGACACTAGCCTGGCAAATATATGGTCTCCAAGTAAGGATCCCACCCAGACAGAAGAGGCAACTTGAATGTAGTCATGCTGTCTAATCCTTTATTGGGGTGTGCTTACCTTGATGTCCCATGGGAAGCTTTGCCCCAAATCAAGTCACTTGTGGAAGTCAGTATATATAGCCACAGAGCTCATTCTCATCTTACAAGGGCATGATGAAAGTGAGTAGGCACGTGAGTTAGCCATTGTCGGGAAACTTCTGTGCAAAGACCACAGATCCTTATGGACAGAAGCAACAAGAAACATTCATTTCCTGAACCTGTAAAATTTAGTTGATCTAGACTGGGCTCAGAAGAGTGGCTCTGTTGAGCTCACTGCACTCCACCCACCCATATGGGATCTAATGGGGACCGCCGACTGTAGGTGGGACTGGGTAAGGTGACTACACTCTGTTCCTCAGACTGGTAGGTTGGACTGAACATAAACTTAGCATGGCAAAACACGGAAGATGGACTCAAACTCACAGTTGCTTTGCAAATCACTGCTTGTATCAGGTGACATCTCTTCAGTCAAAGCAGGTCATGTGGCTGAATTAAGAGTCAAGGAGTAGAGAAATAACTTCCTTTTTTGATGGGAAGATCAGCAATGTAAGGTGGTGGAGGGTTTGGTTACGAGCGATGAAGAATGGAGCTGTCACCACAATCTAACAAGAAGGGAGGAGCAATGTCTGGGCAGAGATTCCATTCACCTTTTCTCTCCCTTCTGGTCATTCTGTCACACCCCATTTGGTAGTTCTTTTATGTCCAGCACTCATAGCGGAGGCCTTCATGCCACCATGGAGATGGGAGAACAGATACTGCTCAAGGTCTTCACTTTTGCTAAAAATCACTTTATTTTTTTCCCTCCATTTTGATCACCATTCACTTTCATCCCCAAATTATTTGGCTTTTCTGGTTTTATGGTGGAATCCACAGAATCCTACCTTAGTGCCCTTTCTGCTGTCCTATACCGTGACTCACACTGTTAGCATCATGGTTTTCCTTGCCAAGTCACAGCTGAGGAAGCCCAGCATTCTCTGAGATCTAAATTATCCCAGGAAAAGAAAAAAGAACTTTGAGATAAAATGTTAGCTTCCTAAACCCATATCCTTATTAATGCATCCTGGCATTTCACATAGTCCATACCATGCATGGAAAACCTTCACCCATGCCTAAGACTTTTGAGTGAGGGAAGCAGCCAGGGATTTGGGTGGAGAGAAGTTGAAGAGATGTGAATAAAATGTAAAGTCGGGAAAGACACTGAAGATCAAAAGAAAATGTCAGTAGAATCTCCAGCTTTCATCCTGTATGGAATTGTGGAATCCTTTTATCCCCTGGGGCTGAGTACTTTGCCTTTTGTTAGGCTATTTTGCAACTGCTAAGGTCAGTTAACATGTAGAAAGTCGATATTTGTCATTTATTCCTACTCCTCTTGGTTCAAATGACCATTGTTCACAGCAATGTTAAAGAATCTTGTCAAAGGCATCGACTTTATAAACCAGTGGCAATATCACTCTGGTTCCCTCATGAACTGATGGCAATTAATGATAAATAATGTATGAATGAATGAAAGTCATTCTATATTTGTATGACAGTCATGATTTTACCTTTTTTGAAATTGTTTTTTAATACTATACTGATGAATTACTTCTATGCTATGTTCTCTATAGTCACTTTCCCTTATTTTGTTTTTCGGATTATACAGAAATGTACTTGCAGTCATAAAAATCAAAACTGATTTTGTTTGATTATTCTCTAATTTTCTCCAGAAGAAAAATCACCGTCATAAAGGCAAAGCTTAGATACCAAAGGAAGCCTAGAGGCCCAGAACGGTGTGCTGGCGGCACCCATGGCCAGATATGGTTCGCCCACGCGTGCTCCTTTGCAAAAGTGGCTGGGAGCCTCTCAAAAGAAGGAGTGAGAAAAGCAATGCCAGGGTCTGGGATTGCTTGGCACTGGAGTTGCCTTTTAGACCTCACCAAATAAAGTTTGATGAACTAAGTGCTCAGAAAGGAAGACAGAAAAAGAAACAGTAGTCAAACCCCACCTTATTCTAAATAACAGTTAAAGACAGATATAGGAAACGGAGATAGAGTTTTGCAAACGCAAAAGGGGCCAAGAGACAGAGGGGGAAGAAAAGAAAAGGATGTAAAAAGAACTAAGATGTGTTATGTACCTGTACCAACTCCCCATGGTGAATGTAATCATTTTGTACCACAAAGATACCAACAAAAATTAAAAAAAAAAAACAAAACTAAGCTAAAAAAGAGGAAGGGCCTTTAAGAGGCGTGAAGGCTGCGCTCTCGTGCATAGATTGATGCCATTATTGCAGTAGTGATCTCATTAATTTAAGCATGGGTTCCTTATAAAAGGTTATTATCTCCTTTCTTCCATGCAGTCAGAGAGTGTAAGCTGCCTGGCAAAGACTGAGGCTTTCAGAACCTTGATGTGTGGCCAGTTGATGCTTCTAGAACATGTTCAATCGAAATACTTCAGGCAAGAAGAGCCCTTTCACTCTGTAACAGCCTTAAGGTGTCCCCCAGTTCTTCTACCCATTTGAATTTGCACCCTTGACTACTGAGTCTATCTTTAACTACTTTTGAAACCATTTACACAGCTTTAATGGTGTGACATTACTCACAGCACTCAACCAGAACTGAAGTAGATTCAAACTCTACCCCAGTGTAAACAATAATCACTCTTTGGCAGTGATTCAAACAAAATACAGGGCAAGGATTTGCCCTGCAAGGCCTTCTATTTTTGGCAACGCACAGCCAGGGCTGTCTTTTGTTTGTGCCATTTGTGTGCTTATCCTAAACATACACAGTTATCCGGAGTAGATTCTGTGATCGCATTTTTCATTCTGCAATCACATTCTCAACGGTATCTGGGTAACAAATCTATCCCTTAAACAAGAATGTCAGTCCCTTTCAGGATGGCATCGGATCTAAAACTTACCTTTTTAAAGTGGCATCCGGGACAGTTCAAAGAGACTCATGGTTGATAATTGTAGGTGTTATTTACAACGGTGAGCCCCTCCCACTGCCGGCACAGCAGGAAGCACTTCACAGACGCCATGTTCTTCAATTCTCACCTGAGGGGTTGGAATGAGTATCCTAATTTTAGAAATGAAACAACGAAATGCTGAGAATTAAAGGTTAATTTGTCCATATAACTAGTAAAAGTCTGAGTCTAGAGCACTTGCTCTTAACCTTCATGTCATTGAAAGGCACTTTAATCATGGATCCAAAGAAACCCTCACTGGCCGCCAGGCAGGGGACAGTGATGCCAGCAGTAGAGAGGAAAGAGATACCCTTCCCAGACTTCAGAGTTTATACTCTACACTCCTTCCTCTCCCGTCTCGGATGAGTCATTCATGCTGTTATGATCAAGATCAACTTTCTGCACCTATTGAGAAAATCACAACCTTTCATTTTATCAATATTGTGTATTAATCTATCCACTGTCCAGTAATAAACTCATCTTGTCTTCCTGAGGTAAATCCCACTTAATTGTATTTATTTTATTTATTTTAAAAATTATAGTGAAATATCTGTAACATAAAATTTGCCATTTTTGACCATTTTGCTAGTATTTCATTGAGGATTCTAATGTCATTTGAATGTGAACATTCTTTTTTTTTTTTTTTTTTGGTATCGGGAATCCAACTCAGGACCTTGTGCTTGCCAGGCAGGCACTTGTGCCTCTGAGCTATATCCCCAGCCCTGAATGTAAACATTCTATAGTTTCCTTTCCTTGGGATGTCTGGCACAGTGTAATAGTACCTTCATAAGATGGGTTGGAAAATGTTTCCTGTCTTCTTTTTTTTGGAAGAATGTGCAAAGTGTTGGGTGGAGCTTTACATCAAGACAATGAGCAAACTTTGGAGCTTGGACCAGAGGAGACTAAGCGTTAAATAATTTAAAAATTCCCAGCAGGTAAAGAATATGACTTAAAGTAAATAGGAACCCTCTTAAGAAAATATAAAAGAGGAGCTAAAATCATATAGTGTAGAAGGCAAATGAAAATATATTTGTAACAGACAAGCAAAGGAGTAGAATTTGATTAGTACCTTAAAAATATGAGCCTAATATACAGGTAAGCATTTGGGAAAAGCATTTACTTATAAAAGTTGTCATGGAAATGATATATGAAAAAATTATATACGAAAAGTTGTCATAGAAATGATATAGAATAATCATTTAATGAAACCCAATATTCTGATCTCAGAGGCTTCAATAATTATCAACACATAGCTACTTTTGTTTCCTCTATATCTGCTTTGCTTTTACCCCCAAACCCTATTGTATTATTTTGAAGCAAATTTCAGATATCAAAATTACCTTCTCCATGAATATTTTGGCATGTATCTCTAAAATACAAGGACTTCTAAAGTATAGCCCTATGCACATTATTGCATCCCCCCAAATTAGTATTGCCCTACTACCACTAAATTCTAAAGTTCCTCTGTAATCTCACAAAAAATTTACAGTTGGTTTGCTCAACTCAAGACACAAACTAAGCCCCCTACATTGTATTTTCTCAAGGTGTCTCAAGTCTCTTTTATTATAGGGTACCCCTCCCTTTTTCTGTTTTTTTTTTTTTTTGTTGTTGTTTTTCTCCGGTACCGGGAACCGAACTCACGACCTTGCGCTTGCCAGGCAGGCGCTTTTGCCGCTGAGCTAAATCTCCAGCCCCCTGCTTTTATTTCTTAAAGAATAATACTTGTATAGGCCTAGTGAATATTGCACACTGTTTCTGTTGACTACAGCTCTATGAAGGTGTGTGGTAGTCAGGGCTCTTCAGAGAGAGAACCAATAATACTGTAGGTAGATATGAACTGGGCTCAAAATATACAGTAAATGTTTAAATTTTAAAAAATTGTTACAGTAAAAGACACAGGGGCAGAATTAACAGCAATGTCTCTTACTGTAATAATTCTTTAAAATTTAAGCATTGACTGCATTTTAATGACAGCTCCTAGGTAGATGATAGATAGGTGATAGCTAGTGATAAGAAACTGGCTTATGTGATTATGGGAGGCAGATAATCCCAAGATTTGCAGCCAGCAAGCTGGAGCCACAAGAAATCCAATGGTGTAGGACCAGTCCGAACTGGCAAGCCTGGGGGCCAGAAGAGCTGATTTGGTTGTTCCAGTCCAGCAGGCTTGAGACCCAGGGAGCTCCGACGTTGCAGTTTAATTGTGAAGGCAGAAAAAAAGCCAATGTCCCAGTTCAAAGGCCGTCAGGCAGGAGGAATTCCCCTTCTACAATGTGGACTTCTTTGTTCTGTTCAGCCCTCCGACTAGGGGATGAGACCCACCCACACCACAGAGGGCCATCTGCTTTACTCAGTCTACCAATTTCAATATTAATCTCATACAGAAACAGCAAGTACTTGAAAGTCCATGGCCCAGTTAAGCAGCGACCTCAAACCATCGCAGGGTGTATGTATTGCCCAGGAGCTGGTAGTTAGATCCAGATGCTTCCTTGGACAGATTCAGGGTTGACTTGTTTTTCCCAGAATACTCCACGGGTGTGACACAGCAGGAGGTTTATGAAGCCTGGCTCTCCTCTCTGCCATGTTAAGAGCCATTGGTGGGTTGAGGTAACCCAGCCTGGTTCATTCATTGTACAATCCTCTATCAAAGTTTCACCTAGCCCTTTAGCAGCCACTGAAAACCATTCACCTTGATCCATAATTTCATTAGATGTCGTGAAACAGTGATAGTTTCACTCCATTATCCAGTCTCATTTATTAGATGCAGATTGTACCTTTCTTCTATGAGAAGAAATTTACTTCATAAACTATTTAGTGAGCCTTCAGTAACAACTTCAGTATAGTTCTGCAGAGGGTGGACAACATGATTACTCTGTTCTTCATTCTCCAGTCTTCAGAACAATGACGTGGATTCTTAGCTTCCTTCAAAAAGGTGTGTGTATGTGTGTGTGTGTTTTAATTGTTGGAAATCTCAGAGCTCATAGATTTTTTGTTCATTGTATATGTTTCAATCTTGGTCACTATTATTCTCTCTGGTACTGGAATGACCATATCTCTGGTTAATGAGCTCTGCAGCTTGGTTCCTAAGATATTTTCCCTGATGGCCTCATTGTCTCTGATAGTTTCCTTGAATATCTTGCTCCTCTGACAAGATGTTCAGGCTCATCCTTAATCTTGAAGCAGCCATTTCTCCAAGGAACTCTTTTACTTTTAGTGAGAAGTGATATTTTAAAATCACAGTATGGAAGCCAAGTCATAGCAGAGCATGCCTGTAAAACCAGCTACTCAGGAGGCTGAGGCTGGAGGACTACAAGTTAGAGGCCAGCTTGGAAAACTTAGCAAGACCTTGTCTCAAATAAAAAATAAATAAGACTAAGGATGTAGCTCAGTGATAAAGTGTTTCCCCAACATGCACAGACCCTGGTTTCAAGTTCCAGTGATGAAAAAAAAACATGAAAAAGGAAAAGAAAATGGAAAAAAAAGCAAGCATAGTGTGTGTGCTGAAACTATTCACTACATGGGTTAGTCAGAGTATGCAGGCCTTTTCAATGCTAAAAAGACGTGCATTCTTTAACACAAAATACATCATGTACTCCTACTAACATTTCCAATTCAAATTTGGGATATAGAGTTTTTATTTAACTTCTTTGATGAGACATTTCTACCTCTTTCTCATATTGAAAATATTGGTTTCTAATGAAAAACAATTTTTTACTAAATATATAGTGTGTACAGTAACAATATATAATAAATCTATGATTGTATATAAGTATATTTTACTCTCAGAAAATATCATAATACAGGGATATAAATCATGCTAAACAGATAATTACTGAAAACCACTTCAGATTTCTTTTCATCTTGAAAATTTTGTTTCCTTTTTTCTTTTCATTTTTTCCTATGACTTTGGCATATACCCCACTAGGACTGCCCAGTCCCATTATGTGGTTTAAAAATAGAAGCAAAAAGCCAGACTGAGCTGACATCAGCCTTCTAGCCACCTTTGCAGGAAGCAGCGGTGCACCCCAGATAGGCTGGGATGCAAGTGCTGGGGCCAAAGATTTATTAACTTGGGTTTCTGCTGACTCGGGGAGGATATATACATAGGTATATTACAATACTGACTTTAACTTAACCGTCTATATTTAATAGGAATTTCACCTTTGCTAATGATCAATTATTCTGCCAGCTGAGAGTTAATTTCACTCACAAAGCTTTGGTTTTAGGGGGAAAGTACAAAGTCCGAGAACCACAAAAGGTGCAAGCTAAACTGGACCTTACAGGTCACTGGTTGAATCCCCTCAGTCTACAGAGGCGGAAATGAAAGCCCAGCCGCCTAGTAACTTGCCTGATATCACGCATGCAGCTAGTGGGTCCCAGGGGGAACCAGAAAGCCATCTGCTCCCTCACTTCCATGAAGCTCTGCCCTGCTCCTTTGCTCTTTTTGGGTCAGCACCAAAGGGGACCACCAGCTTCCCAATGAGCAGCAGAGGCAGCACTCAGCACCATTCTGAAAATTTCACCACTGGACTCAGCACATTTGTTTTGGTTACTTTTTTCTCGTTGCTGGGACAAAATACCTGACACCCAAAATTAAGGAAGGAAAGGTTTATTTTGCTTACAGTTCATGGAGGTTTCAGTCCTTACCTGGCAGATTATAAGGCACAGTGGCACATGGCAGAGAGCTGCAGCTCAGGACGGCAGAACACAGCTAAGCAACAACCACACACCAGGGCAGAATGGGGGAGGAATGGCCTCAAGCACCCTTTTCCTCTCCCTTACATATGCAAACTATCCACCCCAGGGTGGGTGTAGCTCTCACACCCACAGTCATTCAACTCTAATAGCCTGCCCATGGTCACATGAGGCTTTGGAGGGGACACACAGACATAAACCATAACAACATTCAAAATCCTTTATGAGATATTTGGTCAGTTGTATAAATATTCAGTAACTGGCTCTGAATATATAGTAAGATTTGTCTACTTTATTTGTACTTGCTCAGGTGAACACATTGACCAGGGCATATAATCAGTACAATGCAAACACCAGAGACTCCATTTCAAACAGTTAAAGCAATTTTCTTACTATCTTTTATTTTAAAAACACTTTTTTTTTCAGCAAGTGGGAATTGAACTCAGGGGTGCTCTGCCCATACATCACAGACTCCTTTTGTTTTTTATTTTGAGACAGGATTTCACTGTATTATCCAGGCAGAACTCAAACTTGAGGTTCTTCCCAGTAGCTAGGATTGCAGGAATGCACCACCATGCCCAGCAGGAAAGCATGCACAGGAGCGTGCATGCGCACGCACACACACACATAGGGCATAAAATAATTTTAACGTACTAGTTGCAATTGTTGTCTATCTATTTAATTCAGTAGGACACTAGCCCACACAAGGCATGGACCTTTCCCCAGAATTAGACTCTTCCACACAGGCAAACGGCTGCACAAGTCAGTGAAGTGGTGACCTGCAGACTAGCAAATTCTCATCAGAAATGCTACAGAGGTCGAAAGATGGGACCCGATGACATCAGTGTCCTTCCTACTCCTGAGACTGGATGAGAAAGTAGGATGAGAAATTTGGATTTAATAATTTGTGCAATTCCCCTACTAAAGAAGCTTCTTTAAGGTAAAGAGAAGCAGCCAACCCTTACCCGGAGAAACACAACCTGGGCTTCCTCCAAGTCTAAGTTCAGCCTCTCTCATTAGGGGGAAAGTACAAAGTCCGAGAGCCACAAAAGGTGCAAGTTGAACTGGACCTTAGAGGTCATTGGTTGAATCCCCTCAGTCTACAGAGGCGGAAACGAAAGCCCAGCCGCCTAGTAACTTGCCTGACATCACGCATGCAGCTCATTCCCCCCATGAGAGCCTTGCATGCCAGACTCAACAAGAGAAAAAATAAGCTAGAGAAAGCCCTCAGGGAAGGTGTCCACACACGCTGTCCCGGAGGACCCCTTCCCAAAGTGAACGACAACTTCCTGCTGACTGTGTACCCTGAGCTGCCCTGGGCTCTTCCTCCTTCTGTCTCCAACTGCCTGTGCTGCGCTCGTCCCTGCTACTGATGAACCAGGCCCACTCAGGGGTCAGCTGGCAGTTCGGTGCCAGGCCCAGTGTGAAGGGAAGCGAGGTCACATCTGGATCTTAGGAAGTTATTTGCCTCACTTCCGTGTGGTGGGTCATCCAGCCCCCCCACAAATTCTTGGGTCCTGACTTAGAGCTAGGCCCAGAGGAAGGGGCAGGCAACACCATTCCTGCCCTTTTGGGCCGCTGCAGGAGGAAGGAGGTGAGCAAGGGCAGTTAGAGAGAAGACTGGGGGTGGGGTGGGACGGCAAAGGGTAAAGTCCTCACCTCAGTGAGGAGGAGTAGTCTCACAGGCAGCGGGGGCAAGGTGACCCTCCAGGTGGACATGAAGGGTAAGAGCTCATCAAGAAAAGAGGAGAGGGAGGTTTACAGGCTGGGTAAAGAAGGGCTAAAGGCTCAAACTAAGAGTTTAGTGAGTTCAGGAACTGCAAGAGATTCAGACTTGTGGAAGGGAAAGAGAAAGTCTCAGGGTGAAGCAGAGAGGACAGCCGGAGTCCGGCAGACTGGTGATGTGACATTGACCTGTAGACAGGTCTCCAGGCCTGAAAGTGGTGCCTTCCTGATGCTTTCTGTTTCCTTCCTTCCTTTCTTTCTATTTTTCTCAGGACTGGAGATTGAACCCAGGGCTTCTGCACTGAGCTACATCCCCAGCATTCTAAGACAGGGTCCCACTAAGTCACTAAGTAGCCCTGGCTGAGCTCAAACTTGCAATCCTCCTGCCTCACCTTGCAATAGTGATAGGATGACCGGCATGCCCTACCATGACCAGCCCTCTCTTTCTTTCTTTTTTTCTTTTTAAGATTTTTAATTCAGTTGGAATATATTTGTGATACACAATAATTACATTCATTTTGGAAATTGCTATATATATAATTTTGATCATTTTCATGACCATTTCCTCTCCTCCCTACCTTCTCCTCTCCCTCCTTCTCACGCTTCCCTTTCCCATCTCCTCTTATTTTCTACCATCTCTCCTTTTTAATTTTAATTTAATGTATATTTTGGGTCTCTCCTACAAGAGAACTATTAGAGTTTTTCTTTATAAAATCAGAACCCGCCCCTGGGGGCCAGGCATGGCCTGCAGCTACTGTACACGGGTAACAGGTAGCCCTCCCAATACAAAGAGCCTAAAGGAAAGCTGTCTTTCCTTTTGAAACATCAGACATCAACAACAAAAGCCAAGGGACAATAAAAGGCAAAGGGGAACTGACTCCTTTAGTTTTTACTTCCTTTTACTTTCTTTAGCTGCATCACAAGTAAGATGCCAACACTAAGGCCCCAGAGGGCTAGTTCCTTTGGTAACTGCTTCTAATTTGAGAGGGTGGGATACAACACTGGTACCATGACCACAGCGCTCAGCCAGAATGTCCCGGCCATGGCACTGAACGCCACGGCTCTCCCTGGGCACTGGGTTTCTTTCTCTTCAGGATGCCTGAGCCACCTGTGTGTGTTAATAAAATGCAACCTCTCAAGTGCTGAGAAGAGACAGGTGACTGGTATTCCAGGCCACCTGCATGCCCAGCAAGGAGGTCAGGAGCCAGAGTACAGCTCTGTCCCCAACTGGTCACCACCCTTGTGACAAGGCAGTCCAGGTGAATAATACAGCCAATTCTACTCCATCATATATATTAACTTCTCATTTATTTCATTCAGCTGATCCCTAACTTGAACATGCATCAGAGTCTCCGAAGGCTTGGGAGAACCGAGTGTTGGGTTCCATTCCTGGCGCTCTGACTAGGCAGGTCTGGGCCCGAGCTGCTCATTTGCATTTCTAACAAGTTTCCAGGTGGTGCTGATGTGTGGTCCAGGGCTCACACTTGGAAAATCACTGATGAACACAAAAAAGTGTTCAAGGGCTGCTCTGTGCCAGGCTGTTAAGTTCTGGAGACACACACTTCTGCCTCAAGGGGCTCACCTGCTGCTGGTGGAAGCAGAAACAAAAACCTAAGCATTAGAATGCAAAGCAACAGAACAAGGGCTGAAACGGAGGTGAGAAGGGGTTGCTACAGCAGAGAGAAGGCGGGGGCCTCTGCAGAGGTAGAGAGCGGGTACCCTCAGCCTCAGGCAGGGAGGAGAGCAAGGTGGCAGCAGGGAATGACAGGTTCAGAGCAGCAGGGAGGCCTATATGGGGGGTGGAGGGAGGTCAGCCCTCTGTGTACCTGGGAAGAGGTGGAGTGTACAAAGGGACCAGGCATAAAAGTGTGGGACAGGGAGCAGGATCCATGTCGGATGAGACCTGACCGGATTTGCCTTTGGGGGAGCTCTTTCTGGGGTAAGAAGAGGAAAAAGAAGGGAGTAGGGCAGGATGGGGACAGGCAGCAATGCTGGGGAGGGGCAGGCAGGAGGAGAAGGGGAGAGGCCAACCGTGTCTTGGTGGCCTATCAGCACCAATCATAGGTCTTGGTGGACAGAAGGACCCAAACATTGCAGACCTCTGGGGTTTTGGCTTTAGAAACCAGTGACTTGGATCTGCTCTGCAAAAGGGTCAAGGACACACAGTGGCATGGTGGCTGGTGCCACGCCGTGGAGGAAATGCACGAGCAGGGAAGTTGGCACACACTCGGTGTGTTGTTCTACAGCACTGCTCAGACAACAGCAGTTCATGAGCAGTGTGCTGGAGCCCAGCCCTGCTCCCACAGATGTGCAGGAATGGGGTCCAGAAACAGCCTTGCGATTGGAGGAGCTCTCTGGTGGAAGAAATGGCCTTGGTGTAAAGGGCAAGTGTCTGACCCTGTTGCTGTAGCCAGCTGGTCTCCCAGAGAAGCGACTAGATGTGCTGAGCCAGATCCTGCTAAGCTACAGTGAAGAGGGGATGTGAGCTCCAGCCCTCACTGGGTGCTCCAGCCATCTGTGGGCTTGCAGAGGACTGGAACCTATGCCAGCCCACATCCGCTGCCCCCGGAGAGCACCGGCCATGTGTAGGCTCCCTAGTTCTTCTCTTGGCAGAGAGATGGCCAGCACCATTTGAAGGAGTTTGTGTGCGTCTTTGTCCAGATGGTCTCTGGGTATCTCTTGAGGCTGCATCTGAGCTACAGGATCCCCAGGGAGGTGGCTAGGGCTCCTCTCTTACCTCATGCCATTCAGCTGTTCTTCTCTGGGTAGCATCTCTAATAAACCGTCCTGGGGTCTATTATCTTATCTCCCACAAAGCCAAGCCCAACTGCCTAGGTCAGAGCCCCCTATGTACCTCTCTCTCCTCGTCCCATCCTGGAATGTCATAGCTTTGCTGCAATAGAACTTGTGATCAATGGCCCAAAAGTGCCTTGTGGTCTTTGCCATCTTATTATAGTCCATACCTTGGGTCCCTTGGGTCACCTCTTCCCTCCTCATTGCCACTCCCCTTCTGGGAGTGAACAGCAATAGGAAAGAGAAGGAAAGGAGCTGACTTGAGAAGTGCAAGAAATATGTCCCACAGGTGGATCAACAAGATAGAAATGTCCTGTAGGCATCTGATTGGACATATCAGGAGCTCAAGAGGGGAGTCTGAGCGACTGTCTTAGTCTGTCCAGGCTACTATAACAAAATGCCTTAAACTGCTCATGCATAAACCACAGAAATGAATTTCCCAACATTTTGGAGGCTGAGAAGTCCAAGATTAAATTGCTGGCCAATTCAGCATCTGGAGAGAGCTTGTTATCTGATTCATAGACAGCACCTACTTATGTTATGTTGTGGTAGATGGGATGAGGTAGTGCTCTGGGGCTTTCTGTATCAGGGCACTAATCCTGTATATGGGGTCTTCACCCTTGAGATCTAATCACTCCAAAAGGCCAACTCCCAATGTCATCACCTTGGAAGTTAGAATTTCAGCCTGTGGATTTTGAGGATGGCATACACACACTCGGACCATAAAAGTTGGAGATAGAGATTTGAAAACTCAGGAAATGGTAGGAATTCCAAGGAGCTTGGAAAGGGCAAGGTTAGCATCCCAGGCAACGGTGAAAAGTAGGAGCTAGAGAAAAGAAGGTGCTATGGTGTTCACCACAGAGGACTTTAATGTGTATCATCTCATTTGGTCTCAATGCAATTACAGGCTAGAGTAAACAGGTGAGCTAACTGATCTCAGGACATGCCACGTGGTCAAGTTCTCACAGCAGGTGGGTGGCAGAGCCACATTTCTTTGGAATTCTTCAAACTCAGAGCTTTCTCACCACATTTATTTATTTATTATTTATTTATTTTATTGATTTATTCAGGTCACTGACGGAACTCATTTCTCATGTGTTCACACTGTGGGTAGCGTAGTGGGGACCAGATAGAGCTGGCATGAGACTCAGGATACAGAAGAGTCTGGAACCAGCCACTATCCCCATCCCAGCGAGAAATCTGACTTAATAGATGTATCAGTCAGCTTTGCTGGACAGAATCCTGACATGCACGTCTTAAAGGAAGGGAGGTTTAACTTGGCTCATGGGTTAAGGGACGTCAGTCTATGAGCAGAAGCATCATGGCGGAAGGCTGTGGTGAGTGTTCATGGTAGCTGGGCAACAGAGCAGGGGAACAGTACCAGAGAGGAAAAGGGTGAGGGTCCGGATATGGTACCCGAGTTCGTGTCTCCATGAGCCACCCAGACACACCCAGAAGTGTGTGCACCAAGTGTACAACAGCTAGGGGCACGGTTAATGCAAAAGCAGTAGAGGAAGTCAGGGTAGCTACAGAGTAGTAGCAAAGGCACATGCGCAGAAACAGAATGATAGGCAGGAAGCCTTGTTTCTGTGCCCCATGCCCAGCGGCGTGGCAGCACCCAGAACTCAGAGGAGAGGCAGAGACTCCGCCCCACCCAGACCTGCTGAATCCCAGTGTGCAGGTTACCAGCATCTCCGGGTGATCTGTGTGCACAGTAAGACTGGAAGAGCTCTGGCATCCACTACAGACGGAGCGTGAACAGGAGGAGCGATTAGCCAGGGGAGACATGAAAGCCAGCCTCCATTTGGGAAGAAATGAGCTCTTTTTCCTAAGACAGTGGTTCTCGAACTTAGGCTGCAAGGGGTGGATCACCCGTGGTGTTTTAAAGTGTAGATTCTTTTGATTCTTTTTTTTTTTTTTTGGTTTTTCTTCGGTACCGGGAACCGAACTCACGACTTTGCGCTTGCCTGGCAAGCGCTTTTGCCGCTGAGCTAAATCCCCAGCCCCTAAAGTGTAGATTCTTGCAGGTGATTTGAATGTGTAGCCAAGTTTGAGAACCACTGGCTTTTGCCATATGGAAGATACACTGTTCTGTGTGGGACCAGCGAACAGAATAAACAGATCCGGTAATTCAAAAACAAGAAGGTATGTGCATGTGCGTGTGTGCGTGCGTGTGTGTAGGGTAGTGTGGACGTGGTGGGTGCACCGGAGGTTCTGGCCTGTCCTGTCTTTTGGCTTCCTGGGCCCCCTTCCAAACTTTGCTCTGTCTTACATCGATGCTTGGATTCTGCTTCCCCCTAGTGGTAACTTTTAGTGTGGCATATCTGTCGCGGGAGGAAGTCATTAAGACTAGGAGTTCCCGGGAGTGGTCTTGACAGGTGGGTTATCTTTAGACTTCTGCCTTTGGGCAACTGGGCCGTTTGGGAGTTGCTCGTTCATGGGGACTTAACAGTCATTGGCCATGCACCCTCTGGCACATAGCTCTAGCTGCTACCTAAGTGGCTTCCTGGGCTGGGAATCTGAGTAAATTCATAAGCCAGTGTTGGGGCCAGTGAGATCAAGCACTGGGAGACTTCCTAACAGCGGCCACCACTCCTCGCTCAGGTCTTTGTGGGGGGATGGGCTGTACTTAGTGAACCGCTTCATTCTAATACAAGCCTAGGTGTTAGGATCCCCATTTTGCTGCTCAGACAACCTGGGAAGAGGGCTTCCATAACTTTTCCACAGGCGTGCAGCTGGTGACAGATGCAGGTTTTGAACCAGGGCAGCAGCACGGAACTGTCTTACCAGCCCCTTCTGTGATCCCTGTAAGACCCCAAGGGGTCTCACCTGCCTTAAGTTTAGCAGTGACTTCAGCCTGAGTCCCATATTGACGTCAAGTCTCCTGTTGCTCCTCCTGGCCTCTGTTTCATGTTGACAGGACATTTCCTTCTGCAGGGACACCCACAAAACCCCTGCATTTGGTGGAAGCATGCTCTTGCTCTGTTTGGGAGGAACACAACTCGGCGGGGCTCGGCCCAGGCCCGATGGTGCAGAAGGCTAATGAGGTCACTAGGAAGCGCTTGTAGGCCCTGGCCGACATCTTTCCCTGACCTGACTGACTTTCTCTCTTCTTCCCTGAAGCTTCCTGTTGACCACGCCCAGCTCTTCTCCCCTCCACACCAGCTCAAATGTTCCGGAAACTCTGGGGTGGATCAGAACCACTGGGGGAACTTGTTAGAATGCAAACCCTGGGTCCCATCCCCAAAGAGTCTGATTCAGGGAAGTGGCAGGAGGGGCCTGGAAACTTGCTCTTGAAACAAACAACCCATGCGAATGAATGATCCTGCAGGTGCTCCTCGGAACACACTTTGAGAAGCATTCAGTAGACTCGCCACTAACAATCGTGGGCCCTGGATCAAGAGTATGAATGAATAACATACCCCATGTTAAGTATTAAAAAATTATTTATCATGCTAACCAGGGGTCACGGGTATGTATGGAACTACCTGGCAGGTCCTGGGTCCTGGGTTCTTGTGCTGGAACCAGAACATGGTGACAGACAGAGAGCTGACCCTTGACTTTGTCCCTTTCTCTTTCCATCTCTGGCTCTGTCTCTCCTTTGGGCCATTATAAACCTGCCGCTTAAGGAAAGAGACACTCAACCTGTAAGCTCAAGCCCAAGCCACCCTCCTTTCTGTAAACAACTGCATCTTGACCGCTAGGTGGGCAGAAGATGGACCCCAGGGAGAAGGCCTGCACTCATCTCAGAGACCCAGCTCTTCTCCCCTTTCTCAGTTGAAGTTCTGAGAGTAACTGTAGAAAATGTTGGGAATGCAACCTCCCGAAATAAGGAGGAACATCCTGGGTTCTGTCTCTGCCCCCTCAAGAGGATATTGTGCACCCTTTAACCCAGCAATTTCTGGTGGCTCCTGGGGTAGAATGGTTTAGGGGGCTTTCCGCTGCTGTGCACGGTGGAGCCTGTGCAAACAAGACGCTACCCACGCTGGGAGCTCTTCCGAGCCTTGGAGTACCAGCTCATCTTGAATTCCAGGCTTCTGCTTTTCCTTGCTGCTTATCTCTGAGTGATACAGTGGCTGTGAGTGTTCTCCCTCCTCATGCAAATGGTAGAAATTGCAGCCCACATGCAGTGGGCAGGTATTTGGGCTCCTGCTTCTGGCGGGTCCTGTAGTGATGGCCTTTGCTATTCTCCTCGCAGTCGGAGTCCTCCCCTAGGATCCGTAACCAGTGCACGGTGAACCTTCTTCACGGCAGCCCCAGCACAATGCAAGGTGTCCTTGCTCTCTGGCATGAGTCAAACCCAAGTCTGTTGATCTCTGCACCAACCTCCCAGGGGGTTGTAGGCTACTTCCACAGGCAATTTGTCCTGATTACCTGTTTCTAGGAGCACACGCTTGCCCAGAATCTCTTATTCTAGCTTCCATTTGTTCACAGGAGGTGCTTCCCAGATTGCAGGATTTACCTTTCTCTTTTCCCCTGGAGGGTCACAGATGAAGAGAACTTGTGTTTACATCTACACAAGTAGATTAGATTACAACTAATCATCACCAATATGCATTTTTCAATAGTTAGCACAAATAACGCTGAAAACAGGTTAAGGTGTTATTCCTCTGAGATTTACATTTGGGGTCATCTGCGGAAGGATAGTAATTCTTGAAATTGCCTTTGCATTCCTCTCAGTTCCTCTTTCTGTCATTTGTGAATGGTTCGTGTTTGCATTCTATCTCCTCTCCCAGACTAAGTGTTTCTACAGGAAAAACTTCATTGTAGAGAATTTTTCATGTAGAGAATGCAGAGATGGACTTAAAACCTTGTGGACTTATGTACTCAGGACCAGTTTCCTCACACCTCTGCTTCCCTTCCCATGACTCTAATTTTTATTGTAGTAAAATTAGATGTAGTGAAATTGTAGTAAAATTAAATGACTGTGCAGTTCAGTGGCATTAATGCATTCATTGTTATGCACCTGTCACCGTCCAGAACTTTGTCATCTTACTGTCTTGGTTACTTTTCTCTCCTTGCTGAGACAAAATACCCAATGCCCAAAATTAAGGAAGGAAAGGTTTACTTAACTCACAATTTGTGGAGGTTTCAGTCCATACTCGGCTGGCTCCAAGACAGAGTGGCACATGGCAGAGGGCAACTGTTCATGGTGGCAGAAGATAGCAAAAGCAATGGGAGCAAAAAGAGAGGAGTGGTGGAAAGCAGCCTCTTTCTCCCCCTTACATATGCAAACTATCCACCCCAGGGTGGATGTAGTGCTCATACCCATGAATCAATCATAAACTCTAAAAGCCCGCCCCATGACTGCATGTGTCTTTGGGGAGACACCCAGACACAAACCATAACACTTACAAAACTGAAATAAGCAATATAACTTCCTGTCTCTCACTCCACCTGGCCCTTGGCAACTGCGGGTCTACCTTCTGTCCCCAGTCATGTGACTACTTAGACAGTCATAGAAGTCGGAACACAGTGTTCATCCTTCTGTGTCTGGCTTATTTCATTCAACATAACGTCCTCAAGATTCTCCCAGGTTGTACTACATATTAGAATTGCTACTATTATCTTAAAGCAAGTTCCATATTTCATTTTAGTTTATCCAGACATATCTATCTCACTATGTATCCCTAAAAGGATATTTTGGCATAACCATAATACTAATGTCACACTTAAAAGTAAAAATAATAATTTCTCACTATCATAAGATATACTTCCTGTGTTAGATTTCTAGCTGTTTCATCAAAGTTGGGTTCACCACTGTCCCTAAGTACAGAATCCTTGTCTGGCCTGTCCACAATAGAGGCTGCTCACAATAGATGCTGTAATGCCACATTTAATCGGTAGATGGCACTAACAATCAGACAGTTGCTAAATCCATTTGGCATTTCTGCAAGAAAAAACATCACTTATACGCTGTTGGCAATTACAGGTGAATGTATGAATCCAGAAATTTAAAAAGCCTTAGCTCTGGGTAACATGCATAAAACATCAACATATTCCAGTTCAAAACAATAACTATTGAGGGGTTGGGGATTTAGCTCAGCGGCAAAGCACCTGCCTGGCAAGCGCAAGGTCATGAGTTCGGTTCCTGATACCGGAGAAAAACCAAAAAAAAACCAAACAAACAAACAAAAAAAAAACCAAAGAATAATTATTGATATCAACAAACTTTCAATTTGTTTTAAAGACAGCATCAAAAACCTTCCTTTATGTAGAAGTTTGCCTTTACAGTATTCCACTGTGAGTGTTAAATAATTGAAGTTATTTATGTTTACAAATTCTTCTGCTTAAAGGACAAATTGCATTTTCTTGTACAATTGATTGATGTGTTAAATGCCCATTATAAATGTATTGCTTGAGTTGTGTTAAGTGTGCCCCTTCTGAATGACACAATTTGTCCCCAGTTTCCTCTACGAAGAATCTTAGGATGATGGATTAAGACCACAGAGGTTAGCCTTCTCATCTACCATTACAACAGACCTGAAATCTCATCATGCCATTACACAACGACTTAACAGCTTTCTATGCAATTTGCTATCTCCCTTCCCCTTGCAGCCCTACCCTGCAACAAGCAGATACTCTTTTAAAAATCTAATCGCTCAATAATAATTGATATGTCATCTCAAGGATGCAAAGCCCAGATTGTGCAAGGAATCCTCCCCCTTCTGTCCTTTCAGTGTAGTCAGCAAACATTAATTTGGGTGCTACTACAGCCAAGTCAGATCTTCTTGCTCTCCTGCTCAGTTGAGCCTCTAATTTGATTTACTGCTTTTAATCTCCTGGAAAGAAATCAAGAAACTTTAGGAAATCAGGCTGGAGAGAGAAAGAAAGAGAAAGAGAGAGTGTGTGAAGGAGAGAGGGAGGCAAGGAGAGAGAAAGAGAGAGAAATAGCTGGGGATTAAATCCAGGGCCTCATGCATGCGAAGCACATGCTCAGATACTGAGTCACACGCGTACAGGCCGCATTGCCTTTCTGGTGGCAGGCCCATCTGACACCTTCCCGCAGGGAAGACACAGAAGTTCTGAGAACCACTTGTTATCCAATCCTCAAAGATTCAAATTAACATTTAATATTATAACGTCCTTATTGTTTTTAAAATCAACTCTTCCATCTAGGGCAGGCCCTGAACTGCTCTTTAAATGTTAGTTCTTGCTGGATTTAGCCCAAGAACAACTCTGTCTCTCCCTTCACTTCTGCAGATGTTCCAGAATGCCTGGGCTCTCCTCTGCCCTGCAGAAGTCCTTGGCACCGGGTCTCTTAGACGTGGCCCTTGGTCTGACTCTCTGCCTGTTTTGCTTCTCTCCTCTTGGTCCCAGCCCCCAACCTTCACCTCTACAACTTCTGACTTCTTGTGCATAGAAACCAAGCATGTTCGGTTGTGCACGCCTTCCCAGGGTGTTCTTTGAGGTATTCCAAAGTGGGAGATGTTCCGTAGACACACACACACACACACACACACAAACCTTGAAAAGCAATTGTTAAACAAATTCAAGTAGCTTTCCTTATGGCAGAACTTTTCAGAGGCTTTAATTTCCTAATAGGCCTTCTTGGTCCTCTAAGGTAGGGAGATAACATAGAGCATTTTCCAAATTGCTCTTATTAAAAATCACTACTCCCAGTCTTAGTCTGCCTGGCTGCTATAATAAAATACTATAGACAGGGTGGTTTAAACAACAGACATTTATTTCTCACAATTCTGAAGTCCAAGATAAGGATCCTTGTTGATTCAGTTCCTGACCAGAGCCCCTTTTTTTGCAGACAGTCTCTACCTCATACCTGGTCACGTGGGGGAAAGTGGGTGAATTTTGGTCTCTCTCCCACTACTTATATGGGCACTAAAGCTATTGCAGGGGTCCCATCTTTGTGACCTCATCTAAACCTTTACCTTCCAGTGGTCCCACCACCAATACCATCAGCTTCATGGTTACAGGATCAACAGATGGCTTGCTGCGTTATATAGCATTCAGCCGATAATCTCTTTCATCTTTCTCATTTCATTGTCTGGGACCTATGGGAGCACCTTGTGACACATACAGACATTCCAGAACCCACGAGGGATTTGTTCTGGGTATCTGTCTGGTACCAAAATCTATGGATGCTCAAGTGTCTCAAACAAAATGGTATAATTTTGCATAAGACCTTCCCACATCCTCATATACCTTAAGTCACTTCTAGATTATTATAAAATCTAACACTACATAACACTACATTGTTACACTATGCCATTTAAAGAATAACAAGAATAGTCTGCATGCATTCAGCCCAGTCGCATTTTTCTTCCTGAGTACTTTCAACTCATAGTTGGATCCTTGGATATGGAACTGTGGACATGGAGGGGCCTGAGTCAGATTCTGGGAGTCAGGAAACAGACTTCCCATATGCAGTTCCAGCCTTGCCACCTTCCTGGCTGTAGGACTTTGGAGAATTTCCCTGTTACTCTCTGCCTCAATTTCCCTGGCTAGAAAACAGGATAAACCTCAGAGACTGGTTCTGAGTATGCATCTCCAGAGAGATCCAGTCTAACACAGAGGAAGCACTCAAAAAAAACAGCTATCATTGTGAAATATTATTAATAATTATATAATCAAACAACCTATTGCAGCAGTTTCTGATACACATAGTAGTGAATAACATGTAGCACACAGCAACATTTAACTTTCATGTAGATTGCTTATTGGACTTTACAACTGTATTGTGGTCAAGCCTGATTTTAGGTCACAGGCTCCTCACAGATAATCAGTGCTGGAAGAAAACCCCAACAGAGACAGCAGATGTGTGCCAGGAATCAGAAGTGGTGCGGCCTGCTTTAAGGGAGAATGGGACACGGAGCGCCAGCCCAGGATTCCATGCCAACCCCTCAGCCTGGCAGGAAGCAGAGCTGTTTCATTCTGGAAAGGACAGCTCAGCTGCACAAGGAGGCTGGCAGGCCTGCCAGTCGTCCCTGCTGTGAACACACACATTTGGACTTGTGGTAGCATTGTCTTTGAGCGTGCATAGCCACTATACATCCATATTCACCTCGCCAAATAGCCCTTAATGGTGAGACTTCAGCATCAGTCTCTGCTGCAATTTCAAGGGTGTAAGAGAACCCTTTATGTAACAGGCAAGGGATTGGGGCCAGATGAAAAATCCAAAGTCTTAAACCTGTCCAGCACTTTTGCAGCCAAAAAGTTGGCAAACATGTTTCTCTCAAAAGAAAGCAATCTTCTGAATGCTAGCAGGAGGAATTCAGAAAATATCAGAGAAGGAAAGGGAGGTCTTTAGAAAATTAATTTTTGTTAAACCTACAGGTTAAGAAAATGGAGATGTTACACTTAATGAAAGTATTTTAAAAGCTACAACAAAAAGTGAAACAGAATTCTAAATGATTTTTAGAAGCCAGCCAATGGAAAATCTCACAGCCCATTAACTTCAGTATAAAAGAAAGCAAAAAAACAAAAACACAGCTTCTTTGTTACACATCCTTAGAGCACTTGAGGGGTTATAGAGTCAAGGTTTTCTGAGAAATTATCTAAAAGGTCAAAGTCACGACCTAAGACAACATTTCTTTGGAACACAAATCCAGCTCTCAGCAACTTGCATCCTTAGTGAGTCCCCTTGCTATTATTTCACTGACTTCTCAAGGGATCCACAATGCCAAGCTTCAGCTTTTACCTCAAGTGCTCCAGGTCCTTGTTACTTCAAAGACTCATCAAGCACCATTGCAGTAGAAAATGTCCCTTCAAAAATTTTTAATTGTATTTGAAACAAGGATTATTGTGAATATGGTAGATGTTCCCTTCTAGGTTTAGATATAAAAAAAAAGACAGTGTTCCCAACACTGTGTAATGTGGCTTATTTACCGATGAGAATAGAAACAGGACATTTAGGATAAGCCCAAGAACAATGGTTAGGAGAAATATTTTGAGGGCATAAACAAGGTGTGGGAAGAGAGGAGAGGTTGCATTGTAGAGACATTGCAGAAACAGCCAATAGAAGGTTTGGTGGTATTTGGATATGAAAAATGAGAAGCAAAAATATACTACATTGCTTTAACAAGCTGGCAGATAATTATACTCATGAATACTAACTTAAAGTGCATTTTTTACAGCCAGCTATCTTCAAAAATAAAATTTAAAGTAAGTACAAACTATTATCCAGAAATATGTGTGTATGTGGGCAAAGACATAATACATAAAGACAAATATGTCCTATATGTCTGTTATGGCTGCATCTCACATTTGACCTAAATGTACCCATCAGTAGTCATGACTAATTTATTCTTCTACCTTCTCTACTCACCTTGAATAGCCTTTTGTCATTTGATTTGAATTTTATTAACCTGATGTTATGACAACATAAAAATTAGTCTATCACTTGATTTTATTTTTACATAAGGAAATAAAAATGAAAGTGAAATATCAATTTTTAAAATGCTACATAGCACCCAGAACTTGAACTAGGAAGCATAATAATTATGCATGAAACATATAGTATTTGAGGTCCAGTTGACTTACATTCTGCAGAAAGTGTCTGACTGGCATCTCTATTGTGATTATTAAAGATGGAGCCATGCTTCAGAAAAATCTTTTTTTTTTTTTAATTTTAAAGGTAAAAGAAGGAAAGCACATTAACAAACAAACAGACATAAAAAAAACAACACCCAGACGAAAGAAGCAATACAGAATTTCAGACAAGGTGAATCTACTGGGACAAAAGCATCACGGGTGTCAAATACTATATGTTTGAATTGTAAAAGTACTGACTTTTTTCTCTAAAGAGTAAAACCTAATTAACTAGCTCAAAAAAATTTTTTTAATTGTAGTAAAATAAAAATATGCACATACAAAATTTACCATCTTGACAATTTTAAGTTCAACAGTGTTAAGAACATTCACCTTGTTGTGCAATCACTCTCCAGAACTTTTCATTTTGCAGAACTTAAACTTTATACCCATTAAAAGACTTCATTTCCACTCCTCTACTGTCCCTGGCTGCTACCATTCCACTTTCTGTCTCCACGGATTTGACTAGTCTAGGTACGTGGTAAAGGTTGAATCATAGAGCATGAAGCCTTTTTCTGACTGGCTTTTCGCATAGTGTAATATCCCCAAGGGCCATCCATGCTGTGACACGTATCAGAATGTCCTTCATTTTAAGGATGAATAGTATCCCATTGCACCTGTGTACCACATTTTTGTTTACCCATTGGTACATTTAAAGAAGTCGATGAAAATGTGTGAAGTGCACACAAAAGGAAGTCCTAAGTCGTGGCCAGCAGCAATTATTAAGCACCCCTCTGACTGACACTGAAAATAGACAGGGTCAAAGTGATTTGGATTTACAGATGGATGGGCAAGAGATGGATGCTGGGGCAGACTGAACGTTACAAACACAATGACCCTACTGGAGGGGGTGAACAGTGCCCAGGATGGCTCTGGAGTCTGGGAGGGAAGGGGCAGCAAATGGAACCCACAGCAACACTGATGTGCGTAGTAGGAGGTACTGATACAGCAAGCCTGAAGTCTATGGAGGGAATTCAGCTTTAGCAAAAAGTCCTCCATCTACCACTTATTTATTCTACAAATATTTATTGACTGCCTACTTTATGCCAGGAGTTATTCTAGGATCTGAGCATTCATCTGAGAATAAGACCCGCAAGGTCCTCCAGAAAGCTGAGGCAGGAGAATTACAAGTTAGAGCCCAGCCTGGGCAACTTAGCAACTTAGTGAGACCCTGTTTCAGAGTAAAAAATGGAAAGGGCTGGGAATGTAACTTAGTATAAAGGCCCTGGGTTCAACACAGACAGACAGACAGACACACACACACACACACACACACACACACACACACACACACACAGAGTCTCAATAGTGTGCCTTCTATTAGAATGAGGAGAGAAACAGTAACCAAACAAGTGAATAGGGTTGTTGAGGCAAAAGTGAGATATTTGAGATCAACAAAATAGCAGGAGCATGGTGCATAGAAGGGGAAGTTGGGGAAGGCTTCTCTGAAGAGGCTTAGATACCAGCAGAAAAAACAACAAATGCAAAGACCCTAATATGAGAGCCAGTCTGGTTTACCTGAGACCAGAGTAGGTAGGGTAGAGGGAGCAATGGGACAATGTGAGGGTCCAATTCACGGACACCCATAGCCACATACAAGGATGCTTGGGTAGTGCACAGAGGCAGTAGAAGAGGGTGCCTCTGGCATGTGAGAAAAACGCACACACAGAGAGGTGCGGCTGTTCAAGAACAAAGACCACGCACTGTAAACAGGTCTAGCGCAAGTGATGAGGGGTGGACGACAAGGCTGGGCAGGCGGGTTGGCTCAAGCCTGGGACACCCATAGCAAGGTAAGGAAGGGATTCTGACTTTATCCAACTAATGACCAGAAATTAGCATAGATTTTTATTTAGAATAGAGGGCAATGTTTGTTTCAAAGCTGAACTTGCTGCGGGGACAGAATTGAATGTGGGAGAGACATCAACCTCCACAGAAACCAGGAGAACCAAACCAGATGGAGGTGACGGGGGGGCAGCAGGGAGGACATGAGAGGGCTGCTACCAGGGGCAGGTGCACTTGGTCTTCTTGATGAGTGGACTTTTTATCATAATGAAATGACCCTAATGAATTCTAGTCATTCTCCTCAGCTTGACATCTTTACCTGAAATCAGTGCTGTGATTGGCATTTGCGCGCATACCTTTTATCCACAACTCAGATCTTTATTCATTGAAGATATCCAATATGCAGCTGAAGATTCTGATCTTAGGATAGAAGTAAAAAATGAACAGATAAATTTCCATAGAAGTGATAGTTAAGGCTACAAGAGTGGAAGTGTTCACAAAGGAGAGAATGGAAAGGAAGAAAATCAAGCAGTCAAATATGGAATCACGGAAATTGTTCCCTACGGAGGATAAGAGGTAGTAAAGAAAACACACATATACTATTCGAAAGAATGCAGTTTCATCTAAGCCCAAAGAAAAGGGTGCTGTTAAAAGGAGCAGTCTTGGGTTCCTCAAAAAAGTAAAATAAAATCATCATATGGTTTAGAAATTTCATTTCTGGATACATTTTCAAAGGCATGAAAAGCAGGTCTGAAGAGACATTTGTATACTCATGATCCACAGCAGCATTATTCAGATTTGCTAAATATGGAAGCAGCCTAGGTGTCTGTGGACGGAGGAATGGATAAGCATTGTTTGTAAGGTGATCTGCTGTGAAATGTTTCGCCTTTGTCTTTCACATCCTTACATTTTTTTCTTTCTATATTTTATCAGTACATACTAATTTTACAAAACTTAGGTTTATTTTTTTTTATTTTTTAAAATTTTATTTATTTTATTTATTTTTTATTATTTTATTTGGGTTTATGTATTTTCCTACATGCGTATAGCATATTTTAATCATATCCATCCTCCATATAACCCTTCCTCACACCTCCCCATCCCATTCCCTTTTTCTTGTGTAATAGTAACCTTTCTATTTTCTACTTTGATGTCACTTTGTTTTTAGATTGCATATTTTTATGAAAACATACAAGGCTTATTTTTCTGAGTCTGGATTATTTCACTTCATGTGACAACCTCCAGTTGCAGTCATCTTCCTGCAAATGACATGACATTGTCCTTTGTTATGGTGCGTGGAATATTGTTTTCCATCCTTTGACTTTTGCATATCTTTTTCAATTAAATGTGTTTCTTGTATATTTCTTATATACTGTTGGGTTTTGACACAGATTCTGCCAATCTGTGTCTTTTGTTTGAGGAGTTGAAAACATTCACATTGAGGGTTACTACTAAAAAAAATTGACATTCCTGTCATCACATTATTTTCTTCTTGCCTAATTTCCCCCCCATCCCCTTGTACCTAACTACTCACCCTGCCTAGTATATTCATTCTGTTAGAATTTCTGGCATTGTAGCTTCACTGGCTCTTTCTGGGATATCCTTGAGACCATCTCAGAGTGCTGGTTTAGTGATTATGAATTTCTCAAGGTGCTCCTTGTCATAGAAATACCTTATTTCTCCATCAATTTTGAAAGATAATTTTGTAGAATATATAAGTCTGGATTGGAAGTTGCTTTTGTTTAGGGTTTTAAGCACTTCAGTCCAAGCTATCCTGGCCTTTAGGTTTGTATTGAGAAGTCTGCTATAATTCTGACAGATTTACCTTTGTAAGTTATTTGTTGCTTAGCTCTAATAGTTAAGATTCTGTCTTTGGGTTCTGGGATTTTGTCTATGATCTGAAGTTTTTTTCTAATTGTGAATATTTGGGGTGTTATATTCCTCACTTACCTGTGTGTTAAAGCCTTTTACCATATTTGGAAAGTTTTCTGCTATTATCTTTATAAGCAGGTATTTGATGCCATCTGTGCTATCTTCTGATTTTTCACTAATTTCTATTAATCTTAGTCTTCTTTGCATCACTTAGCATCTCTTGAATCAACTTTTCATGTTCTCTTGTTTTTAAGGCATCTCTGAGTGTGTGATCACTGCCATCAACTCTATCTTCCATCTATGACACAAAAGTCTTCCATTTCTGTCCTCACATTGATCACTTCTATTGCCTATACTTTCAATAAAATTTTAATCTCCTGAATTTCTTTTTGTTCTCTTTTCATGGAATGTTTTATATAATTTTGTTTAGCTCAGCTAGCTTTTTATTAGTGTCTTCTATAAATTCATTGGTTATTTTATTTATTAAGTTTGTTATCAGTTAAAGTATATCTTCTGTGAGCTCACTGAGCACTTTATCATATTACTTACTGTATCATATGTAACCCCTGTATTCTAAAGATATCTATTACAGCTATAAAAGAGTCAAATTTCTGACAAACACTTGCCCAAAGATATATCCAGCACTACTCCAGGCAAAAGGGACAGAAGGTCCAAAAGGACATGGTTCCTCCCATGTAATAAAAGAGACAAACAGGTACTCCAAAATATGGCCAGATTGTGATTGAAATGTACATACAAAACACTAGAGCAGAGAAGTGAAAGATGCAAGGGGAGGGGGATATCTGAATCAATCTGCATGTCATTGAAGATTTCCTTTGAGAGATGATTGTGAGGTGAATTCCAAAAGATGAGTAGGAATTAGCTAAATAACGAAATAGGTGATGGGAACAGAGGAGTCATGTGGCATTCCAATTTGAGGGCATAGGTTATGGAAATGTGCTGAGGTGTGCAATAGCAAACTGTCTGAACATCCAAAGATCTTAGTGCCTGTGGAGGATTCAGCAGGAATGAGGGTGAAGAACTAGATAAGCATCATTTTGTAAGGTTTTGTATGCTGATATGAAGAGTTTAAACTTAATCATGAAAATTCTAGAAAATATTTCATGGAACAGAGAACAGACATGATCTTATTTGTGCTTTATAAATAAGACACTAGTATGAAGCATAGATTGGAGGAAGGTGAGACTAAAGGCAAAAGACTCCAGATAATTTGGAAGTTTTTGCAGGAATCTAAACAAAAAGATGATAAGAACCAACCTAAGGCAATAACAGTGATAGCTGCTGTCTTACTTACTTTTCTCATTGCTGAGACAAAATATCTGACACCTAAACTTAGAGGAGAAAAGAGTTATTTAGCTCACAGTTTGTAGAGGTTTCAGTCCATAATCAGCTCAAAGATAGGGTGGCATGCATGACAGAGGAGAAACAGTTCATGGTAGGCAGAAGGTAGCAAAACAACCAAGAGACAAAGCAAGCCTCTTTTTGATCCTTATATTGTACCCAGGCTACTGAGATTGGTGCCAAACCAATCAGTGGGCTGATTTAATAATCACCCACCCTTAATCCTAGCACCGTGAACTGTAGCATTGCACCATGAATCAGTCACTCTAGATTCAGCCATCTCTACAGGAGCCCCACCCATGATTGCATGAGGCTTTGGAGGGATATCCAGACACAACCATAACAGCTAGAAACAAATACTAAAAATAAGAAGTTGACTGATTACATATGGATGATAAGGAAGATAGAGAAACCAGAGATGACTCCTACATTTTTGTTTTGACCAGCTACTGAGATGACAGACAGTATTTGGAATTTAGGAGATAAAGACAAGTTTTGGGGGAAGAAGTCCTGCATAGACTACTGAGCAAACTAGATCTTTCCACAACCGCATACATTTGAAAGTCAGCCACTCTATGTGACCACTTAAGTATGGACCTATATATCTTAACAGGGAACTGAGCCAAGGGGACAGAGCTGACATCATCCTTCCATGAAAACTGAGTGTGATGAGATCACCACTGTTGCAGTCAGGGTTTACAAGTGAAAAGATTTAACACAGGACATATAATTCATAAGATTATTTTATAATATTCAACTAAAGAGTCAACTGTAAAAGAGTGCAGGAGATCTATCCACACACCGGAGACCCAAAGAATCCAGCTGAGGCCTTGTATCTCACAGCAATGTCCTGCATGAGTCCAGTAGGAGACCTAGAGCCCACGGCAATATCCTCCACAGTCCAATGGGAGGCCTAGAGCCCATGACAATGTCTCATGCAGGCCAGTTCACAGATCTGTGCTGGGAAGGCCCAAAGGTCAGTGGTGGAAGCTAGAAAGTCTGCATCAGTGGGATAAAGTATCTGCGCCAGCAGCCTGAGGGATCTTCACTGGATCTTCACTGGAGCCAAGCTAAGGACCAGAGCTCCTCAGAAAAGAACTGCAGCCATTCTCAGAGACAGCAGGGTCCTGAGCTCCTCTGATGATGAGAACAGCTGAGTTTTTATCAAGAAAGCCAGCACAACAATCTTTTCAGAAGCGCTGCTTCTGAAAAGCAGTTGAGCAATCAAGAAAGCCAGCACAACAACAGCACAACACCTTCTCCTCCAGTTCTTTTTTTATGCTGTTGGTAACAATCCTCAGGTGGCCTCCCACACCCAGCATCACACTGATTCAGATCAGCTCAGTGTTACAAGTTGACCATTAGTTAATCCACCACAACCACTAAAATATCCGAGGTGAATGCTAGCTAGGAGTGTCTGTGAGCAGGGTCAATTCTGTAAGAATTGTTTAAAATCGGCTCCAATAAACAGAGAAACAAGTGACTGAGCGATATAGCAAAGCTACAATAAGTTTTACTTCATAGAAACATAAGAGGTGCAACTGATTATAACCAGAATGTTAATGTCTTAATTCAACAGTCATATATATATAGCTCTAAGCACCTCTACTTTCATTTAAGGATATTAAGGGCTGGGGATTTAGCTCAGCGGCACAGCACCTGCCTGGCAAGAAGAGGTCATGAGTTTGATTTCTGGTACTGGAAAAAAAACAAAAAACAAAACAAGATAAAAAAAAAACAAATAAAGATATTAAGTGATTCCCATCTCCTCTAGGACTCGCCTCTTTTCTGTCTATTCCTAGGTGATTCACTCTTTTTAATGGTTAGAGGTGATTTCCTGCCATTGTCTTTTTTTGCTCTCTGATTCATCTGTTGCTCCTCCCCCACCCCACTCTAGTCAACTTCCTTTCTCTTTTTCACACACAACTACCTTAACAGTTTCCTGAGTGTGAAATGTCCACCTCCCAGGTGTGCTGGTAAATGTTTAATGACTAAAGAGTGGGGTGGGCATGAGGTGATTCCTGGTGTTTGCTGATCTCTCTAGTGTAAATACACCATCTTGGCCAATTCCAAACTTCCAGTGTACTGTTGATGGCTTCTCAAAATTGGCAACGCGCAAATTCTCTTAAGCTTTCGCAAGCAGATTCCGGTAAAGCGTTGCTTCTGAAAAGGAGTTGAGCAGCGTTTGATGTGATAAGTAGCTTTGTGTGCCCTGGGGCTGAGGGGTAGGTGGCTAGAATGAAGTAGAGTCTAATTTACAGTTGAGGTGAATTGATGAGAGAGGAAATTGGGGCTTTCCTTTGTAGAGTTTTGCCTAGACCAATCTTTGTCTTCCCTGTCAAGCCACATAGTCACTGTCTCACAACCTGATAGACACTCCCCTTCTTGAGAAGCTTATGACTGTCCTGACCCTTCGCACAACCTATGTTTATGAATTTGTTCCTCACTTTAGTATTTTGCAGGTCTTTGTATTTTGCACAAGGACTTTGTGCTAGCATCAGAGACTGTTCTGTTTTTCAACTTGCTGGTTAATTTCTTAAGGGAATAGGTCTTACCTCAGGAGATCTGTCCTGAGATCCACAGCTGATTCTTGAATATTTGAATACCTGCTTATGTATTAAAGCTTTGCTCAATTTGCCTTAACCTATGTTTTCTAAAACCTGCGTAGTTGGACTGTTTTTATGGCTTAATTATATAATATAGTATATATTTGTATCGTAAAAAATATACAGTATATATGTATTTTTCATATACTATAAAAACTATATTGTAATCATGTGAAGTATCTTTCACAGCAAAGAAATCTTTCAATACTGGTAATTCATAAGTTATATTGCTAGGAAATCAAAGTGTTAAGAAATGCTGCTTCATAGGAGAGCCACTTCTACTATTGATCTCCTCGGCCACCTGAATCAAATTATTCAGGCCTTAGTCTTCCAAGGATAAAACAAATTTGGTAAGAAAATTTTCAGTGTATTGGAAAGGCCCGGTTATCCAAAAAATATAAAGTAGTTGAACTCTAAAATAAAAATATTCTATGAATGTGACGTACCTGTCAAGCATAAGAATTTTCTAGCAAATGAAACATTTTCATTGCAGGGATCATTTTTTAAAGTTCAAAGATTCTTGGAACATCTACAGAATTTAGGATTTGACAACCAGTTTTGCAAGAACCATGTCCAATCTTTTTACAAATCCCCAAATCAGTCAGCTGTGAGAAGCAAAAACAGCATTAAGTAAAGTGAGATACTATAAATACAGATTAGTATCATTTATCCAAGTGCATGTGTGATTTCCTTTGGGTGAAAAAGCAGAACCTATGACAGAATGGCAGAGAACAAAAAAAGAAAGGAAAAAAGATGCCTGGAGCAAGGAGACCTTTCAAGCCTATGTCTATTTATTAACAGAAACATTGTTGAGAAGCTTGAATAATATTTCATGCAAGGAACTGGTTTCATGTAATAATGTCTCTTTGTGCAAGATTTTTCTGTTCAGACTGAGGCCAACCATATAACCTGGAAAATTCTTATATAAAGATTCATCCTCTCTCCTCCTTTCCTTTCCGCTCCTCCTCTCTTCTCTTCTTTCTCCTTTCCTGCCGCCTCTTCCTCTCACTCTGCCTCAGTGCTAGGGATTGAACCCAAGATCATATACACTCTAAGCCCTTTTCCGACCCCAACCACATTTTTGTTGGTTTTGATGTAGATTATGTGCTTGGCCCCCTGTGACAAGGCTTGAAGGACAAGATAGGAGAGTGGAGAGACAGCGCTAATTTCACTTCCCTTTGAGAGAAGGGATTGCTAAATAAGTGTGTTGTTAATAACTGCTGAATGGGGAAAATGGCAGGTCTCCCAGGCTGGTGTGCTTTCTCAAATTTCTAAATATGAAGAATTGCTTTAAAATTTCAAAAATAACAAATATTAAAACATTGAATTGAGTAACTATTACAAATGTGTATCCAGTAAATAGTAGGGAAAAACTAGAACTTCTCCATAGTACAACACTGTATTTTTCATCTTATCAACTGGCCAGTAGTCATATTATTAAGACAGTATCATTGCATAATGCCTTTTACTTCAGATTCAAGTGACATAAAATATAAGGACTTCCAAATCCAGTGCTTTGATGATCATAACTTGAGGCAGAATACATTCACAGAGAAGGAGCAGTAGATTAAGGTTTGTGTTAACTGGAGGATTTAGATTCAGACCAAAGAGACACAATGGCAAATAAAGGCTGCATTGCAAGCATGTTGTTTGGTGTATGGTTTTGAGCTCTTTCTCTCTGTTACTTCCTCTGAAACTGGAGAAGATAATGTTTGAACCAAAATATTTACAAGGAAGTGGGAAACTTAAGTAATCCCCAAAGATAACCAATTTGCAGAAACTGTTAAAAACCCCAGTACTAAAGCAAACAAAGACTACATGAGATTCTAGTACCTCTGCTGTTCTCAAGGACTTCTGAGGGCCAGAAGCGGTGCTTGCCGGGCAGCTAAGAGAAGGACTTTGGATCTGTCTGTGTATAGAAGGACACAGAGGAGAGCGCTATTTTTTCAAGGTTTTCATATTGAATCATTTCTACATAAGTCAAGGAATTAACAGGAATGTGTGTGTTTGTCAGCAGGAAGTGTTGTCTTACTGCCAGATACATAAAATGATCCACTAACCACAGGAGCTATATATTCACACAGATCCTTCTGACAAAGCCATGTTCTAAATTAATATATTATTTCCTTCCTACCATTCTTCCTTCCTTCTTTTTCTTTCCTTCTTTCCTTTCTCTTTCCTTCCCTTCCTCTCTTCTTTCCTTCCCTCTTTCATTTCCCTTTCTCTGTTTCTCCCCCTCCACTTCCATCCTTTACTTTCTCTTTCTGTCTTTCTTAGATGTTCTCTTTCCTCACTCCCTTGCCACTTTTCTTCCTTCCTCCCAGGGACACTCCTGAGCATTTACTACTGCACTGTGCTCAGATGCTGCAGATTATAGGTACCTGAGTGTCAGTAGCATAACAAATAAAGGGAGCATGATGGGGTGAGAACCTGCTGAACTTGGGGTTTGGGGCTGGGAGAAGGGTGCAGTCAAGAAAGGAAAGATGATGTTTGGATATTAAAAGCTAAACAGAAAACTGTCAGTGAGACAAAGAGAATGAAATAGGCAAAGCAGAGACTAAAATACATTATTTTCTGGCAAAATTATAAGTAGGAATCATATTAATAGCTGTGCTAATCTCTTTGGGGACAGTATTGGCTACACAAACTTTGAGTTTGGGTATTTAGATAACATTGACATATCCAATATTAAAAACAGACTACGTATACTTTCTCTTTCTAAAAGAGTTTTAAAGCAGCTTATAAAATATGTACAATATAAAAATAAACCATGAACAGATAAAGTAATAAGCATAAAATGAAAATAACATTAGGGAAATTAAATAAAGCTTACTGACTGCATATAAGGGGGCTTTCATGATAATGGAAGTGGCTGGGAGGTATGGGTCCTGGCCTTCCCCATGCTGAATGGGAAAAAGAATTAACTACAATAGTGATAGTATCCATAAAATAAAATCAAGCCAGAATTTCTCCCACAGATATTCCTAAGTGGACTGTAGTAGAATCTACTGTCTTTGCTGCCCAGTGTCCACATACCAGTACTCTGATAACACAGATTTCTTCTGGGAATAATTGTCTATTCACCCTCAATCTAGGAGTAGCTTGCAGATTTGGTTATATCCCCCACACCAAGTATTGAACACTGACCATGACAGGGTCACTCAATGCATTGCATCCCCCTGACCCACAAGGATTAGCTCAGAGAAGAGGTGATGAGCAGGTCAGAGCCAATCAGCCCCTTGGACTTCTGGGAAAGAGATACTGTACTTCCATCTTTCAGATCTGAGGCCCACAGTGCAGACCAGAAAACAGAGTAAAGATAAAGAGACCACTGTCCTGGTGCCATCACTTGAGCATGGATCGAACAGACCTTGTAGCACACCCAGACTTTCCAATTTTGCGATCCAATAACTTCTAGTTTTGCTTTTACCCATTTGTGTTGAACTTTCCGTCCTTTATTAGCGTAATGGCATTGGTGAAGCAGACCCACTCTCATGAAATTCTTGCAGTACACAGGGAAGCCAATTTTGTCAAAGGTCTCTTGTGCTGCCCCTCAGAGGGAGTCAGTCACAAAACGCTGAAGTGTGATAGAGCTGACAAAAGGGAATGTCTCAGTCACTTTCCTCTGGCTGGTACACAATACCTGACAGCCACAATTTTAAAAAGAAAGGATTATTTTGGCTCAGAGTTACAGCCTACTCAACTGATTCCAAGGCAGAACCACATGGCAGAGGAACGCTGGTCACCACATGATGACCAGGAAGTGGAGATCAAGGGAGGAGCTGGTCACATCCGCAGTGACCTGCCTCCTCCAATCAGTCCCTACCACCTAAAAGCAATCAGCTATCGTGCCCTGAGAATCCAACCACCTTTCAAAGGTCCCACCCATGAGCCCCTGAGGCTTTCAGGGAACATGTAGATAAAAACCTTAACAGAGGACTAAAACAATGTAGCCTCAAATGAGGCTTGAGCCAACAATATGGACACACGTCATACTCTTCAGAAAATTGTGGATAAATACTGTATCATGACATGCTTTATAACATGCAGTGAGAATTTTCCAACATAAATTTAATATGTGGGGCCGGTGGTATAGCTCCCTGACACAGTACCAGCCTGGTAAGCATGAGGTCCTGAGTTCAATTCCCAGTACAAAAAAAAATTAATATGAGGCCATTTTGTGTGACCAGTTACGTGATTGAACATGGCTCTTGATGACCAACAAATAGCCTCTTTACAAGACAGATCCTGGAGCCAGCCTTCCAGGCCTCAAAATCCTTTGGTCTTACTCAGTGGTGATTTTAAGTCTGGGACAAGTAATTTAATATGTGTTGGGGCAGATTTCCTTACCTGAGAAGTGGTGATTAGTATACTAACTGCCCCAGGCTTACTGTGAGGGTGGAAGGAGTGAATGCACGGTAAGTGGTTGGGATTGCGCCTAACATAATGTTTAGTAACCATTATTTTTATTACCACACTCGCACAAGAACTTTATGTTTAGGATCAAGATTTTATACACGCAGTTCTGGGTCCACTCCAAAACCCAGAAAAAACTGATGGTTTAGATCCCAAAGTTATGTTGTAGATCATATTGCTAACGTTTATATGAGAACATTTACAAAACCTAATTGCAGTCATTAAGGGAAAAAAATCCATACAAGGAATTTAGAAGGTGCCGTTTCCTGGCGACTGCTCTAAGACAGAGTAGCTGCAAAATGGACCTAATTTTATGGATCGTAATGATATAATCAGGATTACAGAATATTGGTTTATGTTGATCACAAAAAAGTATTTTGGTTTAGGGTGCAACCTTATGTCATTTTGGAGCTGTGATTAAATAAGTGAATCAATTGTTGAGGCCTCAGCGCATAACTGCTGTCTGCGGAGCCATGTGATTTCAATAAATTGCTTAACCTCAGTCTCCTGTCGAGGGCTATCCTGTGGGTCAAAGAGCAAAACACATACCAGGTGCATACCACAACGTCATGCAAAAAATACAAGCTCTTATGAGGTGAGCATGCTAGTTAGGGATTAAGTTTACTTGCATGTACTGTAATAGACAACATGGGTAACAATGGTTCAAACATCTGAACTTTATTTTTCTCTCATCAAACAAGAAGCAGGAGGTAAATGGCCCAGGACTGATCTAGAATGTTGAACAGAAAGGAGCAATGTTTCTGTGACTCTCTCAGCCTTTGTCTATGTCTGGTCACAAGGTGGCTGCTGCCACCATTGTAATCAGTGCTTCATGCTTTGGGCAGGAACATTAAAATCTTGCATCTGTTAGTATATTTTAAGAGAGAATTGATATGGGGTTGTTTGTTGCAGTTAGATGTCTACCCAGCACTTCAGGGTTTCCATTCTACCACCCTTTAAGGGATGACTAGTGAAATAATATAGTCCAGACTTTATGTAGGGTGGTTAACAGTGAATCATTTTCTTAGGGTTTGGTGTGTGTGTGTGTGTGTGTGTGTTGCCAGAGCTAGAACTGATCATATTTTATTCCCAGTTGGAGTGGCTCCTCTGATGCACAGGAAGCAGTATGACTTGTGGTACAGGAAATGCGATAAATTCCCATTTCAGCTGGTCCTTTAGCTTGAGCCTCATCATGATTTGTGTATGTTTTATCAAGGGAACAAGATGACAAAGATGTACTGAAATACTGTTGCATTTCATAAGTACCAGTTATGGAAGGACAAAGAGGAAGTCAGTTTTTCAGTGGTAGTAATGTAGTATGGGTATCCCTTAGTTAACAGAAATTCATCCAACCAGGTTCTGTACATGAAATGTATGGATTAAAGCACAAATTCACTGCACAGAATGGCAGTTCCAAATCTGAAGGTGTTATGCATTTATTAGCTTATTTTTGTGTTTCTCTTTCTAGCATACCTATCTACCTGGTGATTTACTAGTATATAGAGACATTTATCAGTGTAAGAGAATAGAATGCATTTTATTTAACTACATATTGGCTATACTTATATTTTAAAAAGTTAGACATCTGATGTACAAATTTCTATTTGTATTCTTGACCTGGGTACCACAGAAAAATCAGAGTAGAAATGATGGTATTTTATTTTACTCTTCTTTAGTTTCACTTAATAACATTTTAATACTTAGTACATAATGATATTGAATAGAATATTTCTTTTAAGATGTATTTCCAGTTATTTGATTTTTTTTACTCCTTTTTACATTGTTAGATGTATACACATGGACATTTAATGAATTTTCATATATCTTTGGATTTGACAGACTTGTTAAATTCTTATTAAAGCCAATAATTTATCTGTAGATTGTATTAGATTTTTCTATACACACAAGTAACTTGTGAATAGCAAGAATTTCATTCTTTCCTTACCAATTCTTACACTTCTTGATTCTTTATCTTGACTACAACATTGATTAGGCTCCAGTAAAAGTTGAACAGAAGTGAGAATAGGGGGCCTTTTTGTTTTCTTCCTGATTTCAAAGGGAAAATTTTCAATGTTTGATTATTAAGCGTTAGGTTGAATGACTTTTTTTCTTGCTAGACACTTTTCATAATATTCATAGAGCTCCTTTCTATTCTGTAAATCATGAATAGGAGAGGAATTTTATTAAATACTTTTTTCTGTATCTGTTTTGATATTCATATTTTTCCTTTAATCTATATTTGTGATGTATTACACTAATTGACTTTCTAATGCTAAACTTTGTAATCTCAAATAAACCCAACCTGATAATCATGTTATCTTTTCTGTATATACTGAAATAAGTTTACTACCACTTTGCTTATAATTTTACATCTATATTGATGAATGATAACTTCATAGCCTGTAATTTTCCTTTTTAATAATGTGTTTGTTAGGATTTTATATGAAAGATAGCTAGCTCCATATTTTCATGAATAATTGTGTAAGGGTTTTGTTATTTCTTTTTAACCATTTGTTAGATCTTACCAGTGAGGCCATCTGGACCTAGCTGTTGTTGTTTTCTTACTGGGAAACTTCAAAATAGTTTATCTCTATTACAAGAATTTATAGGACTGCTTAGATTTCTTGTTTTTGTGTGCATTTGGGTATATTGTCATGCGGTGGGCTTTTTTTGTTTTGTTTTGTTTTTTGAGACAGGGTCTCACTATATAGCTCAGGCTGGTCATGAACTCATTATGTAGCCCACACTGGCCACAACTTTGTGGGAATCCCTCTGCCTCAGCTTCCCAAGGGCTGGAACTATAAGCATGTATCATTATGCCTGGCTATATTTTTTCTAAATTTTTGTATTTATTGATCTAAAGTGATTCATGAATCTTTCTTTAATAACTATAGGATCTGTGGTGTTGTCTCTTTTTTCTTCAGTGATCTCACTTATTTATGCTTCCTTTGTTTTCCCTTTCTCCAGAAGCTTATCAGATAGTATAATCTCTCAAAGAAGCAACTCCTGGCTACCTTGAAGTTCCCTGTTTTCTCTTACACAAATGCTTGCTTTATTGTTGCTTTTTTTCCTTTGGTTTTAAGTTTAATTCTTTTTTTTCAATTTCAGATCATGCTTCGGTAATTAATTCTCATTCTTTTCTAAAAATTGAATTTTATGGTTAGAAATTTTCCCCTTGATTGAACTGCATTCCACAAGTTTCAGTATCTTGTACTCTTACTCTCATAGGGAATTAAATTTATCTCAATTTACTTTATAGTTTATTTATGAAAACTGATTTTTATAACTATTTTCAAAAATATAGAATTTTATATTATCATTTTTATAAATTTCTAAGTTGATTATTTTTATTCCAATCACTGAAATTTATTGACAGCTTTTTTCTTTTCTTTTTCTTTTTTCCTTTTTCTTTTCTTTTCTTTTTTTTTTTTTTCCCTAGTGGATATTAAATTACATCTCAGCTCCCCACCTTTTCGTTTGTTTTTTGAAATTGGGTCATGCTAAGTTGCCCAGTCGAGGCACAAATTTACAGTCCTCTTGCCTCAGCCTTCCAGAGTGCTGGGCTTACAGGCATGCACCACCTCACCTGGCTTAAGATGTGATTCCTGAGGGATGCATTTTATATTCATCCATAAGGTAAAGTTTCTTAAACCTTGTTTACCTTACTCAAACTTTCTATATCTTGACTGGTTTTTTTTGTTTTGTTTTGTTTTGTTTTGTTTTCTTGTTTGTTTTGTTTTTTGAGACAGGGTCTTGCCATGTAGTTCAGGCAGGCCTTAAACTCACTATGTATCCCAGGATGGCCTGAAACTCATGGTGATCCTCCTACCTCAGCCTTTCAAATGCTGGGATTACAGGCATGAGCCTGTAATGCTCAGCTATCTTTACTGATTTTTGAGATTGCTAAAACTGCCCATATGGTTGTGCATTATCTGCCTCCTCCTGTATCCATTTCTCCTTATAGTTTTTGAAGCAATTCTGTTCTATATGTACTAACGTAGAATTCCTACCAATAAACTGGACTTCCTACCATTACAAAGTGACTCTTTTAAGCTGTGATAATGCTATTTACCATAAGTAGTTTGGAGGATAGCACATTTTTGTCATAAAAGCTCACAAACATGGATGTGTCAAACCTATATTTATTCTTTAGTATATTTCTATTGATGAATTATTAATTTCAATTTTATGAGTTTTAGTATATTAAACAATAAGTGCTTAACAGAAAAAAATCACAAATATAAAGTAAAATTTTTAATATTTATTGTTTATAAAAAAGCATCAAAATTTTCAATATTGACTGGTTTTTGGTGTACAAAGTCCAAAAACTAAACAACAAAAATAAATTTCTATATGAACTATAATAAAAATACCAATAGCCCTCTTCAGAAAAATAACCTTTGCTTCAATTATTACATCTAAGGCACTCTTCACACATGACAGTAGCATGTTCCACTCACAAGTATCACTTACATTGATAACAGGTATGTCTTGTTTTCCTGTCTTTTCTTGTAGGGTCCAGTTGACTTTTTTTGCTTTTTTTGTTATTGTAGTAGGTCTTTGGGATGCTCTGCCTGCCTGTTCACCTGTCAGCTTACCAGTGTGGTCCACAATTTTTTTGTGTAGTTCCCTGGGAAGAAACATTTTGTTTTTCCTCCGCTGTAAATGATCTTTTATGAGTTCCAATCCCAATCCTCTAAGAAAATTTCTCAGTGGTATTTTGCACTGTCATATTATTTATAAGCTATCAAACTATGTATAACACACATGTTTAGGATTGAGTAAATCACCACAATTGACCAATGCTTTGTATTTCGAGTAACATCAAAGTTGCTGCATAACTCATCAACAACATCTACTCCACCTTTGGTCTTGTAGAAAACTCCCATCTCAGGCTCCCCATTTTGTTGATATTTACCAATATTTCCATCATGGTGCAATGTTGACATTAGAAGTACCAGTTTGTTTTTCTTTGTTGCATGACCAATGTTAATCTTTCTGATATCCAAAGATTGTACTGCACACTTCTCTGTTTTGAAATTGTAATATTTCATTTGGAATTTCTGCTTTGTTCTTGTGTGCAATTCCTTCACTGGTCAACTTGTGCTCTGTTAGCAAATGTAACATCAATTGGAGACTGGTAAACCAACAGTTGAATGTCACATTTCATTAGTTTGTGTGATGGGAGCAACAAGTCGGTTCACAACATCATTTGGTTTATTACTATATGAATAAGGATCTAATGGCTGAGGTCCAGGATAAATTTCTAAGTTGAAAGCATAATAAGTCTTCAAATCTACAAAGGCATAAATTTTTATGCCATATTTTGACCCATCACTTTTCCATAAGTCTTTTACATTCCTGCAATTACCATGAGAAACCCCTGCTAAGTACAGCAAAGCTAAATACATAGATACATTTTTATTATGGCTATTGATGCACACAGAATGCTTTACTTGTATTTCAGCCTTTGTGTATTTCATGGCATCTTGTAGCATTTTGTCTGTTACAGTGTCAAACACTGAATGGAAGTGTGTAAATTCTGTCCAATGTTTTATCCCTGCTGAGACTCTCACTGTATTTTCAAACTTAGTTCTAACATTGGATCATTCCATTTGATTGTGTGACCATTTCCCAACATTTCAAATAGTCAAATATGTACTTACATTGTTATTTTCTTTGTCATCTGAATCAAGGAAGTCTGCATTCCCTGTGTCTGTATCACTTAATTCTTGCTCCATTTTATTGTCATGGGAACTTTGGCTTACACAGCAAACATCAAAATCATCATCATCTTTATTGTCATATACTCACACCACTCTTCTGTTATGAAAACATGTATTTTACCATAATAAATTATCTTCATCATCCATGCATGAGTATCTATCTGATGATTCACTTTTGACCTTCTCCAAAACTTGCAAATCTTGTTTCTCACATGCCATTGTACTGAATTGTGCTACTTCTACCAAGAAAATCAAAAGAAAACTTTTTAAAAAATAAATCCCAGAGCAGTGCATGTGTATTATACCCTCCATGATGTTCAGGTAAACATATGCTAAGCCTGTTAGACAGTGTGATGTCTGTAAAAATCCTGGTTTCACACTTTGGCATACATACATTCATCTTGCCTTTCATCATACCAAGTGAGTAAACACAAAAAGTGCTTCCTGTATCCCTCAGGCAAAGGTACAGAGTCACACAGCCAGCTACTATTATGCTAAAGTAAAATATTATAGTAGAAAAGCAGGGGGTGTGTTTGTGGGCTAATATTTATAGACATCAACCTTAGCTTGGTTAGCATTCCTGCAGTATATTTCTTTATGCTTTACCTACTAACCTTTCTACATCCTATGTTTCTGATTTGTCTCTTGAAAACAGAATATAGTTAGGTTGTGTTTTGTTTTGTTTTGTTTTTGTTTTTGTTCAACCAGGAAATCTTTGCCTTTAATCCTTTGCTGGTAGGAACACTTAGTTCATTTAAATTTAATATAGTCTTTGACAGATATGTTATCAAATTCAGATTCTTGTTGCCCTCTTTTTGTCTCATACATTCTATATTCATTTACTCTTTGCTTTCCTTCTTTTATATTAATTTGTTTAATATTTTACCTACTTTTCTTTTTCAGTCTACAATTTACACTCTTACTCTTCTCTTATTGGCTCCCATAGAAAGTACAACATACATTCACAGAACAATTTGAATTTTACAGGGTAATTATAATCTTGCTCTGAACAAAAATAAACTCTTAGAATATATTAATTTCATTTATTGTTATCTTGATTTCTATGCTGTTGTTGTATATTTTAATTCAATGTCTCTTTTGACCCTGCAAGGAATACATTTTTTTTATGTTACCATTGTAAACTTACTCACATATTGTTATTTTTATCATTCTTCCTTCCAATATCTTCCAATTTTACTTCTAGAGCTATCTTCATTTTACCTGGAAGCAATCAGGTAAATTATTAGCCATTTATTTTATTTGATATTAATCTACTTAGTGCCAAATAGCTCAATGTCCATTTTTCTGCAAAGGCTTTTGTTTCATCTACATTATACACAATTTATATTTTGTCCAGATAACAGTTTGGCATGGAGGCTGTAGGGTATCTAAAACTCCCTGGCCCCTACCCACCAGATGACAGCATCTCCTTCCTCCTCAGTTGTAACAACCCACAGTATCTCAGACATTGACAAATGTCTTCTGAGGAACACTGGGCTGAGAACAACTGGTCCACCAGCTCTGGAACCCTAGCTGGTTGTTATTCTGACTTGGCACATTTAATAATTTTATGGTGATCTAGCTTCCATCATTACCACTGGAAAGTCAGCATTAAGTTTATATTTTTGTCTTGACACTCTGGTTTTTATCTTTGATTTTTTTTATTTCATTGTTTCCTAACGATGACTACAGTTGTGCTTTTCTTTATTTGGTGTGAAATATGTTGTTTCTTAAGTCTCTTATTTTACTTATTTCTTGTTGCTGGGACAAAATACCTGACATCCCCAAGTTAGAAGAAGAAAGGTTTATTTTGGCTTACAATCTGTAGAGGTTTCAGTCCATCGTTAGTTGGCTCCAAGGTAGGGAAGCATGGCAGAGGAGAAAGAGCTCATGGCATGGCAGCAGGAAGCAGAGCAAGGTCCAGGCAGCAGTAGACAGAGATACATACCCTCCAGGCCATGCCCACAGTAACCCACCTCTTCTCACCAGGTATCACCTCCTGTCCTGGTTACTTTTCTCTTGTTGCTGGACAAAATACCTGGCCCCCAAAATTAAGGAAGGAAAAGTTTGTTTAGCTCACAATTTGTGGAGGCTTCAGTCTATACTCAGCTGGCTCCAAGGCAGAGTGGCACATGGCAGGGGCAACAGTTCATGCCACCACAAAATGGCAAAAGCAGCAAGAGCAAAAAGGAAGGAGCAGGTGGGAGAACAAGCTACTTTCCCTTTCTTATATTGTAAGCAAATTACCCGCCCCAGGGCAAGTGTAGCACTCACACCCAGCATTGGACCATGAATCAATCATAAACTCTAGAAGCTCACCCCATGACTGCACGAGGCTTTGGGGGAAAACCTAAACACAAACCACAGCACCTCCCTACACCATGCCCAGTGATAAACCCATCAGTGGACTAATGTAGTACTACACACCCATGATCCAGTCACTCCCAAAAGACCCACCTAGGAGCACATCAGTCTTTGGGGGGACCTCCAAGTATAATAACATCTATGGATTGAGGTCCTTTATAAATTTTGGAAAGCACCCATTAACTCTTTTTTGTCTATTTTTTAACCCCAAATTCCCATAACACAAAATTCACCACTTTAAATCATACTAGTCAGTGATTCTAAAAAATTACTATATTTTTCAATCACCATTACTACCCAATTTCAGATTATTTCCATCACCCAAAAAAGAAACATCATTCCTGTTAGTAATCAGGACCAATTTTCTCCTCACCCTTTTCCTGGAGAGCACTAATCAACATTCTTTCTCTATAGATTTGTTGATTCTTACCATGTTTAAAGTGGAATTGTACAATATGTGGTCTTTGAATCTGGCTATTTTCACTTAGCATGTCTTCAAGGTTCATCTATACTGTTTCATAAAACAGTACTCATGCTTTGGTGATTAAATATTTTATAGTATGAAAATAACATATTTTGTCTTCTCAAGTTGATAGAGAAGTTTATAGAAATCTGGATTATTTTCATTTTTAGGCTATTATGTTTATAGAAAGTTTATAGAAATCTGGATTATTTCCATTTTTAGGCCATTATGAATAATGCTGCTAGCAACACTGGTAGACAACTTTTTGAACACATACTTTCAATTGTCTTGCATATTTGACTGTTTTTTATGAGCTGTCAAATTGTTTTCCACAGTGGCTGCATAATCTTATATTTCCTCCACAACCTCAAAAAACCTTTGTTGTTTTGTACTTTTGTGATTGAAGTCATTTTAGGGAGTGTGAAATAGTAATTTATTGAAATTTGGGTGTGCCTTTCCCTAGTGACTAATGATGTGAAACACTTTTTCAAATATCATTAGTTATTTATATATCTTATTTGGAAAAATATCTATTCAAATCCTTTGCCCATTTCTAAATTGGCTTGTCTTTTCACTACTGACTTGTAAGAACTCCTTATATATTCTGATTACTAGATTGGATCCTTAACAGATTTGCAAATATTTTCTTCCATTCTGTAGGTTGTCTACTGACCCAGCATGATGTATAAAGGAAGAAGAAACACACCTTTACTGTTGTCAGTCATTAAGAATCTTTGGTTGTTACAGATTGCAGAATAACTTAATGAACATTAACAATTTGCATTTAACTTTGTGCCTCTGCATTATATTCCTGTCTCCTAGTGATCTTGAATTGTTTCTTTGATTATTCTTCCTCACTGATTCCTCTGGTCTAGAAATTTTGGTAGTTTGATATCAGACCTCCTGAATCATTTTTCTATATTCCTTATCTTTCTCTTCTATTGTTTGAATATTTTTGCACTTTTTTCTAGGAGATACCATTGTCTTCTAAATCTTCCATTGTGTTGTTCAGTCCTACTCTGAATTTTTTTCTCTATATATGGCTCCTCTAGGTTACTTGGTATAACTTACTTTGTTTACATCTACTTCGGAAGTTTCATCAAATTTCTGGTGGGTCGGTTGCTTAGAATGGGGAAGTAAAAAAGTCATTATAAGCTCTGAAATCTCACAGTGGAGTATCTGCAGCGAGTCACTTGATGTTTATGAATTTGTTCCTCACTTTAGTATTTTGCAAGCCTTTGTATTTTGCACAGGGACTTTGTGCTAGCATCAGACACTATTCTGTTTTTCAATTTGATGATTAATTTCTTAAGGGAATAGGTCTTATCTCAGGAGATCTGTCCCAAGATCCACACTTGATCCTTGAATATTTTGAATACCTGCTTATTTATTAAATCTTTATGTTTTTCTTCATGATCTGGTCAGGCCCTAGGCCTGAAACTTTTGGCTTCTTATCTAGAGGCTGAGTTTCCAAGGTCTTTTGCGTCTTTAGAGCCAGATAAAGAAAAGTGACCAGGAGGAAAGGAGAGCCATCTTAGCATTTGGTAGGAAATATGCACTTGCCCTGTTTTGATACTAGTACTCTCTGACTTCTCTTGTGACAGGTACCCTCTAGTTCAAAGCCTAAAATCTATCCACCTCTGATAGTAAACTTCCAGTCTCCCCTACTGGTAAAGAAGAAGCTTTGCCCTCATTAAGCAAGAAATACTAGTATCACACCTCTAAGAAGAATTTCAACAAATTCTCTTGTTTTAGCCCTATTTTTGCCCTGTGCTTACAAAAATTGCCTGGAGTCTTCCAGTTGTCACAGTTCTGCTATATTATTTGTTTTGTTTTGTTTTTAATTCTTCTTACTGCCAACCTACAATTTTGCCCTCTTAGTTCTTGTCAAACTTTATTCTAATGATTTTAGGCAGCACTTTTGTTTTTTTTACTTTTACTTATTTTATTTTAAGAAATAAAAGAAGGAAAACATATTAACAAACAGACATCCATT
>NW_004955404.1:14529960-14534456 GCF_000276665.1 Chinchilla lanigera | reverse complement strand
GAGTCAAGAGGATCCTTGCGTGTTTGAGAACAGCCTGGGCTAAAAAGTGAGCTCAAGGCTAGCCTGAACTGCATAGCAAGACCCTGTCTCAAAAAAAAAAAAAAAAAAAAAAAAAAATCTAGTACACATTAAATCGATTAGTTAAATGAACAGTGTTTTTATACTGTCATGCCAGAAAGCCATGGCAGAAAGACCATCTGCATGGAGCAGAACATATTTAATTCCTTTGGCTGAGAATAAAATTGGATAAAATTATTTTATTCAAAATTCCAGCTAAAGGAAGAAACTGGGGTAAGATTGACATTACTGTTGCCAATATTGCAAAAACATTACCAAATTGGTTCTGTTTGCAATTGATGTGGAAGAATTCTGTCACTAATTTAAGTAGTTAACATTGATGTGTTACCGGAAAGGACTATGGCAGTCATGTAGAGACTTGTGTTGAAGTTGTGTGCCGAACTCACTTTGTATTCATAAGAAACAAAATCATAATGGGAGAAAATTTTAAAATATTCAATATTTTAACTTTTCATAAAGTGAGAGACTTCAAAGTATCAACAGAGGATATTGAAATGTATTGTCTTATTACTATGTAGGATCTGGTATCTTAATTTTCTGTACTTAAAGCTGTGTGAATTAGGAATATCTTTATAAATATATAGTTAACTAAAGGTTAGTGGTAACATGAGTAACTCAGTGGTATGATTCAACAATTAAGTTTTATTTTCTAGATTTAGTTTATTGTATCAAATTTATATATTACCTTATAATGGTAAATGCTCTAAAAAGAATATTTAAGCTACTGCAGTTCTAGTACTTCTCCCTCAACCCCAGAACATAACAGAACATTGTAACCTTACATCAACCTTGTGTGTAAGTCTTGCCTTATTAAACATTGTGCCTTATTTTGTTAAATCATTTTGTTGAAATCCAATTCTATATTTTGGAAAAGTAACAGTGTTTTCTTCTTAATTAACAAGAATTCAGATTTTAAAAAAGTATGTGAAATCCACATTTTATATTTGCCTGTTACTTGTTATATCATTGTTAATCTGTTTATTGCATTTGTTCAATACATGAATCTAAATTTTGAAAAAACCAGAGTTACAGACAAAGTTGTAGGAAATTAACAATGGCTGTTGTATTACTTATTGATATCTTCAAAGTGGTTTCTCAAGAAAACAAATAGAGGCATACAAGATTGATGAAACAAGGAATCATTAACTGTTCCTTTCTGTAGAGCAATAGAAGACAGTAGTACAACTATGTTAGCTATCCTGTATATACACACTTAGAAAATTTCCCCTTCTTTCCCTTCTCCTTTCCCACACCCCAGTTTAGGCAACACTGTTAAAGAAATTCATTTACTAAATTTTTACCTGGAGTTCAAATGTAAATATGTGTGTGTGCTGTCTTTATCCAGAAGCCCATTTCTTGTAGCAAACAGCAGTCTGTGATCAATGTTTAGCATCCTGTGGCCAGCTGTAGTTGTGTGTATCCATAGGTAAAATGCATCTTCATACAGAGTCAGCTGTAGCCATTCACTATGAGGAAACTATGGCATCTGTGGAAGAAAGATTTGTTTGATTTTTGTTTGTTTGCTTCTTTGTTTTGCTAATTAATGCTATAGTTGAGTTGGATACACCTTTTGCTACTGACCTCTAAGATCAGGCGTAATTTGGATATTTTCTGACTCTAAGGCCTGCTACTGTATATTTTACAATATATTTTCTGGCTATGTTAGCAGATATTTCCATATTTTGTTCAATTTTTTTCTTTCCTTGTTGCTGTTTCTCTATAACACCACACAAGGAGTATGCGAGTGAGTCATGCATTTTGGTGTTAAATTCTTCCTGATTTTCAAATACAGTATAGCAAATAAGGATGTCAGCCAGAGAAAGGAGAGAACTTGGTGAACAATTCAGTCACCTGTCAGATGTCAGACATAAAATTAAAATAAGGTATGAATAATCAGTAAGTCAAACAGAAATAAATACAATTACCTTTTCACAAAAGACCAGCAGTTGTACATCTACTGATGACTTGCTCAGATTAATCAACGCGGATGAGAACTCTGTCTTCCCAATTTATCTACCAGTCACAATCCACCAGCTATCTTGAAGTGGACATTTTTTATCTTATATTCTAGTTTTCTTTTTTTCTTCTTTTCTTGTTTTTGTTTCATTTTGGCTTTTTCTTGATCGTTTGTTCTTGTTTTCATATGGATATGAACATTATTTCTAGTTTTGTTGTTGTTCTCTTCTGTTCTGTTCTGTTCTTGTTTGTATTTCTTCCTGCTCTCTTTCTGTCATGTCTGTTTCACTAGTTTCCTAAGGTATGCATAATCTTCCTTTTTCCTCTAGTCTGGCTTCTAGTCTCTTCACTTCTTCTATTGCTCTATTTTCCCCCCAACTCCTTTTAAATTTTATTCCCTGAAGGTAAAAATCTCCATATGAAGGGCATATTTACTGTATACAATTTCCTGGTTTTTATACTTTGTTATATAACTACAAATATAGTTCATACAGTTACAGGTAGCAAATCAATACTTACCACAGTTTGTCATTTCCTAGGCTATGTTTGAAGCTGTCATTATTATTGATTGTACTACATTAGCCAAGGTGATATACTTGTTCTAATCAGTTGTTCTTCCTGGTGTACTAAAACTTAAATTGCCTGATGATCATAAACAATATTATAAGCCAGTGCCAAAGAACTAGGGGCTAAGACATATAGGTAACAACTTCTCATCTCCAATAAATTGAAGTGATAGGATCTTACAACAGACTCAAAATCAAAACCAAGCCTCACTTAGAAAACATCTTTGAGAAATAGTTATTTGTGAAGGGTTCTAAGTACTAGCAATAAAGTTACTTGCCATAAGTAATTTACAAGCATCAGCCCAGGATTAAACAAAAAAAAAATAGAAAATGAGAAGACATTTAAGCAAGATGCAACCCCAGACTTCCAGATCACCAAAGACAACCTCATGAGGCAATGAGCTGGAACAATTTGAAAACCACCCACCTGAACTCTCTGAAGTAGTAACAGCACAAGTAACAAAGCAGATGAATGAGGCTCTAGAGAAAATCAAATCAGAAATTCTTAGATGAACACAGAGATGGTGACCATAATGAAAGACTTGGAGAGTGAGTCTAGAGCACATACAGATAAAAAAATAGAAGGAGCTTAGTAAAATGATGGAAACTATGAATGGCCAACATAGGAATTCATGAGACAGATTCAAACAGATATCAAAGAGATTAAAAATTCCACTGAAAGGATACACATCAGAATAAGAAAATGTGGGCATAAAATATCAAATATAGAACAGGGGAGTGCAGTTAGCACTCATGAAAAAAAAGATTTAAAAGTAGCAAGGTACCACAAAAAATCAATCCAATATCTGCTGGATGATGCAAAAAAGAACAACATAAGATTGATCTGAGTCAACAAAAAAGCAAGAGATAGCGCAAACACCATAATAAACCTGTTCACAGAAGTCATGGCAGCAAACTTCCCTGGCAGGAAAAAAGAATTTGACATACAGATAAGTGAGACCTATTCAACTCCAATTAGCCATGACCAAAAAAAAACTGCATCAGCACATGTAACAGTCAAGATTCTAGAAATTCAGCACAAGAAGGGCATATTAAAAGCTGTTAGAGAAAATAAGCAAATCACCTATAAAGGAAAGCCCATCAGAATCACAACTGACTTCTCAACACAAACCCTCAAGTCAAGGAAAACTTGGAGTGAATTATTTCAGCCCCTAAAAGAAAATAAACTTTGACTCAAATTGACGCATCTTACAAAACTATCTTTCAAAATTAATGGAGAAATAAGATACTTCCATGACAAAGAACATCTGAGGAAATTTATGACCACCAAACCAGCACTCCAAAATGTTCTGAAGGACATTCTAGAAAGAGATAACAAGGACTACAACTCCATGAACCCCAACAGAAGGAATCCACAATGCAAGATAAACAATTAAATAGAGGGAGGAAGGGAACCAATAACAGTAAAATAACATGACAAGGATAAATCAATACCTATCAGTTTGTTATGGTTTGTGTCTGGGTGTCCCCCAAAAGCCTCATGCGGCCATGGGGCAGGCTTTTAGAGTTTGATTATGGGTGTGAGAGCTACACCCGCCCTGGGGTGGATAGTTTGTATATGTAAGGGAGAGGAAGAGGGTGCTTCTGGCTATTTTCCTCCCTTGTGTGTGTGCTTTTGCTTTGCTGTGTTCTGCCGCCATGAGCTGTAGCTCTCTGCCATGTGGCAGTCTGCCTTATAATCTGCCAAGTACGGACTGAAATCTCCACAAACTGTAAGTGAAATAAACCTTTCCTTAATTTTGGGCGTCAGGTATTTTGTCCCAGCAACAAGAGAAAAGTAACCAAGACACAGTTATAACAATCAACATTAATGCTCTCAATCACCAATCAAAAGAAACAAACTGGCAGCAGGGATCAAGAATCAAGCTCCAACAA
>NW_004955404.1:14517104-14529845 GCF_000276665.1 Chinchilla lanigera | reverse complement strand
ATCTAATTTGAAAAGAAATGTGTAGGTTGAAAGTCAGAGGATGGAAAAAAATACTCCATATGACAAGAACCCAGGAAAAATCAAAGGTAGTAATTCTATTTTCAGACCAAGTGGATTTCAAGTCAAGATTAATTAAGAAAGACAAACAACGTTATTACCTTCTTGTAAAGGGAATAATCCAAAAGGAAAGGAAAATAATCATAAATAGATATGTACCATATACTGACATACCCAACCATATAAAACAAATATTGCTGGGCATGGTAGTACTCACCTGTAATCCCAGCACTCAGGAGGCTGAGGCAGGAGGATCATTGCAAGTTTGAGGCCAGCCTGTGCTACAAAGTAAGCTGCAGACCACCTGAACTGCATAGCAAGACCCTGTCTCAAAAAGACAAAAAAAAAAAAAAAAATTAACAGACATGAAAAATCAAATAAGCACTAATACAACTGTAACACTCCACTGTCACAAATAAATAGATCAACTAGACAAACAATCAACAATGACATATTAGAACTGGACCAAATTTTTGAACAAATGCACTTGGTAGATGTCTACAGAGTGATCCACACAACATAAGAATACACATTCTTCTCAGCTGCATATAGGGTGGTCTCCAAAATAGATCATATACAAGCTCATAGAACATGCTTAAGTAAATACAAAGGAATTCAAATAATACCCTGCATATTATCAAATCATAGCATAGTGAGATTGAAAATCAATGGAAAAGAAATCACAAGAACTTCATAACATATACAAATTAAATATCACCATCCTGAACAACCAATGAAATCACAGATGAAATTTAAAAATAAATTAGACAGTTTCTTTAATTAAATGATAATGCCAGTACAACATATAGGAACTTACAGGATGAAATGAAAGCAGTCCTACAAGCGAAATTTATAGGGGTAAATTCCCAAATCAGAAAAACAGAGCAAGGTCAAATAAACAACTTAATATTTAACCCCAAGCTTCTATAAAAAGAAGAGCAAGTCAAGACCAAAACTCATACAAGGGAGGAAATTATAGAAATCAGAGCAGAAATTAATGCAATGGAGACTAAGAAAACAATACAAAGAATCAATGAGTGAAGAGTTGGTTCTTTGAAAGATTAAATAAAACTGACAAACCCTTAGCCAAACTTATCAAAAAAGGAAAGAAAAGACCCAAATCAAAGCAATTAGGAATTGTAACAGATCCTGTGGAAATCCAGAGCATCATCAATCCTTACTTTGAAAACCTGTATTCTAATGAGGGAAGATACAGAAGAAATGGACAGATTCCTAGATACATATGAGTTACCAAAGCTGAATCAAGAAGACATAAAAATTCTAAATAAACCAATTTCAGTCAATGAAATGGAAGATGTAATTAAAGACCTACCAACAAAGAAAGACCCAGGCTCTGACAGATTCAGTGTTGAATTCTACAAGAAATTTAGAGACAATCTAATGACACTAGTTCTCAAACTCTTTAATGAAACTGAAAAGGAACCAGAACTCCCAAATTCATTCCTGGAAGCAAGTATTACCCTGATACAAAAACTGGAGAAGGACCCAAGTAAGAAAGAGAACTACAGGCCAATTTTCCTAACAAACATACATGCAAAAAATCCTCAGTTAGATACTAGCAAACAGATTGCAGCAAATCATCAAGAGAATTATACACCATGACCAAATAGCATTCATCCCAGGAATGCAGGGATGGATCAACATACATAAATCAGTAAATGTAATACACCATATTAACAGAGCCAAGGACAAAAACTGTATGATTATCTCAATAGATGCTGAAAGAGCATGTGACAAAATCCAACACCTATTCATGATTTAAAAAAAACCTATAGGAAATTGGAATAAATGATCTTTATCTTAATCTGATAAAAGCCATCTATGACAAACCAATAACCAACACCATACTAAATGGATAGAAACAGAAAACTTTCACTCTAAAATCAGGAACAAGATAAGGATGTCCAGTATCACTACTCTTATTCACTATAGTTAGCCAGAACAATTAGACAGAACAGTGAGACAATTAGAACAATTAGACAGAACAATTACCCAAAACAATTAGACAAGAGAAAGAAATAAAAGGAATCAGGATAAGAAAGAAAGAAGTTAAATTATCATTATCTGCAGATGATATGATACTTTACATAAAAGACCCCCAAAAACTCCACCAAAAGACTTCTCAATTTAGTAACCAAGTTCAGTGACATAGTGGTACTCTCAGGGCAGGGGATATAGCTCAGCAGCATAAGTGCCTGCCTGGCAAGCTTCAGGTCATGAGTTTGATTCCTGGTACCAAAAAAACAAAAAACAAAACAAAACAAAACAAAACAAACAAAAAAAAAACAACCAAGCAAATAAACCAAAAACCTCATAGTACTCTGACAAAGGAGATCAAAGAGGATATCAGAAAATGGAAAGATATGCCTTGGTTATGGGTAGAAAGAACCAATATAGCAAAAATGGCCATACTTCCAAAATGTTATGCAGATATATTGCAATAACAATCAAAATACCAATAGCATATCTCACAGAAATAGAGAAAACAATCCTAAAATTCCTTTGGAACCAGAGGAGAGCTGGAATAGAAAAAGCAATTCAGTGCAACAAAGGCAAGGTAGGAGGCATAACATCCCTGACTTGAAATTATACTACAAAGCTATTGTGATTTTAAAAAACCAGTATGGTACCAGCAAAAAAATAGACCTGATGATCAGTGAAACAGATTAGAAGATGCAGAAACTTCAAACACATTCAACAATATTATCCTTGACAAAGAAACCAAACACTTTCCAAGAAAGAAAGATAACCTCTTTAACAAATAATGCTGGAAAACTGGCTTGCCATGTACTAAGAAGACTAAATCTAGATCCATGTCTTTCACCATGCACTAAACTAAAATTGAAATGGATCAAAGATCTAAATATTAAAACAGAAACACTACATCTGCTGGAAGGTAGAATAGATAGAACTCTTGAAGATATTGGAGTAGGTAAAGACTTTATGAACAAAACCCACTTGCATAGGAAATATCACAAAGAATTAACAATTGGGATATCTTATTGAAGAGCTTTCACATGGCAAAGAAACCACCCACAGAGTGAAGAGACAAGCCATAGAATGGGAAAAATTTTTTCCAGCTGTTCCTCAGACAAAGGACTAATATCTAGAATATATAAACAAATCAAAATTTGAAGGCCCAATCCAAAAATGGGTAGCTGAAATGAATAGACACTTCTCAGATGAAGAAGTAAAAACAGTAAATAAATATATGAAGAAGTGTTCAATATCACTGGTCATTCGAGAGATGCAAATTAAAACACTGAGACTCCATCTCCCTCCAGAAAGAATGGCTATTATAAAGAAGTCAACCAAAAGCAAATGCTGGCAGGGCTGTGGGGAAAAAGGAACCCTTCTTCACTGTTGCAGGGAGTGCAGGCTGGTGCAACTACTATGGAAATCAGTGTGGAGATTCCTCAAAAAGCAAAAACTAGAGGTTCCATTTGATCCAGCTATCCCCATTCTTGGTATCTTCTTGAAAGAACTAAAATCATCATACTATAGTGATGTGTGCACATCCACGTTTATAGCAGCACAGTTTGTAATAGCTAAATCTTGGAAACAACCCAAATGCCCATCAACTGATAAATAGATAAAGGAGATGTGTCTTGTTTTTTATATATATATATATATATATATATATATATATATATATATATATATATAAAATGGAGTAGTACTCTACCATAAAGAAGAATCAGTTTGAGGTATTCCTAGATAATTGGATGCACTTTGAGACCATAGTCTTAAGCGAAATAGTTTAGACACACATGTTTAAATACTGCAGAGTGTCTCTTGAATGAGAAACCAAAAGTATAAATATGGATCAAAATAAACAATAGATACTGGGAAATGGAAAGAAAATGTTCAAATGAGAAGGGGAATAAGGGATGGAGAAGGTGGAACAGAAAGAAGGGACAAAAAAAGAATAATAGGGAAAAATAGAGACAAAACTTTGTAAATAAAGAGGGTGGAGGGGTTGAAGGGAGGGAGGGCAGGGGGAAAAAAGAAGCAAGATATATCATGTACAAGTACAAATTCCCTATGATGAATGTTGTCATTATATATATCTAAAATGTACCAATAAAATTTTAAAAACCACAAAAAAATAAATAAAATGAAATAGTTTAAGTGAAAAAAAAAAAAAAAGAGAGACCAACAGTCATACCGAGTGAAGCTAAGGGAAAGGAGAATGTCCCCACCAGGCAAGTGTGAAATTTGTGAGAACAGAAATAAGTACAGGCACCACAGCAAAGCCACCTGGAGATTTACCTCTACTAAAGACCATTTTATTAAATGAGTTGTTGACAAGGAAAAAATACAGTTCATTCAATAAGTCGGCAGCAGTAAGTTAAAGGGAAGCATTAACTAGGTCATTATGAACCACACAAACTGATCCTTAGAGCTTGAATATAACATGAATTGATTGTCTGCAGAGAATTAGAAAAGGTGCCAACATTCATGGCTGAGAGACACTCCATCAAAGGTGTTTTGTTTCATTTTGAAACAAAGCTGGGAACAATGTTGTTTTTATTTTTTTAATGTAGAACTGGTTGGGTCAGTAAGATATTGCTTCCAACACCTAGCTTTTCCTAATATTTTTGTCCAAATAGGATCATATAAATCCATGTTATAAAGTACAAATTTCTAATTTGAAAAAGTTCCCCAAATAATCAGGAGAAGAAAGTTCAAAGGTACTATTAACTTCTTTTCTTGCTTTGTTAATCAATTTCTTTCGGTGGTAGTAGGGATTGAACACAGGGCCTTGTGCATGCTAGGAAAATGCTCTACCACTGAGCTATACCTATAACACATCAATTCATTTTTTCAATCAGTAAATTTAGTAGTGTTTTCTGTTCTCTTGGTGAGCAATGTGTTCAACTGATCTCATGGAATATTTCTCCCATGGAAAGAGAGATTCGAATGAACTGAAGTGAATAAACACACTTCTTTGCAAAGAATGTACCATGTACATAGAAAACAGGGCTTGAAAAGAATTAAGAGCCATTGGCCTTATTAATATGTGATTTTTTTTGGTTGTTTTTGCTGTCAAGAACATTTGGAGCTCCAGTCCTTTGCAGTAGAATTCTTAAATTCTAGGTGAGCTTGCCTCCAGGCTAGAATAATTTAATCACCTGACTTTCCTGTAACTATATTTTTGGGTTAATGAGGCAGCATTCATGCATAAGTGGTCCTTTTCCAATTTTCAAAATTCTTCTGTAGGGCACTGATAAACTTTTCTTTCACAACTCCTCTGCATAAATTACAGATCACACCTAGGATTTATGTGCAAATAAGCAGGATACAACTAAGATTCCAAGTTTTGCTGTCATTTGTTTCAAATAACTTTGAGTTTAACATTGTTATTCTTTGGTTTAGCAGGTGATCGTTGTCCCTTCAAATCAGTATATTAAGTGTGATCAACTGGTATTGTTTTTAATAATTATGGTAAGAAAACATTGCAAATTATCCTAGAATCAAACCCAGGGCAATTGTTATGGAAGGTCACTTTTATTGTTAAAACATTGAGTTCTTAATTAAAAAAAAGATTTTAGGACTGAATAAATTCCATGTACTAAAACATAAGGCAACACCAACCGGAAAGTGTGCTGTCAGCTTCACATTTTCAAGTGCCAATAATTGTTTCTTCTTGTTTCTTGGTGGGGGAGGAGCTTCAGAAGTTTCCAGTGTGCACCATGAATAATTTAAATCCACCTCACAGAACCCTCTTCCTGTGCACTGAAAGCCCGGTGACATTTCCAGAGTTGCTGTTTATTTTGGGATGTGAGGGATGTTAAAATTCTTTGTGTTCAAACCACAACATTTGTGAGTGGCATGACACAAAGACTCATGGCACACTGTAAGTGGTCAAGCAATCCCTACTGGAAGGAAAGAAGCTATTGAATTACCAGAGTGAAGAGCAGGCAAATCCACCTGGGTCAGCCAGCTCAAGGGAGGCTGCCAAGGACTTTCAGCCGTTCTCCTCTCCCACCTGCCTGAGCATACTCCGTCTAACAGAGGGCGCATTTCTCACCAGTTTTGTTAAAGCAAAGAGAACACATCCAGAATTACATAAAAGAGAAAGTTAGTCTGATGGTTATTTGAGCTTTTACTCAAGGAAAGCACCTCATGTGTCAACTATCTCCTACATATATTCTTTATCATTTTGTCCACATGTTCACCAAAATATTTCCCTGAAAACCACTAACTTTTATGACACTGTGTTGTAATAGGAACAGTCTAGCAGTTATTTTCATTTCCTTTACAAATGAAAAATAAAAGAAGAAAGTCACTTATCTAAGTTCATGTATGAAGTTTCTATAAACACTCTTTGCCATTCACACACGTACTATTCCAGTAAGAGAAAGATGATCATCTTTCTTAAATGACAAAATATGGTGAGCTTTAACTCATGCTGCAATAGCAGTAGCATAGTTCCTTATTTTGCATTTTTAAGGTCCCTTAACTTTGAAGCAAAGATTGCAATACATTTGATTATTAGCGCAGAAGTTGAATTACTGAATAAGAGAAAAGCTGTTTTGTACTTTAAAGACACAGGTTCTCAATTTTCCTATCAAAAATCATATATTCTCTTTGTAAAATTCTTATCTGGATTACCCTGTGTAAGCATTAGATAAAGAAATAATATTTTAAAGCTTTCAGATGACGATTATTTAGTATTTCTATCTTTAAAGACATAGAGATAGACTTGCACTAATATAAGCATTTGATTTTCAACAAAGACACGAAAGTAATTCAACAGCAATTTAAACAAATGGTACTAATATACCTGGAGTCTCATATGGAAAAATGAACTTCAACCACGAATTTATATCAAACACACAGACATTAATTATGAATGCATCATAGGCCCTAAGTATGAACCTAAAACCATAACATTTTAAAGGAAAATATAGGATAGTATCTCCATGACTGGAGGATAAGCCAAAGTTTCACAAGGCAGGTCCTAAAAAGTAATAATATGCTGGATGTGGTGGTACATGTCTAAAATCCCAGGACTCTGGAGGCTGAGATAGGAGGATCATATGTTCAAGGCCAGCCTGGACTACATGGTGAAACTCTTTTTGAAAACCAATAACATAAACAAAAAACCATAATGTGTATGTGTGTATATATGTATGAATTAGACTTCATCAAATTTAAAATTTCTCATCAAAAAGTACTTTTAACAAAATAAGACAGACCACACACTGAGAGACTATATTCACTAAAAATATATCTGAAAAAGGACTGGTATCTAGAATACATAAGGAACTCCTACAATGATAGGGAAACCCTCTGCCAAAAGAACAAAGATTCAGAGACACTTTACAAAAGAGAACATTTGAACGAGTAGTAAACACATAAAAATTCTGCTCAATATCATGTCATCAGCAAAATGAAAACTAAAACCACAACCAGATGTCACTGAATACCTACAAGAATGACTAACATAAAAAAAACTGATAACATCAAATGTCAGCAAGAATGTAGAGCCCTTGGAGTTCTCAGGCATTGGTTAAAATAATGTAAAATAGTTCTACACTTTGGGAAATAAATCAAGCAGTTTCTTATAAAACTAAACACACTTCTTCTACAACTTAGATACTTACCCATGATAACATATGTTCGCCAAAAGATTTGTACCAGAATGTTCATAGTACCTTTATTGGAAATAGCTTAAAGGTGGAAAGAGTCTACACCTTTACCAGTAGAAAAACGGGTAAGCAAACTGTGATACTTACAAAAACGGACTATTACTCAGCAAAAAAGAAATTAACTACTCATACATGTAGCAAAACGGATGAATCTTAAAAATCAGATTTTTAAGAATAACAGAGGCATTTTACAAAAGAGTATATACTATCAGATTCTATTTAAATGAATTCTAGAACAGACAAAACTAATCTACAACAGAAAAACAGAAGAAAACTAGAAAGGGGTACAAAATCTTTCTGGAGAGATGGTAACATTCTGTATCTTGATAGGTGTTTGTTTTATCTGCATAGATGCACGCATTTTTCAAAACTTAGCGCACTTAGAATTTATTTTACAATATGTGAATTTTATATGGAGAAAACCAAACATTAATCTCTCACTAGTGACAGGCATGCTTAACTATTTAGAAGAAGTTGTGCTGGTGCCTACAACTCATTTTAAAATACTCCAAAAAAAAAAAAAAAAGCTGGATTGAAAGATGGATAGAACAAAGGAGGGATGGAGAGAAGGAAAAAAGGAGAGAGAAAAAGCAAACAAATAAACCAAGTAAAATGTTTCATGGTAGACTCTAGGAGTTGGATATAGAATATGGGTGTTCACGTATCACTCTTTTAACATTGCCACATATTTACAAATGTTCATGTTTTTAAGAGATAAAAACTGTTCTCCTCTTGATGTACTATTTTCCTAATACATTTCACAGAATTATCTTCTAATGAGACTACTTGAGAATAAAAGACTAATTCGTTCAACCCATTCTAAGATAAATCAGTATGGTATTTTTGAGTGTACATTCCGGTACCTGTAAAGAAACAAGAGGGTGGAAAGGCAATTCTTTAGGTGAAATAGAGAAATATTCATTGAGCGTTTACTACCCGCTGTCCTCATAGGATGCAAAGACACGTAAGGCTTTGATCTGCAGGTGCCAAATGCTCACTGGGCAACCAGGAAGAAATGGGGCAAAGGGCAGATGCCGAGGCAATGCAGCCTGAGGGTATATGCTCCCACCAGGGTCTCCACACATACTACTGGATCTATGCGCCAGGCTCCCCTCCCGTGTCCATGTTGAAGTCATCCACTCCATTCCTAAGCGTCAGCCCAAGGTCATTTCCACAGGGACTTCTTCCCTGATCTATTCTTTGTTCTATAGTTCCAGAGTGCATAGTCCTTTGACAGACCTAGATTTAGTTCATAATTACTTGGTCAGCAGAAGGATCCTTTGAGTAATGTGTGTCTCCTATGACATGCACCAGTAAGTTTTATTCATCTTCCAATATTTTCTTTTACATTTCTTGCCTCATCTATTCATGCCAATATTAAAAACAGCATTCCTTAGGCTTTACAGAATTTCACTTTCCCAAAAGTGTTTTTCAAGCACCTTATACAGATACATATAATATTCCGGGTATGGCACACACTTGTAATCCCAGTGCTCCGAGAGACTGAGGCAGAAGGATTGCAAATTTGAGCCTCGTATAAGCAACTTAGAGAGAATGTCTCAATATAAAAAGTAAAAAAGGCTGGAGACATAGCTCAGTTCAAAGACCTTACATTCAATTCCCAGTATCACACAAGAAATTAGAAGTTAAAATATATACAATTTTCAAAGAATATGTGAACCAAGCAATGGAAGTCAAAGAAAGAAAGAATTTCATGAGAGAAAAGTGGGCAACTATGTCAAAAGTAAAGGCAACAAAGATAAAGACTTGAAAACACCTACTAAATCAGATGGCACAAGCCATTCACCTCTGTCTGTGATGTCCCAGTGGGGAGAGAATCAGGGAACTGCACTGCAGTGAGTTGAGAAGAGAAAGGGCTGGTGAAAAAGAGAGGTCACTGTAACAGACAAGTTTGTCACGATGTGTGACTGAAAAAAATGAAGGAAATTTTCAAAATGCCTCCTAAGATCTTTAAATGCATTTGTGTATTCTCCTAAATCTGACAGAAACCAGCCCTTGGGATCACCTCCATCCAAGCCGAAGGACCTCATGAGGGACAATTTGTCTTTACCCAAGTAAAACTTACAGTCTCTAAAGGAAGACAAGTTTTTTCCTAGAGAGTATTGGTCCAAAGAGATACTACTTTGTAGTTGAGCACAGTGGCACATGTCTGTAGTTCCAGAACTAAGGGAGACTGAGGCAGGAGGTCCACAAGTTCAAGCATAGCCTGGGCAATTTAGTGGCTTAGCATTATTTGGCCTCAAAATAAAAAATTAAAGAAGGTCTTGGGAACTAGCTTGTGTGAAGGCCCTGGCTGGGTTCAATTCCGAGTACTGCAAAGAAAGAATGAAAGAAAAAAAGAAAGAAAGAGAGAGACAGAAAGAGAGAGAGAAAGAGAAGAAAGAAAGAAAGAAAGAAAGAAAGAAAGAAAGAAAGAAAGAAAGAAAGAAAGAAAAAGAAAGATATTATTTGTAGTTTAAAATTGGGTAAAATTCCTTAACAGATTTTGATTGAAAGAAAACTATAGATTCCTAATTCTTGACCTTTCAATTGCTATGTTTGCTTTGCAATCATCTTTCTTTAATTAAGTTTATTGGGACCCTGTAGATATACGTACTGATCACATCCATCATAGGGAATTTGTACGTGTACATTATATATCTTGATTCCTCTTTTTTTCCCCATTCCCCTCCCCTCCATTCAACCTCTCTTCCCCTCCTTATTTACAAAGCTTTGTTCCTATCTTATCCTTCTTTTCTCATTTTTTTCTTTTCCCTTCCTTTCCCCCTCCCCCCTCCCTTGTTCCCCCTTTCTTTTGAATAAATTCTTCCTAATTCACAATATCTGTTATACATTTTGGCTTTTATTTACACTTTCAGTTTCTCACACCAGAGAGGCAATACCATATTTAAACATTTGTCTGACTTATTTCACTTAGGAATATGGTCTCAAGGTTCATTCATTTAGCTATAAATGTCTCAAGTTTATCCTTCTTTATGGCTGAGTAGTACTCCATTATATTTTTTAAAACTACATGTTTTTTATCTATTCATCAGTTGGTAGGCATTAGGGTTGTTTGCAAGATTTAGTTATTACAAACTGTGGTGCTTTAAACATGGGTATGCATATATTGCTGTGGTATGATGCTTTTAATACATTTAAAAAGATTACCAAGAAGGGGAAGGGGAACAGCTGGGTCAAATGGGATCTCTAGTCCTAATTTTTTGAGGAACCGCCACATGATTTCCACAGTGGTTGCTTTGCAATCATCTTTGAACACTGTCTTTGCAAGAGTTTTTGCATCTGGTCTTTCTCTTCCTTTTCCATCATCTTTGTAACAAAACTGTGTGCATTCTTTTAAGCTAGTATACGATTGTAGCACACAACATCCACATTCCCTGTGTGGAATTGGTAGCACACATAATATATCTTAATTCCTTTTTCATCCCCTTTCACTTCCCTCTCCTCCTTCTCCATCCATCTCTTGATTTTCTTTTCCTTCCCCTTCCTGCTCCTTCTTTTTTTTGGTACAGATTTGCAATCCATAATGTTTCCACTCAACCTATTAAGTGCATTATTCACATTTGACTGTCCTAACAGTTTTTATCCAATAGAGGGCACAATTTCTCATGGAATAGACCACAGTATTTCAAAACATCTGTTCCTAGTACTCAGCAGTTAAACTTCCCACTTGCTGTGACTGACGCTTGGCCTGTGTGTACGAATTCAGTCCTATCACGCAAGTGCTCGTTAAGAGCACACTGCCTCTTCACACGAGTTTCAGAAATAAGGTAAGACTACTGCTGAAGTAAAGAAAGTACACTGAAGTTAAGGTTTTTCTACTTTGCGCAGCCAAATCAAATTAAGGTAGAATGTTTTAAAATAAAATAGTAAATAGAAAAAAATCAACCCAGTTTGCTTACTCCTTTACTTTTAGGATGTGTGTCCATCCAACCATAGTTTAAAGGGTGCCTGTTGAAGTGACGTTGTTCAGATTCTGGGTGGAGCGGTCAGTAGCTAATTCCTTCAGGGGACACTGGTGTGTGTGTGTGTGTGTGTGTGTGTGTGTGTGTGTGTTTTGTCACAGCTGGAATTGTTTATGTTTCAGTGAACACCCAGCATGAGTGGCTTCTCTGACACACAGGAAATAGTAAGACTGGTGAATATAGGGGATCCGGTAAATTCCCATCTCAACTGGTGCTTTAGCTTAAGCCTCATCATGATTTGTGTACATTTGATCAGGGGAATGAGGAGACAAAGATGTGCTGAAGGACTGTTGAGTTTCATGATCACAAATCATAAAAGTGAGAGGACTATGCAAAAGGGAATTGTGCTGTCAATGGCAGGAAGAGCCTGTAGGTACCCCTCACTTAACAGAAATTCCTCTCACCAACTTCTGTACATTTTAGGAAAGCACAAATCACTCCACAAATTCAAAGCACAAATTCACTCCATAGAATGGCAGTTCCGCATCTGAAGGTTCAAAACGCCTACACAGTTATTAGCTTATTCTGGTTTCTGTAACTGGCTTGGATTCCAAATTCAGGCTTTTCCCTCTAGCATACCTACCTGCCTGCTAATTTGCTGGTACATGGTAACAATGAACAAGTGTTTTCCAGGGGCAAAACATCATTTTGATTGGCTCCAGGCCCCAACAGATGAAACCAACTGTGAGCAGAGTTTCACTGAAACCTTATCTGCTAATGTATTAGCACTGCTGGCTATTAACTAAGACTCAAATAACTACTTCCTCCAGAGGTGATGTATAACTAAATTTATAGTCCCTCTTTATGCACCAGACTGAAGTGGTATTGCTAGGATCTGCAGAGAGAGAGAGGGGAGGAGGAGAAAAGGAGGGAGGGAGGGAAGGAGGAAGGAAGGAAGGAAGGAAGGAAGGAAGGAAGGAAGGAAGGAAAGAAGGAAGGAAGGAAAGAAGGAAGGAAGGAAAGAAGGAAGGAAGGAAGGAGTAAATTCCAAGGTGATTTTATTTCTTTTTTTTTTTTTT
>NW_004955404.1:14503910-14516999 GCF_000276665.1 Chinchilla lanigera | reverse complement strand
GCTGAGTTAAAACCCCAGCCCCTCAAGATGATTTTATTTCTTATTGAAAATGTATTTTCTACCTTTCCAAAATATTGTCAGAACATTTGCTCCTTCTTCTTGAGAAAAATGGTGGAAATAAGAAAAAAATGCTTATCATTTTGAGTTTAATTATAATTCTTTTGATTCTAATAGAAGTTTGTGGCACCTCATGGAGTATAATATTTTATTTCATTTTCAAAGGATAACTGTGACCTTTTAACAAGGTTTGTCTGTTAGAACTGCTTATTACAAAAATTAACTACAAAAGACTACCTTTTAGTTGTTAGTATGAATCTCAGATCAGAGATACACAGCATGCGTGTGTCTTTTGAAAATGCCAAGAAAAAAAAACACTAAACAAAAATTATAGGCTGGCTGGTGGTTCTGGCTAGGAAATGAGAAATGATGTTAATTCTTAAAGTTGGTTGCTTTTGTTGTCTGTGAAAATAAGATCAAGCCTGTGATTTAACTAGCTTAAGTTTTGCTGGTTGAAGGAATATTACTTTGTTCAACTGTCATGGATAATACCCCATTTACTACCACGTGACACTGTTTAAAGGGGAGATATTTTCCATGTTTCAAGATTTTGGTGCCTGGGTCTTTCGTATGTGCAATGTTTAATAAAGCTTGTTCACGACAATGGGCTTAGGAAGCTCCTTGCAGTTGACAAGCGTGTGATCTGGAGCACCAGGCAGCAGGGCCACGCAGCCGCGAGGCCCAGAGCCCCCACCAGGAAGCCAGCCGCTGTGCATACTAAATCTGGCTCTGTCATTAACCTGCCCAGGGACCTTCTGAAATTGCTTAATTCCAGCCATGAAAATAAACGTAGGCGCCAGTGCTCCGGAATAGAACTGAAGGAAATCAGGCCGTGCACAGAAAATGAGTCCGATTCATTCTTCCTCCCGCCTTCTGTTCCAACACTTGGAGCAGCGAGGAATTTGGAACCAGGCTGTAGGTTACTGTTCTTTGCTTCTAATCAAGAGAGGCAAATATAAACAAGTGACTGTAACTGGGAGAAACTGGGACATCTGGGACAGATGGAAGAAACTCAAGCAAACTGCAGGATAAATCCTTGTTTGGAGCGGCGAGAACGATTTTGACTCTAGCTTTCCTGAGGGTTCACGCATGTGCAGTGACGCCAACATCCTCTGGCCGCTTTGGCTCTGCATCTCAGCTTTCCAATACCCCTCTCTCATACTTTCTTCTTCCCTCCTCCCCGTCTATCTCCTTTGTCTTTTGAGATAGATCTTCCGAAGGGGCTGAGTTTCCCAGGCTGGGCTTGGACTTGAGATCCATCTGCCTTGGCCTCTCAAAGTGCCGGGGTTACACGCGCATGCCGTCATCCTCCATTCCTTCTTGGTTTTCATTTTTGACACTGAAAGGGAGGAGGAAACAATATTCTTCCACTGTGTATTTTTTATTTCCTCCCTTTACTGTTAAGCTACCCAGAGTTTTAGCGACTCCTTTCACAACCCATTCACCTCCCCTACAAACCACGCAAATTTCAGGTAGGAAAAATGGGTCCAAGTAAATGTAGATTAGCAGCAAGGGAATGACAGAGCCAGAACAGATGTCACAGCCTTTAAATACCAGCATTGCACCCAAATTTAATGATTAAACAGAAGCAACAGCACTGCCAAGGCTAAACTGACCTTATATCTTTCATATGTAAAAATAGTATTCTGTTTGTGCCTTTGCAAGCACGGGAATCAGGGCAGCTGGACGCGTGGAAACATTTACATATCATTACTTTGGATGGATTATTTGATTTAGAAAATTAACGTATATACTTCAGAAGCCAATCTAACTTTGGAATGTTGTCCTAAGTATAGTTCACGTTTGCTCAGACATAAAATATTGCACTGGAAATATGTATGCTACATTCACCAAATAATCTAAAAAGGTTAGAGGGAAAGGTCGTAGTCATGATACAGCAAAAAAAAGTCAGAATCAGTAAAGAGCCACATTCACTTTTGTGCAAGATTAGGTAAAGCACACAGCTGTATATATGGAGATCTGAAATCCACTCTTCTGAGAAGGTTTCTACTCTAAGACTGAAGGTCAGCCAGAACTCACCACGAAAGAACCAATGAAATACAAGAGTCTGGAAAGTTAAAATTCAATGAATGCATTGCCTATGAACAAAAAAGGTACAAGAACCTGGTTCCCCTGCTCTGTGAGGGAAATTACAGTACAGCCATTCTTGGTAGATTGCAGGTATCAAGCCAATTTCAAAAACATACTGCATCTTCCTGAATTTATATTGTGTAATTCCAGACCAGCTGTAGAAAATTCCCCAGTACTCAGCACATTGTTTATATATGTATATATAGGAGGGTTTAAAACAAAAAATGAGCCATGGTTTTGTTTTTATTTCTCTTTTATCTTTGTGAGACAGGGTCTCACTATGCAGTTCAGGTTAGCCTTGAGCTCACTTTATAACCCAGGCTGGTCTTGAACTAGCAAAGATCCTCCTGCCACAGCCTCCTGAGTGCTGGGATTACAGGTGTGCACCACCATGCCTGGAGAGCCATGGTTTTGATATAGGAGAAATACAACTCCTGACCTGTTAGATGTCAAATGTGCTGAGCTCCTGGTCCCACAACATCAAGGTATGAAGTCTTGAACCAAAGGAAGATGTTAGGAGAGTTTTATTAGAAATAAGGCAAGAAAAGTAGCTCCTGAATATCCAGGAGGGGTCCTGAGTGGGTGGCCACCAAAGCTTTTTGTCAGGGGTAATTTATACAGCAGAGGCACAGTGTGGGTTCAACCTGGGTAGAACTGCCATCAACCCATAGGATTATAAGTATGGCTGCTTAGCTAATGTTGATCCAATAGGGAAAGGAGTCACACAGCACAGGCGCATGGAAGGAACAAAGGCATTTTGGGGAAGGGATGGGTCCCAGTGCTCTGGTCACCACATGAGTGACTGATGCCGGTCAGGACCTTCTGGTCCAGGTAGTGCTAGCGACAGTATAATGTCCAGCTATTGCTTGTCCTTTAGGGAGGTGTGCGGGCCTGGCCACTGCATCTGCATCTTGAGGCCTGGCCTTCTTCAGATGCACCTCCAGCCACAGTTCTGATGACTCCTGTGCTGTTAGCCTAGTCAGTCTCTGACTGTATGTTAATTTCTCTCTAACTTAGCTGCCTATAACAATTTGAGGATTATTTGATTATTTGATATATAAACTTATAGACTCATATTCATGACAAGATTATAATTTGAAATCTCTTCATAGGAGATTATTCATTCAAAAAAAGAGATTATTCAAAAGAGGAAAGAGGTATTAGACAATCATGGAATTTTTGAGAGTTTATGCTTAATGTTCCATTCAATATTTTAAGTCACTTATCCTTTTTGGCTAATAAAATAAATTCGACAACTACTTTCAAATGCTTATAATATGCCCAGTTATGTAATATCCACGGTTTTACTTACTGAATCCCCTCAGTCACATCTGAAAATTAACAGGAAATAATAGAATTTTATTCTCCATTCTTCTCCTGTAAAGTACAGTATATGAACTCGAAAAACTTGGAACAACCCAAATGACACTCAAGTTGCTTGACCAAATTTCATTTGTTACTTTATTTATGGTGTCAAAAAATTATAAAACAAGGATGTATGGTGCAAGCTTGTAATCCCAGAACTTTGGGAGGCTGAGGCAGGAGGACAGCAAGTTCCAGCACAAGCTGGACAACTTTACTGACTTAGGGAGACCCTGTCTGAAATATTAAAAGGACTGGTGATGTAGCTCAGTGAGAAAGCCTTGGGTTCACTTCCAAGACGTGAAAAAAAATTATAACTTATAGTGTTCTGATTGGGGGGAAAAACATTGCTTAACACTGTAGGATTACATAGAAGGGCAAATTGTGTGGCAAAGAAGCTGCTGACACAGGGCATATTTGTTTATCAGAAACATTAATGTCACACATCCTTGAGGTGTGGCAATTATAATAGTACAGGCAACACATGACATTTGCTTTGTTCTTTAGATCTTTTTATTAATCTTCACAAATCCTAAGTCAAACATAGAAACAGCTATTGCTGTGAACCACAAAAAGTGTGTAACTGCTCTCTGTTCACCAGATTTTCAGCGTACAAGTCCAACGTGATTTTCCATCTTTCTCTGCTGCTCTTCCAAGGCATCTGTGGAGATGACTCTGCACTAACCTGAACCCTAAAGCCTCCTAATAAATTACTTGTAAATATTTTACCAGTACAAGTATATCTTTCAGGACAAATACGATAGCTTTCAAACTCTAAATATTCAAACCTTGTTTTTAAACCAGGTTTTTCTTCAGGACTAAACTCAAGATAATCTTTTGAATACTTGATATACACTTAATGGTTTATTAGAAACAAAGAAGCCACATTTTTGGTTTTTTGTTTTGTTTTGTTTTGTTCTGTGGTTCAGGGGACTGAACGCAGGACTTCACATATTCTAGGGAAGAGCTCTTCCCCTGAGCTACATCCTTTGCCCAAGAACTCGTTTTTGATGTTCATTCTGCTCATTTGAAAATGTTAAGTAAAATAACTTTTTAAAAGACTTTTCTAACTCTGGTATTCAAGAACAGGAAGATATGTATGTCTATTGGTTTTTAAATGACATCAAATTGAGATATATACACAGCTCCTGCCTAACAAGTACAAGGTCCTGAGTTCGAGTCCCAGTACAAAAAACAACAACAACAACAACATAAAACTGAGGTATAAAATTTAGCACAAAGTCAGGTTGATATAAATTGAGATGGCAAAGCAGCATCAGAACTGTGCTCTTTCAGGAGTTAGTCTGTGCGGCAGGATGCTGGGAGAGGGGGAGGACAATTTCAAGACCACTGCCACCTGCAGTCCCTCAACTTGATGGCCATGCTCTGTTCTCCAAGCGTGTCCCTGGGGTGGAGTCCCAGGCACACAGAGGAAAAGGAACTTTTCCTTAATTCATACAAATGTATTCCAGGATGCAGAAAGCACTACCTGTTACTTCTCCAAATCTTTTCTGTCTTCCCTTGAGAGATACTTACTCTTTCTTACCATCTTCACTTCTCCCCTTCCACCACCGAACCTGCATCCACGTGGTTTCCTCCCTACTTCCTTCCTGCAAACAGCTCCTCCCGAGCTCATGGAGGACCTGCAGAGTCTCCCCTGCTTCCTGCAGCTGGGGCCCTGAGCAGGGTGGACACCACTGATGGCTCCGCTCCTTCGTCCTTAAACCAGTGTCCTCACGTGACTTCCAGGACTCTTGCCCTGGGTTTTCTCCTGCCCAGACTCTTGCCTTCCTCCTGTCTTTGGCTGGCTCCTCTGAATCTCCATGAAAATGGCAGAAGATGTCAGGGCTCAGGCACCAGGCCTTCTCTGCTCTGTGCGCACTCTGCCCTAGAGGATCAAGCTAGCCTCATATGTACCACCCAATTACAGGTAACAGCAAAATGTGCCTTTTAGGGTTGAGTCTCTGACTTGAACCCTGGTTTTATAAGTTCAAGGACCTCCTCGACATCTCCTCCTGGCTGTATACTGGGAACCTCACATTCTACAGGTCTACAATCAAATTCCTGATGACCCTCCAGACCTGTTCCTCTAGGGGTTCCTCATCTCAATAAAACTTAATTCTTTCAGGAGCTGAAGCCAGATGCTGCTGTCTTCCTTGGCTTCTCTTCCACTCAGGCATCACTGCCAGTTCCTCAGTAAATGTTGTCAACTCCACCCTCAAAATACATCCAAATTCTGCACTGGACCATTTCTCACGACCCAAACCTACCAGCTGATCAGAACTACCATCAGCACTCAGCTGGGTTATTGCTATAGCTCCCCGGGGCAATGTAGAAGAGATTACAGTAATCCAACTGTGTGATGACAGTAGCTCTGACATATAAAATGTTAGTTACTCCTCATTTTAAAATCTGCTCTGCCTGAAGCTACTTGATCAATGCCTTCATTTCCTTCAGGTCATCACCCCAAAGTCCTCTTCTCATGGAAAGCTTTGCTGACCACCTAAAGTTTGAAAACCATGCGCTCACCACACTTCCTAACCCTGTCTCCACCAGCTTTTTTTCTTTAACACACATGATCTGATACACTGAATATTTTTCATACCTTGTTTCATATGTTGTTCATTGCAAAACGTATTAGAGGAGGGGCTTCGTGTGTCTTGTTCACCATATACACAATGTTGGAAGGATGCCTGGAGCTATAGGCATGCCATAAATGAATTCTGAATTGGCTCAATGAATGACTAACACTGCTGAAAAATGGGAGCACAAATAAAATGCCTATAGGGTTGTTTGAGTGCAGTCCTCATGGAGATGAATCCTGACCTCTTAACCTAGTTTCACCAATCTCTTCAAATCAGTGGAAGTTGAAACCACTCCCAGCCTCTAGGCTGAAGATTTTTCATGCCACCATCTATCATGGTTGGTCAGTCCTCCCAGGTTCCAATGCTGTTTGACAGTCCCTGATCACTTCTGTCTTCTCAACCATTTCCTTAAAGGCACCTCTAGCACATTTTCCAGCAGCTTGGGTTGTTTGCAAAGATGTGGCAGAGACAAGGGAAAGAAAAATCAGTGGGCAAGAAAACCTCACCCAACATCTCAATGTGATGTTTTCTGTGTCGTAGGATAGTGCACGTTCTGTCAGTTAATATGGGTCACCACTTTACCTGGAAACTGCATGAGAAGGAGATCCATCGCACAATGAACAACATACACTGCAGAGCACCTCCAGCTGAGGGTAGCAGGCTAGGAGGGCGGTCCCCACCAGCTGAACATCTGTAGTTGTTTTCCATGGATCTCTCATTTTCTCTTCTTGTTATGGAGTGGGGAGTGTGACAAGCAGCTCTTTCTTATATAACATTTGGGGGTTCTATGCATGCTCCCTCCCATGATGCTTCTGTTTTTAATCAGATTCTTGAGATGCAGTCCCTATTCAAGAGGGTTTAATTGCCACTGGGGCCCACCTGAGGGCGCGCTAGTGCTCAGTGCACATCAGGGGACTTTCCCTGCTCTGAGTACCATGGTTTGGCCCTCTGGCTCTTGGGCCACAGAAGTAATTGTTATTTTATTTATTTATTTGGAGGGGTACCGGGAATCGAACTCATGACCTCAGGCTTGCCAGGCGAGCACTTATGCCCCTGAACTATATCCCCAGCCAGGAGCAAATTTTTTAACCACAGGAGCAGATGAAGAGGTGGGGTAGTGGTAGGTTTCAGGGTGGAACTGGGTCAGTGGGTAAACCCTGCCTTAGCTGGTTTCCTCCCCCTTTATGTGCCCCCCCATATTTGTTCCTGTGTTATTTCCCTCTGAGAAAGTGGGTCCCAAAAATCTTTTAGTAAGCGGGGCTGAAGGGAGAAAGTCAGTCTTCTGAAGTTGCTTCCTGCGGAGCTGGGACGCAGACCCTTCCTGCAGGGAGTCTCACTCTCACCTATCTTTCCCTAGATCCTTAGAGGGTCATGAGGGTGGAGAGATTTGACAGAATGTTTTTCCCCTCCAATCAAAGAGGACACACCATAGGATCGCTATGTGTCAGCACGTGATGGGAACAGAGTTGTTGGATTTTATGTGGGACCTGGAGACAGTATGGTTTCAAGCTCAGCAGAACAAGCAGTAGAGATGTCCAAAGAGTTTGCATGTATACTCCTGTTCCAGTGTTTGATCCTCAGGGATCCAAATTTGCCTCCCATAATCCTTTTGGGCTTGTTGGAATGCCCCAGGTGGGTAATGTGGTGTACCCACCTGGCGGGCACAACTTTATCCTGGAAGGGTGTATCTAACTGTCTATCCCACACAGCCCAATGGCTCATGCCATAGTCAGCAGAATATTGTAAAAATGGTATTACAATTTAGGCTGCCTTCTGTTGGCCAAGTCTCCTCATCTTAGCATGTACATAGGCCATGCAGTATTACAAAGGAAAATGAGCCTTTTCTCCTTTAGGGTCTCCCACTGGTTGGAGATGCTCCTGAGCAATGAGTTAGAAGGTACTGATGAGCTGATCCCCAGGTGTCCTAGTCTAATAAAAGGAAAAAAAATCCATGAAAAATGGGATAATCAGATGGATACTAGGGGAGAGGTATCCAGATTCTAGCCTCAAAGGGGCCAAGCATCCCTGGGCTGTCCATCTCTTCAAGAAAAGTGCTGGCTAGGCGTTTCTAACCCCGATGCCACTGGTGCTGCTGATAAAACCCATAGGAATCCCACCTTGTCTGCCCTGACAGAAAGGGACCAGCCCACGGGTTTAACACTAATCTGTCTAGTATATGGTTGGACTTTCCACTTAGCATCCCTCGGGACATAGAGAATGAAACAGGAAGTTGCCAAAGAGGCCAGTAGTAGGGGCAGGATTCCCCCAAGAGCTCAACTAAAGGCTGTGAAGGAAGGCCTCTGATACCTGAATGAGTTTCAGGGAGTTCCCTGGTGCGGCCATGCACTCAAGGTCTGGGTCAGTGATGGGTGAGCAATCTTTGAAATGGCAGCTAAACATGACCCAGAGACAAAGTCTTTTCTGTGGCAGGGAGACCCTCTGCCTCAAACAGATCTGAGAGTGACCTAAACATTGGTCTCTTAAGGAAACTTGGTTTCCTAGTGGTCCTTGAATTTGCTCCTGCCACTGCAGAGTGGTCTTGAACCCTTTGGGGACTGTAATGGACAGCTCTTTCCTCTACAAAGGGGTCTTACCCTCTGGAATCTCCTGGCAGTCCCAGGAGATTTTTAAAAGACTGTCTCCATGCACTGTCCCCTCCTCACAGCTACTGATACACGCGCTTTGAACATAGCAAAGGAGAAAGACAGAAAGCAGGTAAAAAGTAACGCAACGAGAACACCAAAGGAAATAGCTTACACCTTTCCTTATTGCTTGTGTCTGTGAATGACGGCATTTCCTAGGAATCATGGACTTACAGACATTCTTAGAGTTGGAAATGATTGTAGAGGTCAATGAAAGTGGAAACTCTAACTCAAAGAAATAAAATGACATGTCTAAAAATAAAGATTTACTTACTGCTTCAACCTGGATACGTAGGTTGAATCAATATACATGAAGTGCTCATTGACCAAAAAAGCACATCCAATCTATCGTAACCCCTGGAAGTTTCCAGTATTCCAGAGTGAGTCATTCCAGGCTGGCAGGGGATTTGCCAAGACAGCTATAAGCTGCTGACACCCATACCATATCCCTCCATGGGCTCAAGAGTCACCTAGATGATCCTAAGATACCTTAGTGTTTGGGAATGAGGATGTTTCAAATGAATGCACTACAAACAAATCCACAAGGTAAATAGCAAGAACTTATAATAGACCCATGAAAACATTTTGATGCATTTTGATATCAGAGATTGACAAATGATAAAATAACACAACCATCTGCACATTTACATTTGCACAACACAAAATATATATTACATTTCTATATGCACAGTGATACAATGGTAAGCGTATGTTAATTCCCTAACCACTCCTATCACTCTGTAGCTTTCTTGCTAAGTAGATTACAAATAGCATAGAGTTCATGTAGAGCATTACGATAAACTAAGAGTGTTGGAGAAAATAGAAGGAAAAAGGAACACAGACGTGCTATTTTAACATCTCAGTATCGGTATTAATGTCTTCTCTAACATAGTGTGACGGTATTTGGCTTCTTGGCAGTTGTTTATTTAGTTAATATCGTGTTTATCAGGACCTCAGTTTCTTCCCACCTGATTAGCAGAACCCCACTTCGCTGGAATCTAGGAAGGAGCTAATGTAATGTGTACTGAAACCAAATTTGATGCTTAGAAAACCCTTGAGCTGGTAAAAGGCACACCTGTGTTATTTGGCAAGTGAACTGAATCTCAAGTAAAGCATTTCTGCAAATCTCTTGTTTAGTTGGCTAAACTGGTTTTCACTCCTATTAAACAACCATGGGATGGGGGTAGGGCATCCTCTATTTTTCCTAAATGACCACAATAATGCCAAAGAAACAACTCAAAAGTGGAAAGTAAGTATTTCAGAACATTAAATATCTTCGGGTAAAATTTGTTATTTTCTAGATTTATTAGTTCTGGTAGTGAAAAACTATATGATGTTTTATAAAGACCAAGTTATTAAGATATTACTTCAAATAACTTAGAGAAAGTAACTTTCTTGATATATTCACTTTTATATTTAAGGTAAGAATGGTCAGCTATAAGTCATTAATAAAATTTCAGTGAGGTGAATTCTAAAGAAAACAAGGAAGCCTCTATTAGTTGAGAGGTACTCTCTATAAATGAGTTTGTGAACTATGTGAGACCATATAATGATAAAGTGAAACAAGCCATCTATAACGTCATTTAAAAAATCTTCTCTATTTTACCTATTTTCATTTTCTGGATATTCTTCTGCTGGATTATGTGGCACTTCATAAGAACTTTGAGTTCTTAAGCCTAAACTGGTTTGAAAAGCTTTAATATAAGGCATTCTAAAATAAATGTTCAATTTATTACATAATATGTTTTAGATATTAAAGAAAGTTAAAATTTTCATTCTTTGATCAGGCACTTGTAGTCTCTTTGAAAATATAACTTTTCACCATAAACATGCAGTCCATTCTTGGGAAGAAAAAAAGTGCAGCACTGTCTAACTTCATAGAAGATAAAGGGGAAAAGCAAAAGAAAAATTAATCAAGTCCACAAGCATGACAACCCCAGTCCTGTTTAGCTGGCAAGAGAACTAAAAGTACTGCCATTCAGTCTAATTTATGGATTGTTTGTGGTATTTCCAGCCCCTTTTAAATTGAAATTGTGCTACAATCTCTATAGTAATAGAATATTTTTTAAAATTTTCAACAAAGAGATTAATATTCTTTCCATGATACACACCATCTGTTACACCAAACTAACTCTTTCAACACATACACATTAATTTCAGCTCGTTATGCACTAGGCACTCTGGCAATGCAGTCTTAAAGTCCACCCCAAGAGATTTTGGTTTCACGGGTGTGATCGCTCATTGTGGCTGGGCTGTTCATTCTCAAGAGTTCCTGGTTGGAATTTAGGATTTGTTTCCTCTGGAATTACTGCAGGGGTGATCTGGGCTTATGGATTTTTTTTTTTTAAAGAACAATAGGTAGAACTCTACTATATGTTAAATAATTTTGAGTGTAGGGCACTGTATATATAGTTCAGTGACAGTGTGCTTACTTACCTAGCATGCATGAGGCCTTGGGTTCAAGTCTGGATACTGCAAAAATTAAGTGAATAGATACACACTACAAATTTGGGGGGACTGGTCACAGTTCTTCCTCTAAAACCAACAGTATGCTTTAGGATCCAAACAGTGACATTTACAACTAACAAGTTGGTAAGTTAGCATCTGCGTGAGTCCTAAAGGTCACAATACTACACTAAACTAGATCCATATGTCAAAAGTAAGTCAGGGCTCTGACTAGCAAAAACAAGAACTCATTAATAGGTTTAGTGAGTGCCTACCGTGAACACGACGCAGCAGTGAGCCTGTAGAACAAAACCAAAAACTAAAGCAGAAACTTTGTGCAATATTTAATTTCAGGAAATTCCATAAGGAAAGTGACAGCTCATGACTTCTTGTATTTTCTGAACAGCAAATTGTATCAGAAATAGATGGGTCCTTCAGAAAGAATTATACCACAGAAATGAGTGGAAATGTGCCGAAAGGAAAGAAACCAGATGATAAAGGCACTTTATGGTGAATCATACAAAAACACAGACGCCACTCTCTGGCTGATGTTGAATAGCTGGGAAGATGTTAGGACAGGGCTTCCCAAACTTTGCTTTTAAGTTTGACCTACCAGTGAGCCCAAAGTGATCCACCAGGACAAGCTGGAACAAGAGCAGAACTGTAGGATAACTGCACCGGCTTTCAAGCAAACCTTGCTCAGCCTCATTCCCACCCATGCAGTCTGCAGTTGCTCGTGCACACACACACACACACACACACACACACACAACCACACCACCTACCTGCTGTCCGCAGCTTTGTTACCTCAGAGCGCAGACTACAGCATTTGGTCAAAGTTAAAGAGGCACAGATCGGCCTCTACATAAAGAAAAGCTTTCTTTTTAAGAAAGACTGTCAAAATAAAAGAAAAACGCAGACTGGACCTCTTGCCGTATGCTAAACACTTAGCCCTGAAGTGGCTGGCAAGGGGCTGAAGAATATTCTAGAAACAGGATAATTGTGTTGAATGGAGCATGTCCCAATGGTCTCCAACGGTCCTTCCAAACCTAAGTTTTGATGATTTTATTGTTCAACTTCCTCACTTCTCCACGGTCACTTAGTCACCTCTAATTTCATTCTGCACCCATTTGGTTTAAAAAAAAAAAAAAAAACCAGACAACAAAGGGCAGTTAAATTCTTCACAATAAACCAAAGTATCCCTGTGAAAGGATTGTGAAACAACATTAGGAACCAGCGTTGTAGCAGACTGATTTATAGGACTTTTGGTTAATTTGGCAAGAAGCGAATCCTGAAAGGTCATACCAAGAACTGCAGGAACTTTGAGTGGACAAATAACCCCATAATAAAGCCAGTGTCTTTGTTCTGTCCTTTATACCCAGATTTGTGACCTCAGGGGCTGGAAGTACACCCTAATCTTTATGTTTGTCTTGAGACAGCAATGAAGGAATGAATGAGTTTATTTTACAATCAGCCACCAAAAGTGGAGGTGGTTAGAAAAAGTTAAATAGAATCCAACTTCATAGCATAGAACCCCAAAACTGGGAATTACAGGGACAGTGACTTCACGGGTCGTGCAGCAGAAGGCACTGCGCCTGAGAGAGCGAGGTCAGGGTTGTAACAGGCCCACCGGGGCCTGGCTGTCCTCTGCCGCCGCTGTGTCACGCACCACTTTACAGCCACCTTCTGCATACCACGCGACCCAAAAAACTGCAGGCTTCCAAGGCAAGGCTAGCTTCAGGCCCAGAACCAACACAGGGGGTCCTCCTCGGCGAGCCCGGCGGGGTCATGCAAAGAAGCGTGGCGCGCAGGCCTTTCGAGTTCAGCAAAGCGAGGCTGCATTCACTGTCGCCTCCCGGTGCCCTCTCAGAGCGCGCCAGAGGCTCTCTCCGGCTTCCACGCGACCC
>NW_004955404.1:14494608-14503568 GCF_000276665.1 Chinchilla lanigera | reverse complement strand
CGGCTGCGAGTGGCAGCCCGAGCGCCAGCGGGAAGGCGGCGGCGGCCGGCAGCATGGCTAGCACGGCCTCGGAGATCATCGCCTTCATGGTCTCCGTCTCGGGCTGGGTGCTGGTGTCCTCCACGCTGCCCACGGAGTACTGGAAAGTGTCCACCATCGACGGCACGGTCATCACCACCGCCACCTATTTTGCCAACCTGTGGAAGATGTGCGTGACCGACTCCACGGGCGTCGCCAACTGCAAGGAGTTCCCCTCCATGCTGGCTCTGGACGGTCTGCACCCCTCGCCCCCGGCCCCAGCCCCCCGCGTACGCCCTCGCCTCGCGACCCCGGGAGGGACCCCCGGGCCGGACCCCTCGGATCCGATGCCCGCCCCGCCCCATCCCACCCCAGCCGGAGGACTTCAGGGGTCCAGGGCCGTCCGCGGTGTCCCCGTCTCTGGACAGTTGTCCCCGGGGCAGGGGACACGCAGACAGGCACGGTGGGGTGACGCCCAGCCGCGAGGGTGGGGGCGCCTTACGGTCCTGAGACTGGAGGACACAGGGACTGTGGAGGCGTACAGTTCACCTTCAAGGACTTGCCCTTCCCGCTCCCCAGAAAAGCCGGGTTCTCCTTAAAACGGTGTCACTGAAACCCAGGGATCTTTGCCCTAAACTCCCTTTAGTGGTTTCCTTGGTTCTTTTAAAAGTAGGCGCGGAGAAAAAATGAAACATATTGCAGGTTTTTATGTTTCCCTTACGAAACGCTTCTACAGACCTCTCTGCTTAGGCTTTAACACTTCCTCCAAGCTTTAGGAAAGTAAGCGCTCCTCCTCACTTAGGAAGTCTCCCGGAGGGCAATGTTGGCCTGCAGGAACTTGGTGCTGGGAGCCGAGAGGGCTGCATCCCAGCCTGCCCTGTGCGCTCCGAGGTCCCCAGAGGGCTTGGGGGAGCTTTGCGTTGTACCCACAGGTTCGGTTCACATAGAAAACTGGTTCTGTTCCGTTTGCAGAAAACACTTGATTTCAACCCAGACACCTTGCTCAAGTTCTAGGCTTCTTCTCTTCCAGGATTTTACAGCAAGCGACTGGATGGAATCCTGGCAGAAACTTCAACAGGAGTCATTTGCATTATTTTTAGATTTGAAGTGTCTTCCCTTTCTTTATTATTGGTCTTGCAGTTTTTATTTGCATAGCTGGGTAAATAAAAGATTTAATCCAGCTAAGACAGTGCTTGCCACGAAAAGCAAACTGTTGCTCAACTCCGTGTTGGATGGAACCTGGTATAAAGGAATACGTGTCTGGCTTTGGAAGGGTGGCACCCGGGTCTGAGTCCTGTTGTGTAAAAGAAGTAGCCGGAACACTGTTTACTCCCTAGCATTGCTGTTGAATTTCCTGTGCCCTGAAGAGCGCACCCAGGTAGATGAACAGGCAGGCTCTTGTTTCTGTGGTTTACATTCAGAAGCATGAGGTTGACAGTTGCTGTCCAAGAGCGTTCTTTGTAGCACTATTGTTGCTTGAGAAAGCGTGCCAGATAGGCGCAGCTTCCTTCTATGCACAGCTGGGGTACCGGGGAGAGGAGAAGGAGATGTTCCTCGAAGATTACTGAGTGCAGGCCAGTGGCTATTTCCCTCAGCATCTGAAATGAGTATGAAGGTGTCCTTGATTTGGGGGCAAGTGAGCTACTGGGGAAGAAGGAGTCCTAGAGTTCGCTGGGAGTGGAGCAGAGGGGAGTGACATTCTATGCCTCCCAGCTTGCAGAATGGCTTTTCCTGTGTTTTCATGGGACTGGAAAGAAATGATTTTTTTAAAAGAACAAAAGTTACATGTTCTGCAATGCTTTTAAATTAATAACATCTTTCCAAGTCGGTCAAGATAGAATGTCTTTTTAACTGCTGCATAGTATTCATTATTCTGGATAAACTGGTTTATTTAATCATTTACTCATTGTGGTAATTGGACCCTTTCCAACTTCGGCTGTTATTAGCACTTTACTGAAATTTTTTGTATTTGCCTCTTTGTACACATGGGTAATCTATTGCCCTGAGCAATGGTATTTCCAGAATAGCAGAACGTGCATTTAAATATTTGGTTCATACTGCCAAATCACATTCCACCAGTAGTGTGTGAGAGCTGCTTCTCCACATTCCCACCACTCACTCCTTCATCCGGGGTTATTGGCAATAGTTTTTGTCTTGTTATCATTTTAATTGGCATTCCCCTGATTCCTGGTGGTTTTTCTCCTCTTGTGTATTTATGGACAGTTCTTCCGTGAATTGTCCATATCCTCTTTTTGGCTTGTGATTTGTCAGTGCTTGACTCTGTCTGTGCAATAGATGTGTACAGTTTGGTCCATTGCTTATGTTTCACATTTATGATGGCTTTTGTCATACTTTGACATGTGTGATATAATCACATGTATCAGTCCCTTCCTCGGTGATTTTGACTTCTGTGGCTGTAAGCGGGCACTTCCTACCTCAGAGCGATAAACATGCCTTTTCTGTGTCTCCCAGAAGGGTTGAGTCACACAGCTACACTTTCACACGACGGGGAGTTGCTCCCTGCAGCTGCATGTGGAACTTTCCAGAGCAGGCCCCTCTGCTTGTCTGCTTTCTGCCCTGAATTCCCAGGTCAGGTGCATCTAGTGAGTGCTGGTCTCAAATGCCTTTGAAGTGGAAGGAGAAAGCTGCCTTCCTGTGGGCCTTGTGGCCCCTGAAGCCCAGTCTTCTGCTTAAACCAGGCATGCGCTGTGAGTTGGTAAGAGAATCCAAGCAGAGAGAAGGCTCATGACTCTCACTCGTCTTGTGTTAAGAAGAAAAAACAAGCCTCGAGGATGCAGATGATGGTCGAAAAGCCCTGATCTCTCATCCTCAGGATGTAATTGCTATTCCAGTTTCCCCTATAAGGAAGAAGAGGCTTAGCAAAATCAACTGTGTAGATTCGATGTTGCATCTTGTTAAAGAGTCCAGCTCTCATTCTGCTTAGAATCAACCTTAGTATTATGGAAGAGAAGCTTTGATGAGTTTCTTGCTGCTTGTTATGGTTTGGGTCTTGATGTCCCCCCAAAGCTTCATGCAGTCAGAGTTTCTTGGGAGGTGGCTGAATCCAGAGTGTGTGACTGATTCGGAGTGCAGTGCTGGGATTAAGGGGAGGTGATTGCTGGTTCAGTCCACTGATTGGATTTGTACTGCCCTAATCCCGGTAGACTGAATAAGGGATGGAAAGAACTCTCTTGTTGCTTTTGTTGACTTCTGCTGGCATGAACTGTTGCCTCTGTGCCACGTGCCACCCTGCTTTGGAGCCAGCTGATTATGGACTGAAACCTCTACAAACTGTGAGCTAAATAAACGTTTCCCACCCCTTTAACTTTGGGTGTCAGGTATTTTGTTTCACCAACAAGAAAAGCAACTAAGGTACTACTTGTGAGACACTTTGCTCATATTTTTCATCCTGTGAAGTAGGTGCAGCTGTCCGTTTTACAGATGAGAAAATCGAGACTGGGAGAGATTAGTAATGTGATCAAGGCAAACAGAAGCACCAAAACTGAAATTCAAAGTTCCTGCCTTCCCCATGCACTCTTCCTTCAAAGAATTTGCAGAAGTACACAAAGCAGCTAGTCTAAGAGAAGCGCCTTCTTTTCTCTCCCTTAAATCCAGAAACTAGCTAAGGTGCTGCTGGTGAACTGTCTCCACCAAGTGGAGGTTTCCATTTTTGCTGGTTGCAGTTGAAAATAACGACCCATCATTTGGAAAACACTTCACTTTTAAGGGATGCCTTGGACGTTTCCTCCCGTGGAATTCATTAGTTTAAAGTCACTAGATGAAATTTTCATGGGTGAATGAGCCAGTGTTTCATTTATTGCTAACTGATGTTCTTTTCCAAGCACCACTTGAACTTCAGCTGAGAATCATTTTCGGCCAGGTTGTTTTTACTGTATGCCATCTATTTTTGTTAGTGGGAATGTTTGCCACATCTCCCAGGAGAAACTAACTATAAATTATACTTCAGAGAACTTCTAAGGAAATATGTTCCTGTCTCAGCACTTTAATGTGTTAATTAGCTATTAACAGTGTCAGTAAATTAGGCCTGTCAAAAATAATGGTCTCCTTGGCTAGGTTTTTACTACCACTTCACTTGATGGAAGTTTTGCCCTCAGGAACTGTGAAAAAGCTAGGTTGCAAAAGATAAACTTCAAGTTTGTTGGGAGTCCCTTAAACCCTGAGTCTGTGAGTGTGGCCCCTCTTTTACAAACCTCTGGCTTATCAACAACCTGATTCCTCTTGCAGCTGGCGGAGCAGTTTATTCCCTGCTCTTGGCTCAGAATTTTAGAAAATCTGCCACCAACTGTTCTTATGAGGGTTAGGGTTTATTGCTGCCATTCTCCTGCAGGAAAGAGGTGCCTTGCTTTCCACACTCAGGGGTCTGACCAGCACAAAAAGAAGGAGTTGAGCCAATCAGAACCTGCTTGGTCCATCTCTTCTCTTCTGTTTGTACCAAGAGATCAGAGCAGTTCTGAGATGGAAGAGTTCAAAATAAGAGACTCAGAAAAAGTGGTTTGTGGGGTGGTTGCATAAGTGTAAAGACTGCTGGTATTTTCCCTGTTATATGAAGGGTTGACTGCGTTGGCCTGGGATTCTAACCACTGTTTACCGTGTGGGAAGACGCATTCCTCGTTCTAAATGACCAAATTGTAGAACTTAACCTTTGGTAAATTCCAGACCATCTGCCTTGTAATAAGGAATTGAGATAACGAGGGTAAATGCAAATTATGGTGCTTGATAAAGATTTCCAGGAATATACGTGTGCGTGTCTTTCTACATGGTCCAAAAATATTAAATGGAAATTCTAAAAGTAACGTAAGTTTTAAATAACTTTTACCACAGTAAATTGTTATAATTATTCTATTCTGTCATTAGATGTTGTTAATCACTTCTGGTGTCTAATTAAGGCTTTGTCACATATTTATAGGAAACAGCATGTGAGGGGTTTGGTACTGTCCACAATGTGAGGCATCCCCACATCCATCTCATGCTGATAAAGAGGGAATACCATGTGTGTGTGTGTTTCCCTCTATTTTTTAATTGTTCAATGACTACACTTAGGATTATCTAAAACACCTCAAAACCGTAGATTAAAAAGAATTTCACAAAATAATGAAACCACACCGTGGCAGGAGTTCCTGTGAATAATGAATACTTTTGGCTCCAGGGCACACTCCCTGTGCTCATGCGGGGCCTCCCCAGCCTCCTCCCTGTCCTGCCTCTGCCTGCGCCCTGCACTTGGGCTGGGGACTCATGGGTTGAAGTTGAAAACAGAGCTGGTTCAGTGTCTGGCAGCAGAGACTCAGATGGTTCCGCAGCATGAGTACTGCTATCAAAAGAAGCCTCCATTATCCTAATTTGCTAAAAATAAGTTTTTTATGCTGGTTTTTTTTGTTGTTGTTGTTCTCCATCAATTTTTTTTTTTATTTTATGGAAAAAAGGTAAAACAAAATTTCATAACAAAATAATGGGACATTAACAATAGTTAATACATTGCATGCTGTTATCTTTAAAGTAGTTGCTCAGGGTACAAGCTATGGGTATAAAAATCAATATCAATATCAATATCTGTTTTAATGAACTAAGAGACATTTACAGTATAAGTGACTTGTATTTTTTCCCTTTTCCCTACTGTCCTTTTCCATTTCACCTATCCTAGTTCCTTTTCCCCCAATCTCTTTCCATTTCACAATGTCTATTGTACATTTTAGAAGTTCAGTGAAAGTACTTTCTGTGTGGAGGTAGCTGGCACTAGGGACCTTGTCATTGCAGTGTGCGTTTATAAGGTGTAAGTGGGTTACAGTTAAATAAAACAGCTTCCATTTGCTCTTTAGAGTACATCCTAGCAATAAAGATTCCAATTTAAATTTCATTCTTTTCCAAAGAAACATGGGAGTGGACACCACCAGCATTTACTCCCTGAATTTATGATGATCATCATTTTATTATTATTGTTTCCTTTACCTAAATACTAATAATAAGTTCCTCACTATATCCTGGCATTTAAGAGTTTTCTTTTTTCCAGTTAGAAAGTTTAATCCCAGTGTAAACCTGATATGTGTGTTCATTTACTTAACAAATATTTACTTACACTCAATATGCTTCTTTCACTATTTCAGACTGAAATGAAAATGATTTATGTAGTAAAAAGTTATTAGTTTAAATCCTGCTAATTTACAATGTATTTGTGCTTGGATAAAAGCCACACTGAAGTTTACCATCCCCCTGGCTATGCAAATAAAAATATGTAAGGGAATAAATGGTACAAGGAGGATGATCCAACAAACCAACAGGGTATTTTTAGGGTACTTCTTTTTCTTTTTGTTTTTGTTTTTTTTCCGGTTCCGGGAATTGAACTCACGACCTTGTGCTTGCCAGGCAGGCGTTATGCCACTGAGCTAAATCCCCAATCCCCTTTTTAGGGTATTTTAAATGCACTCATATATATGCAAACATTTGGTTTAATAATTATAAATTACTTTTCTATCAAGCAACACTTTTGAAAGCCCAATTCTATATTCTCTGACAAAAATACAATGTCAATCAAATTTTTCTTGATTTAAACTCCCCATGGTTCATAAAAATATCACAGTGAGTCTCATGTCTAACCCTTCAGTAGGGCTGGTGATACAGCTCAGTGGCAGAAGCTCCTGTCTAGCAAGCGCAAGGTCTTCAGTTCAATTCCCAGTACCAAAAAAATACCTTCAGTAGTATTAGACGATTTGACCTTTTGGCAACTCTTGCTGACCACGTGAACCTTTATAATTTTATAAAGTCAAGTCATGAGTACCTATCTAAAAGGTTGATAGGTTGATGCGCAAAGGAGTTAGTTTTGAAGAGGCAGGTGATGGCTCACAGGAAAGATAGTTTTGCATGGATATGATAGTCTAAACTAGAATGAAATCTCTCTCTGCGCTTTACTAACTGACCTCTGGCAAATAATGGAAATGTTAATACCTGTGTTTCTTCATCAGCGAATATGGGAATAACAATACTCGGAGATCTAGCTAGAGCATCGTGCATACACTAAACTTTAACATGTTTGACATAGGATTGCACACTCTGTATAGATTAACCTGCTTTCTATTCTCTCTTGTCTTGCTTCCTGGTTATTTTTCTCAGACAGCAGAACAGTCACCCGAATGACAGCATAAGCAGAGGATTTCTCCCTGTTAACGTAAATGTCTCCTCTCGTTGCAGGCTATATCCAGGCATGTAGAGGGCTTATGATTGCTGCTGTCAGCCTGGGATTTTTTGGTTCCATATTTGCGCTCTTTGGAATGAAGTGTACCAAGGTTGGAGGCTCAGATAAATCCAAAGCTAAAATTGCTTGCCTGGCTGGAATTGTATTCATCCTGTCAGGTAAATAATAACTTTTTTCCAAGCAAGGCGCTTTGCGCTAGTAATGAAATGACACTAACCACAGTGCTTCCCCTTTGATACCTTTTAGGGTTGTGCTCAATGACTGGCTGTTCTCTGTACGCAAACAAAATCACAACAGAATTCTTTGATCCTCTCTTTGTGGAGCAAAAGTAAGTGTTCTTCTCAGTCTACAGTACACGTTTCTAGCTCACAGAAAATCGCACACATTAATGTTCTGGATTGAGAGGCATACAGTTCCTACGGGGCTGTTGGAAAGTGAAGCATGCTAATAACTGGTAGCTGATGGCATCCTTCAAATGTATGTACTCCACTGACAAAGAGACCTTTAATTACTTCGTCAGCTTTACATAGTCTCTTAAGTAGCACCAGGCTTAGTATTTAGAACATAAACTTTACCTATTGTACATCACAGAACTGAAGTCAAGCACAGGGAAAGTGGAAGAGAGGTGAGAGGTGGAAAAGAAGGAGGGAGAACCTGACAGAACAGAGACTTCCAAGCTTGTCCGGATTGTTATTCATCCAAAATGAGGTCTGCCCCTAGGCAAATATTTGTCTCTGGGCCTTGTAAATTTGCTCTTCTGTAAAAGACTCCTCCTTATCAACTTTTATAAAGAATGACATGATTCACAGTTTTTAAAAAGTGCTGTGTGCCTGGTGCTGATACCCAAGTGTGGCGGCTCAGTTGCAGAACGGTGTTTTAGCATTAACGGAGCAGTTTCTGGTTGTTGCTTTTATGCTATGGGTTGCTGCTTTTTATAGTTTTTCTGGCTTATTTCACTGCAGTGGGAAAACCCCCCAGATTCCACGTCAGAAATAACCACATATGAAATCTTTTGTCTTACCTGAGACTGCTTACGTACCTCTATAGGAAGTTGCATGTGTAAACCTGTGTATTGCAGTCAACCAGGCTGGCGGTTCTTTCAGACTTCAGATCAAATATTAAACTTTTTTTAAAAAGTGAGTTACTGCAATAACTGTTCAAGTGAGCATCACTTTTTTTGGTGTATTTAGCGATCTATAGAAAACCAATTTTCTAGTCGTCATCAGCATAGTAAAAGCACAATAGCAAGTATTCAAAGTGGGAAATGTAATGAAAATAATAACTAACACATTTTGAACCCCTCATGTATGCCAAGTAGAACATAAATATTAGATTATTATATTTTATAACATCCTTATAGGTAAGTTCTCTTAGGACTCTCTTATCTGAATTTGAAGAAAGAGATCAAATAATATGTTGAAGAAATCTTGGATTAAACTAGTTAGTTGATTGAGCCATGATTTAAGTCAGGCAGTTGAACCACAGAGCATTTGCTCTAAAATGTGTGATTTATAATATTCTACTGCTTCATAATTTTTGTCAGAGTGCTGCATATACTTTCCACCAGGGTGTTTCTTCTGTATATTTTAAAGAAGTTTTCATTCAGAAACTTTATGAAATGAAAAACAAAAATGACTGTGTTAGGCCCTAGTATAAATTTTACTTCCCTGCCTATGTTAGAAAACTGAGTCCTGATTTGTAAATTTTCTCCCAACTTATTTTATTTATTTATTTATTT
>NW_004955404.1:14324181-14494508 GCF_000276665.1 Chinchilla lanigera | reverse complement strand
CAGGCAGGCGCTTTGCCGCTGAGCTAAATCCCCAGCCCCTCCCAACTTATTTTTTAAAATGAAAGTTACACAAATATATATGGCACCAACATTGAGATGAAAACTGAGGCTATACTCTGGAGATCAGAAGCATTTTAATGATCTTTAAATAAAATGTTAAGCTTATTTTGATCTCAAGGTTTAATATTGTAAATGTACCTCCAAATCCTATTTTTAGGGTTTATTGTAGTATGTTGCTAACTTTCCTGTATTATCTTTTTGACGTCACTGTTTTTGTTTTCCTGACAATTATCAAGGATGTCTTTGTCTGCATCTTAAAAGTCATTGGAACCCTTTGTCGAAAGGTCAAGGCTTATTCCTGAATGCTTTCTGTGCTCGCGAGACTCAGGTCACTACTGTTGGCCTTTCTTAGTCTCCTGTTGTCTCCGTCAAACAGCTCAGTAGTGCTGTACTAGGAGAAGTTTATCTCATTTCCAAATTCTTAGTGCTTGCTAAACTATCCCAAGGATAGTGGGTCTCTCCGTATTCCTTTTCCTATCTCTGCCTAGTATCTCTCTGTATAGTCTCATCTGTAAAAGAGAGATGATAACTGAATCTATTTCCTAGAGTTGCTAAGAGAATAAATATATGCTTAGAATGTGTGTGCATATTGGCTCTTTAGTGTATCATCATTAACTCTTTTTTTAATTCTGTGCAGTATAAAGATGTGACTTACTTTATTGATGATCTTTTAGGGCTTTTTTTGCAATGATTTAAAATAACATGACCATTTGACGGTTTACCTTATGTAATTAAAAGTACAAAGGGTAGGGTTATGAAAAGTAGTGCCAGCTGAGTGTGGTGGCACATAGTGTAATCCCAGCAAGTCGGGAGACTGAGGCAGGAGAATTGAAGTTTGTGCCCAGCCTAGACAACTTAGCAATTTAGCAAGACCTTATCTCAAAATAAAAAATAAAAAGGGCTGGGAATATAACTCAGTGTGAAGGCCCTGGCTTCAATCCCCAGTACTGAAAAAACATTAAAAATAAAACAGTGCTGCTTACAAACTGGTATTTGTAAATACTTCACATTGACATATTGTAGAAAATATAGACTATAAACGAAAGCGCATATTGATCATGTGTTAGCTCCCTAAAACTGGAACTTTCTCTCCTTCCTCTGTCATCCCCCTCAGTGTCTCTCACAAAGAAAAGCCCTCAGGGATCTAGATAAATTCTAAGTGGATCAAAGAATCATCCAGGCCTAAGAATTGTAAATGCGATCGGATTCTCATTACAGTGACAGAAAAGAGGCATAAAAATGACATATGACAGGAATGACAGGACTTTAAAGACCTCACATAAACAAAAGGTGCTGTTTAAACACCAGCAAATTGTCATGATGTCCTCTGGTTTTCTGTTATCACCACCTTCTCATGGAGAAGAGGGTGATTCACAAGATCAGCGAGCTTTACATTGGCTATAGAGACAGAATAGACTGTTTTCATAGGTACTAAGATGTCATCGTGATGAAAGCAAGGCTTTGATTTGGCCTATTCTAGGAGACAGTACTTTCTCAGCTGGCTTTTGCTAGAATTTCACCATTGGCGCCTCTGGTTTCGTCTGTCCGTGAATTTAGAGAGGATTATGTGCAGGAATCAAAGATCGTGGCTGGGCTGACCTCGAATGCGCTGAGGTTTGGAGGATGCAGCTGTAGCGAAGGCCCTATTTCTTTGGTGTCTTGCTCAACTGGCAAGAGAATTGAGTGAATTCCTTGAGGTCAGAAACCATCCCTTTCTTGTCTATCTTCTTTGCCTGCGCAGTGACCAGAAGTGAAATTGTTACTGCAGACCCGGGCCCTTCACGACTGCAAGTGAGCTTTCTGTCAGGGCACATGCGCTCTCCTCTTCTCGCTGTGTTCATACTTTAGTTCAAAACACAAGCCACCAGCAAATGCTGCTTCCCACTGGAGCCCCAGAAGGTGTGACTGTAGCGTGAACCCATGCACTTGGGTTCTTGGGCCAGATACTGAGACACACAATACCAGACTGAATTGCTGTCTGATATCCAAAAATGTGCTGGAAAACAGTTCAGGCCTCAGAGCTAGGCTTTGGTGTTGGTTGCTACTATTGATTGTCATAGGGCTTTTCTACTGTTTAACTGGATCTTCCCTGTAGGTGTCCAGGATGTCACTGTGGGAAGCACCCGGGTTGCCTAAGTTAGAAAAACACACCTGAGCATATCAACGAAGTTCATACTGTGCTCACGGAATTCAGTAGAGCTCTGTTGGTGAGAAAAACATGAGTGCCTTCTGATGGCGGGTTGAGGCGAAGATCCCACCAGCTGCGTACTGGTGCTGAATTCCAGTGGCTGTTAAGAATTCTAAGACTCTTCCTTTCCCACCACAGATCTGGAAAGACTGTTCTTCCAAGTTACATTTGACAGAATTGTGTTCTTCGTCTGGGTTGTGCTTCCTTGCATTCACATTGCGATTATGTTCATGACTCCAGCGTGCAGAGCCTCGAAAACTATTTCTCCACGCTTCCCTTTAGGCTCCTTTTTATTAAAACAAAACCTACCAAATTAAAAAAAAAAAACCTCCCTTCCCAGCAGCTAGGGTAATAGGTACCCCATAGCGTGATTCACCATACCAGGGTGAGCACATTATTCCTATCATTGCTTTGTTGCCCCAAACCACTAACTTCCTGGATGTCTTGCTTTGTTTTCTTAAACTGTTCCAAGAAACTTTTTCAAATTAAGCAAAGTTATGGCACTTAAGCAATTCCCTATTCAATGAAAACAGAACATTGTGATCTTAGATTTATTCTCTTTCTGTATATGAGATTTATCATTAATGTTTTGGCTTAGCTGGCCTCATGTTTGGGTCTTATCCTCCAAGCTTTTCCGTTTTTATTATTTTCAAAACCATGGCACACTCTTCATTCCTGGCATTCTTGATTTCTACTTCAAGATCTGAGCTTTTGTGAGGTAAAATCTTTTCACCATTGTGGTTAGTTAGTAGTTAGAAATAAATGACGGGCATGCTGGGGGTGTAGCCCAGGGGTAGAGAGCAGGCCTAGGATGTACAAGGATGGAGTTCAATCCCGAAGACTAAAAAAATAAAAGATGGGAAAAAAAAAGCTGCCTACTTTCATATAAACTATCTCATTCTTATTGTCAAGTTAAATGAACAATAAACAATTCAAGAAGTAAAATACAGATTTTTCCTGGGTGACATTGGAAGGAATATCATTCTCAGAGGGGAATTTACCAAGATATTTAACTTCACTCTTCTGTCCTTATTATAAAGTATTACTTTATGTTTATTCATTTAAGATTGCTCCTGAGGTTATTTGAAGAATGAGCTAATGTTGGTAAAGAGCTCGTAGATTCTCGGAGAGCAGATTCTGTTTTTTTTTGTGGTTTTTTTTTTTCTTTTTTTTTTCTTTTTTTTTCTTCCAGTACCAGGAATCGAACTCACGACCTTGCACTTGCCAGGCAGGTGCTTTGCCGCTGAGCTAAATCCCCAGCCACGTATGCCACGTATTAAGAACAAATTAGATTCAACTGTTAAATGTTAAGGTGTTAGTCTGTGAATGTACTTTATTTGGAAGCAGCATAGGCTATTTCTGATCCCTGAACTCCTTTCGTTACCAGCCTTAAAAATTGGCTTGGATATCAAGTGATTGGCAACTCTATTTTTATTGTTATTATTATTTTTTGGTCATTTTGAGACAGGGTCTCGCTATGCAGTTCAGGCTGGCCTTCAGCTCACTTTGTAGCCCAGGCTGGTCTCGAACTCACAACAATCCTCCTGCCTCAGCCTCCTGAGTGCTGGGATTACAGGCATGCATCACCATGGACTGGGGCATGGAATAATTATTCTTCTCAGTGTATCCTGCTTTCTGGCAGTTCAGCTACTACCTGTCATACCCTAGTTTATTTCTGATCGTCTCTCAGAACTTGTCTTTTGAGGGAGATACCTTGCCTAGGTGTCCCTTTGTGTCTTGTAAATCCATCATAATCCACTGGGTAGTCAGCACCTGCTTTTCTATTAGCCAGTCTCCCCAACCAGACTGGGAGCAACTCTTTTTTTTCTAATTTTTTTTTTTTGCCAGTACCAAGAATCAAACTCAGGACCCTGCGCTTGCCAGGCAGGTTCTTGTGCCACTGATCTCTATCCCCAGCCCTTGGGAGCATCTCAAAGGAGTCTGCCTGTTAATTTTGGAATCTTTTGGGTGAATCTGAATATCAGTCTCACAGATGACCTTACTATATATAACTTCACTCTTCCATCTTCATTATAATTTATTACCTTAGTGTGGGCTGCATGACATTTACAGCGAGGATTGTAAGTCAGTAGTGATATGGGACTATCTGTCTATAGAGTGGAGACAATGCGGTTTTTGTTGTTATTTTTGAGACAGGTTTTCCCTGTGCACTTCAGGCAGGCCTTGAACTCATTATATAGCCAAGGTTGGCCTTGAACTCTCAGCAGTGCTCCTGCTTCAGCCTCCTGAGTGCTGGGATTATAGGAGTGCACTACCAGCATGCTTAGGAAGAGAACAGTTAAAAGAATTGGGAGGGGAGGTGCATAGCACATTGTTTAATAATCAGGACCCAGGACCTAGGAAGTAAACCCTTGTCCTGGCATTTATTAGCTGTGCAACCTTGAAGAAGTTACTTGTCCTTTTTTTGCCCTGTGTTCCCTATCTGTGGAATGAGGATAAGAAGTTGTTAAAGTTAAATAAGATAGTACATTTCAGCTGTTTAGAACCATACCTAGTAAACACTCAAAATAACGTTAGCTCTTATTTTGAAGGGTACCAACCCTTACAGAGTCTATAAAGGTAGCAGTACGTTACTTTACGCAGTCTATTCAGATCATCATAAAGAAATATATGTTGAAATGTTGGAGACCTTATTTTATGATGCTCAGGTCTCAAGTAAGAAGAAAGATTTGAAAGATCCTAGTGTGAAATCACTGGGGGGAGAAAGTCCTGTGTAATTTTGTCTGTTTAATCTTTGGTTACCTCCGATGAGTAACAGCTGTCAGCTGTCAACTAGTCAGATACCTCTGAGATTGTCAAGAGAACTTACCCTACAGAAGTCTTTACCAACATCTCATTCAATTCTGAAATGTTTTCAGATAGGCTGTAAAGGATTCTGAACACGATGTAAAAAACACTTTAAGTTGACTCCAGCTTTTTTGCTGCAAGTCTGGCCAGTATGTTTAACTTCAGGACAAAGAGGTGTACACACCCGTGTGCACAGATTCTTGACTCACTTATTAGCTGTGCAACTTGGAAATAGAAGGAAAGAAGAGGCCTGAGGAGTGAAGCCAGAGAGGAAATGAACTGGCCAGACCAGGAGTGTCAAAGCGGGAGTTTTAAGAAAGATACTCATCATTGACTATCACGTTATACATTATTGACTATCATGTTACACATCTAAACAAGATGCCCTGGACTCCAGTCAGCCCTGCTCCTATGTTGTTTTAATAAAATTGCACACATAAAAGACACAGAGCCCTTTCAGGCCACAAATGCATACTATATGACCTCTTAAACTATCTCAAGACTTAGAGTGAGCAGGCTTCAGGTCCGTCGAACCTCATCCTTTGCACAATGAAAGGATCAAACAAGGCAGAAAATTTCCACGTGGAGAACATTATTGCAGGATGCTGACTTCACAATCATCATGTTATTTTTCTCTATTTTTTCCCTTTAAAGGTTAGGCTGTTGTTCCCCCTAAAACTATGCCTTATTATCACTCTTAGAGTAACTATACCCTGAGAGAGCCAGAGACTTTTCAGAAAATATTGAACTTTACTCAAATAGGATACCAGTTCCAGGTACCGTGAGTGATTAAGTTTCTGGTTATCAGCACTGGTCAGTAGAGGGACAAAGGTGACAAACCATAAGCCACAGCTTGGCACTACGAAATCACGGCAAGGAACACTGCAAATATGAACAGTATTGTTACGGATCACAGGATCGTGTCTTCCTTAATTCAAACCATCTTGAAACTTTCTGAAGGGATTCAGAAACTACTGAGTTTGGCTTACAGTAGCAACTGGCTTGCTTATTCATTTTCATAGATTTTACTTCTCATATAGGCTCTATTCCAAGGAAAATATTATTTCCATTTGACTTCCGTGGTGAATTCTGTCCAACATGTAATAAGTGGTATTCATTTAGAGTTGACTCGAGGCCTTTTGTCTAGCCCGGTACTTTTTAAGTTTCATGTGATGGCTTTTGTGACTGGTTCTTTCTCTTTCACACACATTTTTTACTGTTGAATCGTTGTCACAGACTTACTCAACAGTACTTTCAGTTCACACCTTTCAGTGTGTCTTCTGGGAAAATACTGAAGTTCTTAAAAGGCAGGACTGAGAGAAAGAACAATAGAATATCCACTCCAATTTATTTCCAAGGCACGTCTCCTTTGTCTCTGCTTGGAACTCTTTCTTTACTTTTTGTAATGCTAATACTCTGATTTCAACATCTCGGGAAGATTACCCAAATTTCAGGTTATCTGTTGCAGATCTTCAGTCCACAATATCCGCGTGGCCCTGAGCCAGCTTTCTCCCTCACAGCCTGGCCTCTGTTGTGCTGTCTTCTTCCTGATCTGAAAGGTGGTAGATTGACTCCCACAGGCAGGTCTCCCATCGCCAGGGTGAGAGTGGAACTTGGTTTAGAGATGAAAACATTGTTTTTGGAATAGCTTAGTAGACAGGACTCATTAAGAGCTGTGGGTCTGGCTTCAATACATTTGTGTCAGCAAATGTGATTTTGGTAAACCAGTAATGGGAAACAGATTTACTTCTAAAACATCGATTAAGTGCTTAACAGTCCCTGAAAAAATAAAGCAGGAATCTCTAAGGTGGTAAAATGCGCTGTTCTCTCCCGATGGAAGTTCTTTCTTCTGCAGGGCTGTGTGTGAGATACTGAGCCCTCGCTCAGGCCTCTCACTTCATGCTGAGAAGGCCAGGACCGTGGGACACCTGGTAACCTCGATTTACACAGCTCACACCGCCACTCGTAGTTTAGCCTGGTAACCTCCAGGGTAATCCTAAGGGGAGACACTGAAATGCGCTCCTCTTTTTGTCTTCTTTGTACCCAAATTCCCATTCTGGCTTGATTTGCCACCCCGGGGGAGCTGTGTGTGTTTCCTGCTCACCTCCGCAGGAACGACAGGCCAGATCCCATGCTAACCATTTGTTCAGAGTAGACAAGAGAGAAACAAAACAACCCTGTTCTCACAAATCCTACAGTCTTATCAGGGCTAGCCAGACGTTAAGCAAATAATTACAGTAAACTGTGATGAAATCTAACAAGGGAAGCCAAAGAACATGTCCGTTCCAGCAAACATGGCCGTGGTTCTCCCAAATATGTACAGATGTGGTCCAAGGAAATGTCCAAGGTAACAGTAGCTGACTGGGCTAGATCTCATATGCTTTACCACATTTAATCTTCATTCTAATCCTGAGAGATGTGTCCATATCCTCATTTTATAAAGGAGGAAAAGAAGCCCGGCGGTCCCATGTAGACTTCTCTTGTGTTTCAGCTAAGTAGAAAATGGGAGAACCTGGACTTAAAACCTGGTACTGTGGTCCAAACCCTGAGCGCTTCACTGTTTTTTTATGTTCTTTTTATGTACACCTTGGCTGAGTGAAATACTTTATGAGTATTTTAAAAATCTAAATCAGTGCAATCTATATTTAGTTCTCATTTCGGAAAGAGGAGAGTCTCTGTCCCTGGCTCATTAAGTTCTCAGTGGCTCCAAGCTCTGGGGTGTGGAATTCTTTCGGAGTGCCCTGGGGCTGTCTTGTCACCCAGCACAAAAAAGAGGTGAGGGGAGTCATTAAAACCGGGGCACACTGGCTCTGAAGGACAGATGAGCCCCTCCAAGAATAAAACAAACTCTTGTAAGAAATGAAAGTGCCTCCGCCTTTCAGGATCCCCGGAGAAATCAAATGGCCTTAATGAAGCCCTCGGGACAAGGGGCCAGGACTTTTCCAAACATACTGTCCTCCTCATTTTAATCAAGGTGGCGGTAGCCAAAATCATAAATATTCCAGTTACCTTAACAGAATCAAATACGTTTTTTTAAATGTTTAATACCTTTAAAACTCCACTCATGTTGTCAGTGTTACCATTTCAAAATTGAGCTCCACTAGTAACCTACTCTGAGAGATTACTGTCTCATATAAAGCTTCCCCCCAATGCATAGGTTTTATACAACGCAAGGCCTACATTACAACTAGAGTGCGTTTTATAGAAGTAAGCCTTACACAGGCATCATCTGCACACACCTATTTCTGCCAAGTAGTCCACATTCTCCTGGGGTCCTGCTCACAAGAAACAGGCTGATGAAACCCCACCCACCCTGTGTGTCCCTGCCACAGTCCCTCTCCCTGGTGTGCTCTGCCTCCTTCTCTGCTCATTTCTCTCTCACTGCCCGGCAGATGTGACAAGACCTACAAAATAGCCAGGCGTGGTGGCCCAAGCTGCAGTCCCAGAACTTGGGAAGCTGGTGCAGGAGAATCGCTGAAGATCTGAAGTTAGCTTGGGTCACACACAGTGGTGGTGAGCCCGTGGCATCCGTGCTGCAGGGGGCTGTTTGTATCACTGAAAGCTGTGAAAGGTTCTCTATCACTGGGCTGCAGAATGAGTTCGAGGCCAGCCTGGACAACATAGCAAGACCCTGTCTTTAAAAAGTCAAAACTAAACCAAAACAAAGACTTACAAAATAGTGGCAGGGGCCTGCTGAATCGCAGCAAAAGTAGAATGGGCCAGTTCGTTTCCTCTCCAGCGGTGCACTTCACTCCTCAGTCCTCTTTGGGCATGATTTTGAGAGCGAGTAGGCTGAGGATGTCTTTCATCACTTAGACCAACTTTCTGTTTGCGATGAGACCCCTTGGAGAAGTTTTGGGCTCCCACAGCATAATCAGAGTTCCAGAGTTAGGTGCAGTGCCAACACCTACTTGTTCGATCACAATTGTTCCTGGCCACATCTGTCACCCACTTTTCCGGTAGGTTCATACCCAAGAGTAAAAAAACAAAGGATCACAGGGAGGCGTTTGCTGTGCACATCGCCCCGTTTAAATGCACCAGTGCACATGCGTCCCTGTTGCTTCCTGTTCTCCTGGTTAGTGGCCAGCGCTACCCTAACCCCTCCTGCCCTCTCGGTCCACACTACAAAGCCTGCCTGAGCTGAGGACGACAGTTCAGGTAGTGACACGGCAAGTACAGCAAGTAGGAGAGGCAAGAGGCTCAGGATGACCTCGTGCAAGCTGCCACGACATCGCCATCGTGTGGCGACCTGGTTAGGGGAGGGGACAGTTAGGGATGGGGCTGACCTTGGGCTCCATCTTCCCTTCACCCCCGACTTTCCATGCCTCAGCTCCTCCTTGTGTGCTGGTGATGCAGACTATCACACCTTGGCTTCACTTTATGCAGAAAACCACAGCTGTGAGGGTTTTTTTTGCACTGATGTGAAGGTGTATGGACCCCAAAGGAGTCCTTCTTTATAAGGACAAAACAGAAACATCTATTCTGCAGGAATGGGACAGGCAAACATGGGAGCAGCACCCAGCCCCTGAGTCTTTTGGTGTTCTCAGTCACTTGTTTGGGTGACTATTCCTCAGCCGAAAGGGTTTCCTCTAGCACTGTGTGGCAAGTGACTTTTTATGTTACATTACCCTCACCTTGGTTTCGGTGACCTCCCAAGCTAGGAACTGTCTCCTTTATCTTTGCATCTCCTGAGGTTATCTGCAGAGTATGGTAGCTCAGACGATGCTTCAGGCCATGCACATTTATCTCCCTACTAGATTGTAGTGATAAATCAGCGAATGCCATTTCTGTCTCTGACCCTTGGCGGATACCTTCTACCATGGTTTATTTGTGTTTAACTGGTGGTTGATAAACATTCACTGAACTGACCTGAAATGAAAGCATAGGCAGCCTCCCGCTTTCTAAATGCTGTGTGCCAAAATAATTTATCCTGAAGGGACAGAAAAAGTGGAGGCAAAGTTTGGGGACACAAAAGCAGGGTGCAGAAGAGGGATGGCGAATAATTCAGGAGGCCCAGGTATTGACCTCACCTGCCTGGACACGCTCATTTCCTTTTAGAATGTTGGGGAAGTATAAAAAAGTCATAAAAACACTTTGGGAAGAGCTTAAAGCTTAAAGCATTTTATAGATACAAAGGTTTTACCACTTCCTTTACAAGTTCCAATTGCAAAAATGTATAATGGACATTTAGTAAGTGGTGGCCAGCAGGGTTAAATACTGTTTAAACCCCACCTGGGAAGTGAGCTGTAATACTTGGATCATATTTTCTCACAGGTATGAATTAGGAGCTGCTCTGTTTATTGGATGGGCAGGAGCCTCACTCTGCATAATTGGTGGTGTCATATTTTGCTTTTCAATATCTGACAACAAGAAAACACCCAGGTATGCAAGACAAAAATTTTCTGTTAAAAGGTACTGCACTATTACAAATCCTTATCGTGTGTGGGACAAACTGTAGACAGTTCATGTGATTCTTAGAAACTTCAAAAACCCAGAATGGAAAAAATTGGGAATATAGTCAATTTTAAAACAAAATGAGTTCATCATTATCATATTCCAAAAGTATTTCTGCAATTAGAAATAGCGACCTAAATAGGAGGGCATGTTCTTTACACGGGCATCATCATTTTTGAATAGGCAGGAATTACTGAGGAAGTCACTGCTGACTCTTCCAGGTTCTGGGAAGATGAGTAGCTTTGGAAAAGAATAAGTCATGGGTTACTTCTGCAGATTCTTTGCCAGGCAAGCTACTCAGAAACGACACTAAGCTATTTCTCAAAGCTAGAGGAGGGAAGAAAGCTAACAAGAAAGAGGAAGATTTAAGCCTCACTATGGGCAGAAGTGGTTTTCATCCAGTTTGTATTTGTCAAACTGTTTTTGCCTTTTCAGAATGGGATATACATACAGTGGAGCCACATCTGTCTTGTCTTCTCGGACAAAGAATCATGGCGGAGAAGGAGATCTTAAAACCACAAGCCCTTCAAAACAGTTCGATAAAAATGCTTATGTCTGAAGAGCTCTCTGCTGGCCAGCGCTGTCTTGAGTTTGTTATCAAAGTGGACTGTTCACAGAATAACCCCATCAAAGAGCCCCCCTATAATTAACAAACTATTTTTAAAGCATGAATTTGAAGAATTCATTGATTGTATGGATGTAAATGTTCTTACATGGTTATGTACTAATCATTTTCTGTTACGGCTTTCTATAAAAAAAATAAACAGGTTATTTACAGGATTCGTACATGCCATACATTTAGAGGATGTGTAAAGCATTCGGTGCCAAAGGTTCAACAAGTATTTATAATATAGCCTTTTTGCTCATTCATACTTTGAGGTATTTGACCCCATTCCTTGTCTCATTCATATTTCGAACAGGAAGTGTACGAAGAACGCTGCCTTCTAAACAGTACGGGGCCAATCTGAGACTGTTCCTCACACAGTGTCCAGGTTAAATACACAAGTTACTGGCTGCTGCGGAGAGCTGCCTTCTAGTGTTTACACCCATCTGTCACACCCGTCACTCATTATTATGGCTCAAGGAAGGGCTAACGAGGACAAAGTGTTACTGCCCTTTATGCGGCACATCCACCTTAACCGCTCAGTCTTCTCTGACACAGCAGCGTCAGCAGGAGCTGAGCAGCAGCACCAGCTGTGGTCAAATCTGAAAGCAGCAAAGGGATCCCAGAGCCGGCGCGGCACCTGCCTCACTCAAAACTGATGGGCTGTGTCCTACAGGTCCTGGGAACCGGCAGACTTGCCGTTTTTCAAGACATGTGAGTTGCTCCAGTGACTCTGGAACAAAGACACAGATGCCAGCAGCCAGGCCTAAATAGACTACGCCCACGAGGGCAGGAGCCTCACCACGAATACACGGCTCACGTACCCCACCTCGCCCCTCAGGCCTCCCCGTGCAGCATGCACTCGTCCTGCCTGCATTTACAGAGAAGGAGATTACACCAGAGTGTGAGTAACTTGTCACAGTAGTGACAGGACAGGACTTAGGGCTGGGACAGTCTAGGGTAAAATAAAGACCTGGAACTGGTAAGGGCTGGAAATATAGCTCAGTGACAGCACGCAGGAGACCCTGGGATCCATCATCCATCCTCAGCTTGAGAGAGACAGAGACAGAGAGAGACAGACAGGGACAGGCAGACAGAGACAGGAGAAAAGGAGCCGGCGAGAGCTGGGGACACAGCTCAGCGGCACCTGTGTTGTCTGTAGGAAGCTGTCCACTGTGAACTGCAATGCAAGTAAACACATCATTTCCCTGAAGTGTGAAAGCCATCAGAGGAAAACAAATCACATGGTTTGGAGGGGCTGAATGGAAAGAAAAGGAAATGAACAGGTTTGTTTAAATTCCATAGTCGTTAGTGCCACGTTAGCACAGAGAGACACAAAGGTAGGGTAGGTGCTTCAGGCTAGTGCGGGGACAGGGTTGTGCATTTAAAACAGTTCTTTTTACATGGTGAGCTGGTAAAACTGTACTACAATTTTTTCAGGGAGAGGATGAAGGTATGGAAGAACTGTGCACTTATTTCAGTTGTATGGCCTTTGGCAAGTTACTTCCTCTGTTTCTCACATCTTTAAAATGAGGATTATAAAAACTACCGCATCTCAGAGTAGTTCTAATCAGGTGAGCTAACGTGGCTTAAACACAAAAACAAACTAAAGCCAAGTGGCTCGATAAACACCTGCTGCACCAATGACTGGATCTGCAAAGTAATGCCTGGCCATCCCAGGGACGCTGTTTTTGTAGGTGGTTTATCTCTGTCCTCTACATGAAACTTTGGTTCATCATTTAGTAAAGATTGTATTTGATTTTATTTTTTGAGACAAGGTTTCAGAATGTAGTTCAAGGCTGACCTTTGAACTCACTATGTACTCCAGACTGGCATTGAACTCACAGCAATCCTCCTGCCTCAGCCTCCTTAGTGCTGGAATTACAGGCATGCACCTCTACACCTGGCCAATGAAGGTTTTAAAAACATAGAATAAGTATATTTGTATTTAGATGCCCCTGCAGGAAGGTGGGAAAATGTTAACAAATTTAGAATATGTACGAGTAAAAAGGACCCTGAGGAGGTAGAGATTTATTCTAAAGCCAGGATGTTACATGGCATAGCTTCCAAAGATAGGCCCCTCCCCTAGTTAAGTCCTCACAAAAGTATAAATTCAGTCAGGTATAGTGGTGCATACCTGTAATCCCAGCACTCAGGAGGCTGAGGCAGGAAGATCCCCATGAGTTCAAGGCCAGACTGAACTGCATAGTGAGACCCTGTCTCAAAAAGAAAAAAGTATAAATTCAGCCCCAAAATCATCTCAAAATAACCAGCCACAGTCACAAGAGTGTGATGGAGAGGGCTTTACTGGACAGCTTGACAAAGGAAAAGAGATCTAAAATCCAACGAATCATTTAGTTAAAACGTTACTTTTTTTTGGAAACAAAGTACAGATCCTACAACAAAGTATTAAAAAGTGCAAAAAAACATTATATATGAACCTTTTGGCCTTTAACAATGTCACTGTTCAACAACATAACTAAATTAGTTTGAGGTATTTTATAACATGGGTTGGATATTTTTCAAGTCCAAAAAAAGAAAAACTACCTACATATGAGATTCACTAACGAATCCATATTTTCTATTCACATTCTGATAAGTTGGTATTTAAATAGCTACACTGTATTCATAAAATATCCGAGATAAAAGATTACAGCACAGAAAATAACCATTTAGTGCCAACATGCTTACAGTGACTCAAAGCGGGATACGCCTAAGAAATTTAGGAAGATGTGCTTAATGTGAGCCTAGCTATATTGTTCTCATCCTAAACTTCTACTATGACAAATAATCAGTCTAACTCTTAAGATTTCACTGTGCACTATCGCAATTTTAAGGAATTTCATATCAATGAGTCCAATGTGACAATATGCACAAGATATTTAAAACGCTGTAATAATTCAAACAAAACTTGCTATAAATTAAAAAAAAAATTTCCCTTAAAGATTAGTTGAAAAAAATGCAATTAACACTAGAGTACCTTTCTGAAGAAGACACTTTTTCTGACTTTAATGGCATGTTATTTTTTTAGCTGCAGAAGTGAAACACCTTTATATGCTTTAAAATACTGCCGACAGTTTGTTTTACAATACTGTACTGAGTGCCGTTGAAGAGACACTTGTTTTCTGAGGTGGCTTCCTTGTAACTGAGAGAAACACTGTAAGGCAGGAGCTTTAGAATCGCGTAGGCCGCCACTGAACACTGTGGGCTTCTGGGGGAATCTTCTGAGGTGCGGAACTGTAGTTATGAATCTAAGAGTCACTCGGTCAGTCTCAGCTACTAAGCTGCTTTTTCAAGCACTCATTTCTTGAAGTCCTGTGGAGGGACATGGAAGAAAAGAATCCCCAGTGATTAAATAAACACTGTCAAGCCTGAGAAAGCCCATGACTCCGTACTGTCATTTATCCGAGGCCCTCTCGTCAGGAACCCCCAGCCCCCATGAGCTTTGTAGGAGACCACTGTGAACTCCAGCAGGAGCTGGGCACATCTATGGGGTTCTCTCCCACGACCCTGGTGGGGGAGCTTTCGCCCTTCAGCCTGCAAGTCCCTGCTTCTCCTTGCCCAGCCTTCAGCATAGGGTCTGGGAGCCTGAAGTGCTCGGTCCACCGGTGGCAGTGCAGTATCACGACCCCTGCGGGAGCAGGTGCGGTAAAGAAAGGCGGATAGAATCAACACGTCAACACAAGTCTCTGCACTACAGGGTCAAATGTTAAAAACAGATTTTTCTAAGGTCCATAAACTTTTAAATGTGCCAGGATTTTCAGCCACTGAAGTAGTACAGGGCAGAGAATGCCTCTGTGGTTTGACAAGACACATTTTCACTGCGGGGTGTGGGGACACGGCCTTGGTCATCCTCCGGCCCTGTTGCTTACGTGGCATGGAACACAACATGGGCTTTCGGATTTCAAAGATGAGAGTTGGTCCTCTGCACAAATGACATCATGACGGCTCTGGGAGAGTTATGGTGCTATTTGACAAGGTGGCGATGAGTACTGACATTTTGGTAAGTGTCAGCAAAGGGACAAGCGGCTGACAGCTCATTTTCCAAGAGGGGGTGCACAAGATTCTGCTGAGGGAGAAAGTACACAGTGCAGATGGGTACTAACTAAACTACCAATAAGGGCACAGAAGTAGAGGGGAGGGCACGAGAAGCCAGTCAGCCCGTGGAAATAAGCCAAATCCTCATCCGTCTCAGCAGGGGACATCGACAGTCAAAGTCTGAAGCTGTAAAATCGAGACACTGGGGTTTGGGTCCATTTCTGAGGCCTGAGGCTGATGAGATACAATGGGGGTGGCAATCCCTTCACCTCGGTTCCCACCATGGGGGAGAACCACTTTGATAAAAAATATGAATTACACTTCTCTAACTTGAAGAATGCAATCTGCTGAGAGTTAAGTTACTGTATTTATCCAGGCTCTCACCTAAGTGGACGGGAAGCATTTCAACTAATGATTTCATGTATAAGTCATCCCACTGACTGCAATACTGCAAGAAAAACTTCCCTTGGAAGAAAATCAAGAAAAATATTTAATAGGAAACAGAGGAATAGAGGAAGGCTGCCAGAAGAATGGTCTCTTCCAGGTAGAAGACCAGAAACTTTAATTTCTATGGGACATCTGCACGAAGAGATTGTTTGGAGATTTTGAAAAATGATATTACGAAATTTTTTGTTTGTTTGTTTTTCTTCCAGTACCAGGAATCGAACTCAAGACCCCGTGCTTGCCAGGCAGGTGCTGTGCCGCTGAGCTAAATCCCCAGGCCCATAATGCAATTTTTAAATGAAAGATTAGGCCCAAAAGTAAATAAAATGATCAGTAAATGTGTCAGTTGGTAAGTTGTAAATATTCAGTCTTTACATGACACACTGCTTTCAAGATCATACTTACACGATGTGTGTTTGTCTGATGATCCGCACAGTGCATATAAAATAGACATTTATAAAGAGGAAACAGCTAACGTGAAAAGGACAACGAGAGAAATGCACGCACCTTCTCCCCCGGAGCCCCTAGAATGCGCCCCAGGCGTTTCGCACTTGAGTAGAATTGGACTCGTTCTTCACAGGTACGAGGTCTTTCTCAGCCTTTTTCCCCAGAGACTTTTCTTCCTCTAAGGATGATATGTCCCAGTCGTCATCATCCACATCTGCGCACTTGAAGGGATACATGGAGAATAAGTCATGTTTCTTAAAGAACAGAGCCCGAGGGCTGGGGATTTAGCTCAGCGGCACAGCGCCTGACCAGCAAGCGCAAGGTCGTGAGTTCGATCCCCGGTACCAGCGGGGGAAAAAAAAAAAAGAACAGCGCCCCGAAATCACTTCACAGTTTAGACTGAGCAGCTGACACTGAGTGATAAATAAGAAGGGTTGGGAACTGTCGGGTGTGGTGGCGCACAGCTGTAATCCCGGCACTGGGAAGGCTGAGGCTGGAGGATTGCCGCAAGTTCAAGGCCAGCATATGCTACACAGGGAGACCCTGTCTCAAACAAAACAAAACAAAAAGTTGGGAATGACAGCGGATCCAAAATCTAGGCATTTCTGCATGGCAATAAATGGATTGGGAGTCTGTGTTTTGAAACCTTAAGGAATCGCCTCTTTTTCTTGTTTCATGCCGTGGAAATATACCATGAATTTAGAAAGTCCCTGAAACACTACGCTGTGTACCCCCCCCACACCCTGCGGGAAGAGCCCATCTCGTAAGCAAGCACACTCTCCGACCACACACTTCTTCAGCGTTCTGTCATTTTTAGCTTATGTAACACAAGTAGTGCTAATGAAAGCAGCTTGACAGAATGTTCTCGATTCCACTGGTGAACAGGAATTGCATCTAATGTTTGTCAAAACTTAGGAAAAAGAGTGACCACTGTGGGAAGACACAGAAGCTCCCCAGAAATACAACAGCACAGCTCCACCCAGTCTGGCATCCTGGGTGTCAGAACTGCTTGGCCAATGTCCCAGCCTCTTGTCTGCTACAGACAAAGGGATAGGACCCGCCCTCGTCTGTCTGTCTGTCTCTTTTATTGGCCGATGTTTGCAGTGCATAATGCTTACACTCCTCGGGTGAGTCGTCCACGTGCATCACACATCTTCACTCCTTTCCTCATCCTTCTTCCCCCGCCCCCCGTCTCCCTCCCTCCACCTCCGGATCCCCTTCCCATGTGAGAAAGATCTGCCTCCCTGCTTCCTCAGATCTTGTACTTTGCTCTTCATCTAGGTTTGGGACCTCTCATGGCAGAGAAACCACATGATATTTAAGCTTGTGTGTCTGATTTATTCACTTAACATTATGGTTTCAAGGTGCACCCATTTTCCTACAAATGACTTCATCCTTCTTTATGGCAGAGTAGTACTCCACTGTGTGTAAATACCACATTTCTTTATCTATTCATCTGATGATGGACATACAGGCTACTTCCAAAGTTTAGCTATTATGAACTGTGCTGCTATAAACAAGCCCTCGTCTCCTGATTCACACATATCTCTGCAAGCATTTCTCCACTCACTCCAGCTGCAATATGGGGCTAAACCCTAAAGTCCTTAGACTTGGCTGTGGAGACCCCGGATTCTAGCAGTTGAAACTTTTTGTGTACGCACCATTGGACATCGGGAAGCATCAAGTAACACACACGAATTCCGAAAGCCTGAAGTGCAATATGCGTGTGATGTACTATTATGAGTATCCTTTATCTAAAATGCTTAGATCAGAAGTGTTTCAGATTTTACAGTTTTTCAGACTTCTAGAATACTTGCACAGACTTTACCAGGTAGGACCATCCATAGCTGAAAAGTCAGAAATGCAAAACAGTTCCAACTCTGAATTGTATGTTGACACACCCACACTGGACTAGGGGTGGAACCCAGGGCCTCAAGCACGCTAAGTACAGGCTGCACCGCGGAGTCACACCCCAACCCCCAAATGTGAAACTTTCTGGGTGTGATGTCGGTGCTCAAAAAGTTTAGGATTTTAGACTTCTCAGATTAGGGATGTTCAATCTTTCCTCATTATCACTCCAATATTTTTGATTCTCTACAAAATTGAAATATAATGCTGAAAACAAAATAAGTGAACATCTCAACCTCTACCATGCTAAGTGTTTGTATTTTACTATAAAACATAATTGTTAAGCTATATTCATCAGCTGGGTATGGTGCATGCCTGTAATCTCAGCACTCGGGAGCCTGAGGTGGGAGGATCACCTCAAATTCCAGCCTGGGCTACAACATAGTGAGTTCAAAGCCAGCCTTGAATACATAGTGAGACCCCCATCTCAAAACAAAACAGAAGAAAAATTCATCAAAAGATAATTTAATGTATGTTTATCAAGTAAAAATGATTTCACCTTCAGTTCTTGTAATTCTTCTTTTATCATGAACACTTCAGTGACGTTAATCCCGCCAACTGGTTTATTTACATTTCTGTGATGTGCAGCCATCCTTTCAGCTTTTTCAGTGAGTGTTTTAATGGCAGTTCCTATGAGAGCAACAGAAATTATGCATGAAAAGGTTTCTACTAATTCCATCTGTCTTCACTCCCAAAATAACCTTACAGTCAACTCTGAAAGAGTCTAAACTCTGTACATAATTATATATTATTAAAATAATATTAACTGATGTATTTAGAAGTTAAAAAAATGTTAAACACTTCTACTGTAACTCCTTTTCAGAAGTCAATCACTCTCCTCCAGATAAAAATCTATACAGGTTTTATTTTAAATTAAAAAAAGATGGTCTCACTCAAGTATGTGGTTAGAAACTTGTATGTCGGTATTTCCTGCATGGAAGAATTGGTTAAGTGGGTATTTCCAAAACAATATAAACTATTTTCAAATTAGTTATATTTCACATAATTACACAGCTACAGAATACATAAGTTACATGGTTGTGGTCCTTTGTTACATAGGCCCTCGAAAACGGACGCACCCAGGTTTCCCCAGGTCCTCCCTGCTCTGTCAGCTTGAAGATGGGTCGGTTGCTAAGCGCATCCGCGTTGCTAAATGCAGCGCCTTTTAGATGAGCCGCCCCTTCTCCGTGCGCTCTCCCCTCTCAGGTTGCCAGCCCTATGTGACTCTGGTGAGGACCGCGGTCCTAAATACAATTTTCAGGACTTTCAAAGCTCACCTGCAGGCTTGGGAGAAACATCAGAGTCCTCCACTTCACTTCCCTCAGTCCAGTCGGTGTCACTTTTGACAGTGTTCTTTCCGATGCCATTCTTGTTGCTTCTAGACGACTGCAGAGGAAGTAACTCTGGGGACACGTATGCCTGGATGAAGCCGTCATCATCCAGCTCCTCCTCTGAACTGAAGGGAGGCGTCCTACATAAATCCAAACCAACACGGGTGTGTACAAACCAAATCCCTCTTCATGCGGTGAGAACTTTCCCAGGGAATTTCCAGAGAGCGTGCAGCCTCAGACAAGATAGCCGGGAGGCCCCGGCGTCCTGTACAAGGCTGGTGGGTCATTCCAAGCTGCCAAATGTACAGCATGGTTCTCAGCATGGACCAAAGTTACGACCTTTCCCCTCAAAACCCAAACGTGTGTGTTCTCTATATTCCTGTTCTTTACCGTTTATAATCATATGAATTATCAACCCCATTTTAAAATGAGATGGAAGTTCAGAGCAGTGGTCATTCATTTAAAGGATATCTGTAAGCACCTAAATTTCAGACGGCACATAAGCCTCGTGAATCTTGACTCATTCATACGACATCTCATTATACAACATCTCATAAAATAAAGCTCTTTCAGTGAGATTCTGTCCATGAAAAATGCATTTGAACAATGAATCAGTATTTGTCTCTACTACCAGTGCCTCAGAAAAGAGGCATTTACGGCTTCAATATCTCCAGAGTAAGCCGGTGATGGTGAAATTCAATGGCAATAAACCTAGTCTTATTCATAATTAATGACAGTAATATACCTAAAATTTATTGGGTGCTCACAAGGGGCCAACACTGAGCCCAGTCCTTGAATTGTATTTTCATTTAATCTGTAAAATTATCCTGTGCAAAAAACACCATTATCCCATATTGCAGAAAAATTTTAAGGAAATCAAGACTTAAACTCAACACCATCCATGTGAGTTAAGTGTGCTTACTGAGAAATTACTCCACGGCTGGGACAGGAAGGAATATGAGAAAGACCGAGGGGTGGCCTCTCTTCTTAATGGGGACCATAATGTGGTTGAATGCTATTGCTTTACGTAAGTGATAAAGACATGTAACACAGAACAGATTCCATATTACTGTGCTTAGTAACTGTGACTTTAATTGGCCACAAGGAGCATACTAATTTATAATGAAAGGACTGCTCCGTGAAAAGAATATCTTAACCCCACCCCCACCCCACCTTGCCTAGTACTCACGAAGTAGAGGAAGACTTTCTGGGAAGATGATCTTCTAGGATAGCTTTCTTAATTCTAGAAAACAAAACAAACAAAAGAATCCCCCAAAAATGTTTCTGAAGTGCATGCATGAGTCACACAGCTTAACAGAAATTTCTATGGGATTCATGTTTCTCTTCTAACATATATGAAAAGAAGGAAAGCTAAGAGTCCCCAGTGTGAATGAGAAACTGCAAGGGAATTGCAAATCTGATTATGCACTTGATGTTTGTGACCCATCAAATTCGTATGGTGAAGACCTGATCCCCAAAGTGATGGTATCTGGAGGCAGAAACTTTGGGAAGTAATTAGGCTTACATGAAGTCACAAGACTAGGTCTCCACGATGGGACCTCTTACAAGAAGAGAGACCAGAGCTTGCTCTCCACCGTGTGAGGACTCGGCAAGAAGGTAGGTGGCTGTCCACCAGGCATAGAGGGGGCCTGCAATGGAACCTGACCTTGCTGGATCGCTGATCTCAGACCTCTCAGCCTTCACAGCTGTGACAGAAGCAACTTCTGCTATGTAAGCCACCCAATCTAAGTTTATATTACAATGGCAGCCTGAATTGGCTAAAACAAACAATAAAAAAATTTAGGGTTGAAAATACTCACTTTGGAACAGCCGTCCTATCAGTAAAAACAGGTCTCTGTCTAACCAATTGTCTGCTTTTGGGAGGAAGTTGGATTGCTTTGGGTACTTCTCCAGTTGAAAGCGTGTCCATTTGAGAAACACTGTACTTATCTGGAATAGCAGTGCCATTCATGAGTCTCCATTGCTGTTATGGTCAGTAAGTGAAAAGCAAAATGAAATAGTACAATACTGCCTCCGGTGCCATGGAAATGAATAGGCTTGTCTCTAGGGTCTGCAGGCCAGACTCCAGGGATTTTTTGCACATAGAAATAAAACCCAAGGCCAAACACTCAATAGTACAAATATCAAGACAGTTGCCAATGAAATGCCAATGTTTGTAAACTACTTAAAATTGTGAAAGGATGTTAAATTAGGCTCCCATCCACAGCAATGGAATGGCAGCAGTAACGGTCTTACCTGAAGAGAGTAATGTTCTCTCTTCAATTTTACAGCTGAGCTGGTGTTCGAGGAGCTCTCGGATTTGCGGCATGTTGGGTATTTGTCTTTCTCGCTCATGTCTTGTTGATTCCACAGTTCTCATCACAATATTCATATGATCACTTGGAATACCACGTATGTCCTAAAAGAATAAAGTGTTACATTAAAAGTTTTATCTGCCTGTTTCCTATTAGCTTTCATTTTACCTTCTATTTATACTTTGGGCTTCTCATATAAGAGAAACCACACAACATTTAAGCTTATGTATCTAATTTATTACCCCTAACATTATGGGCTCAAGGTGCATCCATTTTCCTATAAATCCTGGGATGTTTTCATTACAGGAGCACAAACCAGCATTAATTATATCAGTGTTTCAACTCATCCTTGCTGGCCTCCAGCTGCATGCAAAGTAGGGGGTGCCCCGACCTGTAACATACTGCCCAGACCCCAAAGGAGCTCACATGGTTGGACACAGAGAGGTGTGCATGACTGCTAACAAACAGGTGACCACTGATATAAGGCCACGTGACAAGGACCAAAGGGATCCCAGGGGCAGCCATCGGAGGCCTCTGTGACCAGAGAAGACTGAAGCAGGAGGCTGGGCTGTGCCCGAATAGAGAGGTGGAGTCTGGCAAGTAGAAACGAGTTCTGCAATAGGTAGGCACTGGATTAGGATATGTGGTGGAAAAGAGAAACATTGGTGCAGAAACAGTAAAACTGCGTCACACAGGCTAATCCTACAAGACACTGGGTGATCAGACTGGAACAGGAGACTGAAGGCCAACACGAAAAGCCAACAGGTCGACCACAGGGAAGTCATCACAGGTGACTGAATCCTGGAACCAGCAAAACTACAGAGGTGATCTGAGAAAATTAATGTGGATTTGATGGGAACCCAGCCAAAAGAAAGTCAGCTGGAAGGCTAGTTATTTAGTAAGTGTCTCCCTCCTGTCTCAACCCCCTTCCCCTCTGCATCCTTCAACCTGCCCATGCCAGGGAGCAGCCCCACCACTCAGCTGGCCAGGACAGATACCGGCCATCAGATTAAGTGCTACCTCCAAGAAGTTTTCCCTGATCTCAGTTATTTGATTAACGCCCCCCTTCCTTCATTTCACTTCATAAAATCTATCATTGGAGATCTTCCACCTGTCTTCTCTGATCAGCTGCTCAATACTTGTCTTTCTATGCCCTGGAGCTAGATGGAAGGACCCAGTGCCTCACAAACATCTATCCTTCCTAATTCATATGTGAAGTTAAAATAGTTGTAATCAGAACCTCAACAGGAGTTACTCTGGAACTGGGGATGTTTTTCTAAAGTCCACTGGAAAAAAAAATGGAAGACCTAACAAGAAATTTTTGAAATGAGAAGACATTTTTTAAATGAAGGAGTTACGGGATATGAAAACACATGACAAAGCTAATATAATTAAACCAGCATGGCATTGGCAAAGGAATACAAATAAAGAAGGCAAAAGAGCTAGAAGTCCAAAAATAAATTCAAATACATACAGAAATTTCCTATATGATTAAAGTGTCATTTCAAATAAATGAGGAAAGGATGATTTCTTCAACAGATGACACTGGGACAGCTGCTCTAACTGGAAGTAAAATTAAATTTCCAAATCACTATTTCTAAACTTAATTCTCAAAGCCCAGATAGACACAAAACAAAACAGACAAATCAAAAAAAACCAGGAAACAAACAAGATTCCCAAACACTGGGGGGAAAAGCCAGAATGTTCTTATAATCTTAGGATAAAAGGAAATATCCCAATTAAAATTAAAATCCAGAAGCCATAAGCAAACAAGCAAACAGCCCTACAGTTTGAAGAAGCAATTAGCAGAGGAACCAGGAACACCCAGTAAATATCTTTGGTTTCCACTGCCTTAAAGATGTTTGAAACTTACCTAAGAATTTATGTAGATAATAATGACTGACAATCTGAAGAGCTGGTGAAAAGTGTGAAGGAACTGACTCTCACACACTGTTGGAGATAATGTGAGTGCATACACTTTGGAAAACTATCTAGCAGTAGCTATTCTATTAAACATATGCTTACCCTTTGATCCAGAAATTCCATTCCTAGAAAAATACTCAAAAAAAGATATATATCTGAATGACCTATGCCTACCAAAAACGTGTAAAAATTAATAGCCAAGAGGAGCCCAAACTGGAAGCCTACATGTCCATCAACAAGGAAAAAGAAAGTCTTCAGTATGTTCACACAATTGGCTACACAATGCAACAAACAAACTGCTGCTACATGAAATAGGTATGAAAAGAAAGACAAAAGCAGAAGTAAAAGAAGACAAAATAGGGTACCACACAGTGCATGACTTTGCTTATATGAGGTTCAAGAATAGGCAAAACTAAGAATCTGTTAACTCTTAGACACTGAGGGATGGTATTGATGAGGCAGAGATAAAAGAGGGTCACAGTGTTTAATCTTCTCATCCGGGTGCTGGGTACAGATCACACGTGTATATGCACATGTGTACCATGTACATACCAACCCATGTATACACGTAAGCATATAAGCATGTCCACACCTATTTACATGCTTACTCATACATGTATACACATACCTGTTTAAGCACACATATAAATCTGTGTACACATATGCATTCACATCCATACACACATACACACCTGCACACACATGCATAGTTACACATGGATATATATACATGCACCTACATGTATCCACACTACACATGACCATCTACAATGTAGATACATACACATGATGTGCATGTATGTTTGTGCCTATGTGTGTCCATGCATGTATATGCAGGCACATATATATTTATAGACATATAAAATGAATCAAGTTGGTAAGATTTGTGCATTTTATGTACACCAATTAAAAATGTAGAAAGCAAAGAGTTTATATGTAATATGATGTGCTGAAACACTCATTCTAGAAATAATATGAAATACTTCCATACATCTATCCTTTTATTCCACACATATTTACTAAGTGTGATTCTGTAAGAGGCAATGATTTGGGGTTAATATCAGAACTGTACACTGCACTGTGACCATCTAGATACAAGACCTGCCCTAGTTTCCCCCTTATGAGCCATGAGGCCCTAATCAAGTTACATAATCTTTCTACAAAATGCAGATAACAGCGTCATTTATTTCTGAGATTTGTTTCTAATCAAGTTTCTGATTTGTTTCTTTAATTGCGTTCGTGTCTGTCAAGGTCTTAGCAATGCACTAAGCTCTCAATGAACAGCAGCCAGTGTCCGACAGAGTAGGTCGGATCAGCCTCTGCTCTGCAAGTATGGACGGAACTGACACGCCTTCCTCCATTCTCTGACCCATCCTGCTTCAGGAAACAATACAGAACAAATTAGAAAATGTTCCAAGAACGAGTGAACATACTGCATTGATGCCCAAGGTTTCTAGTTTCTCCACCAAGCTCTGCTCCAAGACTGTTTTTATTTCTTTAGTGAGGGAGGGATTTGTCTTCAAAATTTTTCTTAAGTTTCTCTTGTTACTTGATTTCTGTTCACTCTCCCTACCTGAAATAAGGAAAACTGGGTTAAAAGATAATTAAACAAATACCTTAAATCTCTAAGGAGAAGATAGCAAAGCACAATTTTATTTTATTTTTTGTCTTTTTGAGACAGAGTCTCAGTATGCAGTTCAGGCTGGTCTTGAGCTCACTTTGTAGCCCAGGCTGGTCTTGAACTCGCAACGATTCTCCTGCCTCAGCCTCCTGAGTGTTGGGATTACAGGTGTGTGCCACCACGCCTGGCTCAACAAAGCACAATTTTAGAACAGTAAGTAACCATTTGTAATATTTTTGAGTTTCATGGGTATTTTAGTCCTTCAGCCCAATAGATGATGTTTTTTGTAGCTTCTAAAACTATCTGAAGGGGCTGGGGATTTAGCTCAGAGGCACAGCACCTGCCTGGCAAGTGCCTGCCTGGCAAGCGCAAGGTCGTGAGTTCAATTCTAGAACAGGAAAAAAAACCAAAAAAACAACAACAATAAAAAAAGTAAAACTATCTGAAGTCTGCTTCAAACTTTCGGGTCTTTAAAAGATTTTGGTTGCTTAATCGAATTACAGCTAAACAGTTATAAAAATAAATGTATCTATAGAAGCTGAATGGAAAAAAATGTCTTTAGAAGTTTAATGTTTTATTACTAGAACTATTTCCCGAAAAATCTATCACAAGTTTAGTTAGAATCTTGTAAAGAAAAAGCTCAATTTATTGTAAACAACTAAAAGTTTTAAAATAATAGATGTAGTAGAAGCTAAGTGCATATAAAATTTCAAAATAGGACCATTATCATCAACCCTATTTACCAACATGAAAAAGAGGTTAGTAATAGTAGGAAATGTATATTTTGTTTCAAACAACCAAGGATTAAAAACAAAGAAACCAAAAACTACAGGCCACATCCCTCTTTTTACTTCCCCTTCCCTATCCCATGTTTTTTCTTGTTTTTGGTTTTCTTTTTTGTGGTGCTGCAGAGGGAACCTTGGCCTCACACATGCTAAACAAGTGCTCTACCACCGAGCTACATTGCCGGCTCACCCGCTAGCACTTTTATTTCCCACTAAAAACAATGCCTAGCTCAAGAGTTTGGAGAAGGAGTCAGATGGCATAACCTTTCAAAGTCTGAATCCTGTCCAAGGGAACCAAAGACTTTACTAAAAATGACCCAGTGTTTGGCAGGTTCGGACCCTTAGTGAATGTCCAAGCCAGATCTTGGAGAAATTTACAACTGTACCATGGTTTTGAAGGCTCATCTCTGAGTGAGGGCATTTCATCCCGTGGGGGGCCGTATCAAACGCCTTCCCTAGGTAAGGGGCACAGGCCAGGCTTAGGAAACACTCCCTTCCACAGCCTCACTGACCTCAGGAGATGGAACTCTTAGTATCCACTGCACTCAGTTTTACAGATCTTGAACACACATCTTTTGTTTAAAATGTTTATTCTAGACATCTGTTCAATTCCAATACTGCAGAGTATTTCTATTAATAAAATTTTACTTAAACCAAAATTAGTCTAACTACTATTTATACATTAAATGGAAGAAAAATCCTGCACAAAGACACTTTTTTGGGTGGGGGTGGGGGTGCTGGGGATGGAACCCAGGACGCCACACGTGCAAGGCAAGTGCTTTACTCCTGACTTACATCCCCAGCCCGAGAAGATACTTTATAAAGCTGCATGACTGACCATGGTGCTGATTGACTATCCATGTTTTAAAACATTCTGAAACCACCTAAAAAGCACTTCTGTCCTAGGAACAATCCTTCAAAATTTAGACAGCTTAGCTCCAGCCACTGTGTCACTTGCTGCTTTGGCTTCTAGTGGGCCATCACGCCTGCAACGATCTACAGTTAAAAATAAAGAGGCACCAGAGAGAGCCTGGAAGTCACACTGTCACCACTGAACTCGATTCACACTCTGCCCCAATTATGCAAAACTAATATTTGGCCCGTGTGTCAGACGTAAAAGGAAGTACACAGAAGCATGGGCAAAACAGAGGCTCTGGGCCCTGTCTACTGTGGGTCATTGGGCCACGTACAAGGGGCAGGCGATGCCTACAGCAGCTTAGCTCTATTTTAGATGTCTCAAAGCCTCTGATATCCGCTTGTATTCATTCCCTGAGTGTCCAGACCACCCTCAACCCTGATGCCAAATTTCTTTTGATGACCTAATTACAGCAGGTTGAAACATCCATTTGCCCTCAACTCTACTTTGTACATTGGTGACTGCATTGGTAAGCCATTCATGAACAATTACAAAACTCTTGGTAGGTGATTCTTTCAAGGCTGGGGCAAGCTGAGGGAAGCAAGAAAAAGAATGTAGAGTCCACATAGGAAAAATAAAGTTTTAGGTAGAGGTACAATCAATCCTTTGAAAAGACAACACAAGTAAGGCTTTGCATTAATCGGGATATTTCTCAGCATAACCAACAAGACAAAACTTCCTAGGGTGTAGCATGTCCTCCAGTAAAAAATGTAAACTATATGCAAACAGATGGCCAGGCCAAAGCACAACGGGCCAACATATGTGACCACTTAGGCCAGACACACAGCAGCCCACTTGTGAGAAGCAAACAATTGCAGTGCAAAGCAAGTAAAGTAATTTCAGGAAAAACGAACACCCCAGGATTTCTAAACTACATCATCTAGTAACGAACGTCCTCATTTTTCATATGGGGATACTAAAATCAGAGAAGCATCAGAGCTCCCCAAAGGCCACACAGCTAGTCCTGCATAGCTGTGTCAGCTCACTTTCTCCATTTGCTCCTAGCATTAAAGTATAGAAAGCCCAAAACCTGAACTTTAATTCTCACCTGGACACTCAGTAAACCCAGTAACCTGAAGCTGACTCCTAAGCCCCCTGTGGTTCAAATTCTTGAAAAATAAAATGGGTTCGAAAGCTTCTGTGGTCTTCACAATCTAATATCCCCTCGGACAGCAAGGTCAAACGTGGCTCCACACTGCTGTCAAAAAGCAAATGCTGCACGCAGAAATGTGTGCATGCGTTGGGTGACTTCTCAGGAACAGTCAGTGTTGTTGCAAAACTCTGCCCCAATTTGGCTCCACCAGCATTTATCTGCGAAGTGTTAGCACAAGCTGAGGAACTCACTGATGGTAATTAGTCTGCTGCCAGCACGCTGATGCTGCAAGGTGCTAAAAGAATGCAAGGACTGGTTTCAGTAGCACGGGGGCTCTGGGGTGGCTTTCATGGTCCTCAGCACCCTCCTGTCTCTCCCCAGAGCTGTGTCTGATAACGCGGAGGATGGCGAAGATTATTTTCTTTCCTCGTCCAGTTCTCCGACAACCAATGACCACAAAAGCCACTGACAATGTTCAAGACCTGGCAGTCACCCCAAACTCAGGTCTCGCGCTGGGCAGAACTCCAAACGCGCAGGCACAGCTCCGCAGCGAGTGGAACCTGGGACTGAAGGTCAACAGACGCTGTTGATGATGGCAGGGAAGTCACAACTCCTCCTAGAGTCCTTCCTGGCTTTTTTAAATGTGTGAACGACAGGAGCTGATGTACCATTCTGACCCTCGGGACTCATTTCCCAAATTCTTCAAAGAGTGAGGGATTTTATGTCTTGGACATTCATAAATGATATGCGCACAGGAAAAAGGAAGGATGTTCCTTGCAGGTAAAATGTCGAATCATTCGGAACTCAAGCAGGGTGAGATTTGTTCATCCTGTCTCCAGGAAACCACCCGGAGTGGTTGAAAATCACTTAAGCAATGACTTTAAGTATTATTTCTCTTTACACATAGGGCTCACTAACTCACGTGCCTACACAAAACAAAGAAGGCCAAACGGGGGGGAAAGAGCGGGACTGGGGCACTCTGAGGCGCATGGGGCTGCATTTACAGCCGAGACTGCTACACGGCCCACTAAATGTTGCTACTGTGGGCCTTATGTCCAGGCTTCCCGCTTTTTCAGGAGCGGTCAGAAACCAGGATGTTCCTCTGATCTGCTCTGATTTTGAAATACTGGCAACTGACTGTAAGTAGTGGCCAATACTGTAACTCCACTAAATCTCAGCCTGTGGGATGGATTGGCCTGCGGGCGGGCGCTGCCTTTCACGCCTGGGCACTGCACACCCTCCATGCTGCTGGGGGCGACAGCGCGTGACCCACCACCCTCCATCTTTCTCTGACAGCACAAGGCAAGCATCCCATTAGGGGCAACAATCTCACTTATCCAAGTTATGCTTCTGAAACCACCCCTAAATTTCCCTCAGTAACTTTGTATTTTTCTATTATAAGTTTTCTACACTCTTATTTTGAAATGAACAAGTTTCTAAACACTGGGACAACAATCATTAAAAAATAAGAAATTAGGCAACCAAAATAGGCATTTTAAAAATCAGTGACAAAATGGGGTATGGCGGTCCATGCCTGTAATCCCAGCACTCTGTAGGCTGAGGCAGGAGAATCACCACAATTTTGAGGCCAGCCTGGGCTGTATAGTTCAAGCCAGCCTGAACTGCATAGTAAGATCCTGCCTCAAAAAACCAAAAACTAAAAAAAGAAATAAAATCAGTGGCAACTATGAGCAATGACTTCAATGAGAAGGTAGCAAGTCAAGACAAGGTGCAAAGATACATGGAAGCAAAATGTAAATCCTATTAAAAACATCAAGAAGTACTGATGATGCTAGGAAGACCAAAACTTGAAAATACACATCATGTAGGTATCATAAATATGCCTGCTTTGGTCAAATCTCTGCTTACAGCACTATAAAAACTTTAAAAAAAAATTTGGTAATCTGAGTATCCAAATTGAAGATACCAATGTGTAATGCAACAACCACTGTTAATTTCCTATTACCTTGTCTGAGATTCTGTATTGCTTGTATTGTTTTTGTGTTATTTTCTAAATGTATGTGGGTTTGTTAAGATGTTTTCATTCTTTTATCTTTAAAATAAAAATAAATAAATAAATAAACTTGGTAACATTCTTAGCTGAGTATGGTGGTGCACACCTGAAATCCCAGCACTCAGGAGCCTGAGGCAGGAGGACTGCCAAGAGTTCAAGGCCAACCTGGGCTACAAAGTGAATTCAAGGCCAGCCTGACCTGCATAGTGAAACTTCATCTTAAAAAAAGGCAAATAAATAAACCTTGGTAAAATTCTTTTTTTTGGTTTTTCTCCGGTACTGGGAACCGAACTCATGGCCTTGTGCATGCCAGGCAGGCGCTTTTGCCGCTGAGCTAAATCCCCAGCCCCAACCTTGGTAAAATTCTAGACAATACAAAAGTTGCAAGATGTATTAAGAGTTCATACATTAGAATATGTAATTTTTACTCCTTGATAGAAATTACAAAAGTAGAACCTGCATGTGCATTAACAATTTCCTTTCTCCTAAAGAATTAATATATGGTAAACTATTATTATTAATAAGGAAAAAATTATGATAAACTGATTCAAACATAAGTGTCTTCAGAATCTACAAGTCTAGTATTAAAAATTTTATAAAACTATACATTTTTCATAAACTTCAAAAATTAATGATTTTTAGAAGTGCCAAGTAAAATAAGGTGATTTTATCTCAAGACATGTAATAAGTCCAAAACTTTACTATGCAGATATTTTGCACATAAATTTCCACATCCAGAGCTTAGGCCTGTTTTCTTGATATTAAAATAATTTGGAAATGGGCACTTTACTCATTGATTTCAGATTTGGGGTATGAGAGATCACCACTGTGATTCAAAAGTTCCACAGCATCTGGTATACCACATGTGGGTCCATCTGTCACCTGATCAGAAAATACGTGCACTGAAGTAAAGACTTTCTTGTGTTCAAGTTCCCTTTTTTTTTTTTTCTTTTTGGTTTTTTTCCGGTACCAGGAACCGAACTCACGACCTTGCGCTTGCCAGGCAGGCGCCTTGCCGCTGAGCTAAATCCCCAGCCCCGTGTTCAAGTTCCCTAACACAGGAAATTTCTTATTAATCTACCTGCATAAGAATTCAACAAAGCAGGAAAAATAAATTAGAGGAATAAGATAATAAAATTAATCCATACCTACACGTCTTTACTAATTTTGATATAAACCACTGGCCTGTATTTTCAAGGCTTGGGTTTTAGCATAAAAATATCATCTACGCAGGTAAACCTGAGCAAGTCCTTTGTTACCTTTTTCTTCCTCTGAGAGTTCTTCTATCGGTTCCAGTATGTGCGACGAAAATGCCTGTTCTATTAATGAGGAAAAATAAGAACAGTACAAACAGGACAACAGGAAAGTAACGTTAGTTTCCTCCCAAACAATATTGGATGATATTATTCTTAAATTGTATATAATGTTCACACAGCAAGAATCTACTGGGACAAAAGCATCAAGGGTGTCAGTTAAAACTGGTCATTTTCTCCTAGAATCTTCAGCTTCTCTGTATATTCCATGAACTCCACTCTCAGAAAATTATATTTTTTTAATACAGTGGAAGCTTTGTAGTCACATTAATTGGTTCCAGGAGGCACAATGGGTATTAAAAATGAGGACTCAACAAACTGTTTTGGCTGGAAAAGTAACAAAGAGTTATATGACACCGACTAGTTCTTGCTGGTGTGTGAGGATTACCAGGACAACATTTTTGCATCCGAATGCTGTCAAGTAACAACTTCCATGAGCTTCAAAGCAGTCAACTACCAAGATGTGCTTGTGATCAAGTTACAGCTCTTCACTCATCAACCTATTTAAAACACAAGGGACCGGGTGTGGTGGCCATGCCTGTAATCCCAGCACTCCCAACACTCGGGAGGCTGAGGCAGGAGTATCGCTGTGAGCTTGAGACCAGCCTGGGCTACAAAGTGAGCTCTAGGCCAGCCTGAACTGCAGAGCGATAACCTGCCTCAAAAAGACAAAAAAACAAACAAATAAACAAATAAAAAAACCCCACAAGGGTACAACAGCAAAAGATCTTCATCACTTATCAAATGTTTTGATCAGGTGCGTAAATATTTCAATTAAAAAAAAAAAAACCCTGAGGTCCTGGATTCCTACTTCCTGGTTGCCCCCAGAGGTATTCCCAGGGTCTTTAGGTGGTAGAACCAGAAGACAGGTTAGCAGCAACAGTGAAATACATTCATGATTCCGCCATACCTCCGAACACCTAGCCAGGTTCCAAACCCCCATAGACTGGAGAAGACCCTCACCCAGTCACCATGCAAGTGAAGGACTGATTCTCCCAATGGCACCCCAGACTAGCAGCTGCATCCAGGGAGATGAGCTCTCTGATGAATTTTCCCAGGGAAGGAAGTGTTGCCTGTGTATATAAGGAAACTTACCGGCAGCATGAATAAAACCTAGCCCCAACCTAGAAACAGGGAAATTTCCTTCATGGGGAAAGTGTAACGATGGCAGTCACTCATTAAACGGTGGACAAAATGCAACCAGCAAGTCTGGTTTGGGTGATGCATGGTTCACTCATCTTCAGCTTAGAGACTGACACACAGCACCTCCTCACCCTGCTTCCCACCGCACCCGCAAGGTGAAGGTCATTTCATTCTACCTCAGGCCCCTGAGTAGGTGGTGGGCCAGGTCAACAATGGGAAACAATTACTGGGTGCTCACCAGGTGACCAAGAATGGAGCTAAGATATCACAGATCTAACATCTACTTTGAAGGCCTGGTTTTTAATTTATTTAAGGGTACTTATGGTATTGTAATATCCATGGATGGAAAGATGGATGGATGGGTAGATGGATTTAGTATACATAAAGTGGCTCTTATAGCTTGGCCAACAATCTAATCAACATATCTAACACTGGCTATCTGGTAGAAATGCACTTTAAGCAACAGTACTTTCAAATGAACTTTTGGAACACGGCCTACTGCTAAGTAGGAGACCACTTTAATTTTGCAATGTAGACATGGCCCCCTGCAGAAACATTTAAGTCCATCTAGATACCATTACTACTGAACATCAAAAATGTGCCTTTCAAATTTGTTATGCAGCATCAAGATTTGCAAATTAATACAAATAAGCTACTTTACTACCTAGAATTGCTGAAAACAGAGATTTGGGAAAGAGGACTAATTTCAGCTTTAGAAAGTCACAAGGTTTATATTTTACTGTACTTAGTTTATCAATGGCTTTCACCTTGTTCGAGGATTATAAGCACTTCATTTCATTAACAGACTATAGATGCCCTGAGGGGAGACTTCATTTCTGACTCATCTCTCTACCGCTAGCGTGCCTACCCTTGGCCATGCACAAAGAGGAAGCCCACAGCTATCCATCACTGCCTGGTGGTCTTGACCAGGAAGGAAGGCAGGAGTAGCTTCAGACACTGTGGAGAAGTGCCATCATTAGAAGAGGCATGTCCCTCTTCTCTAAGGGACAAGACGCCATTGAAGATTTCGGGCTCTCTCGGGATTTAAATCTAGGATGTCAGCCATTTGCACAAATCTCCCTTTGTAAGTGCACGCAAGCACAGTCACTTGGCAGGGATCACACAGTCCCACTGGACTGAGATGTCCCTTCAGCGTCCTCAACCCAGTTCTGCAATGGTTCGGGCGATGGTGCTCAGAGGGGAAGCCTTCTTTCTAATAAGAGTCACAAGACACCACAACACTAAAAGATTCTGCTTGTCACATACTGGACAATAAACCAATAAACCATTGCTCAAACCAAAGTACTGCGCTGAGATTTAGTACTTCAAGATGTAAACTACTTATATGGAAAGAAAAATATAGTAACTATAAAGACCAATTTAAAAAAAAAAACAAAACTCCCTGCTTCTTGAAAACCAACTATGACACACTTAAAGCCTTAGGGCAGGTCCCCATTTTTTGCTACTCGGTTTTGTGGCCCTCATTCTAGCTGTGCCATAAAGTTGGATGCACATCAACCCCTCACAACGTACACATCAAATTAAAGACGATCTTTACAAGTAGCTAGAACTTAGCAGTACCCACAGGTGTTGGAAAAGGTGATTCTTCAGCCTCACTGTTACAAGAAGGACATTTTGCCTGTCATGCTGAATGGGCCCCCACTACCAGACCAACCTAAGCAATTGGAATATGGGTTGGTTTAATAACAACTAAGTATACTTTATTTTGTGGGCATTGTAATATCACAACTCTTTGAGCAATGTGTTCTCTAATGACGAATACTAAAAATCTGAGATTTATTTTCCAGGAAAAATTTAGCAAATGGCAATCAAGCATGATCATCTATTTTCTCTGGAATCCATGTTCCCTTATTTCCTTTCCCACTGAGTGCTAGAATCAGAATTTACTGTCTGTGTTGCTCAGCCTGTAGAGCAAAGCCCCAAAGAGGGGAATTACCAGCATCCTCATTTTTACCAAACTCCCTTCAGGTCAGACATGCTGGCCATGCTGGCTCATGGCTTCGCAGTGGGTCCTTCCATGACGTGCCCACAGCTGGAGAGAGCACCCTACCCTCTCCTCAAGGAATCCCATATCTGGGAAGAGACCGACACAGGGTACAACTTCCTTGCCATCCCTTGCCTCAGGCAGGACAACTCCAGAGTAACCCTGCCAACCCAGGACTCTAAAGTAGGTCATTAAGGCTGCTACTGCACCTGTATGCACGTTCAACAACCCCTTCGTCCAGTCCTGCCTCCCTCATGACATACCTGTACCGGAGTATCTACACCCAGTGAACCCAAACTAAGTCAGTTAGCAATCATGACCGTTTTCAGACCTCTTCAAGGTCTGAGATGGAGGCAGACGGACTGTGAATGGACTAACAGCGTACAACACATAACTAACCGCTCCCTGCCTGCATCACACTGGAGGGGCTGCTATGGCCAGGTGGTGATGTGTGGGCTGGGGCAAACCTCCTCTTGTCTCCTGCCCACTGAGATGCTCATAAAGCAACTTTGCCCCCAGCTCAAAGGCTGTGGGCCCCTTGCCAGGTCTGCCTAGCATTTCAAACAGGTCGTTTAATTCCAGTAGATGCCAGGAAGGTGGTCTGACTGCTTCTTGCAGCCCTGGGCCAATCCAGGTAGGTCCATAGAGAACAGGAACCTTAAATTAGCCCCAGACAGCTTAATGTATCCATTCTGTGTCCTTTATTGAGCAACAAAAAGATACACAATGAAGAAAATATGGCCGTGTACAATGCCCCTCAGAAGGTTAATAATAACAATGTAAGAAAAAAAGCAAAGAATCTAAAATACACTGCTGAAATCCCAAGGTTTTATGACCAGGAAACCTTACCAAAATCAACCCTAAAAAAGGATGCAAAAGAGAGATTTTAGGCCTAACGTATAATAATATGAATAAAGAATGACTGCCAGAGACAACTTTCTTGTATTTGGAATATTAAAGTAAATTTACATATGTCCAAGATGCATATTATCTCTATTACAGATCCAAATGAAAAAACTACCTGCTCTCAACACTTGTATATAAAATGCAAGTGGAGAATCTATATATTATATACTGTGATCAACATAACCGACCCTCCTGAAATGACCTTAGGAAAAAAATAAAGAGGAATTAAAAACACTTAATGAGTCAGTCATGAATGAAAAGGATCATTGCTAAAGACTATCATATATAGATCAGACATTTAGGGAGGAAAAAAGTCCCAATAAACTGACCATTTAGGTCAGAGATTAAAGTCTAACCTTTTAAAAAGCCTAAAGCAAAAAGTCATTAGATTCTGTAGTATTTGTAGATAAGACACGAAAAAGATAATCCTCTTCCTACCTTGATTCAACTGTAATATATAGCAGACCGTAAGAAAACATTAAACATAGTGTGAAAATTATACACACTTTTATTGTATTAAAAGTAGACTATGGTTACAAATATTCACCCCATCTACCGGATCATGTTAATAGCAATTAGAACCTTTTGGCTTGGTCCAAGAACTGAATCCTGGCAACAATTTCATCCAGTGAAATTTCATCCTACTTACTTCATTCGGTTTCCACCACTTACTTTTTTCCCCTGTATTTTCCTAACCAGTCACTGAAGCTATTTGTTTAGAAAAGGTGACTTGATGCCACATTGAAAGTTATAAAAACAACCACACATGCCCTGTGGCATGTGCTACTTGGCTAGTCTAATAGCAAGTCACCCTCATTCTTAATAGCTACAACAAAAATGATAATAATCAAGGTAGAATTCAAAGTTAAAAATCTTTATTTGTCAATCTGATAACATATACATGTAATACTGTATAACTTGGGTAGGAAGAGTTAGTTTGTAATAATAGTACATGTGAACCCCACAGTTTTATTAACTGCTTTGTAATCACAAAGTTTTCCTGTTTTACATAATCACCCTAACCTCCGGAACTTTGGTTAATAAATTATCTAACTCAAGGTGGAACCTGCACATAAAATGCAGAGGCTCCTGCTGAAACTTACCATGCGCCATTGTTAGACTAGATTTGGCTTCTAGAGTCTGAAGAGCTGAAGCATTCGCTGAAACAGCACAAAAAGGAAAAAGCTCCATCATTAAGACATAAGCATCTGAACATGCCGATCAAATACACTTCCAATTAGTCACTAAACAAACAGACCATGAGGGACAAACGTCCACATGACAGACATCATACAACCTGAATTAATTTTATAGTGGCTTCTTTGAGATATAACTCACCTTTTAAAATACATGATTCAGTGGCTTTTAGCATATTCATAGAATTGTGAAATTCTATGACTTGGATAATCACTATCTAATTTTAGAGCAATTAATTCATAGAACTTATGTGGAATTCTATGAATTAGATAATCGTTATCTAATTTTAGAGCATTTTTGTCATCTCAACCCCCAAAATACCTGTGCCTATTAATCATCATGCCTCATTTTTGCACTTAGCCCCAGTCCCTGGTAAAGTTAATCTTCCTTTTGTTTCTATAAATTTGCCTATTCTGGACATTTCATGTACGTGGAATTATAAGGTACACAGTTTTTCCGTGGGTTGAAGTCAGGGCTTTTGCACTGGACTACATTCCCAGCCCTTTAAAACAATGTCTTTTTAAATTGAGACAAGGTCTTGCTAAGTCACTGTATAGCCCAGTCCTCCTGCCTCAGCCTTCTCCTCTCTCCTAGCCCTCCTCCCCTCCCTTCTCCCTACCTCTGACCTCTTCAGGTTTGAGAAGCGCCTGAGAAGACTGAGTGGTTAGAACCATTATCATTTTCCAGCTGGCTGTGCCAAGCTCCAGAACTCGCTCCTTAATGTCTTTTGGTTACTCCGGAGCCCTCTGGCGAGTCCTGGCCGCGTGCGAGTGGCGTTGTGTTGTTCCTCCGTGGCCTGCCCCAGTCCTGACCCCTCCGGCCTGTCAGACCTCTGTGCGCAAAATGGGTCTAACTGTCCTCTGGCCCACACCACCGGCTCCCCTACTCTGTCCAGCCACAGCTCCTCTCTGCACACTTACTCTTCTCTAAATAGAAATTAAAATATCTCGACTACTTAACTATTGTTTTAAAAAACAACCTGTCCGTTCGTAAGCTGTAAGGATCATTTCTTTTTGGCATACTGCCGAATCCAGCAGATCTGGGAGACAGATCAGATGGCCAAGCCGACCACAAGGAGGACAGATCAGAGCCTGCAGCAGTCAGAGTCTCCACTGTGCCAAAATGTGGCAGCCACCGCATGTGGCCACATAGCCCTGCAGTGTATCACAAAGCTACACACTAGAGTGATGCCAAAGAATTGTGAATCATCGCCTTATGAAACAAACTGCAGAGTAACAGGCACAACTCACCCCAAACACCACAAAAATCACATGATATTTACAATCCTGGGCGTTAGCCAGGAAGCAAGAGATAAATTATGTAATAACCAAGAGCAATGGTTTTCAAAGGAATCTCTAAAAATAACAAATGAGTAAAAGTTATAGCTTGGATTATTGTTTTCTTTAAAACGATAGATAGCCAGGCGTGGTGGTGCACACCTGTAATCCCAGCTGAGGCAGGAGAATTGCTGCAAATTCGAGGCCAGCCTGGGCTACAGAGTGAGTTCAAGACCAGCCTGAACTGCATGGCGAGACCCTGTCTCAAAAAGAAAAAAACAAAAACACAACAACTCAGGGGCTGGGGGTTTAGCTCAGCGGCAAAAAGCGCCTGCCTGGCAAGCGCAAGGTCGTGAGTTCGATTCCCATTACCAGAGAAAAACCAAAAAAAAAACCAAACAAAAACAAAAAACAAAAACACAACAACCAATTACAGCCCAGAACCTATTATTGAAACTTACCAGTTAGAGCTGGAGTAGCGGACTTAGATTCAAAAGTTTGCCAGGTTAAAGAATTCCCTGAAATGACAAAACAAAAAAATGTTACTAACATAAATCATAAGCTATGGATTAAATTTTGGCAGCCTTTACCCCAGCTTTTCTACCCTAGAAAAATAAATGAAATTTATAAATATAAAGCACCTCACTCAAAAGAGCAGACAGATTGAACATGAATGTTTTTAAAGCTACATTTTCCTAGAATTGCTTTATTCACATAGTTATGCTATCTTAAATAATTATAACTATGCAGGTATTAATAATAATGTAATGATTAATATTATATGTTACTGTTATATAGGTATCCCTCATTAGCTGAGCTGTGAGTATTCTAAAAGAAGATAAAGGCAAATTACAATACTCTTTTTCAGCAACCTTTGTTTCAAAATGAAAAGGGAGGAAACCTACCTCATACATCCAAGTACCCACCCCAGCCTCCCTCAAGTAGGAAAAGATTCCTGAACAATGCGAGCGGAGCAGGATCCAAGGCTAGACTCTCCGGGCGCAAGGCCTGGCAGAAAGACAGCTCTAGGCACCACTGTCAGGGACTCCGAGCTCCCTTTCGGTCTAGCTGTTGACTGACAGGAAGTAGGCACGCTGGCATTGGTCCCATCAGTAGGTTATGTTTACCCCCCACCATGCTCAGAATCAACCTCCATCCGCAAACTGCCGCAATCCGGGACAGCCCAGGAAGCCCCCACAAAACTTTAGAACACCTATCTAATAAGATGAGAATAGCTGACACTAATGCATGCTTATTAACAGGGATGCCTCACATGGGTCATCCTGCTTCGCCCTCAGAACAAGCCAGTGAAAACTGAGGGGAGATCCGTGACGCTACAAAGCACCAAAGATGGGTGTCGAACCCCAACGATCCCTGCGCTTTTAATCCTCACTCTGTCCTACCAGAGGTGAATGGTTCCCGGACAGGCACAATGGATTTGCATTTCTAAAAATGAAACTATTCGATGACTGTAAAGTTTGCGAACTTCTCCAACTTTCTGTGTTGAGGTAAGAGATCTCCCAAATATTAAAGGATCAAGAGGACAGGTCTCCCAGACTCAAATACTCAGAGGAACACACTACCTTGGACACACACGCCTGCAGGGCTCACGTTCTCCTCTGCCCTGCGTGGCTGGCAAAGGGATCCTGTCCACTCACCTTTGGGTTCACTGACGCTGCTCAATGGTTTACTGGCGAACTCTTTAATCTGCAAAGAAAAACAGTCTTCTATTGATTCCTGCTTGAGACTCAACAGGAACCGACAGGATAACGGCTACGGCTGTTAATAAATTAACCTTTCTGCTAAATCATCCAAGACACAGGACACAGGCACCTTAAAACACAGAGGCAAGTTTTACAAACAAAAGTAGGATATTTGGATGTGGCTGCCTCTGATCTACCTTCAAGTTTATTCTGAATTCTAACTGAATAAATCTGCTCTATGATATTTTCAAATATCTTTTTAAATTTTTTATTTCAATGTACAAGTTACCAAAAGGGGGGAAATAGTCCAGCTTCTTTACCTTACACAACTTCCAAATGGTCTAAGCTAAAAGCCCATGTTCTCTGGTAAACTCTGATGCTTCAAGGAGCACGACGCCAGGCAAGTGCCAGACATACCTGCTGCCTCTGAGTGATAATCAGCTCGTTCTGCTCCTGGAGCTTCTGGCCTAGCTCTTCTATCCTTTTCTTATAGAAAACATTACTTGCATTTAGATCGTCTATCATTGAGGTTCGAAGCTTCTCTATATGTGACAGGAGCTGAAAAATAATTGAGGCATCCATCTGAAAGCTATACGCACAATGCATTCTTCCTGCCAAATTTTTTTGTTTGTTTATTTATTTATTTTTTTTTTTCCGGTACTGGGAATCAAACTCATGACCTCGTGCTTGCCAGGCAAGCACTGTGCCACTGAGCTAAATCTCCAGCCCCTTGTTTGTTTTTTGAGCCAGGGTCTCACTATGTAGTTCAGGATGTGGCCTTGAATAGCTGTCACTACGTACCCCACACTGGCCTCAGTTCATAATGATCCTCCTGCCTCAGCTTCCTGAGTACTGGAATTACAGGCATAAGCTACCACCATAGTTCTGCAAATTTTATGTGTGCATCTTGACTTCCCTGCTGCTATCTGTGCGAATCAAGTCATTGGATAAATCTTCAATCACTGTATGTCAAGGCCATGGCTCTATGAGGTGCGTCACCTTTTCCCAGGTTGCTCATGGCCCAAGGCAGAGAAAATGCTAACTGTTAATATGAGTACATTATCCAAGTTTAAGGCCAGCCTGGGCCACATAGAGAGTTCAATGGCAGCCTAAACTATACAGGGAGATTTGGTCTCAAAAAATAAATAAATAAATAAATAAATAAAATATTAAGTTCTCAATAAATATTTCCTGAGAAAAAAGGGGGCAAGGGATTAGCAATTGAGGAAAAGAAGGAAGAAGACAGGGAAGGAGGAAGGAAAGGATGAAGGGAGGGAAGGAGAGATGAAAAACAAGAGGGCAGATTCATCTTCAGAGACTGAATGCCAGGGAAGATCACATATTGGACAAAAGGAATTCAAGAATTTCTCAACAGTTTAGGGAAAGGCTCTTCAAGCAATTTCAGCAGGTGCTTAAATGGGGTCAGGGGGAAGTTTGGTAATTAAGGCCAAGGTTATTCCAAGCCTAACCTAGACATGGAGACTGGGTTATTCCAAGCCTAACCTAGACATGGAGACTGCAATCGAACGACAGACATGAAGTATGCAAGAGCTTCCAGACCTGCACCTCCTAATTTGTTTTTGTTGCTCATTTGTTGTTCATTTGTTTTGCAGCACTGGGGTTGAACTCAAGTACTTCATACTAAGGTATATCTGCCCCTAGGGTTTTTTATTTATTTTCTGACAAGGTCTCACTAAGTCACCCAAGCTGGGCTTTACCTGGTGATCTTCCTGCCTCAGCCTCCTGGACTATTGGAATTACAGATGTGCACCACCATGCCCAGCTCCTAATTTAGTTTTTTTTTTAATCAACATTGACTTTGTGCTAGACACTGTGTTAGTAATCACTTTGTCTTGTTTAACTCTCATCATAGTGTTATGGAGACATGTTCCGGCCTCAGCACACAACAGGGAAACTCAGGTCTACAGAGGTAAAGGAACTGGCCCACATTCAGGTCCCTGGAGAGGGCAGAGGCCAGACTTGAACTTCCACATCTGGCTTCACGGTCAACACTATGAGTCCATGCATGGCACGGTGCTCTGTGCTGCTATGTGCTGGACAAACACGGAGCTGAACCACACTGAAAAGGTTTCTGAAGCCTGAAAAGACACTTTTGTGTCCCAGTGGATACTAAGAATCCCCCCAGAGAAGACACTGTCAGGGACTTCTAACTGTACTCACACAGACCCCTGGAAGAGCACCCTGGAAAGTGGTCTAGGAAATGCTGAACTGGTAAAGCCAGCAGGAATGTCCAGACTCCAGGTGAGGCATAGGGTCTTAGAGCTGATCAACAATTTCACAGAGGGGCTGGGGATTCAGCTCAGCGGCAAAAGTGCCTGCCTGGCAAGCACAAGGTCGTGAGTTTGGTTCCCGGTACCGGAGAAAAACCAAAAAAAAAAAAAACAATTTCACAGAGTTGTCCCAGGCCCAAGAAGCAAGGTGCCAGAGGCAAAAAAACAAGAGAGGACATCATTTTGGAACCAGCGCCAGGCTGCGCTGGAACCATTTTGGAATCATTAAGGGACTAGAAAGGTGCTAGTCAGACACTATTTCAAAAGGCATGTGGCCCTTGAGCCCGTTATTTTGTGATTTACTATTTCAAGCTCTTCCCTCCGCCAGAGCCCATGAGCAGCCCACCTTCCCTTCACTGCCGACCATTCTACAACCTCCCGCATTCTCGGGCCTCTTCTGCTGGGGCGAAAGGGCACGCCATCGCTTATCTGTGACTCCCTTTGAACCACTAGTTTAAAAAAAAGAAAAAGAACTGCCAAGAATCTCAGTAAAGCAATAAAAAGTTGGCAAAGGTAACTTCTCCTAAACTGGGAAACACAATATGTGCATTGTGGGAAGAGTAGGCACCAATCATGTGGAATAATTATAGCTAGGTCTCAGGCAGAGATTACTGAACCCCTCTGTTAGGGTTTAAGAGAAGAGGAGGAGGAGAGGTGAGCAATTTCTACACAGCCAAACCAGCAGACGGAGAGCAGCGCAGCCTGGCGGCGTGTATGGCCACACACCTCTCTGCCTGGGGACAGGGAAGGTCTCGCCTTCCCCCTCTGTGCTACCAACGTTTGGTCTTTTTCTATCGCGACTTGCAAACGAGTGTTGAAACCACAACTTGCGTGCTGGTCCAGCCAGAAGGTCAGATGTCCAGCTGCCATCCACGGGCATTTGGCAAGTATTGAGTGAGTGCCAAGGACATTTCAGGCACATGAGTGGGTGCTGGGACGACAACAGAGGGCTCAGCAGATGGAGCTCTTCAGTCATAAACAGGAGAGATGGACAGTAAACAAGGAGACAAACTAAAGCAGTCATCAGAGCTACATTCGTGAAGTGATGAGAGTAACAGGCAAGGGCTACCTCACCAGATGCAGTGACAGAGGGGGCCTGACCTGCAGGCCCAGGAGCTTGGGGCAGGCAGGATTCTAACAGGGCCCTCGAGGATGTGTGCTCTAATGCACAGGCCCTAAAGGAACCCTGTTCCTTGGGCCGGAAGGAACCTATGACACACGGATTGATTTCCAAGTCCCACTCTACTTGCTGACTCTGAGCTACTGAAAAGGAAGACCTTCTTGTGTGGGCAATTCTTCTTCACTGAACCCTTTTAAAAGTTCTAGGCCTTACCTGACGGGGAGAATGAAAGCAGGAGACACTCTCCAGCTGGCCTTCAAGAGAAGGACAGCTGTTGAGAAACGGTGTGGGGAAAGGCAGTCGAGGGTCTCAACCCGATATTTACTGCCGGGGCCCCAGGAAATCATAGCATGGCTGACGCTCTGAATGTGGCTTGTGAGTCCTGTCAGGGACTCCATGTCCAGACTTTTAATCCATGGAAATGGTGAGAGGATAAATATAGATCGTTTGAAGCCACTAAACTTGTGGTAATTTGCCATAAAGAATACAAAACTAATCTGGAGGTGAAGGAAGGAACCGGCCACATGAAGAGCAAGGGAAAGGGGTTTCCACTTGTTTAAAAAAAAAAAAAAAGAGTCAGAATGTTCTAGAAATCCCCAATAGGCCATTATAGCTAGAAAGAATATGTCTAGAGAGAGAAAGAAACGGGATGAGGCTACAGTGGAGGCCAACCAATCAGCCAGGTTATTTTACCCACTGTGTGGAGAGCTGGTTAAGAAAGGGGGAGGTTGGAACAGGGGACAAAATTTGGGGGCTCATCTAGAAATAATGGAGGCTCAGTGAATTGTAGAAGCAATGAAAATGTACAGAAGACTCAGATGTGAGGTTCATGGCAGGACCTGCTGATGACCTGGGATTGAGGACTGAGAGAGATGAATGAAATCAAGTCATCCATCTGGAAAGACTAGGGTGGATGTATCATATCTGGGAACAAGTCTAAGAACTTTATTTTATACTGGTCACATCTGGGAAGCTCACAGAGATGAGTACACAAAGCTGGCTACCTGACCTTGCACTCACAAGGGTGAGCTCTTCAGCCTGAAGAAATAACCTATGCATGGCCCACATGCAGTCCTATCCCACTTTAGCAAGTTCTGTTCAACCCCTAGGCCACCTTGCACACATCATTCCTCCTGACTCCCACCACTTCGCATCTCTTTTTAGCTGTATAAAGAGTAGTCCACACTGACACTCAGAAATATCGCCCACACTGAATCACTGCCTTGGTAATATGATTTGCAGTCTATACAAATGACTATGTGCGTGTATGTGCACATAACACACATGTACTATATTTGTGTGCCTGTGTGTAAACATTATAAATTATTCACATGACTAAATGGTATTACAAATGGAATGGAGGAAAAAAATCATGGTTCTCATTTCCTCCTCCAGAAGTGATACAATTTTAAGGGTAGATTAATATCTACCACTGAAGTTCCACTAGAACGTTCTACAAGTGTTTGGTGGGATATTTCTGACTTTTATTTGTTTTGCTTTAGTTTGTTGTTAGTATTATTTAGTTTCTTTTTTCTTTCTTTGTTTTTATTTCTTTCTCAGTGTTGGTCTTTTTTTTTTTTTTTTTAGACAGTTTCACTGTATATAGTCCAGGCTGGCCTTTAACTCTCTATGTAGCTCAGGCTAGCCTCAAACTTGCTCCAATCCTCCTGCCTTGGTCTCCCAAATGCTGGGATTGTAGGGGTGCACCACCATGCCCAGCCAGTGTTTGTCTTAGTTAAGAAAAATACAAGCCAATGAATTTTATGGTCATCAAAACATTCATCATGCTAACTATCTTATATACATACAAATTATATTATCTATCATACACTCTGCTTAGTACTATGTTAAGTACTTCTTTTCAGAACCAGGCATGGTGGCACAGGCCTATAATCCCAGCACCTTAGGAGACTGAGGAGGATCACAACTTCAAGCCCAGCCTGAGCAACTTAGTGAGTATGTTTCAAAATAAAAATAAGGCCTTGGGTTCAGTCCCCAGTACCACCAAAAAAAGGGGAGAGGAGTGAGGGAAAGAAGGGGAGGGAAACGGGAGGGGAGGGGAGGGGAGGGTAGAGGGAAAAAGTCTATAGGAAATGTGCAGGAAAAGGAACTACTTTTCTCCATCGAAAAGATTTACATGGGATATAAAAAGGACAAAAGACAATTTCAAGTGAAAAAATGAGCCAGCTTTCATATTTTAAAATCTTCTCAAATACATCTACTTTAGATTTTCTGCACTAGTGGAAATGTATCTTAACATGGAAATTTTGGACCTACCCAGGTGAAAGGGAATGTACTGTACTTAAATTTTATTTTCATTACAGTGATTTTAATGTGAACAGTCTTTGCTTTTATTTACATTACAACTTTTAAATGGAAAAAGATCACAAACTTATTCAGCAATGAAGAAGTGATCAAATAACTTAGGATACCTCAGACATCCACAAGATCTTCATGACACCATCAAAAAATCATGATTTTGAAGAATATTTTAAAACACAGTGGAGCTGGGGATATAGCTCAGCAGCACAAGCGCCTGCCTGGCAAGTGCAATGTCCTGAGTTTGATTCCCGATACCAAAAAATAAATAAAATAAAATAAAGCACAGAAAAATGTTTATGATCTAGTATATGAAAAAAATATATTATGCAAGACTATACATGTATACATGGAGGTCTACACTTACAGAAATGCAACATTTGTAGCATAGGAAAAATGGGAAAAAAATAACAAAATAGCAGTAGTTATCTTTGTTTTTGTTTGTTTTTGTTTTGTTTTTTTTTTTGGTTTTTCTCCGGTACTGGGAACCGAACCCACGACCTTGCGCTTGCCAGGAAGGCACTTTTGCCGCTGAGCTAAATCCCCAGCCCCTATCTTTGGTATTAGTTATGGGTGATTATAATTTTGTTACAAATTTCTCCACAAGGGTTAGGTGGACAAATATTACCTTTTTTATAAAGAAAGAAATATTCTTTTAAAAAACAACTCACTTGAGACTAGGGAGTAGTTCAGTGATAGAACACCTGCCTTACACCCTCATGGCCCTGGGTTCACTGCCCAGCACCGCAAAAAGAAAGACCCAATTAGAGGCTCTGGTTGCTGTCTTACCCGACCCTTCTCTTTCTTGTGCTCCTGATGGAGAGCTTGAACTCGAGCTGTCCACTTGCTTTCCTACGAGAGAACAGAACGAGTGATTCGTTTTCAACTGTCACTGAAACCTTTAGCAGGTACCTATGAAACTCAACAACCTGGTACACTTTTAGGGCATTTTAAAGGATATATACAGCTGAAAGTGTTTGCTTCTGAGTTTACTATAAGGTAGGATCAGCAAAGAGTCTATTATGGAGCTCATAGTAACTATTTTGGGCTTTGGGAGTCGGACCACCCTGTCATAACTATGGGTAGTGGAGAACAGCCTGGGGGCTGGGGATTTAGCTCAACGGCAAAGCTCTTGCCTGGCAAGCGCAAGGTCGTGAGTTCGGTTCCCGGTACCAGAGAAAAACCAAAAAAAAAAAAAAGAGAACAGCCATAGAAAAGATGTAAACGAACGGACATGGCTGTGTGCCAATAAAATTTTATATGCAAAAACAGTGCTAGCTGGCCAATCTAAGGGCCAGGAGAAAACATCAAGGTTTCTGGGTCCCTGAGTTCTAAACGGAGAACATTGCTCACAGGTAAGAAATACGAGAAATGGAGGCGACCTTAGGAATCCCTGGTCCTTCAGTTCACAGGAGACATGCTGGGTCTCCAGCTAGCTGGGAGCAAGTGTCGACAGTTCAGGCCCTGACTCCTAGTCCTCAGCCTTGCACCAGGTCCCTTGCCCGGTAGCCACTCGCAGGCTGGGAGGTTAACAGAAGACCTTGTAAGGGAAAGAGTATGCCCGCCTGCGATTCTGGACTGCATCTTGTGAAACGGGGTCACCGAAGGATTTTAGACAGGACAGTGACGTGGGTGGCCTGGCTGCAGTGGAGAAGGCAGACTGAGGGGTGGTAGGCAGGACGTAAGCATTGAAGTGAGAAGCCGTGGCCCATGTTTCAAAAATATACCTAACCTTTTCCTAAATAACACAGGCTTTTTTTTTACATGCTGAATTTATAAGCTCTAATCTCTATCTGTTCCATAGTTTTAAAAAATTGCTTCTCTAAACCACTGTAACCAAAATAGCCATGACAAGATTGTGCTAATTATGGAGGTTTGCTTCCAAACAACTGTAATTACGTTTAAATAATGTAAAATGTCATCAGCTCAGCAATGCAGTGGTACAATTAAGCTCTAAAAAATTAATCCAGTACCTCAGTGTGCCTTTGTATGCCTTCTGAAAGTGAGATCTACATCTGAAATATGAAAAATCAAGTGATAACGTCCACTGGTTAGTAATACCAGTTCACGCGGAGGTTACGTCTGGGAAAAACTGAAACGATTTTGCCTCCTGTTTTGTATCTGTATATATTAGTCAACAACAAGCATTTCATGAACACCTACTATGAATCTGGCCTGTTAGATGACAAAAAAAAAAAAAAAAACTAGTCACCTTCATGGTCACTGAAAGAGAAACTCATCTTGTGCAACTGTACGTGACTTTCCTGAAACGAACCAAGACTCTACTGCAGTTACGGCCACTTCACACACCTGGCTGTCAAGCAGCTGCATCACGTTCTGGAAATCCTGGGGGTTCGGGCGGTCTTCCTTAAACTCGTGTGCGTCCTTCAACGTGCCTATGTTGGACTTGATCTGCATATTGGACTTCTGGATTTCTGACAATTGCTACAAAACAAAATTCAAAATCCCGGGTACAAATATTATACAAGCCTGCGACACTGACCACAGCGGGGAGCACGAAGCCATCCGCGAGTCTGACTGCGCTCCCGGGCGTGTCTCCTGCTTCTCCCACCGCCCCTTCCCTGTAACTTTCCCATCTTGCTTCTCGGGCTTTCTGACATTTCCATCAGGATGCGGACAGTGTGAGAAGGGGAAAGGCAAACCCAACTTTCTAATCTTAGACAATGGGTTTTTAAGTGTTGGGCGCATAACAGTTGGCAGAAACACAGGAAGTGGGTGCAGCAGACTCTGAGGGTAATTCAGGGAGAGGCCCGACCACGCGGGGCCCACATCCGTCAGTCCACTAAGGACGTAATGTTTTAACTGTACCCTTTGCTGTATTACCCGCAAAGCTACCCAGGTGAAAACAAACAAACAAACAAACAAAAAACCCTCAGAAAACTACAGGAGGTAAAATGCCAACTTGAAAACCAAAAGAATGGGGTCACAGTTCTCCACTCCGCATGTGAGCTGGTCAGTGACTTCATTTCCAAAAAAAGGGAAAAAGTAACTTTTCAGTAAAGAGCATTGCTCTGACGAACACTCGCTCAGCTCAAGGCCCACAGTAACACAGACAAATCACGGAGACAGTGCGCACCGTCGGTATTATGTGTTGAATGTGGCACTTTATCTCTAAGCTCTTCCTCAAATCCTATAAACCCGATGCCATCATGAGAAAAGCATCAGGTAAGTCTCAATAACCAGGATGAGGATTTATCCAGCAAAACCGGCCAATATGCCCTTAGATTGTTAAGGCCATCAAAAACAAGAGGAGCTGACTCAAGGTGACTGGCGCAGTGGGCGGGGTCCTGGGATGGAAGAAGGACATCAACTGAAAATGAAGAGCTTGAGGACCTTAGCAGTCATCCAGAGTGTGATTTTGTTTCTAAAACTTGTTGGCCCCTAGAGGGAGCTCAAGGATCATCCCTCGGGCTCCCTCCTGCCTTTTCCCCAACCAAGACTTAGAGAAAAGGTGCAGATTGGCCCAGAGGATGAAGGTCCGGCCCTGCTAGGCACATCTGTGTCTGTCACCCATGCTTGTGACCAGGGCAGTGTGCACCAGAGCTGTTCCCCTAAGGGTCAGGGGCTCCTTTGGCCGCATCCTGCATGCTATGGACGCATCCATCTCAGCAGAGAGAACTGGGGTGACACACGAGCTTGGTAAGAGTTCTTGTGCCTTTTTTCTGTGTCACATTGCTTCCCCTCCTAAGCTGGTGGTTGGGTCAGCCTTTCCAGTCATCACTGGGCAGGGTTTTCATTTTAAAGCAGTATAAAGCTATCCAGATAAGGAGAGAGGGACTCACTTCCATGTCAATCAAATGCACCAACAGGATTGAGTATTAGGGTTTGGGGTCAAGTTCTTAATCTCAATAAAATCACTTCCTCTGACTTGTTCTACCTACTGGGTGCCTCAAGCCCCTCAGGGCTCTAGGAGGGCATGTCTGCCCCAGGGCCGCTGACGATCCTTCCTCTGGCCACCATGCCATTTCAACACCACCTCTGAGACAATCGACACTGTGAGCCCTTCTCAGTTCAGTACTTACATATTCTAGTGCTGAATTCTTGGAAGTTAATTCTTTAAACTCCCTCATAAACATCTCCTTGACTTTTTCCATTTCATCAACTAGTTTCTCCTTTTCTTCTTCTTTCCACTTATCAAATAACTTCAGAAAGTCTTCCTCTTTTGTTTTCTGCATTTCATATTCCTGAAATTATTTTAACAGGTGGCTTTAATACACAGCTGGAATGCAGTAAATGTGGTCACAGCTTCGCCTCAAACCTCGTAGCTTCTGTTGGCTTCTTTTGGTTAGGCTTATAACACCTCCCGGAGTGGCCGGGCTGTGCACAATGATTCTTCCAAATTAAAGGCAGCAACCCTGTGTCTTCACACCCTTTAAAACACCTACACAGAGACCCAAGGCCTGCAGCTGTGTTCTGTGAGTTCGTACAGAAAACACGCAGGAATGTGTAAAGCACAGACATCCTTTTTCTCATCTTACATTTTGCATTACTCCACGCGTGCAGTGTATAACGGGTCCCTTCCCTGTGAGGAGTGGGCACACGCATGTCACACATCTAATTCTTTTCTCATCCCCTCCCCTTCTCGTCCCTCCCTGCTCCCTCCATCTCTTGGTCCCCTTCCCATCTGCAAAAGATCTATCTCCCTGCTTCCTATTAGTTTTCATTTTCTTCTTTATTTATAATTTAAGTTTCTCATATAAGAGAAATCAGGTTATATCTAACCTTGTGTGTCTGATTTATTTCACTTATATTATGGTCTCAAGGTGCATCCATTTTCCTACAAATGCCTAAAGTTTACCCTTCTTTATGACAGTGTAGTACTTCTCTGTATATAAATACCACATTTCCTTTATCCATTCATCTGTTGATAGCTATACAGGCCACTTCCAAGATTTAGCTATCATGAATTGTGCTTCTATGAGTATGCATCTATTACTGTATTATGATGTCTTTAACTCTTTGGGGAAAGCAACAGAAAAATCTTTCATGACATTTTATCAACGTGGGTAGAGAGGCTCTCTTAAATGTAAATTCAAACTCCATGAACTACTTTCAAGGCCTAGTCCACTTGATTTCCTGATGACCTTCAGTTTTTAGCTTCCACTGGGACAACACCATCATGCAATTAGACCTAACAGATGTTTACAGAACACTGCACCCAACAACAGCAAAATATACATTCTTCTTCAATACACATGGCACACTGCCAGGAGATACCAGATGTTAAGTCATAAAATGGTTCTCAAATTTAAAAAGCTTGAATTCATGCAAAGAATCTTCTCCAATAACAACAGAATGAAGCCAGAAATCAGCAAAAGAAAGAAAACCATACAATTAACAAATATGTGGAAATTAACCAAATATCCTTGAATAATCAATCAGTGGGTCAAAGAAAATTTTACTAGGCAAACTAGAAAGGGCTTTGAGGTAAATGAAAATTAAAACACAAAATACCAGCCAGGTATCGTGGCACATGCCTGTAATCCCTCAGGAGGCTGAGGCAGAAGGATCACTGCAAGTTTGAGGCCAGACTGGGCCCCACAGTGAGTTCAAGGCCAGTCTGAACTACATGGCAAGACCCTGTCTCAAAAAAAAAAAAGCAAAAGGAAAAAACCCACAAGATACCAAAACACTTGAGATGCAGCTAAATCAGTGCCAAGAAGGTAACGTGCATCTATAAAAGCCTGTACTTAAAAAGAAAACCTGAAGTCAACAACCTAAATTTAACCCTAAGATGTGAGAAAAAGAGGAGCAAATTAAACCCCAAACCAGCAGAAGGAAAGAAACGATGTTCAGAACAAAGACAAACAAAATAGAGAATAGAAAAGCAACAGAAGAAATGGTGAAAACAGAAGTTCCACCTTGGAAAAGATCCACGAAATTAGCAAACCTATGAATAGGGTAAGAAACGAAAGTGGGGACATTACTACTGACCTCAGAGAAATTAAAGGGACTGTGAGATGATACAATAAACAACTGCACAGCAACAAATTAGAAAACCTGGATGAAATGGACAAATTCTTAGAAATACACAAATTACCAAAAGTAGCACAAGATGAAAAAGAAAATTTTGATAGACTTAGACAAGAGAGTGAATTAATAATCAAAAACCTCCCTCTGGTCCACAGCCAGAAGGTTTTAGTGCTGATTCTACCACTTATTTAAAAAAAAATTAATGCCAATCCTACTTAAACTTTTCAAAAAAAAAAAGACAAAGAAAACATTTCCTAAAAGATCCTGTGGTCTGTATTATCCTGACGCCAAAGGCAGCCAAAGACACCACAAGAAAAGACAACCACATGCCAAGAACTCATGAAAACACCAAACATTAGCAAAGCAAATATAAAAGCACGTTAAGAGGAGTATACACTAGTCCAGGTGTGGTGGTGCATGCCTGAGATCCTAGCACTCAGGAGGCTGATGCAAGAGGATCTCCATGAGTTCCAGGCCAGCTTAGGCTACACAGTAAGTGGCAGACCAGCCTGCACTACAAAGTGAGGCCTTGTCTCAAAAAACAAACAAAAAAAGGATTATACAACATGAGCAAGGGTTATGTACCCTAGGAGAGTAAGGCTGATTTAACATAAAGTCAGTCAGTGTAATATACTCCATTAACAGAATGAAAGAAACAACACAATATGATCATCTCTATAAACAGAGAAAGGATCTGACAAATTTCAATGCTCTTACAGAAAGCAAGCTCTTTAACATAATCAAAGTTGCCTATGAGGAGCCCACAGTTAACAGCCTCTGATCAAAGACTGAAAACTTTCCCCCACGACCAGGGACAAAACAAGGTACTGTTACACTTCTTTCATTGTTTTTGCCACTGCTATTCAACGTTGTACTAGAGGTCTTAGCCAGAGTAATTAGGCATGAAAAAGAAAAAAGATGTTCAAATTGGAAAGAGGCAAAACTATATTTGCAGATGATATGATTCTGTATGTAGACAATCACATAGAATCCACAACAAAGCAATGAGACTAATTTGATCAAGGTACAGGGTACAAGGTTAGCATGCAACAACCATTTATGTTTCTATACACCAGCAATGAATGGTCCTAATAGGACATTAAGGAAACAATTCCATTTACAAAATGGAACAATATGCCCATAATAATATTTACAAAAATTACAAATTTTGGAATAAATTTAACCAAAAAGATGAAAGATTTCTAATTCTAAAGCATTGCTGGAAAGTATTAAAGCACACCTAAATACATAAAAGAGAGCCCATATTCAGGGACTGGAAGATTTACTATTTTGCAGTACTTTCCAAAACAATCAATAGATTCAAAGCAGTCTCATTCCAATAGCCATTTTTAATCAAAATAGTATGATATTGGCGTAAGACTAGACATAGAGACAAATTAAATGGAACCAGAGTCCAGAAATAAACCCAAATATCTACAGCTAACCAATTTTTAACAAGGGTATCAAGACCACTCAGTGCAGGAAAGAACCCTATCTTCAATAAGTGGTGCGGGGAAGCCTGGGTAATTACATACAAAAGGTGGATTCTAACCTCACTCCAGATGCGGAAACCAACTCAAAATGGACCATCAATCTAAATATAAGAACTAAAGCTAGCTGGTGATGGTGCTGCATCCCTGTAATCCCAGTACTGTAGGAGGCTGAGGCAAGAGGATCGCAAGTTTGAAGCCAGCCTGGGCAACACAGTAAGATCCTATCACCACACAGAATTTTAAAAAGGTCTGGGGATATCGCTAGGTAGCACACACTTGCCTAGCATGCATAAGGCCCTGGGTTCAGTCTAGAGTAACACACACACACACACACACACACACACACAAAGCAGAAAAGCACGAGTGCTAAATCTGGAAGAATAGGAAACTTCACACATTACTCATGGCAATCTAAAATGATACAATCATTGTGGAAACGTTTTGTGTTTTTTCTAGAAGTTAAACACAGAATCACCATATGATCCAGCAATTTCACTGTTAGATACCCAAGAAAAATGAAATCGGATGTCCACATAGAAACTTGCACGAGAATGTACACAGCAACATTGTTCATCCTGATCAAAAGGTAGAAACCCCATGTCCACTAGTGGATGAACTGGGATATAGGCATACAATAGACGATCACTCAGCTGCAAGATGGAATAAAGGACTGATACATGCTACAACATGATGAGTCTCAAGAACATTATACTAAGTGAAAGAAGCCAGATATAAAGGGTCACACTTGGGCTGGGGATATAGGTCAGTGGCATAAGTGCTTGCCTGGAAAGCCTGAGGTCATGAGTTCAATTCCCAGTACCAAAAAAAAAAAAAAAAAAAATCACACTGTGTGATTACTTTTGTATAATATATATAGAATAGACACCCAAAGACACACAAAAAAGACTTATCTTCAAGCTTCAGCACAAGGGACTACTTATTGAATACAGGTTATTTTCCTCGGGTGTTGACAATTTTTGAAACTACAGAGTTGGTGGGAGCATTATTAATACCCTAAATGCCACTACACTGTACACTTCAAAGTGGTTGTGTCCCCAAGAGATAAGTATCTGAACACTCATGTTTGTGACAGCGTTATTCACAGCAGCCAAGAGGTAGAAGCAATCTAAGTGTGCAGAGACAGAAGAATGGATAAATAAAATGTCATATAGATACAATGAAATCTGAGCCTTAAAAAGGAAGGAGCCGGGCGTGGTGGCACATGCCTGTAATCCCAGCACTCGGGAGACTGAGGCAGAAGGATCTTTGTGAGTTCAAGACCAGCCTGGGCTATAAAGTGAGCTCAAGGCCAGCCTGAACTGCATAGTGAGACCCTGTCTCAAAAGGACAAAAAATAAAAAAGGAAGGAAATTCTGAGCCATGCTACAATATGATTGAACCCTGAGGCCGTTGTTCTAAGTGAAATAAGCCAATCACAAAAAGACAAATACTGTATGATGCCATGTACACAAGCAGTCACATTCATAATGGAGGCTGAGGGGACAGGTGAGTGGAGAGTTGTTTAAAGGGTGCAGGGTTTCAGTTTTGCACAGTAAAGTTCTGCTGTGTGGCTGCAGACCAATATGAATATACTCAGCGCCCCTGTTCTATACATTTAAAAATGATTACGCAGGTAAGTTTTATGCTGTATGAATTCACCATAATTTTTTAAAAGAGAGAGCCCTTCCCCAAAAGTAATAATAAGAACAGAGAGAGCCCATGTGTAAGACAGAAGGTTCCATCACTTATGCTGTGAAATAACTTGCTACTTCTAGAAAAGTCGGACTGTACTTCCTATGTTGATGGGGGAAACAAGAACCACGCACACCGCATTACTTCAGCACCAACAAGAAGAGAGGTGCTCCTTCATGGTCCCCCTTTGTCCCAAGAAGTACACGGAGGTCACTCTTCTGCTGGATAGTGATGTGTGCTTGGGGGCCAGAGTGTACCCATTCTGACCCACAGTGCAGGTCACTGACACATCACAGCCCGCTCTCCTCCTTAGCCTTCGTCAGCCCTGAATTACTGAACGTGACATTCTGAGCATGCACCAGGGCTGACACGCAGGTCACACAGATGAAAAGGACAACAAAAAGAGATGACATGTACTGCGCCAGAGGAATCGACCCACTCCCGTGGCTTTGAACACAAAGGCAGAGGGCCAGTGAGCCAAAAGGTACTGGCAGACTCAAAAAGGAAATCAGGAGCAGCCAGGAAGAAAGTGGGGACTTCAGCACCACAACAGCATAAATCTGGATTCTGCCCACAGCCCACGTAAGCAGGAAATACTGCCTTCCGACAGCCTCCAGTACGGACCATGGCCCTACTGACACCTTGATTGTAGCCCAGTGAGACTTCTGATTCACAGAAATGTAGGATAACAAATGTGGGTTGTTTTACACCAAAGAGAAAGGTTAGTTGTATGTTAACGATGAATGAATTTTGCCTGAATTAAAAAAAAAACTAAAAAGATAGAGAACTCTACTTCCAGCAATGAGCTTTGTAATCAGATACTAACCGTAGACTGACAACACAAAATACAACTATATTTTACCGAGTTCTACAAACTCCTAAGAGTCCTCTATGAATGAGCCCATGGACAACTGAACTGCATAGAGTTAAGCTTAATTACAACACTGTGGGTTCACCTCACCTTGGAGAATCTGACCGCGTGGGCATGCTGGGCAGCCTCCAACTGAGACCTGGTCAGTTGCAGCTGATCCTTCAGCATGTCGACCTCCTTCTGGAGCTTGTCGGTCTGTGCCTTTGCCTTATACTCTGTGTGCAACAGAAAATCTTGTTAGAGCACCATCTCTATGGAACACAACTGAAAACTTAAAGGGCACAGTCCTACCGATAACACAAAGGCAACTGCTCTTACTTGGGATCATCTTATTTGTTTCATGCCATGAGCCCATTTTTGCTCTTTAGTGTTTATTTAGAGTGCTTCGTATGACTGGGCAAAGAATTAACTTTTAGCAGATTCCGTTAGCCACTGTGTTGAGATTGGACTTGAGTCAGTGGCGCTCTGAGCTCGGCTTAGAGATGGTTGTCTCAGTCAGAGGAGGAAGCAAGGGCTTCCACATCAGGTGCCACCATATTGAAATCGCTGTGGCAACCATTCTTCCAGTGCCCACCAAACTCTCCTGGAGACCCCAGCAATGCCACTACAAGCAGAGGGCTGGCATTCAGAACACACTCTCGGGCCACACCCTGTCAGCTAGGGCAAAAAGCAAGAAACTGAAAAGTCGTCAAAGGAAGCAACAAGTGAAGGGAAGAATATTTATGTACATGTACTTACATGAAGATGTGCACATGATTGAATGGATATACATGTGTCTGTGAGTGTAGACATGAAAGGTATGGAAACCAAAGTAGAAAGTCAGAATCTCAAAGATGACCTGAAGAAATAATACTCATTTCAGAGTTTGAAATATTCTCTGAAACGAGTATGAGATAGAATAAGATACTGAAACAGAAGAGAAAGAAGGTCAGTTTCACACTGAAGAATGGTAGGTTAATTAAACTATTTCATCTCTCCCATTTTTCCGACATATTGCTATATTCTATCAAAGTGGTCCATGGCTTACAAGTGGAATTATATTCTGCTCCCACAAACCTTAGCTATTTCCTAAGTAAATAAATTTATTTGAAAAGGGCAGGAATACAAACAGATTGGCCCAAAATGCAAGAGTAATAAGCTAAGGAGATAAATCTAGAGACTGCAAACACTTAAGGTCACAGTGAGGATTTCTGTGGGTTAGCGCAGCGGAGCACTTTGATCTGCTCATGGAAAAAGAACACTTACACGCTTTGCTGTTGACAGCATGTAACAGTAGTAAGAACCCTGGTTCCTTGGTAAGCCACAGAATCGCCTCCACTCTCTTGCATTTTCATCTCTACCTCTGTATTCTAGTTTGTTCCCATCGGCACCCAAACACAACACCTCCCAGATCTAACACAACAAATTTTCCCTTCGTCCCACCTTTTGGTTCAGATGACGCCTCCTGTGTCCGCATCCTTGCCAGCAAACATTAGTGACGTCAATGTCTACAGTAACCTAGAACTACTCCCTTATAATTCTCAGCTCGGCGCCCTCAGATGGAGCGTTTGCCCTCACCAGTCCACTGAAACTGCTGTGTCGAGGTCACCAATAAGCACCTGGACAACAACAGTCGGTTCTCTACCTACACCTTACTCCGAGCCTTAGGAACATTCGATACACTCGACTGCTGACTCCTTGAAATACTTTGCTTCCACAACAGAACACTCCCCAGATCTCCCTCCTGCCCACAGATACTATTTCTCAACCTCCACCTGCTCTTGCTGGGTCCTAGTGTGGGGTGAGCCTTGATGGTGCACCAGGTCTTCTGCTCTCCCGCACTCAGCCCAGCTGTCCTCCAGTACTCCCACATTCCTATCTGCAGCCTGGTCTCTCTCTGCCTGGAGCGGCAGACCCCCAGGATGCCCACTGGCAAGGCTATGTGTGATATGAGTGTAGCTGTCACCAACACAACCTCTCCTCCAGTCTCCTTCCTCCTCCGAGCCACTGGCCCCTCCCAACCCTCCATCACAGTAAACATCACCACCATGCATCTTTGCTTCATCTCTTCCGCTCACTGACACGTCTCTGCCCTGCAGCTGTCCTGGTCCAGCCTCCCACCTTCTCTCACCTGTGCTTCTGTGTACTCCTCCTGTTTGCACTGTGAGCCCTGTAGTCTGTCCTCCATGCACAGCTGGGGGACCATTTGAAGGTGCAAATTAGATCATGACCCTCCCCCACTGAGAATCCTTGAGTGGCTTCTCATGTGCTTCCCAAAAATACACATTCCAGCCGAAGCCTTCAAGCCTCCTGTGGTCCAGCCTCTCCCCTCTAGCCACATCACACATCGCTGCCTCACTCACTGTGCTCTGCCAGCCTCCTCCTTCCTCGGACCTGCTGCCCCTTTATAGTCAGTGTTCTGTGCACCTCCTCCTTGTTCCCAGTTCTCGCCAGGCTGGGACCTCTTCATCATTCTGGCCACTGATTAGTTATGACTTGCTCATGAGGCCTCCACTGAGTCACTCTCCATCCCATCCTCCCGTTTTACCATCTTCACATTTGTCACCGTATGAAAAGGATTTCTCCTTTAATTTGCTAAACCACCTCCCCTGCCCCTCCATTAGGATATACAGCTCCAAAGAGCAGGACTTCTCCGTTCAGCTGCTGGCTGTATCCTCAGCACGTAGGGCACTGCATGCACACAGCAGGGGCTTAATATTTACTTCCTGAATGAGAAAAGACTAGGAGGCTTCCTTCTAAATGGGGCTGAGAATGCACCGGGCCATGTCTCACTGAAAACAGAAACAAGAGAACAGAGAAAACAGCTCTGAGACAGAGCTCATTCCTTACCAACGTGAGAATCTTCAGGGTGGCGGCGTTGAACATGGCTTTGCAGAAAAGCGCGGTTCATAAAGGCCTTGTCACAAAAATGGCACTGGAAAGAAGAAAGCAACAAATCCAAGTGTCTGTAACAAGTGTCTTCTTGCCTAATTGCAGTTCAAAATCAGGTACCAGAAGTACTGCCTCTCGGGGGTTTTCTCCTCCACAGATACCAACCCGGCAAGTGAGTATCCCAGCATGATGAGAAAAATAAACACAGGTTGTTTAGGTTGTTCATCCCAAACTGAACACAAAGCAGCATTCAGGGAAATTATCTCTTGACAGTTCAAGTAGCCCTTTTGGTGCTTTCTGGAACCCCAGATGCTGCTCCCTTTAGAACAGTGGCTTCTACCCTGTCCCCATTGCCACCAACTTGTCCATGACAATCTGGCCAAGCTGCCTTCTTTCTGTCCCTAAGCCTTCCAACTTAGGGCCTTAGCATTTGCTGTGCTCTGCCTGGTCTGTCCCAGCCCTTCCCAAGGCTGGAACCCTCTTGACATTGAAGATGTCATCCAAGATCCATTCTCCGCACTGCAGACAGCATCAAGTCTCCAGTGAGATCTTCCCGGAAGATTCTCCAGCTAGTTACATCCCATTGTTTCTTCTCCATCCCTGTACACCTCACCAGTTAAAATCTTCACATCTGTTTACCTCACTTGTTTACTGCCTCCTGCTGGGTCCCTCCAAGTTCCTGGGTCCAGTCTATCTTATTCACAGCATTAATATAAGATTGAACAATGCTCAGAAATATCTGGCCTATTAAAATGAATTTTCTGAGAATAAAAAAGAAATCCGACCAATATCTCTATTATTTTACTTGTATATCGATTTGCACGTTAGGAAGAAATTCAACTTGTTTCATCTATGTCCTTACTCCGAAGTAGATTCTGGATATAGCATATTCCTTTTGTGAATATTTAAGAGCATGCACCAAAAGAAATGGACTTTCTTTCAATCATAACACAGTAATGGCAATCACAATACCATTATTCCACTTTTAAATGAAAATTAAAACCTTAGTATCATCAAGTACCCAACCCTTTGTTTGCTATCCCAAAATCTCATATAGTGTCTTAGAAAAAAATTTTGTTTGTTTGTTTTGAAATAGGCTTCAATAAGGGTCACATCCTACAACGGGTTGGTTTTGTCTCTTAACTGTCTTTTAGTCTAGAGGTTCCCCTCCATCTCTGTTTTCCTTACTGTCTTTTGCTTAACAGATCAAACACTTGTCTTGCAGAGTTTGTCTGTTTTTTGCCATTTTTACTTCTGCTGTGCCTTTTTTTCTTTTTCTTTCTCTCTTTCTTTCTATCTTTCTTATTTATTTATTTATTTATTGAGATAGGCTCTAGCTATGTAGTGCAGACCTGCCTTGAACTTGCTTTATGTAGCCCAGGCAGGCCTCAAACTCACAGAAATCCTCCTGCCCCAGCCTCCCAAGTGCTGGGATTACAGGTGTGCGCCACCACACCCAGCTTGCTGTGCCATTTTAGCATGTTCTTTTATTCACTGATCTCCTCAGTCAGTATGACTACTTCTAGACTTCAGCTTTGGGTTTCCCAAGACACTATCATCTGGCATACTTCTCAGCATTGTACAGAACCTTTCAGCACCTTTCAGTCTTCTGTGCTCATGGTAAGTGCTGTGGTTCGCTCATGGGGCCGTAGGGCTGCCTCCACTAACCCTGACACAAATACAGGCTCCAGGGCCACGTGCAGTGTTAGAGAAAGGACAAGACAGGAAACCGTGCCCCTCTTTCCAATTCTTGCTCTACACAGGTTGCCAGAAGGTGCTCTAACAATACCAGCCTTTCAAACTCCAGTTCCCTCAGCCTGCAAAAGAGGAGGACAGGGGCCAGTTGCATGCCTGTAATCGCAGCACTCTAGGGCTGCAAGTTCAAGTTCAGCCTGTGCAACAGGTGATTTAGCAACTTTTCTCAAAATAAAAAAATAGAAAAGGGCTTGGGATGTAGTTCAGTGCAAAGGCCTTGGGTTCAATTCTCAGGGAGGAAAAGAAAAAGGGGATGTGGCCATTTCATCCTGAAACTGTACTAATGTCCTTCTACCAGGGCTGCTGAGCATGGGCAAGATGAATGAAATGGCACAAGCAATGAGAGAGGGGATGCAGACATACCACCCCCATCAAAAGGAGCAGGAGGAAGAGAGGGAAGAGGATGAAGGAGGGAAGGAGGGAGGAAGACAACCTAGAGTGGAAAAACATGGAATGCAAAGATAAAGGTTAGTGCAGGGTGAGGAGTGTATCAACCCCTGCAAGAACAGAGATGTTTTTCACAGCTTTCTCACTCACACGACATACAAGTGTGCATGCTATGAAGACTATACTTTTTCAAAAAACAGAATGAGTTGAAAATGTTAAAAATACAAAGCCAGAACAAAAACATCATCATTGTCATTGTCACAGAATACATTTTTTAAATTCAAGAAATAAAAGGCATGGTTGAAAATGAAACTGTCCTCTAAAGAAAAGACTGAGATCATTTATCACAGTGAATGCAGATCAGAAGGACAGAGAACAGAACATTCACAAAGAAACTAACAGATAAGGAGGAATGATTGACAAAGCTGATACAACATAAAGGTAACTGGTTTCCCAGAAGTAGAGAGCCCAAAAATGAAACAGTTCAAGAAAGAATGCAAGAAAATTTCCCTAAAAGGAAGTAAAGGTTGAAAATCTGCAGACAGAATGCTCAATACCAGGACAGACCTCACTATGCTGCTAGACTTCAAGCAGAAAGAAGGAACTTGCCAGCCCTCCGGGCAGAAGAAGCAAATCGAGAGCAAAAACAGGCCAGCCTCAAACTTCTCCCTGTAACATCTACTGCCAGGAGACAAAAGAACCATGGCTACAAAATTCAGAGGGAAAGTTTGACCTCAGAATATTATTCCCAGCAAATATATGCCAAAGATGTGAGCTGAGGGAATTCATTTGTGAGCCTTGTGAATACGAAAATGCTTTTGGACAATTGATGGAGACCACTACCCAAGGAGTCCCTGGGCAGGACTTAAATTAACCAATTGACTTTCCATGTTTAGTGTGAGTCTGTCCAGGGCCTAGGCTCCTTGTCTGGAGATGGGCGATGGACTCATAGTAAGTGAACCTCTGTGAGTCACTAATCCCTACTAAAGCCTATAATGGTGGATGAAGATGGAAAACCTCAAGGAATAAGACAAGATCACAGCCCAGGACACCTGGATCCATCTCAGCTAGATAAAGACTGTAGCCTCAGGCATCTCACTCCTGGGTTAAATTAATCCTGGGTGGATTAATTTAATACCTTACTTGGAGAAGTCTTTGAGTGGTCTGACCTTCCTGAGTATTCCCCTCCCTTCTTTTGATAACTAAATAAATATGGGCCACCAGGGAAGGGCCATCCAGGGAAGACTGTGGTCTTAGCCCTGAGAGAATCTCAAATTCTGTGAGAGGCTTTGATCCTCCTGGAGCCCTGAAATCATTCCATTTGCCTCTTTTTATTTAGCCTTCCCGTACACTCATTTGGGAGACTGCAGACCCCATTAGCCCACAGTAACTAAGGGTTATTGTTAACCCAATAGATAATCCCACAGTGAAGAGAGGGGTCAAAGCTAAAAACTCAGGAATGAAGGTGTTGAGGTCAGATGACTTGAAGGAGCACATAAATATAGAACTGATTTTAAAAGTAGTGTGAAATCATGCTCTCTTCAGCAGCACATACATTAAAAAAAAATAGTACGAAATTACAGTTGCGTGAAAGAATGTAAATGTTACAACCTAGAAAGCTGAGAAAGAAGCTCTCACCTCCACTGTGACTGATTCTATTTGGAGAAGGGACCTTTAAGGCAGCCATTAACATTAAAGGAGGTCATAAGGCAGAGTGCCTGATACGATAGAACTGACGTCCTTATAATAAGAGGAAGACAGGGCAGGTTCTCCCCACCCTCCCAAACAGAAAAGGACACAGAAAGAAGGTGGCCATCTATAAGCCAGGAAGCAAGGCCTCATCCAAAACCAACCCTGCTGACACTTTGTTCTTGACTTAGACTTCCAACTTCTAGAATTTTAGAAAAATAAAGTTCCATTGCATAAGCCACTTCACCTCAGATTTTCTGTCATGGCACACCTAGCAGATGAATACAGGTTTATAAGTATGATACCCTTTACATAAAGTTTTCAAGCTCAAAAACCATCACAGAATATTTTTTCCCTCACTCTCCGGTTTTAGCTAAAATAAAACAATATGCCTATCACTGTCTTTCAATCCCCATCAACAACTCCTAATCTGACCCATAGGGGATGGGGATCAAGATTAGAAATGTTCAGTTCTTTAAATCCTGTTGCTATGTAAGTGAATGTTAGGAAATACACACACCGAAAAATTTAGGAGTCTACTAATTCATTTTAAATGGTTCCGATATAATAAAAATAGACAAAAAAAGCTAGAGGGAATACAACAAACGTGGCAGATGTTAATAACTGGTGACTCAAAGTGAAGGGAGTACCAAAGTCCTTTGTACTATTCTGGCAACTTTTTATCACCTTGAAAGTATTTCAACGATTTTAAAAAAGAGAAGAAACCCAGTAACTGAATCATATTCCCGGTTGTTCCAGAGCTGACCTCAACAGCAATTTGTACAGGATTGATTTTTTTTTCATGACACTGATGGAAGAGGAAACAGGTTCTGCGATCCGCACCTAGATAAATTCAATAAAGCACGGCAGACAACAGTGGGTATTTAATTATTAATTCCCAGGCCGGCTGCAGAAGTTAATGAACGATGTGCTCTGTTGGTTAAAAGTACTGTTTTGCTTAAACACGCTGTTTCTTCTGATGTTCTGGGCAATCTGACTAAAAAAGAATGGAAAGCCCGCTCACATGTAAACCGCGTTGTTTGGGTGGGGACGGTGTGGTCGGGGACCACAGCGCAGCTCCTCACCTGGTAGTAGCTGGCTTTCGCCTCGATCATCAGCTGCTGGGTGGAGATCATCTTCTTCCTGCGCTTACACTCCTCCTTGAGCAGCTTGATCTCCCCCGTCTGCTTGGCGAGCAGCTCCTTGCTCTGCTCGCAGTCACCCAGGCTCTGGCGCAGCCGCTCCTCCAGGCTGTGCAGCTGCGAGGTGAGGAACTCCTGCGAGTGCATCAGGTACTCGATGGTGAGCTGCGCCAGGCGGATGAGCTTCAGCAGCACCGGGTCCACCCCCGAGTGGCAGTGCGGGCACTTCTCATCCTCCAGTTTACAAAAGGTGATGTTCATGATATTCTCCTGCAGCGTCAGCACGTCCACGGCTCCCGCCACCTTGTCCACGTCGATGGCGCTCAGCCGTCGCCAGTCCACGCTCTCCAGCCGCGGCCGGAACTGGAAGAAGGGCAGGGGTCCCCACGCCGCGCTGGCCGGGGGACCGGGCATGGAGGCCGCGCCGGCCGCGGAGGCATCGGGCCCCTCGGGGCAGCTGGCCAGCGGGTAGTAGACGCGCTTCTGGAAGGGCTGCAGCGGAAGACACAGCGCGGCAGGGGGCAGGGTTGGAGGTGGCAGGCAGGTTGGGGCGCGGGGAGTCCTGGGGAGCGCGGCCACCCCCAGCCAGGCATGCCCGGACGCGCACTGCGGGCCCCCGGCCTCTTACCATGCTTGCGAGCCAATCCGCCTTCTGTGCGTGCGCGGGAGGAGCTAGGCGGGCTCCTCTACCAGACCCGGGCCGCCGCCGCCACGCCCTCGCGAGCTGGGGAAGGCGGCTCCTGCCCTGCGTTGGCGGCGGCGGCCGCCAGAGGTCCGGGCGTCCAGGACGTTGCTATGGCAGCGCCGGGGCCTGCAGCTGGAGCAACCGGCGGGCGCGCGCCCCTGCGCGCTGTCAGCGAGCGCCCAGTGCCCTGTGAACCAAACAAGATCTCGAGGACCAACCCGGATGACACGCCCACTGTCCGTCGGGAGAGGGCACCTCCTGGCTCCCAGGAGCACCACCCTCCTTGGCCTCTGGGGCTGAGCAGTCCATGACGTTAGACAGGCTAGGGAGCCCCATCCCCAGGACTTTGGTCCCAGCTACCATCCTCTGGTTATCCATCCACTCCTGTGCTCCACTTAGGTTTGGAGATTAGAAATACGTTTTTATTCTTATCTTTGACACGCAACTTAGACATGTAGTAACAAAACTATGTACAGCTAAATGGCAGCAAAAGTACAGGAAGAAAACCTGGGGTAACAGACATGTTCCACATTTCCATGGTGGTGGGGGTAGCTGGGGATTATTCACATTTGTAAAATTTATGGAATTGTACGCTTTAAGTTAAGGTTGTATTTTGTATATTACACCAAATAGTGTGTTTTTTACACCAAATAGTGTGTTTTTTAAACTTGTAGTTAATGACATTTGATGGCAGGCTTTCTAAATATCTTTCTTTAGGGGGGACATTGAGACAGAGTCTAGCTATGTAGTTCAGACTGGACTTCAACTCACTGTGTAACCCAGGCTGGCCTCAAACTCGTGGCCATCCTCCGGCCTCAGCCTCCTGAGCGCTGGATTACAGCGGTGCGCCACCACTTCCAGCCAAGATACTTTTATTAATGGAATTTTTCTTCTTCTGTGGGTGGCAGCCGAAATACAACATTCTGATAAAGGCACCAACCAGACCTCCCCAAAGTATGGAAGAGCTCACTTTCCAAAAGGTACTGTCAAAATGCTGATAAAATAAGATAAAAACAGAGGGGAACCTCAGCCATCAGCTCTCCATGTGTCATGCTTTATTTACAAAGCCACCCTACTTACCTTACAAACTTGTGTGGCGGCTCCATTCTGCTGTTTTCTGGAGAAACTAAAATATTTCTAGCACCCACTTGCTGATCTCAGGCCTCTCATTTTGGGGTTCTTCTGGGGGATACCAGCGGTCACCACAGAGATCAATGTGCCGAGGAAGGGCCGGACATTCCTCAGTCCACCTGGGAGTCCCTGCTGGGACCAACCATCAGGAAATTTTTTTTCTTTCCTAATAGCCAGATAGGTGAACAGAAGAAAGGAAAATACAATTCAGAGTAACTGCAAGCAAAGTTGTAGTATCAAATATTTGTAGCACTTTCCAGATATTGGGAACCAGAAATAAACCCATAGGAAAAGCATCCAGGAAATAAATCATACAAACCATAAACCCACACAACACTGAATGAGCCTTTATAGGGGAAAAAAAAAAAAAAAAAGAACTATTAACGACTCACTGTTGCCTGGCACAAAATTCCTAAAGACATAGATAGTCTCAGAGTTTGATCTTTCCATTTACTTGCTGCCTGACCTAGAACCAATCTGGCAGCCCCAGGCCTCAACTTCCCCATCCGTTCAAGGGCATCACAATACCGACCTGACTGGTTTGTGGGCTCGGGGCTCCATCCACTGGGGCTGCAGGATCAGCGGAACAAGGGCCGTGGTTTCTCTCGCTTCACCAACGTATCCGCAGCACCTAGCGCGGGACCCGCACGGAGAGGGTGGTCACAGCGTGCCGACGGGAATGAAGAACGGTCGAATGGACTCGCCTCTCAGTTCCCGGGCCCGTACCCCTCTGGCAGAGAACCTTTGCTCTGGGCCAAGGGCCTCAGAGCTGATCTTGAGGGCAGCCCGCGCGTCCCCACCGCGATCCCGGCAAGGAAGGGCGCAGGCCCGAGGCACCCATCTCCGCTCGCGGCCACACGCCGGCCTGAGGGTCTGCTGTTCGCCACCCTTGCCCTTTAGGTTGGATCTGCATCCCAAGATGGCCGGAACAGGAAAGAAGGGGGCACGCTTTCCTGTTCCCTCCGCCCCGCATCCCACGCAGGGCCCCTCTCCCTGCGCCGCAAGTCCCCCCGGGGCGCACTGCACTACGGGCCTGCAGAGCCCGCTAAGACAAAGGCTGAGCGGCGCGGGGTCCGGTGGGGCCTCGGCGCCCTTCTTTGGAAGACAAACGGGGAGTGGGGTCCGCAGCGGCGCGGACTGCGGCCGGCAGAGGCGGGAGGAGGCCCGCGCGGCGAGCACCGAGATGCCCGTGCACGGCGAGCTCGGCGGGCGCCCGGCGCATCCCTGGCCTCGGCTCACCCCAGCTGCGCGCTCCTGGGCGGGTGCCGGGCGCTGCAGGAGGACGGAGCCGCACTCGGGATCCAGACCCCAGAGGCGCAGCTGGCGACGGCGAGGCTCGCTGAGGCCGAGGAGCAGCGGAGCCGGAGAGGCGGGCGGGTTCTTTCTGCCAGGGTGCAAGATGAAGCGTGTCTGGACTGGGCAAGTTGCGACGAGGCGGATCGACTGGCGCCGCTCCGGGCCTTCCCAGATTCTGGGCCGCGAGAGCCTCGGGATCCCCCACCCCCCTCCCGCCCCCTCCCCGCCGCGATCTCCTCCTGGGCTCCTCTCCCCTCTGCTCCGCTGCTCTGGCGGCGGGGTGGGGCTGCGCCAGGCCAGCCCGCCGCGCTGAAACGAGCTCCTCCAATCCCGCCGCGGGTGCGGACACGTGGTGCACAGCGCGCTCTGTTGCTGGCGTGGGGTGCTAGCTCGGGAAGGCTTCCCGAAAAGAAATCAGATGGACTCTCACTTTATAGTTAGCCTGGCCATCCATGAGCTAGCTAATTTCCCACAGTGGCCTTATGCAAATTCTCTTCGAAGAGAGATGCGTTTTAACCGCAGAAGTCTTCAGATGAAACGGACCTCGAAGAAGCTATCCATTGCGGTCCTTCATTTCAGTGACATGGATAAATGAGACTGGAGGCTTTTTGTCAGCACGCTAGGATTTAAACCCACGTTGGTTTCCACGTTGGTTTCGTTATGGTCACTTTAGGATGAGAGCTATGGATCTCCGCTGGTAGATTATTAGGGGTGGGAATTGGTAGAGACGTCTTGGGTAATGAGTAGTGTGACTATTTCTTTAACCTAAAATTGGGAACACATGATCTGATAATGGGACAAAATTCAATATTTTCTTCAGTATTTTAAAATAAGTAATTCAAAGAGTATTTATATAGCATTTTAGCAACCATGATGTTGATCCATATTGAGAAATTTGAGTTTATTTTTACAAAGTCTTAATGACGACTGTAGCAAAAAGTGAAACTTAACTTCTAAAGGAGTAACTACATAATACTGGACAATATGTCTCTGCAAACATTTTTTCTTGTGCTTCTTCCCAAATGAATCAATTTTTTTTTTTTTTTTTTTTTTTTTTGAGACAGGATCTGGCTAGGTAGTGCAGGCTAGCCTTGAACTCTTATGTAACCCAGGCTGGCCTTGAACTCATAGTGATCCTCCTGCCTCAGCCTCCCAAGTGCTGGGATTATGGGCATGTGCCACCACACCCAGTACCAATTGACTCAGTCTTGTACCATACTTCACCACAAGTTTTTAAAACACAGTAACAATTCAATACATATTTATGTTGAATTCCTTATGTTCATTTCCTTTCATTGAAGTCTTAAGGCCCAGGACAGCTAAAGTTGAATTTTAAACTTGTCTAGTTAAAAAATGCTTTGAATTTGGAAAATCATTCAAGAGCCATAAAAATCCATGGGTAAAGATAGAAATTTCAAGCGCTATGAAGTTGGGCCATTGCATTACTTTGCAAAAGCTCTATTCTGTAGTGTGTGTGTGTGTGCGTGTGTGTACACACACACGCACACACACACATGCACGCATGTGCTCACATGAATGGAAAATGAGTAATTCATATCATTTGATGATATTTAAGTTATAGTACAAGCTTTTGACATTCCCCACTGTTGACATATTACCTCACAGGTATAGTATTGAAATGAATAGAATGAGCCAATTGACTTTGGCATGGTTCAACAGCCAACACACATCCTTGATCCTTTGCACACATCTTTCATTCCAATTATCACATTAAACATTTTTTAAATTACTGAGGTTCCTCTTTCTCACCAGGCCCCAAGAGTCCTAAGTATTCTAGCATGTGTGCTAGTAGTAAATACTCAAAGAAATACTTGTTGTTTTGAAGACATACAAAATTTTGTTATCTCCCACACCTGTTTTCTCTATCTTTATGGGTTTTCTCTTTTTAAAAAAATCACTTTAGTTTAGGGGAGTTTCCACAGACAGCAAAACTAGATGCTTGTGTTTCATTTTCATTATAACTTAGAACCTGAACGTGGGTGCTGCATACCAAGGATGGTAGTGCAGAATGGTGTTGGTGTGAAGGTGCCCTTGAACAGCTTGGCTCTAGGGATCTTTTCCAAGTGATAAATGCACTTATCTTTTTTTCTAGGCACTTATTTGCATGTTCTCTTGTATGCAGATAATCAAATTTTAACTGCTAATTAGAACCCTCTGCATCTCATGTGTAGTGGCTGCTCCCTGAATGTTCAACACATGCACACGTGCATACTCTTCTGTCTATACATATCTTAGCCCATTTCGTCCTGCTACACCAAAATACTTGCAATTGAGGAATAAAGAGGAGAAATGTATTTTCTCACAGTTCTGGAGGCTGGGAAATACAGGATCAAGGTGCCAGCAGGTTTAACTGTCTGGTGAGGAGCCAATCTCTGCTTCCAAGAAGGCACCTTGAAGTGCATCTTCCGTAAGGGAGAGCTCTGTGTCTTCACACAGCAACGAGGTGCAAGGACGAGAGGGATGAGTTCTTCATACAGTTTCTGCATAAAAACCTTGCCAGCAGTGGTGGTGTATGCCTGTAATCCCAGCACTCGGGAGGCTGAAGTAGGAGGATTGCTGCAGGTTTGAGGCCAGCCTGGGCTATAAAGTGAGCACAAGGCCAGCTCGAACTGCATAGCAAGACACCCCCTCAAAAAGACCAAAAAAATAAATAAATAAAAACCTTAATCCCATTCTCAAGAGCAACAGCCCTCGTGGCCCACTCATCCTGTAAAGACCCACCCTACCTCTTCATAGTATCACATTGGCAACTCCAGAATTTTGTAGGGGACACCTTCAAACCATAGCAATACACAAGTTTTTAAAAATACCATTTGCTAGCAGAAAGTAAATACCTTACGCACATTTACCCTATTCCCCACTGAAAGGCTGCTCAATAGCACCTCCCACTATCATTGTGATGATGACCTGTGAGTGGGCAACTTGTACTTTATGCCTATTTTTGCCCCTAATTCTTTTTAAATTCTGTCTTGGTTTTTCATCTATAGCCTCATGGGTAAATTTAACCTCCATCAATCTACCTTACCAAAAAAAAAAAAAAAAAGCCCAGAAGAGAAAAGGGAGAGGGAAAATATTTTTACATTTCATAACTCATTAAGAAATCAAGATAGCGGTAGCAATTCAAATGTCCAGAGAATAGGAGCCCAGATATGTACAGATATGTACACTGGTTCACCGCACACATTTGGCTCTTAAACAATGTCTCCTAACACAGTGATCCAAAACACCCCAAACACTCCTACAACAAAACACATTGAAAACCTCCTTTAAAAAAGAGGAAAATCTAATTAAAAGATATTCTCCAATGGGAGGCACGGGGCACACTTGTAATCATAGCCCTCTGTCAGGCTGAGGCAGGAGGATATCAAGTCTAGTGTGACCAATTTAATGGCTTAGCAACAGTCTGTCTCAAAATAAATTTAGACAGGGCTGGGGATATAGCTCAGTGTGAAGCCTTTAGGTTTCATCCCCAGTACCAAAAAAAAATTTTTTTATGGTATACAGCTGAAAATCTGCTTCCACTGTTCTATTGCTGCAAAAGGCAATTACTAAACAAGGCATGGGGGGCACATCTGTAATCCCAGCACTCAAGAGGCTGAGGCAGGATGATAGCTGTGAGTTTGAGGCCAGCCTGGGCTACATAGTGAGTTCAAGCTCACCTCGAACTACATAGTGAGACCCTGTCTCAAGAAAACCAAAAAAAGAAAAGAGAAAGTAATGACTAAATATGTCTTTGACTTTTTAAATAAAGTTCTACTGATGGGAAAACAAAGTTTCCCAGGAGTAACAACATGACAGTAGGCAAACTATTTCTGGCTGAAGACAACGTTTCTCTGTCTCACCTCTTGGGAATCAGGAATGGTATGGAAATAAGCTGGACTTGAAAGTAATAGATTGGGGAATCGTCAGTTTATAGAAATAATATTGACTCCTTATGCATAATGTCTGAGAGTCACGTTCACTTGAGCATGGTTCTGTGTGTCCTCTGGCTACGTGAGACAAGAATTCAACCTGTGTACATGTTGGCTTCAGCATCCACTCATGTCCTGCCCTCAGAAGGGTGACAGAAGCTGTGGCATCTCATGTAAATGGTGGCTATCATGTAAACCAGGAAAAGTGTATAGCATGACAGTGGTCACACCAAAATACATCCATCACCTTCTTGTCTTTATCACCTTGACAGCTTCTCTTAGGCAGAGGGAAGGGCGTTGGGGGAGCGTCCCTAAGGAGCAGCAGGACCAGGTGATTTAGCTAATGGAGGTGATTCTGGTGTTCTTCGTGATTGCTAGGATCTACAGAATTGTGGCCATTATTTTTTGGGGGAAGACCCCCTTCAGAAGGCAGTCTCTTGTCTAGCAGGTGGATGTTCTTGTTCCGCTCCTGGGGGGCACCATTTGAGATCTCAGCCCAGGTGAGAGCTATGGGGTATATGCTGCTGATATGTGGAACCCTCTCAGAGGGTACTGGGCTTCAGCACTGAGAGAGCCAATAGCATTATTGATGGTTTGGTCCACTATTCAGGTCTGTTTTATCACTCTTGCTTCTCCTATATATAGCTGGAATTATACTTGGTGTCAAAGCAGTGATGCTTCCCACCAATGAATGTCTGAAGCATTGGGTTCTTTTGTTTTGCTACATTGCTTGCTAATCTGTCCAAAACCAGAACTCTTTCACTTTCCATCTCTGCTTTGATATGTCTTGTCTCGTACTTACAGTGTCCTCCAGGTCAGAGCTCTGAAGAAATGTATAGCGGCGCTCCTTGTGGTCCTGAAGGGAACTTTTCTTGTTCTTGTAACTCCTGCAAAACTTACATTTGTAGGGTTTCTCCACAAAATGATTCCTAAGGTGCCCTGTGAGTGCATCTCTCCTCTTCATGCGGTGAGTGCATCTCACCCCGTAGCTACAGTGGTGACTGTTGAAAGGATTTTCCTCTTTGTTCAGTTTATTGTGGTGGAGGAGGCTACCTTTCTGAGTAAAAGATGAGATGCCCTACACTGATTACACTGGAAGGGGTATTCACCAGTATGCCTCCACTCACGAACCATTAAGACATTGAAGCTAATGCAGGATAATCCACACACATCGCTGTTTATCTTCCCACTGGTTGGCTTGCCATTATCATATCAGATATCTCTCTCCAACTTAATGTTTTCATATTCATTATGTTCTCTTGCATAGCTGTAAGGAATGTCAGAATCTTGCACATTTCCCTGGGCTCTGGCTTTAAAATATTCTCCTCTCTTCACCATATTCATCCTTAACTTTTGACCACAATGGAAGCTGTCACACTCTGTCCATTTTGAGCAGGCACAGAAATCCACTGTGAGTAATCTTCTGCTGATTTTGTGAGATAACCTCAGCATCTGATGGATAACAGGCCTTGATCTGACAAACTATTTTCTTGTTTAGTACAATTTGAGAAATAAGAAATAGTTAAAAATATGGAAAATATTAGTACAACATATCAATACTGTAAAATATGAACAGCCTAAACAAACCAATTAAATGCAATTTTCAGAATGGAGAAGAAAATAAAAACAAGACATAAAGAAATCCACTTTAAATATAAAGATTAGGCAGATTAAAAGTGAAGGGATAAAAGATATAGTATGCAAAAAAAAATCTGGAACAGCTATATTAGTTTCAGACAAAGCAGACTTAATAGGGAAAGTTATCAAGGATAAAGAGGGCACTAAGGTGAAGATAATGTAAAGACACAACAACTTGAACATCAACATACGTAAGAGTTAGAGTGTCAAAATATGTGAGGATGGATAGGACCACAAAGAATAATAATCTACTAGTATATTTGGAGATCAACACCTCTGTTATAACAAATGATAAGTCAAGTAGGAAGAAAAACAGTAAATATGTACATACTTGACTGTCTTGCTCGCATCAACATTATAGAATATTCCATCCAACAACAGCAGAAATATATATGCATTTCAGACCCAAATGGAACATTCACCATGATAGAATACATTCTGGGTCATCAAATACACTTTAATTAATATAAAAGAATACAAATTATACAAAGTATGTTCTCACAATGGAATTAAACTAGAAATTGATAGCAGAAAAACAGCTGGAAAGTCCCCCCAATATTCATAAATTAAACAATATATTTTGGTATGATACATGAACAGAAGCAGGAATTTACAAGTATTTTAAATTAAATAAAATGCAATTTATCAAAATAGGTGAAGTGTAGCACAAGTAAGACTTAAAGGAAAATTTGCTTGTTATAGGCAAGTTACTAAGTTTGATCTACAGCCAACAAGAAAATTAAATGTGTTTTTGAAAGAAGAAAACATCAATGATTTTTAGAATGTGTTTTAAAACGACCGGAATAACCAATACCATAACCTTCCTGCTTTGGTTTAAGTGTCACCCAAAGGTTCAAGTGAGTGGTCATGGGAGATAATATGGAACTTTTAATAAATGAAGCACTGTGGGAGACTCTTAGGGCATTGAAGGTACCACCCTCTGGATTCTTGAGCTCTCCAGAGAGCAGTTACAAAAAGAGCAAGCCTAATCCCACCCAGCTCTCAGGCTTCTTGTTTCAAGTTGTCATCCTTTCTCTGCACACACTCTGTCATCTGCAATGAGGTCCTCCCCTGATTCAGTGCTATGCTGTTTAGACTCTTAGCTCTAAAAATGTGAGTCTTCATAAATACCCAGTCTTGTATTATTTCATTACAGTAACAAAAAGCAGGCTAATACACTCCCTTTCTTGGTTTATTCCCTGGTGGTATAAGTAGTGAAAATAGCCAAATGGCAGTTTCAACTTCCAGTCCAGTTGTTGTTATGGTTTTTGTCTTGATGTCCCTCCAAAGCCTCAAGTGGTCATAGCACTTTTTCAGAGGACTTTCTCTGAGGCTGAATCTAGAGTGTGTGACTGATTGATAGTGCATTGCTGACTTAAGGGTAGGTGATTGTTGCATCAGTCCAATGGTTGGATTGGCACTGCCCTAAACCCAGTAGACTGGATACAATATAAGAGACAGAAAGAAATCTCCCTCTTCTTTTTTGCTTTTGCTGTCTTCCACTGCCATTATGGTTGCCCCCCAGTACACCTCTGCCATATGCCACCCTGCCTTGGAGCCAGCCAATTATGGACTGAAACCTACAAACTGTGAGCTAAATAAACCTTTCCCCTTTTAACTTTGGTGCCAGGTATTTTGTCTCCATAATGAGAAAAGTAACTAAGACATTTGACCATTAATTTGTTCCCCTGAATGACTCAAGTTTTTTTTTTTTTTTAAACAGGCATACAAAGTGGTTTTTAACAGCAATGGGAAGTAGTGGGAAAAAAACCCACAAAACTGACAGAAACAGCATGAAAGGAAATATAGATGGCTAGTGGGTGTGGATAACAAAAATGTCCTTGAAGGAAGCACATGTCACTCCTGAGAAGTTTCTGGTAGCTTTCGTCCCCTACCTGCTTTACTCATGCTGATTCCCTCTCCTTGCCCTTCCTGAGCCTGGTTTCAAGCAGACTCAGTCAACCTGACCCTGGGCTCAAAACTTCTGGAGATTTTCTTGGGACAAGGAAGTCCATACGCCATCCCCGGGCCTCAGCCCAGAATACCTACCATGTGTCTCAAGATCTGTGGCTGGTCAGGGTCCCGGAGATGAGGAGTCTTTAAACCAAATAATCCATCCAGATGGTCCAAATTAGGTCTTAGCAGTACAACAACTCTTGATAATCTCCTACCTCTTTTGTCTCTAACTCACTATTATTTGTCTATTTGTTTTCCTGAGAAACTATTTTGTAGATAACAATATGTAAAACGATAACCATTGATAATTTTCTACCATTTTGTCTGTAATTTGCTAAGTCCCCCCTATTATTATGCTATCCTTCTTTTACTCTTTAAAATAAAAAAAAAAACAAATTAGGTCTTAGCAAGGGACACTGGCTTATCTGTGTGCCAAACACCAGTTTTAAGCCAATTCCAACATTTCTGACTAGATGCAACCTCCTGGTGATTCTGGGTTTACATCTATGGGACCCTGGGATTGCAAGGTCAAGAAAAGCCTTCCTGTGTCCAAAGACTGGGTGCTATAGACTCAGGACTAACTGTAGCCAGGCCTGTAATAGCAAGTAAAGGTCAAAAGAGCTGGTAAAACATGGGCAGGAGAGGCCCCCTTCAGACAGCACAACCACACAGAGGCAGAGGAAGGAAACAGCAGCTCTACTTAAGGTTGCAAAGATAGTACTTCTTCAAGGGGAACTGGTGTAGCAGTAGGAAAATTGACTATTACCCAGTTGCTGTGGCAGCTTTGATGAAACAGGTAACTTCCACTTCCCGGAAGGCAGAACTGTGGTGCTGCACAGCTTCTCTCCACCATACGCAAGGGCCAAATTTGTAGACTGCTACTGCTCTGACTCCTGGCAAAAGTTCTCCTTCACATGCAGCTGGGAGCACGTGAGCCTTTCTCACCAAACCCTTCCTGCTTAGCCTACTGCCTTGGAAGTTTCTCATAGGATCACTGTGTCCTCCAAGATCTTCATAAACTCATTAATTGCAGTTTTCACTCTTTCACCTAGAGAACTTCAACTTGCACACCCTTGGCCAGAAAACACTGCTGGATTCCAGCAAGTTCTTTTCCACAGGCTTCTCCTAAATTTTCAACTTTTTTAGACCAACTTTTTGCTCTGAATTGGTCTTTTCCCCCAATTAACATGAACTGACAACCATTTTGTATTCCAATTCTGACCATGGCCTCTCAAGTTCCCTCAGAGATTTCCACTAAAAACGTGGTATAACCTGTGGTCTTAGCCAACTGGTTGACTGGTGCCCTTCTCCAGGGTAACTTGAAGGTCATGCTTTTTATTGCTGTGGGTGACCGTCGTGCTAAGCACAGCTGCCACCATTTCCTGGGTTCTTGACACCTCCTTGGTCTGGGTCTCTTGGTGAATGGGTCATTTCCACAGGATGAACTCAGGATAAATGGATGTTGAGCAGGAGATGGGATGAAATCAGCCTGTACTCCAACTGGCGCATCTGTGGACCCAGGAGCTCTGGGTCTTCTCCTGTTTTACTTTACCCAGCTTGTCCATGGTCATATTTCTCTTGGCTTAGGTGCTATCTAGCTAGATCCTTTTGCTCATTTGTTTTCTCATTTCATTTTTCATGTCATTGCTATGAATTTATAAGAGAAAATTTATAACAGAGGTCTAAAAAATGAACCTTTTGTACTCTGTCTATTGGTTCTTTAGAATCTAAATAGCTACCAAAAATATTTTAGCTTATATTTTTCTATTACAGTTGAACACTAATTAACTGAATGAAAATAACCTGGTAAAATGAAACATTGTTCAGTATGTTAGTGGGTATTGGGATGCTGGAATCTCCTTCTGGAGGTGTTTGCTAGGTTCTTTCTCTCTTGAGCAAAAAATTGGTCAAGACAAGCACAAATGGTAGCAGAGTTTTAGTAAAGGTAGGAAAAGAAACAGACTCTGCAGAGCAAGTTTGGGGCAAGTACAAGTAGGAGCAGTACTCCTCACAGCATGAGACTGGCCAAGAGGGGGCACAGTGGCCAGAACTCCTCTCTGGACACATAGCTTGTCTTTCTACAACTCATTTTTCATGTAGTAGCTCCAAGGTTTCAGCCTTTTGTGTAAAACTGTGGTGGCTTCCTGTTTTCAACAGTGTAAGATTAAAACAACCTTTAGTACCCTTAAAGTCATGACAGACAACCCCTAATTTAAAATGGTTCAACTTAATGGTTTTCGACTTTATGATAATGTGAAAGTGATACACATTCAGTAGAAAGCATACTATAAATTTTGACTCCCCAACCTTGCTTTAAGCAGTGTGTTACTCTCTTGTGATGCTGGGATGGGGTGGTGAGCTACAACTCCCATTCAGCCACAGGATCAAGATCCTCTGCACTGTGTTGCTAAGCTGTGATGTGCAGTAGATTCTATGTATGAAATGCATTTTCCGTTTTCAATATTTTTATGATTAGTTTATCAGGACACAACCCCATCACTAGGTGAGGAGCACCCTCCTACCTCCTGATGCCACGTCATACCACTGTCCTCCATGTTTATTACTCTGCACCATACTGTTCCCAAAACATACCTAGATTGCTTGTGCTTGCTATTTGCTTTATCGGGCTCCTAAGGTGACTGGATCCTATTAATAACTTGGGCTTTATTCATACACACTCACCCTCATTCATCAGCGGTCCTATTGGCTATGCCTCCAAAATAGATGCCAAATCCTACAAATTATTTCTATGTTCATCAGTACTGTCCTGGTCTATGATAATCTAACTGTAGCAGATATATTAGGGCTCCTTGGTTATCTGTGTGCCTCAACATACTTCAAAGTGTCCTTAAAGTTGTGTGGTGTCACGTTAGCAGTTATAGCTAATGGAAATGACATGAATCACTTCTGAATCCAGGATCTTTTTCTTCTTCATGTCTGGTTATCTGTAAGACCTAGTGTGGAGCTACCAGAGTCACAATAGACTGGATACATTATTCACTGCTTGTAGGGAGTTATCCTGAAGTATCTTGGGAGCTGCCCAGACTCTGTGTGCTTCTGTATTTTTATTTTTGTTGTGCTCTATTTTAGTAATTTCCCCAAGTCTTCTCTTTGATCCATGGATTATTTAGAAGTGTTCTCTGTTAGCAAGTGTTTGGAAATTTTTTATTACCCTTCTGTACTGATTTCTAGGTTAACTGCATCATGATCAGAGAATGTACTTCTATGATTTCAATCCTTTTAAATTTAAGATTTGTTTTATGATGTAGGATATGGGCTATTGTAAATGCCTAGTATTGTGCAATAGAGCTCCAGGACTTTATCAGCTTGAAAAACTAAAACTCTGTATCCATTGAGTGAAATCTCTTCTCCCTCCCCAGGGGGACCTGCAACAACCACTCTATCTTCTGAGTGTGGCTACTTAAAATGTAGACTTTAGCTTTCTGATAGTGTTTGCATGATATATACTTTTTCTAACTTTGCATTTAAAAAAAGTTGTCATGTCATGTGATACAATTCATTTATTTAAGTGTATAGTTCAATGATTTTTAGTATATTTGCAAACATATGCAACCATCCCACTACCTAATCGTAGAAAATTTCATCTCCTCAAAAGGAAACTTTTTGTAGCAGTCACTCTCAATACCTCCTTATTCCTAACCTCTGTGTACCACTAATCTTTGTCCTCCCCGTATGGATGTGCCTACTCTGGACATTTCATATAATGGAAGCATACAATTTCTATCCTTTGTGACCCCAATCTTTTAACTAGTAGAATCTTTTTTCAGTATTCAAACATATTGTAGTGCTTATCAGTATTTCATTCCTTCTTGTAGCTAAATAATATTTTGCTTGCCTGGGTTTGCTGCAGTTTCCTGATTTTTTTGTTGTTGCACACCTGAGCAGTTTCATTTTTTTGAGACAGGGTCTTGCTATGTAGTTTATTTTTTGTTTATTTTATTTATTTTTTAATTTTTTGGTTTTTCTCCGGTACCGGGAACCGAACTCACGACCTTGCGCTTGCCAGGCAGGCGCTTTGCCGCTGAGCTAAATCCCCAGCCCCTTGCTATGTAGTTTAGACTGGTCTTGAACTCACCATGTAGCCCAGGCTGGCCTTGAACTCATGGTGACCCTCCTGCCTCAACCTTCCAAGTACTATGATTATAGGCATGCACCACCACATCTGGCTTCTGTTTTGGTTTTTACTAACATATAGTTATGAACTTCACATACAAGATTTTTGTGAACATGTTTTCAGTTCTCTTGACTATACACCTACGAGTGGAATTACTCAGTCTTACAGTACTTTTGATACTGTTTTCTAAAGTGGCTGTACCATTTTACATTCACAGCAGCAAAATATAATTGTTTCAGTTCTCCGTATCTTTACCAACTTCTGCCGTTGTTCATCTTCATGATAACCTTACAGATGAAAAGTGGTATCTCATTGTGGTTTTGAATTGCATTTCCCTAATGGCTAAATGTAAATGTAGATTTTAGGTTTAATGTAGAGCAAATTTTCATGTACTCATTGGTCATTTTTATATCTCTTTTGAGAAATGCCTACTCAGATATTTTGCTGTTTTAAATTTGATTTTTTATTTTTGAGTTTGTAAAAGTTATTCACGTAGGTACAAGTCTCATCATATATATGTTTTGCATTTTCCTCACTTTTGTGTGTTTTTCATTTTCGTGATGGTGACCAAAGACTTTAAGTTTTTATGAAACTTTATTTTTTCCTCTTGTTCTTTTCTCTTTTTGGTGTTGTATCAAGCCTTATGTAACTGCAGATTATACTTCTGTTTTCTCTGACGAGTTTTATAGTTTTAGGTTTTACATCTACCTTTATGACCTAATTTGAATTATTTTTTGTGCACAGTGTAAGGAAATGGTCTAAGTTCATTCTTTTTCACATGGATATACCAACATCATTTGTTGGAAAGACTATTCTTTCATTCAGTTGTCTTGGTCTTCTTGGTGAAAACCAATTGACCACAATGTAAAGGTTGATCCTTTTCTTGTAGGCAGTTTTTATTTATGTTATTTCAAAAAATACATTTTGGTTATTTTGACTTTAATTATTGCGTTATAAAATTTATATTTAATGCAATTGTTTATACGTTTGAATTTAGATGTAATAATTGGAAAATAATTCCTTATGATTTGTTTTATTATAGGAATTTTATCAGACCAAACTTTTTTTTTTTGAGGCAGGGTCTTGCTATGTAGTTCAGGCTGCCCTTAAACTCATAGCAGTCCTCCCACCTTTGCCTTCCCAGTGCTGGGATTCCAAACATGTGCCACCATACCTGGCATAAGATCAAACTTTTAAAGACACTAGCCACTGTCACTTAATTTAGAAATTTAGAAAGTTTAAGTTTACTCATGATATATAAAATATACAATTGTTGATTTCATGTAATAAAATCAGAAGACATAGCATTGTCTTAAAATATAGATCAGCTAGGCATGGTGGCACATGCTTGTAATCCCAACTCTTTGGAAGCCTGAAAGAGGATTGCAAATTTAAGCCTACCCTGGGCAACTTTGTGGGACTCTCTCAATTAAACAAAACAAAGCAAAGCAAAAAAGCCTCCCAAACCAAAAAAGAAAACTCCAAAACTACAGACCAATCTTCAAAGATTATACAATATTCTCAATGTTGGATATACCATAATTTCTTTAAATATGTCGTTTTAAATCTGTTGCTATTAAAATCATAGGTAATATAGATTACCATATATTTAGTTTTAGTTTTGCAAATTTAAGTAATGCTACCTTATATGTTATAAAATTCTCTTTCAAGGTATACTTTGTAAAATGTAGTTATATTACAGGATTAATAGTTATGTAACTGATCAGTAAATACTTATGATTAGTCGGGTGTGGGTGGTGGTGCACACCTGTAATCCCAGCACTCTGAAGGCTGAGGCTGGAGGATCCTTTCAAGTTTGAGGCCAGCCTGGGCTGCAAAATGAGCTGAAGGCCAGTTTGAACTGTATAGTGAGACTCTGTCTCAAAAAAGACAAAAAAAATGTTTATGATCACCCAGAATTTAAGATTTTCTTTCTTTCTGTACTCAGGATTGAACCCAAGTCTTTGCACTGAGCTACATATCTATTTCATTATTTTGAGACAGAAGTCTTGCTAAGTTGCTAAATTATCTAGGCTGGGCTCAAACTTGCCATTTTCCCCCTTGGTCTCTCTGTGCTGGTATTACAGGCATATACCACCATGCTGTAGGGAAAAATGAAGCCTAAGGTGGCTGCGCTATGATTCGGGCTGTGTGTGTGTGATTTCCGGTGGCCATTAAACCAACGTCAGTAAGATTTCTGTGCAGGCACACCTGTCGGTCTCAGTGTAATAACTGATATAACCAAGGCTGCTATTGGCATGTTGCCACTACTGGGCAGATCCCTACACAGTATACTGCTGGACTAGCAGCAGGCAGGTTAGGGCCTGAGGACTGCCACGTGAGTGCACAATTGAGATAAAGGCATTTTCAGGCTTTCCAAGACTGTCTCATCTTCCGGCTGCCCAAACCTCCTCAGTCTGAACTGATCTGTCACCATCTCCTTAATAATTTTTAATTTCCCTCCACAGAACTTCAACTCTGCTGCCTCTCCTTGAAGCCAGAATCATGGGCAGCATTTTGGCGAGAATTCCTAGTTTGGGAGCGCTGCATTTTGTTCACTAAACTCTTTCCAGTGTTCAGCATTTCGTTGGCTGCCTTGGCTGCAAGTACCTCACTTGCATGACATCTTCATTAATATTCTTGTAGGCACTGAAATCATGTGCTTTTTTCCCACTCATATTGCTTTGTGACATCTTGAAAAAGGAAGGAAAAAAAACCCACAAGGCGTTCGTGAAGTAGCATCTTCATTATTCTGCTCTCCTATCACACTACTGTCTACGGGAACCGTCACCAGCTTCATGAAACTGGACCTTCAGGGCTATCAGAATCTTCCCCGCTCTACACATGAACTTTTAAACTTATATACTATTAAGTCATGGTGTTTCCTGGGTCTGAATCCCCCGCTCTTTCACAGCTAATCAGAGACTCAGTCTTCTTAAAAATCATTTCTTTCCTATCGGCCTCTTTTGGAATAGAAGCCTTTCTCCGTTTACCTCCTTAGTGTCTCTTCAGGAAATCACAACTTTGCCATCCTATTGAGAATCCGCGAGGTTTTTCTCTGGTACGGGGAACCGAACTCACGACCTTGCGCTTGCCAGGCAGGCAAGCTAAATCCCCAGCCCCCACAAACCAAAAAAAAAAAAAAGAGAATCCGCGAGGGCTTCTAAAGCCTATGGTAACGCTGCAGTGTTTCACAAGCACAAACCCACTGTTCTCCCCGGAAGAACAACCCAGGCGCACCACGTGTTCACGTCGGAGGGCAGGGCCAGCAACAAGCTTCAGGCCAGAGAGAAGCTCAACCTTCTCTTGCTCTTTATCTCTCTTGAGTTTCCTGGTCAGAGCAAGAAAGGTTCCAACAGGTCTCTCTTACAGCTGACTTTGCCTTCTCGAGCCGCTGTCCTAGTGTCTTCCTCACAGGACCTTCCAGATTGTTCTTTCTTCCTCTGGACTCGCAGGGTGGCTGCACAGCGGGAGTGAGGGAGCTCCCGAGTTCCCGAGCCTTGTTACCGCCTCAGCTCAGTACGCGCTTCTCTTGGGGTCCCCTGAAACGCTCCCCACTCTTAGACGACCTTAGTTACCAGGGCCCAGCTTCTCCTGATGGTTTCTTGCTTTTTCTCCGGGCAGTCGGTTTGTGTTCCCAGAAGCTCGGGCGTCCCGAGGCCCCAACTCCCGTCCTCAGACTTCCCGCGACCCTATCTGGCTTTGACTTTCCGGACGCAGCGGCCGCACCCTCCTCCCCAAGCACCACACCGGAAAACCTCGAAGCGCTCCTGCCTTCCAGCGCACTCCGAACCGGCCCCGGAGAGCTCCGCGGTTCGCGCATGCGGACTCGGCGGCCGCAGCGCACTGCCTAGCCGCCTCCCTCCAGGCGGCGCGGCGGTTTGGAGCCCGCTGACAGCTCCACGGCCTATGGACGTAGCCTAGTCTCGTGCTTCCACGTTATCCTATCAGGGGAGGGGCGGGGCGGCGGCCTCCGAGGCCAATCAGCGCCAACCACGACCCATCCGAGTCCGGGCGCCCCGCGGCCTGGAGGAAGGTGATTGGCCCGCGGTGGCGCTCGGGGCGTAACGTCGCTAGGGCCCCGCCCACCGCTGCCTTCCCCTGCTGGGCGCCCGCCGCGGCTCAGGCCTGGGAGTCGGCTGCAGGCGGGCGAGTGTGTACTGGGCGCCCGCGCGGGCTGCTGGGCCGCGCACCCTCCTCCTCGCATCCCGCTCTCGGACATGGTGGCCCCCGGCTCCGTGACCAGCCGGCTGGGCACGGTGTTCCCCTTCCTGCTGGTCCTGGTGGACCTGCAGTACGAAGGTGAGTCTCCTGCCTCGCGGGGCAGCGCGTCCCGGGCCGGGGTCTCCCGCGCGTCCCGCCGCCCCGGGCGCGAGGCTCGAGGCGGCGCGGGCGGAACGGAGGAGCGCGCGGCGCGGCCTGGGCCCGAGCCGGGCTTGGGCGGGGGCCGGCCGCCGGTTCCGGGTTTGCCTGGGGCAGAGCGAGGACGCCGGCGGTGCCCGGGTCCTAACTTCGGCCGTCCGGGGACGCGGGTCCAGCTCGCAGGGGACTGTCGCTCGGCGCCTGGTGCGGGAGGAGGCGGTGGCCAAGATGGGAGTCCGTCGCCTGTCGCTGTGGAGTTCCCAGGTGGCGGCGGCCGGGGAGCAGGGGACGGTGCTGGCTGCATAGAAAGTAGTGGCCGTCACGGTGCGCCGCTCTGTGACGTGCGTGGAAGTGGCGAGGTCGCTGCATCAGGAGTTGCTGTCGGGATTCGGGTTCCCACAGGGCAGGGCTCCAAGTTTGTGGTTTTTCCAACTCCCGGCGCGGTGTCAGTTCAGCTTATGGCTGGCTGCGCTTTTGAAAGTTCCTTGAAGTAAAAAAGGTCTCTTGATAAAGGACAGGGGCGCTTAAATTTCACTGCTCCAGACTGGAACGTTGGCTGCTGCGGGGAAGAAAAATAGAGGGCTGTCCCATCTTGGGTGTCAGCGCGGAGGAGGAAGAATTAAAGCCGAAAGTGCCAGTTTGGCGAATGCCCCCAGCGTAGTTATGGTGCTGAATATTCGAATATAATGACACGTCTGTCACATGCACTGATTAATTTTCATCTCCATGAAAGGGAATAGTTGTCAGGGAGGTCAAATTAAACATTTGGATATTCACTTCCGTTTCGAGAGAAGGAGGAACTGAACTTAGGAATTGTATGTGGTGAAATCCTCTTAAAATTGTCGTCTTTCTCCCTTTTTTTTTTCTTTTTGAGACAGGGTCTCACTATGCAGTTCAGTCCGGCCTTGAGCTCACTTTGTGGCACAGACTGGTCTCGAACTTGCAACGATCCTTCTGCCTCAGCCTCTTTTTGGTAGGTAATACTCTTTGGTTCTTAGGTCTCATTAAAGGCAGGGGTGTTTTGTTTCTTGGTGGCCATAGGTTTTTTTTTTTTAAGCTAGAAGATAGACTATGTAGTGTGACAATGTTGGGCCAAGAAATTTGACAGTGAGGCTGCCCTAGAAAATATAGGAAATTTGAAGTTGAATGCTTAGACCACTTTAATAAATATTTAATATACAGTTAATGTGTATTTACTCTATTCCAGATCTCTTCCATATTATTTATATTCAATTATTCTTAATGATTTATTTTGAATACTTAAGAGAAGTAAGCATTTATTTGAATCTAATTTACTAAAAGTATGTTTTGTCTTCTCAAGGATTTCTTTGACATTCGTTAAATATGAAAAGAATAACTTGCTTATGCTCAGATGTCACTTTTTTAATTTTTAAAATTATGGAGGTGCACATTTTTGTATCATTTGCTTTTCCACTAATTTGTTGACCACCTTTTTAGAATTTTTTTAAATGATTCTGTAAATTCTTAACATTTCCTTTCTGTAATATATTTTTAATTAAAAAAAACCCTATTAGCTTTTCTGTGTAAGAACACTCAATTTCTCAGAGGGCTGGAGTGCCCTCTTCTTTCTTATTTGTGGCCATTGCCTGTGTAAAATAGTTGGAACTTGGTATAGGTGATAGAGTAGAAAGGACAGGAGCCTTACTGTAAGCCATCTCTTATTCATGGACCTATGTGGTATTGTTCCTGTTTTACAGATGGTGGATCTGAAGCTCCGGGAGCATAATTAAAGTTCATCTTGTGTGCAGGCTAGAGACAGGAGTTAAATTGTTGACAGTATCATATGGGTTCCAGGATTTCTATGCGGTGGGAAATGGGGAAAATCAGCTTTTTTTTTTTGGTTAGCCATTAGCAGTCACTAACAAGAAGGTAATTTCTTGTACAGTGGCTCTCAAACTTGAGTGCACACCAAAATCTCATATAGAGTTTTTAAAAACACAGGGTTTTGGGCACCCTTTCAGAGTTTCTGATTAAGTAGGTCTTAATGGGACCTAAAATTTTGCATTTTTAGCAGGATTCCAAGGTGACCAACACTTTGAGAATCACTGGTGTAATACATTACATAGAGGAGTAAATTAGGGGTCTGCCAGGTAGAGACCCTGGAATTGGTGACAGGGATATAAAAATAAGAAAAGTTCTTTTGTGAGTAGCACACTATTAGATTCTGTTTGCCCAAATAAGTTCTTTCTGGGATCATGAACCTTACAGTTCTGAGAAAGTGCCCCTGCTAAGCCAGGAAAGAAAAAATAAAGGAGAATGGTGAGAGAAATTTGAATGAGAAACAGTTGCGTGATGTGAGAATGTTACCAGTAATTAGCTTAGATGGCCTAGATTTTTCCAATCTAAAAACATTTTGTCTTTTTTTTCATGTTAATTGTAATCTGTTAAATGTAACCTAGAAGAAAACGTATCATGAATTGAAAGACTGACTTAGTATTCCCTTTCTCAAAGGCCTGTGAAAGAAGTACAAAACAGTAGATTAGATACCGAATTTTGAGACTAGAAAGAAATCTTTAGTAGTATCTACTTTATTCTCATATTACAGGTAAGGAAATTATTTCACGTCTTTGCTAATGGCTTGTTTGTTGTACTTAGTGACTTCGATAACAGACTGAAAAACCTTGTTTTATCAAAGTTTAAACTTTTTTAGCTCTTACCATGTTATCTGGACCCATTTTTTCTTTCTTTCTTTTTTTTTTTTCTTTATTTCTTTAAATGGAGCTGATGGAACTGTATAGTTTGGTCACATGCAAAAGAATAGTTGAAAATCTCTCTACAAAATTTTTATTTGAATCTAATTTACTAAAAGTATGTTTTGTCTTCTCAAGGATTTCTTTGACATTCGTTAAATATGAAAAGAATAAAGTAGTAAAAATGGTTTGAGCAAGTCAGATAAACTAAGATTTATAGCAGATGGTCAGATAACTACTAGTTACATTAAATTCTTTACAAGATAGTAGAAGTCCAGTTCATCTGAGTCTAGCGTTTTCTGAGTACCTGGAAAAGCAGTAGTTTTTATTCTATGGGACAGAAGTTGTTCTTAGATGAGATACCCTGTAGTAAGTAGGTTTTATTTTCCCACGTGAAGTTAATTGTGATTAAGTTTCTATTGCCATTGTCTGTCTTCCTGTGATTAATCAGTAATTATTCTGTTTATATGGAAATAATATGAGAACCCAGTCATCTGCACCTTAGAATGCAAATATTTAACCATAAATTTATTTTTCTTAAATCATTAGAAACTAACTTTAAGAAAAGTGATACGGTATGTTTGTGTCATTTGGAGTTTTGGGATACAGAAGAGTCATCAATTAGCAAAGCACTATTGTGCTTTGGCGAGGTATATATTATAAGGGTTTTGCCTTAGGAGTTTACAAATTGTGTGGCGATTTAAGGTATGCATTTTGAAGCATTTGTGTCCTCTTCACCTCCTTTCTTAGTTTGGATTTAGTAGTCTATCATTGTAGTTACTATATTGCAAACAATCTTTAATTTCCCTGCCCCTATATTCTTTGGCTTCACTCAGCTGGCAAATCACAAAACTGATTAAAACCAACCTGGCCAACTTGTTTGTTGTACCTCAGAGCTGAACACAGATGGAGAAAAATAATTTTGTCGTTAGTCTCATTTTAAGTACACAATTTCAATTCAAATACACACTGAATACTGCTAACATTCTTATAATTCCTTAGTATGTTTGTTCTTGGAAACCAGTATTTTAAACCTTTTTCCGTACACCTCCAATTTAAACTCCCCTTACCTCATTCTTTATTGAGAAAATGAAATCACAGGACAACTTCCTGTCCTTTTTACCAACAGTTCATTAGCTTATCTACATCTGAACCCATTTTACTATCTTTCTCATTAAACCATCTCTTATTCTGGGTTAAATCCTCTCTCTTACGTTCTAGATTGCATTTCCTCTCACCTGGAAATGTTTCTTCTACAGTTGTTTGAGCTGCTGTAACCAAATACATTAGACTGAGTAATTTGTAAGTAATAAAAATTTATTTCAATTTTAGCTTACTCACTTGTGAGCTTGCTGCTTAGTCTGGGTCTGCGTGGCCATGGTATATTTGGCCATTAGTTGTTGTCTTCTTGACTGGGAAGCCCGGGCTCACTCATTGTCTGTTGAGGGCCATGCTATTGTATACTCTCGTGGCAGAGAGGCCTTATGTAGCCAAAGGTGGAAGGGCAGAAAGGATCAATTTTTTTTTTGAGACAAGGTCTCACTGTGTAGCTCAAGCTGGCTTTGAACTTACTATGTAGCCCAGGCTGGCCACAAACTCACAGTGATCCTCTTGCCTCAGCCTCCTGAATGCTGGGATTACAGGGGTGCACCATCATGTCCAGCTTGCCCTGCTCATTTTAGGTGGTAATACATTCATGAGGACACGACTCATATATCTTAATCACTTTTGAAACCTCTGAATACCACTGCAGTGAATTAAGTTTCACCACATGAATTTTGGTGATTTTCAGATCATAGCAATTTCTGTCCTGTGTCACTTTTTTCCCTTTGCTGGATTGTGGCCATTAGCACTCTGAATGTGGTATAGCATTTCTGTCTTAAATTAGTCTGTGATGTCATTTGTCTCTGAAGTTATTGAATTCTGTTTTGCTTATATTGGTAGAATTTTAGAGATGTTAGTAGTATCTGTCTATATTTTTCTTCTGTTGTTTCCCCAACATATTATTTTATTAGTAGCTGTAAAGCTTTATGTATCTGCCTCTTCTCCAAACTTTTTTTTATTTTAAAATATAAAAATCTATCTATCTATCTATATATTTTTTTTTTTTTTTGTGGACAAGGTCTTGCTATGTACTTCAGGCTGGCCTTGAACTTGGAGAGTTCTTCCTGCCTCAGCCTCGCAAATGGTGGGATTATAGGTGTGAACCACCATGCGTAATATTTCTCCAAACTCTTTTCATTTTAATCTTCCTCTATGTCAGAAGGTTCCCATTACAAACCAACCCCCATCCCCCCCGGGGGGTAGAAACTAGGGCTTCAGTACTGAACTGTATGCTCAGGCCTTTTTTCTTTTTTCTTTTTTATTTTGAGACAGGTCTTGCTGAGTTGCCCTCAAACTGAGCTGGCCTTGAGCTTATGATCCTTCTGCCTCAACCACCCAAGAGTGCTACCCAGATTGGAGGCAGGTGCCACCGTGCTCACTTTGCATTAATTTTTTACTTCTAAACTTCAAATCCATTTCTGATAAAAGGTGTTTATTTTTGCTATTGCCATATTCTGGAAAGCTGTTTCCAAAGATCATCAAATAAACGTTCTTGTTTCACAGAGTCCTTCTTGATGTGCTATGTAAAAAGCACTCTCTCCTGTAATATTGTACCTTTACTATTTGTATTTGTATTTTCTTTATAAAGACCATCTCATTTACTTTTTTATCTGTTTATTCCCTTCAGAATGTAAGCTTCATGGAGGGGGCTCTTGCTTCTGTACCTAAAACATGTTTAAATGAAGTAGATTACAATAAATACTTTTTAAATGTATGAGTAAAATTTATTGTTTGTTTTTTTGCATGAATTTATTTTCCAAGTTGAAAATCTTGAACAAGGAATCCTATCATAATGTTTATGCTTTCGTAGTTAATTGAAGCAAAGAAAGATATAATGTCCATTGAAATTGAGCAAACCTGGTGGTATGTGTTGAATGTTGGTGTTCCTCCCAAATTCATTTATTAGAGCCTAACATCTAATGGAACAATTTTAAGGGGCGGGGCCCTTGGGAAGTGATTAAAATCATGATGGCAACAAGGTGTCATCTATAAAACAAGCAACTGTTTTTCACTAGACAGTGATTGAATCTGCTTGTGCCTTCGTCTGGAATTTCCCAGCCTCAAGAACTGTGAGCAGTAAATTCCTGCTGTTTGTAAATTATCCACTCTAACACATTTTGTTGTATTCTGAATGGACTAAGACATATATTTATGATATGATTTTGTTTTTCTAGTTCATTTAGGTAGATTTTGGTGCAGGCATCATTCTAATGTAGTATATAACTCCTTTGCCCTTTCTTTTCAATTGACTCTGTAGACTCAACTGCTTCTCAAGTCAGTATGATTAGAGAGAGATGCTTTAAGGTTTAAGGTCTCCAGCTCAGATTTTTTTTGAGACTTTTTTCATTGGCCCTTGCCTAACTGTGCAGTTGCTAAGATACAGAATTTCCTGCTTTTTTTTCTGTGGCCACATTACGCTTGTCTTCATATTTCTTCATCTTATTTTTTTAAGGAAGGAAAGGTTTATTTAGTTCACAGTTTATAGAGGTTTCAGTCCATAATCAGCTGGCTCCAAGGTAGGGTGGCTTCCCAGAGGAGAACAGTTCATGCACCCACAAGGTAGCAAAACAAACAAGGGACTTTAACAGCGTCTTTCTGCCCCTTTTATCTTATTTATGCTACTCAGGGCAGGTAGCACTTATACCCTTAGTTATACCCTTAGTCCTCGTGCCCTTGAGCCTAGCATTGCACCATGACTCAATTCCAGCATGACACACTGTAGATTCAGCCACCTCTGAAAAAGCTCCATCTATGACTGCATGAGGCTTTGCGGGGGCATCTAAAACACAGGGCATAAGATTCTGCTCCTGGTCCCCAAAGAGTCATGATATCTCTTTATGCAAAAAGCATTTAGTGCATCTCCAAGAGTTGCCTAACACTTTCAGCATTGCTAAAAAGTCCAAGTCCCAAGTCTTTTCTGAGACTTAAGGGAAATTCTTAGTTATAAAGCCCCTATACAAATGAGAAGAGAGTTAAACACTTCCAACATTTAATGTCATAAACCAGGCATTTCCACTCCAAAAGTTAAGTATAGCAAGGAATGGGAACAAAGCAAGCCCAAAGTCCAGCAGGGTAGACATTAAAATCCCACCATTCCACTTCCAGCATCCCCAGAAACCTGTGGTGAGTTGTGAACTTCAAAGGGTGTGGGTGGCCCCGCCCCTAAGGCACTGGCAGTGCTTGTAGCTCCCATGGCTTCTTTGGCCAGCTCTGCTCCCACCTTGCAGTTTTTCTTGGATGATCCACATTCTTGGCTTCTCCAAACTTCTTGGGTCTCCACTGCAACTTTGGATTCACACTCACAGTTTCATATACTGCCCTCTCAGGGCAAACCAGCACCACATGCCGCCAGATGGAACAGTAGCCAGGCTTCCTTCTCTCTTGGCTGTAGGGGTCAAGAGCCTATGAACCCAATCCTGAGGAACAACTTGCCTAGGCTACTGTCATTCTGGAGCATGGTGCTTTGGGGCTCTCAGAGCAAAATCTCTCACTTGCAATTTTGAGAGTACAAAGGGTGAAGTCCTGCTACTTCTTGCGATACCCTCAGTCCATCTTTTCTATTCTAGAACATATTTTCTATTGTTCCTTCTCAGCAATCAGATCTCCTCCCCTGTATGCAGTCCACAGCTTTGCCATAACTTCCTTTCTGGCCAAACTCAAACCATTTTAAATCATTCTGCTGGGCTCTTTGGTCTTGATTCTCTACATACACTTGGCTAAAAGCCCCCAACAATAGCCATGCCACTGCCTCAACATTAGGCTGTGTTGAAATTTCTTCTGGAAGATTAATTAGTCCTCCACTCTTAATCTTAGTCTCAGGCAAAGTCCCTGGGCATGAACAAAATGCAGACAAACTTTTTACAAAGCCATAACACATTGTCTAGAGTCCAGCAGTCAGTGCAGTCCTTCTTCCCAGCAGAAACTTCCCAATCCTGGTTTTTACCAGCAGGATTTCTGTCAACACTCTGGTCTTCTGAGCTCTGATGAGAACTTCCATCAAGTACAGCCTAAGGTATTCCAGCTCTACTTTATCAACTGGCATCTCTTAACTTTTTCCAAACTCTTCCCATAAGCCAGCTCCAAAGGCTCCTAAATTAAATGGTCAGGTACAGTCACAGCAAGGACCCCACATCTTTGATACCAAATTCTGTGTTACTTTCTCATTGCAGGGGCAAAATACCCAACACCCACAAGTTAAGGAAGGGAAGACTTATTGAGCTCATAATTGGCTGGCTCCAAGGCAGGGTGGCTTCTCAGAGGAGAACAGTTTATAGTGGCCAGAAGGTAGCAAAACAAACAAGGCTGTCTTCTGTTTCTGCCATATGACCGTTTCCTTTTTTTTGCTGTTTTGAGACAGGGTCTCAGTATGTAGCGGTCTGGCCTTGCACTCACTTATGTAGTCCAGGTTGGCCTTGCACTCATGGCGATCCTTCTGCCTGAGCCTCTGGAATGCTGGGATTACAGGCATGTGCTCCGAGACTTTTTCTAGACTCTTCCTCACCTTGCTTGGTTCTTGGCCTGAGACCTGTGCTGTTTTATAGCATAATTTCAGGATTTTCCTAATTCCTTACATTGTGACATTGTGATTTGGTTCTGCTCAGCTTGAGGTTCAGCACAGTTTTGTCAGCTGTCAGTTCTGCCTTCTGTACTTTTCGTTCTTTTGGGTTTGTGACTTTAACCTATCATACGTTTAATGACTTACCTGTAAGTTTCTTAACATTGTTTTCTGCGTGTCAGCATATAATATGCTAATGCTAATTTGAATGAATGAAATGGTTAACCTATTCTGCCTTTTCTGGTTAGTTTAAAAAAAATTCTATGAAACCTTTGTTGAGCTATGATTTTCTTTTCTGTTTGCTTTGTTGAGTTACGATTGATACTTATCTAAGCAGAAATTTGTTTGATGCTGATTAGGAAATGGCATGATATTTAGTTGCCTTCTATCTTGGAAAATTATGCTATTAATGAATATAGCAAAAGGATGAAAATTATCTGTGGCTCAGAATGGACTTGACAGTGTAAAACAGCCAGCAATCTATACTTTTTTCAGATATTGTCGTTATGAATCATAGGTTGATCAGTTTGATTTGCTAATTGTTATTTTATATCATAGATTCTATTATTTTGAAGTATTATATTTAAGTAGGAAGGCAGGTAGTTAAATTCAGTCAACAAATATTGAGTACCCACTCTATGTAAAGTACTGAACAAGGTGGTGTAAAGAAAAAAATTGTCGACTGGGGATGTAGCTCAGTGGAAAGATGCTTGCAGAGAATGAGTGACGCCTTGGATTCAATCCCTAGTATTGGGAGGAAAGGAAAGAAAAACTGACAGTTTCTGCTCTCAGAGTTACTTTTGATCAGTGGTAGGGAATTGAGGTTCTAAGAAGAGACAGGCAAATTGTGAAAAGTAGCCTGCACTTCATTGCAATGATTGGGAGCCATTTTAAGTGACAAAGTCACCTAGAAAACACAAAGCATGACATGAAATGCACTTATTTATAATATAAAAGTTGAAACAAGAAGGCAGTTAGACTTAGCTGGGAATGTGTACTTTAGGTAACTCAAGTTTTTTGTTGCTATGTGTATGTGCTTGTTTACAAGTGTCTGAAAATGCTGTAGGTATACATGAGTTTTAGTGAGTGGGTGAATTCACATATGCAGAACCTGAATTATGAAGGTTGCCTATTTACAATCACTCCTCCTTTGCACCCTCAAAATTGCAAGTGAGAAATTTTGCTTTGCAATTTTTACTGTGAGCTGTCCATCCATGGATTGTATCAACTGTAGATCAAAAATATTTGGACAAAAATTTGCATCTTCCCTGAAGATGTATAGAGGGTTTTGGGTCATTATTCCCCATATAATACACTGTAACAATTACTTACATAGCATTTATGTTGTATTAGTGTCTTGGTTACTTTTCTCTCCTTGCTGAGGCAGAATACCTCATGCCCAAAATTAAGGAAGGAAAGGTTTATTTAGCTTACAGTGTGTGGAGGTTTCAGTTCATACTTGGCTGGTTCCAAGGCAGAGTGGCACATGGCAGAGGGCAACTGTTCATGGTGGCGGATGACAGCAAAAGCAGCAAGAGCAAAAAGGGAGGAGTGGCAGCAAGCAGCCTCTTTCTCTCCCTTGCGTTGTATGCAAACTACCCGCCCAGGGGCAGGTGTAGCACTCACACCAATAATCCCAGCACTGGACTATGGATCAATCAAAAATCTAAAAGCCTGCCCCATGACTGTGTGAGGATTTGAGGGGACATGCAGGCACAAATCATAACGATTAGGCATTGAAAGTAATCTAGAGATGATTTAAAGTATACATGAGCTTTTATGTAGGTTCTATACAAATACTGTGTGATTTGGGAAAGGGACTGGCGATTTGTGAATTTTGGTCTCCACAGTGGTAGGGTAGGGATCCTGGAACAAATCCCTGGTGGATACTGAGGGGTGACTATGTATATAAATATGCATGTTTACTGAGCAAATAGAAAATATGCAGATGTAGTCCTTGTTTCTGTAACTGGTCCTGAAGTCTTAGGTGATACATATGCTTTCTTCATTGACTACCGGCTGTTCCCTCTCTTGCTGTCAGCTGGAATCTCAGCTTCTCTGCTTTTTTACCCACACACTCTCCTCCCTGAAGAGTCTGCCTGTTTTGTGGTTTTATAGATTCTTTTTTTAAACTAACCCTCAGTATTGAGCATGGAAGATCTAAGACATGCTTGGGGGGGGGGGTCCCCTGGCTTCCACCTACTTTCCCTCTATTATTTAGCAGCAACCTTTTTTTCTTCTTGCTAGTTGATACCAATTTTTCCAGCCAACAGAATAGGACAGTTTTTTTTTTGGGGGGGTTTCACCCTCAGAGTTCAAAATTGCCAGATGGCAGTCTTACCTTCTAATTCAGTGGTGGGGAACCTATGACACACATAGTGCAACAGGCTGTTTGTATCATTGAAACCTCTAAAAAGATTTGACATCACTATATTCATTGGAAACATTGGTATGTAGTGTATGTGGTAAGGCCATTTAATCCTATGGGCATGAGAATATTGTGTACTTCTATGAAATGAGCTTCTTGATAGATACAGTGTTGTACAGAATGAAATGATAGTGGATAGTACATTCTATTTCTATGAATGATGTGCAGGCCAAAAGCATTAAGGGAAATTCATATCCAGAATATCATAAGGGAATCCATTATGGAAGAAGACCAGATAAAAATCAATCTGCCAACATCCTCCCATGGAATATTGGGAGCACAGTTTTGGGCTTGGTGCTGGCAGATTTGATGTGTAGCAATAGTTTAGCTAGATTTGCTTTGGCAAGAACTAGTTATTGTTTTTGAACTCATTCAAAGCCTCCATTCCTGCTACCATGGCCATTTTTTCCTTTGGTCCATTTTACAAGCGCTTATAGGGTAGGGAAAGAAACTGAGTGATATCCACAGAGTATATCATTTTACCTCCACTGTAATGGATGCATTCCACAGTTGAGGTGCCTACCTAGTCTCTCATGGTTCCGTGTTGGTGCTTAAGCTTCTGCTACTCTAGGAAGTGTCATCCTATTAAAATCAGGAAGCCCATCTCAGCCATTGCATCCTCCCAGTCATAGCTGTTTTACAGAGGGGAGTGACTACAAAACCTCTAGAAGATTGTAGATGGTCCCTCACTAATACCTTTCTCAATGCCTTAGAATAGGTTGTGTCTTCTCAGCTCTCTGGTAGAAGAAAAGTGGGAGGTTGGTGTGTAAATCCAGCCCAACATTCCTGTATCTTTAATTCTTTAGAGCCCTTCTCTTATTCTAGGAAAATCGTTACCAAAATAGTTTAGTAAATATATATATATTAGCCTGATACAGTGTTACAGTCTACTCTTCTTGGTTTAACACCTCTAGAATCCATTCTTATACATGGTCAGTGGTGTCCTGCTAGTTTATCAGTAAGACCTTGCAATTCTTTTGGGTTATAGTGTATATCTGCCCCTCTGAAGTCTGCTGTGGTTTGGCTCTAATTAATGGGCACGTAATTATGGTGGCTTTTGAGGAGGATGAGCATCTCTTTTCAAGGTGTCGCCAATGCAAGGTTGTTTGAGGGTTTTTAAGCAGTCGAAAGTTAGTCTTTTCACACAAGGCCAAACTAATTCTGTTAAGAGAAATTCAGCAGAACTTGAAAGTTCAAGTTGGTTAATTTCATCTGTATCCAAACATATGTTCTCTTTCTACATGTAAGGATTTCATTGTTTATTCATCTGTGCCTTAACTTTTACAGGAGAAACTTTTTGTGTAACTGTGGATTAAACTATTGCTATAATTCAGCAGCCCTCATAATTAAAAATTTTATGGTTGATTTTTAGCTAAATTAGCTCTGTGGCTACAAAAAAGAACAGATTGTTTTCAAGCTGTCACGGAAGCTCTCAAACTGTGACTTGAGCTGAGGGTTAGACCTGAGTTTATTTTTCTTGAAGTGCTTTAGTGCATTTAAAAGAATCTACCCCACATCGCAGTCCTTATTTATATTTCTGTTGTTATGGTCAAGTGCAGCAGGTACTTGGCCTTCCAAAGCATATGTCGCACTGCTTTCTTGTTCATGTCAGCCATAAGTGGTAGCTTAATTGTGATAACAATACGGTCAAACTTTGGTTTGTGAGTATAATTCATTCCAGAAATATGCTTGTAATCCAATGCACTTTGTACATATATCAAAGGGAATTTCCTCGTAAGAAATAATAACCCAGAAGATCTATTCCACAAACCCAAAATAGTCATATAAAATGATTATAATGCTGTAATATAATACAAAATAATGTACAAAATACACTGTAAAGAAAAATGAATTAACCCACATTTAACCTTTGAAAACCTTTGTGGCTAGTGTGAGGGAGACAAGGTGGAAGAGGATTGCTGTGTAGATCCACTTTCACTATAACTCATGGAATTGTTGCATCTTGGCTCAGTGGAATCTTTTTCTTTTCACGCCACTTTAACAAGGAACCTATCCAGTGACATTTCCTTTCGCCTTCTTGTGAGAATTTTGTGGAAGTGTGACGTTGCATAGTCCTTAAACAGATTCATTGCTTGTATTTACTATAGCCTGTTTTGGGAGGTGGTTTTCTACAAAATTTTGCACTGTTTCCCTCATTTTACAGATTACTCTAATCTCACTTGAAGTGAGGGATTCCTCCACCTTTTTCTTTTCCTCCTCTGCAGATAAGATCTCACTAATACCTTTACTGGCTGTTGGGAGACAGTCACCTACAATCCTGCAGAGAGACTAGAGGGAGGGAGGAAAGAAGGGAAGGAGAGAGAGAGTGCGGGAGAGGGAGAGGAGCTTTTGGCTCAGTGGCGGTCCTGTGACATTTGGCATCATACACTGTTCGTATTGCATGACACTGCAATTTATCGGATTAAAGTTTAGTAGAAAGGTGTGCTTGTCTTGTGGAACACTCCCAGAACAAGTTACTTGCAATCCAACATTTTACTGCACTTGCTGTGGTTACTAGTATCTCATTTCCCATTGGCGTGGAGCTCACCCTTGCACTCAAGCTCAAGGATGTGACCAAACTAACCCTCAGATCCCCTTTTGAGAATGTGTCTCCTGGGGCCACTACCAGTGCCAACTGTGCATCAGTCTACACTGAGAGGCAAAGCACAGAATAATTTAAAAAGGAGAGTTTAATAGAATTGTTAAGCTAAATGTTGGGAGAGAAGCTAGAAATACGAAGAGAGTGCCAAAGGAATAGGGCTGAAAGTCCCAAAAAAGGCCAATTTAGGTTTTTTTTTTGTACCAGGAATGGAACTCACAGCCTTGCATTTGCCAGGGAGGCGCCACTGAGCTATATCCCTGGCCACTGAAAAGGCCAGTTTAAAAGAAGGATCTTTTATATAAGGGGTTCAGGCCCCCATTCAGGTTGGAAAAGGTACAGTTGCAGCCCGAAGTTGCTAATGATGGAGGAGTTTACTGAGTTCCTGGCCCAGAGCCTGGTCTACAGGAGCTGGGAAGCCAGGGAAACAACCATCTGGTGTAGCTGGGAGGCTGCTGGCTTGTGCATAGGGGTAGTCACGCACTGCTGTGGATGTGAGAAGCTGCAGTGTGTGGTGCCTTTGCTGGGAGGAGGTGTCAGGTGGCTGAGGGACATATTCTAGGGCAAAGCACCGTTGGATGTCCTCACATATCCACCATACAGTAGTGGCCAGGAAAGGGTAAAATGCTGCAGGTAGAACCAGGAGATATCTTTTCTTCTTGCAATTCTGTCTGTGGCCTTAACAGGCAAAGCAGAATGTTGTGTTTAAAATGCTACTCCGTTATTGCTTTATGGATGTCAAAGGAGGAATTCAAGGTTGGAGTCAAATCATTGGTAGTTGGCCAGTCATACCATGTTGTTCTACTCCAAATGGGTCAGTAGCTTTCTCTTCCACTGAGTCAAATCAAAGCTGTTCATAATCGGGCTCTTCACTACTTTGACTTCATACCACTCACTCTCTTTTTTTTTTTTTTTTTTTTTTTTTTTTCTCCGGTACCGGGAACCGAACTCACGACCTTGCGCTTGCCAGGCAGGCGCTTTTGCCGCCGAGCTAAATCCCCAGCCCCCCCACTCACTCTCTGTGGGCTCTGCTGCGGTCATCCAGGCTTCTTTGCTGATTCTGGAATGTATCTCCACACTCCTGATTTAAGGCTCTTGTACTAGCTGGTCCTTCTTGGAGAGCTTTTTTCCTAGATGTCTCCATAGTGAGTTCCTCACTTTAGTCTCGCTGAAATGTCAACTTCTTAAGAGGGCCTGCCGTGGACCCCCTTGTTTACTATAATTTCCCTTCCCACATGCCTGCCACCCTCACATTACTGGGCTGTGTCCACAGTACTTTTCACCTGATGTACTGTGTAATTTACTTACTACATCTGTCTCTGCCTATTGTAATATCAAGTACTTGGAAGGTATAAGGAGCAGGTTTGTTTTTGACTCTTACTTACCCAAATATCTAGAACAGTTCCTGGTACATTGTAAGTGTTTAGTAAATACTTAAATATTATAGCAGACAATATAATACTCATTAAGATTGCAGTTTAACAAAGCAATTCTGATTTTATTAAAAATAATTTTACTACTATGGTGTTAGGTAATTTTCCTTTTATTTTTGGATGGTTTATTATTTTGACTGATTAGGTTGATATATTTTTGGGCTTTTTACACTATAGAATAAGCACTGTCTGTGTTTGTTACTTTCTCTAAGTTGTTTTTCAGCTTCTGTGACCTTTCCCACTTAGGGAGATGAGTAAGCTGGATAACTATATCTTAATTTTTTATATTTTAGAATTAAGTCATGGTTCATGGAGAGCTAACTGATTTTTTAAACTTTGTTTTTAGGTGCTGAATGTGGAATAAATGCAGATGTTGAGAAACATCTTGAATTGGGCAAGAAATTACTTGCAGCTGGACAGCTAGCTGACGCTTTATCTCAGTTTCATGCTGCAGTAGGTTAGTATCATAACCAAACACCAAGTAGTTATTTACTGAATACTATGTCATGACAGTTTTTAAAAATAAGATTTTAAATAAACATTATTTCATGTTAAATACTAAAATAATAAAGTATAATTCTTGAATGCGTATATATTTGACATGAGAGGTAACTGAGGCATACTATCATAATTACTAAAAAGAACTCAAGATTTTGACAAAATTTTTCTCAATGTATTATGTAGTTTTCTACCTTCTTAAGCAGATTTCACTGAATGCAGTTTAATGTTACTGATGACTTGGGTCAACATATAGTAATTACACTGATGCCCTTGAAAGATGCTGTGGGTCACTGCCTCTTCAGCATTGGTCAGATTCCAGCTGGCCTTTATGCTGTTTCTTCATTTAGCTTACTTATGTGTCTGTAGCATCAGTTGTCATTATAGCTTTTAATTTGTCAGGACTGCTGGTTGTAGTGGTGCACTCCTGTCACCCCAGCACTCAGGAGGCTGAGTCAGGAGGATTGCTGCGAGTTTGAGGCCAGCCTGGGCTACAGAGTGAGTTTAAGGCCAGCCTGAACTGCGTAGTGAAACTCTGTCTCAAAAAGAAAAAAAAAGGACTGAAAAGTGAGATGAGATGACTGACCACAGTAGGTATTTAGAAAACGCTTGCACTAGCTGGTTTTCTTGTAAGTCACTACATAAACTTTTATGGTAGGACTTTTTTGATACTGATTTTCTTCAAAGTTGTCCTTTAATTTACTCATACATTTCATTTTGATTTGAGATGGTTAACAGTCAACAACCCGACAGGTCAAGAAGATAGTGTTCCCAGAAGAATCATAATCCTATTGTTAAAAATTTCTCTAAGAACAAAAACAGATACATTTTAATTTGGCAATATTTTTCTTTATGCTTCTTCTTAAACTCAGATTTTTGTTGATTATTAGCTTCCTGGACTAATAAGAAAAATAGGTTTTAATTTTGTCTTTGTCATTGATAATAATGTATATTGGTCCTGTTATGTAAGAAAGTATGGGTTTAAATAAGTTACCTGCAGATTCCTAGCAGTGTTTACTGTGCCACCTAAAGGAATTTTTGTGAAGATTAGGTAAGAGTAATGACTATAAAACAATGAAAGAAAGAAAGAAAGAATAATGACTAGACAGATTTTTTTTGACACATGTAAAGAAATCTAAATTTTTTTAACTCTGGAAATTAAGACTTTTCTATAAATAGATTTCATGTATCCACAGAGTTATTCTTAACTATGGAGTTTCCCTTAGGAAGTTTGCACTTGAATGATTAACTCACCTTGAGATGTGGTACTTGGCTCAACAATTTGTACAAGTTGTTTTTGTTAAGGACCGTTTGCTATATGACCATATCATTACTAAGTCTGTACTTTCTCTGGTGATTCAAACTATCTTCAGTGGTACAGCATGGTGATTTGAATTTCTTTTCAGTTACTGTGTTGTCTTAAAAAAAGCATGCCTTACGACAAAATATTTCTACCTAAGGGCTGTGGCATATTGTTAGTGTACTTCAAAAAAACTACTTTCAGTTCACTGCTGCATTATAAGACTTCTTAAGATGTGTTTCTTCCCAGAACAGCCAGCAAAATATTTACTGAAAAAATGTAAACAGTAAAGTGGAATCATGGTAAATTATTTGTAAAATTCAATTTTGGAGATGTAGGTGTAGGCAGAGAATTCATGAGTAAAAACCAAACTACACAGGAAATACTTCAAACAATCAGCAACTTGAGATCTCATCTTACTGAAAAGTTTTTGTACATCAAAAGAAATCACTAACAGATTAAAAAGAAAACCCACGAATTGGGGAAAAAATTTTAACCAACTCTCCGACAGAGGGTTTCTATCTAGAACATGTAAAGAATTAAAAAACATCAGGCCTCCAAAATTCAAAGACCCAGTCTGAAAATGGGCATCTGCGATGAATACACACTTCTCAGATGAAGAAATACAAATGGCAAATAAATACATGAAAAAATGTTCGACATCATTAGTCATTTGAGAAAAGCAAATTAAAATAATACTGAGATTCTATCTCACCCCAGAAAGAATGGCTATCATCAAGAAATCAACCTATAACAAATGCTGGAGAGGCTGTGGCGAAAAAGGAACCCTTCTCCACTGTTGGTGGAGTGTAGACTTGTATAACCACTGTGGAAATGTGTGGAGATGCTTCAGAAAACTAATATTAGAGGTCCCATTCAACCTAGCTATTCCTTTTCTGGGTATTTTACCGGAAGAACTGAAAGCATCATACTACAGTGATAGATGTGCCCTCATGTTTATAGCAGCACGATTTGTCATAGCTAAATCTTGGAAACAACCCAAATGCCCATCCACTGAGGAATGGATAAAAAAGATTTGGTAGTTTTATTACTCAGCTATAAAGAAAGATAAACTTGAGGATTTTATACATAAATGGATGCAACTAGAGATGATATTCAAAAGTGAAATAAATCAGACCCGCATGTGTAAACATCGTATTGTCACCCTAGTGTAAGAACCTGAAAGAGTAAATAAAATCCAAAGGTACAATAGATATTGTGAAAGGGAAAGAAACTGCCCAAAAGGAAAGAACAACTGGGATGAGGGAAAGGAGAAAAGAAAGGCAAAGGGGGAAAAAGAATATATGCTCAAGGTAGCTAAGATAATTGTACTGCCAGTTTCTGTTGGTTTATTGAAAGGAACAGTTAATGCTTAATATGTTTTGACCAATTTTGCTTGCTTATATCTAGTAATCTGAACAACTACTTTGAAGACAACAGTATGTCATATAACAACCATTGCTGAATTCATACCATCTTGTTTTTTAGAATTCTGTATCGTTTTTTATTTTTTTTTATTTTTTACTCTGTTTAAAGTTTCATTAAATGTTTATTAATTCATTAAAGTGTTTACACTTTTCAACTTCTAAATATGATAATGTACTTTCTTTAACTTGTGTGATTAGAAAATTGATGTTATACAGTAACAATAACAAAAAGAAAACGGATGTTAGTTTGTAACAGAATTTGGTTATTAGTGTTATATCAATAGATAAATTATTCTAATGCTACATTTGATATATATTTATGGTTGTGACACTTTTCCATTTTCACATTTGAAAACTTAGGTGATATGTTTTGAAATTACATGGGCATGTTCTGTTTTATGATTACATTTTTACATAGTAAGAGCTTTAGGTATTAAAACTCAATAGTAACATAAATGATTGCTTGCATATTGTAGTAAAGGTAGATTGCTCATTTGAGCTGAAATTTTTTTTGTAATGTAGCATATAAATGTGTTTGGCAGGAGTTTAAGATTTGGAAGTGATAAGAGATATTTTTGATCTGTTGGAAACTGATTTAAGGGACAAGAAAGTTCTTTTTTCCAACAGTCTTCTTTTTTTTTTTTTTTTTTCTTTTTTTGTCTTTGTAGCCCAGGCTGGTCTCGAACTCGCAATGATCCTCCTGCCTCAGCCTTCTGAGTGCTGGGATTACAGGCATGTGCCACCACACTGGGCTTTCCAACAGTCTTCTAGTGCAGTTGTATCTATTTCAGACGCAAATTTTGTTTAGATTGATCATTACGAAAAAGCACTTCAGGTATGAAGCATTCCCTGCTGCTGCTGCTTCCTCTTGCCTCACATGAGAATGGGAGACAGATGTTACTGTTCACATTTGACAGAGGAAACAGTGCTCCAGTAACTTTCCAAAGCTCATATTCCAGCTCCTGTGTGAGCTTGTCTTAGATTGTGAACTTGTCTTAGTTGCTTTTTCTTGTTGCTGAGACAAAATACCCAACACCCAAAGTTAAATGAGGGTTTACTTAGCTCAGTTTGTGGAGGTTTCAGTCCGTAGTTGGCTGGCTCTGAGGAAGAGTGGCTTGGCAGAGGGGCATCGCAGAAGAGAAAGAGTTCGTGAGAGCAGAATAGGAATACAGCCGAAGCAGTAAGAGAGGGAGAGGGAAGGCGGGGGAGGGAGAGGGAGAGACAGAAGACGGGAGAGAAACAGACGCAGAGACGGACAGAGACAGGCAGGCACAGAGAGACAGACAGACAAGCCGCTTTCTGTTCCTTGCATTGTACCCAGTCTGCTGGGATTAGGGCGGTGCCAACCCAGTCACTGGACTGACCCGGCAGTCACCCGCCCTTAATCCCAGCATTGCACCACAGTCAACCACACACTCTCCATTCAGCCACCTCCCAAAAGATTCTGTGACCACGTAGGCTTTGGAGGGACACAAACTGCGACAGAACTTCTCACAGACTGGTATTTTCCTCTTCCCCCTCACTCCCCTGGTGCTCAGTAGATGTTTGAATGAATGAGGTTGGGTTATCTGGCAGCAAGAATAAACATCTTCTGTATCGACGCTAAAGAATTGCCCCCTCCACTTCCCATTACCAACATTTACAGCAGTGTATACAGTTGGCGTTCTGATGTGTTTTCCTCAGGTAGTATTGTCTTTAGTAGGGCTAATTTCCTCATATTTGAATGATAGTTTTTTGAGTAGACCTTAAATCCATTTCCTATGCTCAAATTTCTACTAAACTATTATAATAATATGAATGATGTACTTTAAAATGAAACCTAGGACTTCCGCATGTAGGTTTGTAAGTAGTTTACTTAATGAACTGCACTGCTTATTGCATGCGTAGCAGGAAAAGTTTATTTTCGGGTTATCAGATCTTGTATAGTGAGGAAGTAAGCATGAGCATAGTGTAAATTTTTTTTTTTTATTTTAAAGATAAAAGGAGGGAAACATTAACAGACATACAACATTTTACAACATATCACAAGCACAATACAGACAATACAGAGTTACAAACAAAGTGGTAGGGAATTAACAATGGTGGTTGCATTACATATTGATATCTTCAAAGTGGCTTCTCATGAAAACAGATATAGACATGCAATACTGGTCAACCAAAGACTCATTGACAGTTTCTTTCAGCATAGAAATAGAAGACAGGAGAACAACCATGTTATCTATCCTGTATATACATACATACAAAATTTCTCCTTCTTTCCCTTCTCTTTTCCCACATCCCAGAAGCCCTTTACTCTTCAGTGGTTTCCTATCATTTCACAGTGTCTATCATACCTCCGAGTTTAAATTAACTCTTTCAAGTTTTTAGTGTAAATTTCTTAAACCAACTCTTGTTTTAGTTGCTAACTCTGTCCGGTGATGGAGGAGTAGACCATAGTTCCAGGAGTATAGTTGTCTTAGGACACAGAGATGGGGAGAGAAAGTATCTTGATTTAACATAGAAGTGGCCCCGTACTTCTCAGCATGATTTTTGGTTTATTTGAGTTATTGTTACTTGACTCTCAGAAGGTACAGGTAGAAATGAACTCAGTTTCCTCTCCTGTCCTCTTAGAACACAGAATACTTCTGTGTCATCGTCACCAGAATGGGTGGGGATTTCTTCCCACCAAGCACTGTGCTCCTAAAGATTGTTTGTGCCCACTGGTTAGGTGACCTCTAATTAATTTCAGTCTGACACTGTTCCCTGGAGGTGGCATCATACCCCATAGTTGAGAGCACAACTGCCCTTTACCTACCCCCCTCCCACAGGTGCCCCAGGTGGGTTGATAGGTGCTGACCTCCTGGGCATAAATCAGGGGTCCCCTGGCCCCCTCCTTCGGCTCAGTTAAATGTGCTAACTGAGAAATATATTCTCTGTTTTATTGTAAAGGACACGTGAACAGCCAGATGGAAGAGGTGCAAGAGAGGGCAAGGAAGGGCGGTGGAGCTGGAGGAAGGAAGGGCGGTGGAGCTCCCTTGCCCTGTGGGCTGTCCTACCCTCCTGGAGTCTCCACATACTTAGGGAGCCCCAAACTCTTCTGAACCCTGGCCTTCTGGGTTTTTACGGAGGGTTTATTAGGTAGGGATGATTGATGACATCATTGGCCACTGATTATAAATTCAACTGTAAGCCCCTTTTGCCTTTCCTACAAAGATCAAGTACATACAGAGTTTGCCAAAAAAATGTATACACACTTCAGGAAAAGAAAAACATATAAATATATTAATGCTAAATTTATTGAGACATCATGAGATTAATACAAGTCACCTATGGCCTCTGCAATTACAAGAGATGTTTAGAGTGATGGCTGTGAGCTTCGAGACATTTATTAGCATGGCGAACTACTGCTTTGGGGAACTTTGTTCACTGAGATTACTGCACATGCATTTTAAATATCTTCTCTGAGGGCCGGCAGTATAGTGGGTTTTCTGTGATATATGACATCATAACACCATCTGTTGAAAAAACATCACACTATTTTTCTTTTATTGTACATACACATTTTGGACTCTATATTTCATAATACTGCAGATTCCTGATTTTTGTAGGTTCAGTGTTATGGATTGGGATTTCAGCCTCATATTTTAAAAATACCTAAACACTGAATAGTAAAATTGGTGAAAGTAAACGCCCTCTAAATAGTATAGACATGTTTATAGTTAGGTGCATCATATAAAATCTATGCTATACATGATTTTCTTTGAAGATTTTTTCTTCATGAGCTGGAATGGTTAGGTTTTTTCTTACTTGCAGTGCAGTAAGATTTTTACTGAAAGTGATTTCTTGATAAAATGCCCAAAGCTACCAATAAGCATTCTTCTTAAAAGAACTTCACACTAAGTTCAAATAAATTGTGCCAAGTTTCGAAAATGTCCTTGCTGATTTCATGTGAGAAGATGATCTGAGTATCTGGCGAGGCATATCTGTTTAACAGTCATTTCTTATTTTATTTTTTTTTTAATTTGAGACAGGGTCTCGCTAGTAGTTTAGGCTGGCCTTGAACTCACTATGTGTCCTAGGCTGGCCTCCCATCGCAGTTCTCCTGCCTCAGCCTTCCTGAGTCCTGAGATTACAGGCATGTGCCGACACACCCAGCTTTTGTTCTTTTAAATATTAACTCCTTTACTCTCTGTCGCTAGTCTTCCTCATTTGATTTCCCTTTGTTGTCCTTGTAATTTGTACCTTTATTGCTTCACTGCCACTTTAGGTGACATTTGTGAGAATCAGAGATTGCATAATATACCAGTTGTCAGAAGTTGATAATTTTCTAAAATCTTAAGACTAAATGCTGAAAAAAAAAAAAGACTAAATGCTGTTGGGCCAGGCGTGGTGGTGCACGCCTATAATCCCACCTCTCTGGAGGCTGAGGCAGGAGGATCGTTCCGAGTTTGAGACCAGCCTAGGCTACAAAGTGAACTCAAGGCCAGCCTGAACTGCATAGGGAGACCCTGTCTCAAGAAGACAAAAAAAAAAAAAAAAAAAAGAATAAATGCTGTCCACTTTTTTTTTATGGTGCTGGTGATTGAACCCAGGGATTTGAGCTGTATCACCAACCCTTTAATTTTATTTCTCTCTTTTTTCTTTTTAACTTTTAGATAGGATAGCTGGAATTCCAGGCATCGGTTACTGCACCTGGCTGAGAATCCAGTTTCTTAATTCTGTATTTCACTTAAGAAAAGCCCAGGAAAGACAAATACTAAATTGAATACTTAACAGAAGTTATGAGTTGAACTGGGCATGGTGACTCATGCCTATGATCCCCATGTCCTGGGAGGTTGAGGCTGGAGGATGGAAAGTTTAAGCCCACCTGGACACCTTAGCCATTTAATGAAACTGTCTTAAAAAAAAAAAACAACCAGGGGATGTATATTGTTCATTGTGAAAATCCTGACTACAAGGGAAAAAAAGATATTAGCTGAATATAATTAGCATTCTTGACCAGGGGTTTGCAAACTTTTCTCCTGCATGGCCAGATAAATGTTTTAGGCTTGCAGCCATATTCTCATGTTTTTCTTTAGTCTTAAAAATGTTCAGGTTCTTAACTGAAGGCTGTGCGTTGGATTTGGCTTGGAGACTTACAGTTCTGGCCTCTATGCTGGACTTACTTGCAGTAATCCTGCTGAGCAACATACTTTGTTTGCATGAAGTATATATAAAAATATACGAAACATATTTAGATATGTATTTTGGCATTGGTGATTGAATCCAGTGCCTTCCCCAGACCTTCCATGACTCCTTTTTGGTGAAGAAATTGTTTTCTCAATGCCTTTCCTTTTTTCTTTTTTGGTACCGGATATTGAACTCAGGACCTTGCGCTTGCCAGGCAGACGCTTATGCCACTGAACTATATCCCCAGCCCTGCCTTTCCTAATAGAATTGTAGATACTAAAACTGACCAGATATTTTCGATTTTTTTAATAAATTAGAGGGCTAATATTTATTACCTTAATTTTCAGATGGTGACCCTGATAACTATATTGCATACTATCGGAGAGCTACTGTCTTTTTAGCTATGGGCAAATCAAAAGCAGCACTTCCTGATTTAACTAAAGTGATTGAATTGAAGATGGATTTCACTGCAGTAAGTTTACCTAAACTTTCAAGGGGAACTAAAGGGAACCTGGAAGAGGTAATGTATTACGTGAGGACCGACATGTTTCACGTAGCTGCAGGGTGTCAAAGCTGCTGTGATGCAGTGCACTGGGGAGCAAGGGGAATTCCAGGTCCCTAGAGCGTATGGGCACAACAGCATGGAGCTGTAGCCCAGCCGTCTGGGAGGCTGAGGGAGAGAAGACTGTGTGCGTTCAGCAGTTACAGGCCACCTGAGCAACGTAGTGAGATTGCGTGGCCAGACCAAAACTCAGCCGCACTGAACCAGAGCTAACAAAGCCCCTAGAGTTAAAAGTCTGTGACAGAGGATCAGAAGGTGTACCAGCTGATTTCTCAGAGGTTTTCTTCGTAGTTTAGAAGGGTAAGTCTGTGTGAAGGATGGATGGCAGGGCCAGGCATTAAGGAGACATAAATAAAGATTAACAAGCTGGAAGGATAAAGAGGAAGTAACTCAGTGAAACAGTGTTTTTTGGTGAGGATACACTGCTGAATTAGCGGTGTTCTCAGTGGAACCAGTGCATGAGTTTTGGAGCTGGGGAACGTGTAATCTGGTGCAGTCTCCTGAAGGCTGGCAGGCTTCTGTGAGGGCTGTGGAAGATGTACAGGGATTCTATTGAGTAGCTCTCAGAGGCAGCATAGATAGAACCATCGAACAAGTTTTTCAAAATTGGTAACTAGCCAAATATGCACATGCGTATAATTCCAGTACTTGGGAGGCTGAGGCAGGAGGATTGCTGCAAGTTCAAGGCCAGCATAGGCTACGTAATGAGACCCTGTCTCAAACAAATACACAAAAATTGGTGACCATTTATTTATATCCTGCCATAGTCCAAAAAGGATAAGGTAACTGATTAGATATGGAATGAATATTTGATTTGAAATATTACTATTACTTTAAGATGGAATTCTCAACTGTTAAATTTTTAATCTATTACTTTACACAAAGATTAAGAAACTCATTTTTCTGGTGTTGTGCTCAGCAAATCTGTTTCTGGAATTTAGATTGTTAAAGACCCAAAGCATGCAACTTTTATTTTAGTGGCAAAAGTTACTAGATGACAAAAAAAAGCATTTATAAAATCGATATACAATTCACATTCTATCAAATTCACTGTTTTACAGTACTTAGTGGTGCTTAGTATATTTATAGTGTTGTGCAGTCGCTGCTGTCTAGTTCTAGGACATTTTTTATGGCCCTCAGAGTAGCCCCTGTACCTATTAGCGTCACTCTCCATTTCTGCTTTAGTCTCTGGAACACTTTATCATGGATTTGCCTATTTTGAATATTTCATAGTGATGAAGCCATTCAGTCAGTGGCCTTGTGCATCTGACTTTTTCATTGAGCTTGTATTAAAGGTTCTTTTATGCTGTAGCATGTGTTAACACTTCATTACTTTATGGCTTAATAATATGTGTGGCTGTATAATTCTTAGTTGATAGAAACTTGAGTTTCCACTTTTGCCTGTTGCTCTGAACTTCATGTACAAGTTTTTATGTGGATATAAGTTTGTAGTTTTCTTGAGTAGAGCAAAATGTATTGTTAAGAAAGTACATATAACAGAGATTATATCCATTGATGTGTTCCAGGAATTACTCTCAGTGCCGAGTTCAAATGAGCATTGGAAAAATAAATATTAATAACTTTATCAGTTATTTAGTTTTATTCTTTGTGATTAAAGAAAATTTAGAAAACTATAGATAGCATACTTAGCACAATTCCTTCTTTTTTCTAGGCAAGATTACAGAGAGGTCACTTATTACTCAAACAAGGAAAACTTGATGAAGCGGAAGATGATTTTAAAAAAGTGGTAAGTTCAGTTTGTTCTTAGCTCAAAGATGCTATTTTGAGAGAAGATGCTGGATGTAACTTTTTCTTCACTTAGCCTGTTTTTTCCTATATTAGAGTCTAGAAATGCCAGGTGAGCTATTCTTACAGTCCTGTATGTTACTTGAGAAACTTTCATTTGACTTGAGGACTCTTGAAACATTCTTAAAGGGAATTTTTCAGTCATCCAAAATTTGGCTTAGTTAGGGGAATATATAGATTATGTCCTTTTGAAAGGGATATACACTGAAAAAGGATTCTGGGGGAAACAGTTAAGTAATTTCTTCTTGCCTTTATTTGGATTAAAACCTTCATTTTTGTTTAATGTGGATTAGTTTATGGAGTAGTATAGAATGGGCATATAATCCATTGTTTCTTGTTTGTGTTTTTGTAGTTTACTGAGCTGCTTATTATTCTAATAACTATGAAAACTAAAATGCTTACTATTGTCATAACTCTTGTCACAATACTCAGTCATCTGCAGATAATTAAAAAAACATTAGATTTAATTGTTTTGTATCAGTAGCTATTTCCTAGTCTCAATAAATTGTCTGCCATTTTATGCTGTACTGCTCTCCCCTCCTTTTGGGAAGACACTTGCTAAACGCAGTTCCTGAATGCATAGTTGGGGCAGCGGAGGGCTGCTCACCTCATGGTGGCCAGAAGCAGAGGGCGGCGAAGAGACAGACGGAGAAGAGGAGGCTGCGAGTAGGGTTCCCCCTTCAGAGCGGCCCCCTTCAGCTGGGCCGGTCTCCTAATAGCCCCTTGGCCACGAACTCGTCTGTGGAGTAATCAGTTGATGGAGGTCAGCGCCCTCACTACAGGAGTCTTTGGGGACGCTTCGTGTTTCATCCATAACATCTGCCATGGGTCCACTACTCGTCAGCAAGCCTGCACTGTTAAGCACTGTGCTCTCCTACCCCTTGCTGTAATTAGTATCTGTCTGCCTGCGTCCTTTGGAAGACCTCCCTGTGGAACAGGGCATAGGTCTCAAACACGTATTTTACACAGTGCAGAACGGTGGCCACTATTTATGTAAAGAGGAGGAAGCGTATATTTGCTTGAATATGAGTAAAACACCTTGAAAATATATGTAGGGAACTGGTAACATGGGTTACCTTTTGCAGGAAAAGTATCCCATATGACCATACTACTTACTCAGATAGTTCATATTTTACATGTTTTGTGTAAGTGACCTTGGAAAACTCCTGCCTTCTGAGGACTTCATTTTGACGTGCAGAGGTTGTGTAGGTGACATGATACTATTTGTTATTTCCATAAAATTGATGATTTCTGGGTTTAGTTTGAAAAGATCAATTTTGTCATGATTATATTTTATCTTCACTAAATAATTCTTGGTTGAAAAGTTTTTTTTTGTTTTGTGTTTTTGTTTTTTTGTGGTGCTGGGAATCAAACTCACGATGTTGCGCTTGCCAGGCAGGTGCTGTGCTGCTGAACTAAATCCCCAGCCCCTTCACTAAATAATTCTTATACTTTAATTTTTGAATATTTGTCAACTCAGTGTTATTTAGTAGTTCAGTTATTTGGTATGCCTACAGTTAAAAAAGCTGTTTTTAGCATTTAAGAATCATTTGCCTGCTGGGCGTGGTGGCGCACGCCTGTAATCCCAGCACCCTGGAGGCTGAGGCAGGAGGATCATTGCGAGTTCAAGACCAGCATGGGCTACAAAGTGAGCTCAAGGCCAGCCTGAACTGCATAGCCCTTCAAAAAGACAAAAAAAAACAAAAAAACACAAAAACCACATTTGCCTGCTTAAAGATATACTACAAAAAATTTCATACACTAATATAATACTATATATAACCATTAGTTATATTTTATTTTACAGAATGAGGATTTTTTTTTAAAGTAAAATACGCTAAATCACATTGTGGGTGGCGATGAGCATATCATTCTTTGTTATAGCACAGAATCTTCAGCTGTGGATTACCGGTGAACAAGTACTGCTTCGGGTCCACACTGGCCGTCCCACTCCTAAACAGGGTGTGCAGCTCTTTGGTTTACCTTTGAACGCAGTGGCTGTCGCTTTAATCATTTAATGATGTGTTGGTTCAGTGAGCAGTGGAGTACATGTCCTTTGCTAGGTAGACTTGTAGGTAGCATAGCATTGCTCGTGGAGGAAGCTAGTCTCTGGCCTGCTGCGAGATGTCCTAAGGTGAGAACTAGACTGCTGTTATAGAAGTGCTGTGATGAGGTCCTTGGGAACATACAGAAGGGTCACCTAGATTTAGCTTGGGTTTGAGGATCTGGAGTCAAGAAGGGCTTTCCTAAAGCAAGTTAGCTGCTTTAAATTTTAATCTTTATAAATGGATGAACTAGTGTTAGTAAGGTGGGCAGGTATACCGTTTAGGGTAGTGAAGAGGAGTTTGTGTAAAAGCAGCAGGCAAGAACGCCAGTCACTTCAGAAATAATCCCTCTGGTAAGACTGAAGTAATACCTGTGCCTCTGTTCGTGAATGCTTCTGTTCACAAACAGTTCAATTCTCAGACGGAAGTATTGGAACACGAATGTAGCCCTCTTCCCCAGAACTGTGGAATGAGTTAAGTTTGTGGCTCAAGGTACCATTGTGGTACCTCATGGCTACTGTGAATGGTAAAATCTCCACTCCGTGTCACTTCTGTGTTCCGCACCTCTTGTTGTGTAACAGGTTACCCAGCAGTAGCAGATTAGAGCAGGGCATTGCTGTTGTCTCTGTTCATAGTGTTGGGGATCTGGGCACGGCACACCTGAGTCTTCCGTACCAGGGTCTCCTCTGCAGTGTGGGAACGGTTCTATATGTGTGTCTTGTGGATATAGAATTCAAGGGATTGAAAACTTTGCTTAGCTGGGGATATAGCTCAGTGGCATAAGCACCTGCCTGGCAAGCGCAAAGTCCTGAGTTCGATCCCCGGTACCAAAAAAACCCCCCAAACAAACAAACTTTGCTTACTTTAATTTGTTATTGTTCTTACAGCTCAAATCCAGTCCAAGTGAAAATGAAGAAAAGGAAGCCCAGTCTCAGCTTAGAAGGTCTGATGAAATGCAGCGTTTGCGTTCACAAGCGCTTGATGCTTTTGAAAGTGCAGATTACACTGCTGCTATACCCTTCCTTGATAAGGTTTTAGAGGTAAGTTTCTTAGATTCTGCAGCTGACAAGCCCGACACGCTTTGTACTGTAAGGCATGTTTATGTACTTTGATGTGCTCTATGACCGCCAAACACCTAGACTAGGCAAAGTCGGGTTGGTAGTTGAGTTTTCAGCTCTTTAGTGACTGTTTCTGTGAGAAAATCTGCAACCAAAACTTTCAGTGGATGTGATGTGAGAGAGAAAGTTACATATTTTTATGCCTTGTTTATTTTGCTGTTTGGTTTGATGTTGTATTCTTTGGGGAAGAGAACTCTAAAGGCAAGATGATAAGGTAAAGATGAAAGCTGGTTGAAGCAAAAGGAAAAATAACTTTGGAAAGAGGAATATTTACAGTGAAGGGTTTCTAGGAAAGGACACAGGTAGGATTGATAAGCTCTGGAGGGCTTTAGATAGGCAGTATAAGTTCAGATTGGGTCTCTTTGCCTCAGGAGGATTTAATGACAAATGATTTCAGAGTGATATCTAAAATACTCTAACAGAAACAATCAAAATTCATATTTAATTACCATTTTCACATTTTTCACATTTCATGATTTTTTTGTTGGTTTTTTTTTTTTGTTTTGGTGGTACCGGGTATCGAACTTACGACCTTGAGCTTGCCAGGCAGGCGCTTATGCCACTGAGCTATATCCCTAGCCCTCACAGCACTGTGATGTCCAGTTTCATTTAGTCTTGGAAGTAAACTTGTATATAGAGTGGGCGCTTTCTTTGATAATTTTATGGAGGAAATCATGTGACATGGCCATTTCCTGGTTGCTCTGGCTGGTGTTTTGAGTACTGTATTAAGTAGGAGGGCACTGAGTTTTCCACATACTGCACTCCCACTGTATGTGAGAAGTAGGCATCTTATTATTGTTATTATTAAATTGTATTGGGGAACCTTCTTTCTCCTGCTGTTCTGTTGCCTGCTGGCTGTGGGGCAGGGAGTGATGGTGTATGGCAGCGAAATTTTACGCTGTTCTGTTTTCAGCTTCTTTGAGTCCCTGGGTTGAAGTTGTCTAACTTCTCTGTGCTCCGTGGGGAGGTTTGTTTAACCTGTGGGTGGTCTCTGAGGGGCTGACTTGCTCCCTCCCGCAGTCAGCCCAGCCTTGCTCCCTCCCGCAGTCAGCCCAGCCTTTTCCCAGGATGGCTTGGGCAGTGGGTCTGGCGTAGGTGGCAGGGTAGTGTGATCCTGGTGTGGACCAGTTTTCCCTCTTGTATCCTTTAAGCTCTGGACTTTAGTCCAGCTGGGTTGTCTTTTTGTTTATTATCCCATGTCAGACTTCATCTTTCAGCTGGCCTCAGGGTCACCACTTTTCTTGAGTACCAGATTGGAGGTAGTCACTGCCATTGGTGCCCCTATGTGTCTGTAATGAATCCACTCCCTCTGTTTTGATAAAAGGATTTAATTTCAAAGAGGTGTATAAAAGAGAATTTCATTTAGATATCAGTAGAATAAAATAATTGGGTAGTTTAAAACCTAGATTTTTTTTGACTAGAAATTATAATTGTTAAGTACAAATCTGATTGTAAAATACTCCCTTCAAATATACTTTACTAGGAATAGTCCTCTAATAGTAAATGCTGTGTTTTCTTACATGCAGAATTTTAGAATTGTGTATATAATTGACAAAGGAAAGAGGCCATATATTTATATATATGTATCTGTGTGTATATATGTGTATATACACACATACACACACACACACATATATGTGTATATATACCTTTTCCAGTTAGAATTTAAGATGTCCTTGGAGAAACTGTCACATTTAAGTTGTATCACACTTTTAAGCACTTTTTATAGGACGGAAGCCATCACTTTGATTGAGGGTGTTTTATGTTGATAAATATGTTGATGAAAATATGTAGGGTGCAGAATGTGCATAATTATTGTTTCTTAAAGTTTAGTTCTTTTGTTTCTTAAGGTTTGTGTTTGGGATGCAGAACTACGGGAACTTCGAGCTGAATGTTTCATAAAAGAAGGGGAACCTCGGAAAGCTATAAGTGACTTAAAAGCTGCATCAAAATTGAAGAATGACAATACTGAGGCATTTTATAAAATCAGCACACTGTACTACCAGCTAGGAGACCATGAGCTGTCCCTCAGGTCAGTTCTGCTGACATTCATGTGTGATCACTTCTTTTACCATTGGCAGTAAGAATACCCTCATTTAAAGAAATTAGTATTGGGGCTGGGGATTTAGCTCAGCGGCAAAAGCGCCTGCCTGGCAAGCGCAAGGTCGTGAGTTAGGTTCCCGGTACCGGAGAAAAACAAAAAAAACCAAACAAACAAAAAAAAGAAATTAGTATTAAACTAATAAAATTATGTGATGAAGTCTCTTTGTATTCTGTATCCATTATATATTTTGTCATCCCTAAGGTACTTTGGTTTCACGTAATTTATTTCATGAACCATGCTTGTAAAAGTAAATGGGGGCTGGGAATGTAGTTCAGCGGTGCTAGCGGCATAAGTGCCTGCCTGGCAAGCGCAGCAGGGTCCTGAGTTTGATTCCCAGTACCAAAAAAAAAAAAAAAAGAAAAGAGTGTGAAGTAAATGGGAGGGTTCTTTTATTTGTAGCAGTGCAATGGAATATATAATGTTAATGTACGTCTGTGCATGAGTCATTCAGTTTGAATCAGTATGTCTGTGGTACAGTGTCATATATAACTGTATAGTGAATTATTAAGGCAGTATGTTTTAATTGTTACAATTGAAAACAACGATTTTTATATCTAATGTGCAAAACCATTCTTTTAACTTGGAATGTTTTCCTTTTTTAAATTACATGAGCAGTGAAGTTCGTGAATGTCTTAAACTTGATCAGGATCATAAAAGGTGTTTTGCACACTATAAACAAGTGAAGAAACTTAATAAGATGATTGAGTCAGCCGAAGAGCTCATCAGAGACGGCAGGTAAGAGCTGCTGCCTTCCACCATCCGGACTTTCCTTTCCTGTGCACGCGGTGGACTACTGAACTGTGCTCATTGGTTTCCTGCTTACTGAGGGTAAAATGGTACTGGGCCTTAGCAAAACTATCAGGAATGCACATTTTGGAACAAGACAGACTTTAAATAGAGTGGTGTGTTGGTTCACAAACTCTGTCCTTTTGATGATTCTGGTCGCAGAATCGGATGAGAACTGAAGCAAATTCAGTGATTGTTAGGTTCATTGTTGATCTTATGGGGAAGTCTGATGCAGTTCTTGTCCAGTTCAGTTTGTGACCAGAATTGTGGAGAGAATTGAGCTCATGAACTGAGGTACCACTGTAATGCAAACTATATATTGTCCTTACCTGCGTATTTATTTCTGTTATGCTGAATTTTTATTGTTTCTTATATCAGGTACTGAGCTATGTACCAAGAATGTAGAAATGAGCTTGACTAAATAGTTTTTGGTCTTAAAATGTTCATAGCACATGGTGGGAGACAGAAACATAAACTTCTTAAAAAATGATACCAAGTGCTAGTGTGTACACAGTATAATAGGAGTACCAAAGGAAGACGTTTAATCCAGTCCAGAGTGGTGAAGCCCAGGAGTATGAGAAGATTCCTGGAGGTGACAGATATTTAAATGCTTATCTTGAAGAGTAAGTAAGTGTTGCCAAAAGTAAAGTGTGAGGAGTATTTGTAGGAGTATTTGCAGGTTGGAGCAGGAGAGTTACCTTTACTCTCTCCTGTTTATAATTGTCTTAAATATTTTTTGTACCACATTAGTCACTGTTATAAATTTTGCTTCAACACTGAACATAATTTACAAACTCAAGAGGAGAAATAAAGCTTAGACTAGTCTGCTTTGTGTTGCCGCAACAAAATACATGAGCCTTGGTACTTTTTATAAAGAGAAGGTTTGTCTCATACTGGTGGCTGGAAAGTCCAAACAGCATGGTACCTGCATCCTGGTAGGGGCTCCCTGGCTGTATGTGACAGTATGACAGAGAAGCAGAAGAGGCCAAGCATGTGAGGTGGCCTTGCTTTATAATAAGTTTCTCTTGACAAGGAACATGGTTCTGGGAGAACTACATTAATCCCTTCTGAGGGCAGCGTCCTCATGACCTACTTAGCTTTCAGTAGGCCTCACCTCTGCCACACTAGCGGCCAAGCTCCAGGTATGTAAATTTTTGGGGATAAGCCATAACAAATACATGCTCAGATTTTGATTCATATTTTGCTTACCGTGCTCCTTGTTCCTTAATGTTCCAAGATGCTTTTATCCCTGCTCCCTCGCCCTTTGGTGCTAGAGATTGAACCCAGGACCTTGTACATGCTGGGCACATGATCTGCTACTGAGCTACGTCCTCAGCTCCATATCCTTTATGTTTGGAGAACTCGCTTTAGGGAAGGCTTTGGTAACAGACTTTCTAGTTTTTCTCTATCTGAGAATGTCTTGACTTCCCTTTAATTACTGGAGGAAATTTTCTCTGGGTTTTGATTCTGGATTAACAGATCTTTTCTTATTTTGCACCTGCAAAATTTTGGGCCACTTCTTTCTGGCCTCTATAGCTCCTAATGAGAAATCTTTTGTCATTCTGATAGGAAATGGCACTTAAAAGGGAAAAACAGACTGTTTTCCAGACCTTTTTTCTTTGTGTTGAGAAGTTTAAATTGCGATATGTCTTGGCAAGGATTTGTGTTGATTCTGTGTGCAAGTTACTTGGCTTCTTGAATATAGTCAGACACTACATAATGCCGTTTGTCAAGACATACCACATACACCGTAAGATAAAGGAGGTGAAAAATTGCTTTCGCCTAGTGATGTCATAACCATTGTAACTCAGTGCGTTACTCCAGCGTGTGTGCTGATGCTAACAGAAACAAACCTGGCTGTCATATAAAAGTGTTATTCACCACATTGGACCGTGAAAAGAAAGGACTATATTAGTAGTTTATGTACTTTATCATACCATATTTTTTATTATTAGAATGTAAAAATTTTTTTATTGTAAGTCAGGATGCTGGGTTATGTTGGCAGCTGCCTTAAACATCTCGTGTTGGAGGCCGAGTCAAACAATTGACTTGTACCGTTTGGGTTAGTGTAAGTGTACTGCTTTTGCAGAATGAAGAAATCATCTAATTGGCGTGTGTAATTTTCAGAAAGTATTTCTGTCATTAAATGATGCATGACTGTATTTAGGTTTGTGTCCCTTAAAATATAGGAAGTTTTCATCCGTTCTTTTGAAGGGACTTTTCCAGCTGTTCTCTTCTCTCTTTGGACTAATGTGACATTAATATTAGATCATTTGTTACAGCCTTACATTTTGCTGAGGCATTGTGCAGTTTTTAAAGTCTGTCTTGTTGTTCAGATTTGATGGTTTCTGTTGTATTCAGTAATAGTTTTGTCTGTCCCCTTGGTTTTACTATTGAGTACATTCATTTAGGCCTTACATTTCATTAAGCACTACGAATTTGATTTGGTTACTCCTTGTATCTTTTAATTCTTCATTGAGACTGTGCAGAGGCATTCGAAGTTTTTCATGTTTCAAGCCTGTTTGTAATTGCTACATTTTTCATGAGTACTTTAACATCTTGGACACATAATTCTAACATCTCTGTCCTCTTGGTTGGGATTCAGTGATTATTTTTCTCATTAAATCTGCAACTTTTCTAGTTCTTGGTACAATGAGTGGTTTTTAATTGAAATTTTCATTCTATGTTTAAGGCTTTGGTTTTTATTTAAGCCTAATGCTTTGGCTAGTTTTTTTTGATACTGTTCCAGCAAAGTGAGGATGGGATGAGCACCTGGTTACTGCTCCACGGAAGGGTCCTACTTGGCTTTTGTCAATACTTGAGGGAAAGAGGTCTTCTAGAGTATCACAGGTAGCTTGGTTAGGTCAGAATTGTAGCTTCTCACATGGTCTCCACTGATAACTCTGGGGCAGGAGAGCGGGACTTACTATCAACCATGGAGGAAAGCCTGGGCCCCTCTCGGCCTTCTCTGACACCATCGCGGCAGGTGTGGAGGGGAGTCTTGTTCAGCCTCGTCAGGGAGGAAGTCAGGGCTCTTGGCCTTCACTGGCATTGGGGGGTCATGGTGCTGGAGGGGCGTGGTTTCTTCTGAAGTGTTTGCCTGGATTGAAGCTGTATTGTCAGACAGTTTTCTACCTTGCTGGGCAGCCCTTTCCAGGTCCTCTGGTTACGGAAAGCAGACTTGGTTTTTGCTCTGCATTTCCGGATTGCTGGCCTCTTTAGCACTAAGTCTGGGGTGTTAGAAACGTACGACCAGGGAGCGTACTACCATGCTTTCCTCAGTCTGGAGATTGCCGGCTAATCTGCCGCTGTCTCCACCTCGCTCGTGTCTGTAGTCTTACAAAACATGTACTGTATATTAACCCTATATATTACGTGTTTTTAGTTGTCCTTAGCTGGAGGAGTTGAGAAAAGTATGCCTACTTTACTTTCCCAGAATCTGGCTTTTCTTCTAAAGGTTCTACTTAAACCTGTGCTAATATATCAGCATTTAACTGTGAAGATTATTGCATTTTTGGAATTATGTACCAGAAGGGCATATAAATATATCTTTTAGCTGGCTATTCTTAAAGATAATAACTTGGTGTATAACAAACTAGTCTAGCTTTTACTAACTACTACTTTTCACCAGTTTAAAGAAAATGAGGTAGTACAGCGGTACCGTGGTACTTACTGTTACTGGTCTGAGGCGTGCAGTGAGCCCCAGAAGCACAGTGTGTCGGCGGGGAGAGAAGTGAGTGCTGAGGCAGTGGGCAGCGGGTATCACACAGGCGATAAGCGCAGGGTGCTGGGACAGAATTTTCCCATGAAAACGCATCCCGTGTAAGACTGAACAATTTTCACGTCAGTTGAGTACAAAGGTATGACTGTAGCTTCACTGCTCTTAGAAGACTGGTAAACTTGGAATTTAAGGAGATTCCTTCTACATCGTACTTAGTTGTGAATATATGATATTATTAATGGCACATAGTGGGCTCTTTATTTCCATAAAAGTGTATGTAGCCAAGAAATAAAACCTGAGCTCCATTTTGTACTCAGTGTAAGTCAGACTGTGTGCTTTAACGTTTGAAAATCATGAGCTGTGTTCTGTAAGGAACGTCAGCGTGGGGTTTGATTGGTACTCACGGGCAACGTCTGCTGTTGTAACTCCGCCCTCGGGATCGCACCTTCTGTGTGACTCCGGAGGTCAGAGCAGGGTTGGAAGGCAGGGAGGTGCTCACTCAGTTGAATTGGTTAAGCAACCTGCACATAGTGAAGACAGAAGGTCGAGGGTCCTTTCTATAGTTGAAGTAGTAGAACTTCAGCATTACTGATGATCATTTGCACATTTAACAGATACACAGATGCCACGAGCAAATATGAATCTGTCATGAAAACAGAACCCAACATTGCTGAGTATACAGTTCGTTCAAAAGAAAGGATCTGTCACTGCTTTTCTAAGGTAACAGTTGACTTGTTCCCAGAAATACACATATTTACCACGTGGGCTAACAACCCTAAATTCTTTTCTGACATTTATTTTTAGGATGAGAAGCCTGTTGAAGCTATTAGAGTGTGTTCTGAAGTTTTACAGATGGAACCTGACAATGTGAATGCTCTGAAAGATCGAGCAGAGGCATATTTAATAGAAGAAATGTATGATGAAGGTAAATCTTCCAGAGATTTGATTTGCGGTACCTAACGGTTAATTATATGAGGGTAGCGTACATTCAATGACCTTTTAGAACAAATTTACCAGCACACCTAGACATGTTGACAGTTACTCTTTTTTAGGGACACTGTCTGAAGAGTTCTGTTGAAACCATTTCAGTGGACTACAAAAACAAAAATTATAGCATTATTTGCTGTAGTCAAGTTAGGAAAGACAAGAAAATAGAAAATTTCAATTAAAGATCTGATATCCACAGGTCATTGTTCACTTTAAGTTTATCTTTGTGGACTTGTCTACATATTACTCTTTAGTTCATGTATGTACTCTTCATTTGGGATCTGTAATACATATATGCACAGAGCTTACATATGTATGTCATATGTCTAATATAAAATGATCCTGTATGACCTCCAGCTGTTTAGTAATAACATTAGGATATTCCCAGCATTGGACCTGGAATCAATTAAAAACTGTGGATTCACTCACCTTTGAAAAAAGCCTAAGACTGCATGAGGCTTTGTGGGGACATCTAGACACAAACCATAACAGTTGACATATATATACAAAAATACACATTAAAAATAGGGGCTGGGGATTTAGCTCAGTGGCAAAGCGCCTGCCTGGCAAGCACAAGGTCGTGAGTTCGGTTCCCAGTACCGGAGAAAAGCCAAAAAAAAAAAAAAAAAAAAAAGAATAGAATTCTTTTATATGTGTTATAACTTTGACAGTATATTATGAACATTTAAATGAGATTTTTAAAAAAGAAATAAGCATTATAGACCCTTATTGTAAAATTCCTTTTTTTTTTCCAAATTGACGAAAGCATTTTAAGTCAAAAACAGTATTTTGTTATAGTTAAATGAAGGATCTGAGTGGTGAAACTTGGTTTTTGATGCTTTTTTTTTTTTTTTTTGGTACTGGGAATTGAACTCAGGACCTTGTGCTTGCTGGGCAGGTGCTTTAGCCACTGAGCTGTAACCCTGGCCCGTGTGATGCTTTTTTAGAAGGCGTACTGGTCAGTCTCTTCCTGCTTTCTCCAGTTTGTCACAACTCTTGCTCTTAGGCATGTTCCAAGGAATTGTGACAATGACAACTCACTACTTGTTACCATTATTTATGGGACGTTTTCTGGGACCTGCAGACCTTGATGTCTATAGTTTGAGACATATGATATCAAAATGTTAGGTTTTAATATCTGTTACAGGTCAAATCTTATAGGCTCCAGAGTATAATTTGGAAGGCACTTGTGTAACGAGTATTAAAACTGGTAGGGTTTTTAGGGAACTTGTCAGCTTAATTCTTCAAGATGCTTAATACTAATGTAATATAATCGGGGGCTGGGGATTTAGCTCAGCGGCAAAGCGCCTGCCTGGCAAGCGCAAGGTCGTGAGTTCGGTTCCTGGTACCGAAGAAAAACCAAAAACCAAAATAAATAAATAAATAAATAAAATAATGTAATATAATCGGTCTGTTTTTGAATTCTATTTTTTCCTTAAAATTTAAGTAAGAGTTTATATTCTTTGTTGTGTGGTTTTACAAGAGTAAATTGTTTGACAAGTGTAAAATTGAGCCACTTCACTCAGAGGAGACAGAGAAGGGAAAGTTTAGTAAATGCTGAAAATGAGCAGTGTTACTTAGGATAGTAGTATGTCTCTAGTTAAAACCCTGAGTTATTTGTTTGTCTGAAAGACAGTCGGCAAAAATTTTACCCCATTCTGTAGGTTGTCTCTTCACTCTGTTGATGAGTTGAAGAGTGAAGTTGAATTATTTAGGATAATGATGAGTTTCCTCTTGTGCTGTGCAAAAGCTTTTTAATAGGATGAGATCCCAGTTGTTGATTCTTTGTAATATGTTTGCAAGAGTTCTGTTGTCCCAGCAGTTTTAGTGTTTCTGTTTTAATATTTAGATCTTTGATCCATTTTGATTTTAGTTTGGTGCATGGTGAAAGTACAGATCTAGTTTTAATCTTGGGCGTGTGGAAAGCCAGCTTTTCCATCACCATTTATTAAAGAGGCTATCTTTCTTCTGCTAAACATGTTTGGCCCCTTAGTCAAGATAAGGTGGCTGAATGTGTATGAAGTTGTTTCTGCATCTTTTCATCTGTTCCATTGATCCTTGGGTCTGCATTTTTGGCTAGTACCGTACTGTTTTTATCACTGTAGCTTTGTAATATAATTTCAAGTCAGGAATTGTGATGTCTCTTGCCTTGCCTTTGTTGCCCCCAATTGCTTTTGCTATCCTAGGTCTCTTCTGGTTCCAAATGAATTTTCAGAATGTTTCCTCTAGATCTGGGAGGCATGCCAATGGTATTTTGATTGGGATTACATTAAACCTGTATAGCAGTTTTGGGAGTAGGGCCATTTCCACTATCTTTTCTTCCTCCCCAAGAGCAAAAGACATCTTTCTATCTTCTGATCGATCGTGTGCCACCATGCCCGGCAATTTTATTGACATTTCTGGAGTTACATCAACTTTGAATTATTTAGAATAAGCCTTTTCTTTTGGCAATACTGGGTCTTGACTACCTGTATTGCAAGCTAGGCAAGTGCTACAATGCCCAGCTGAATCTCCACCCATCTTTCAGGATTTATTTTGAGACAAGATCTCTTGAGTTGCTCAGGCTAGGCTCAAACTTAAGATCCTCCTGTTTTAGCATCCCTAGTAGTTGGTATTTACAGGGTATGCGAGTATGCCAAATTTGGATAAAACTTTAGAAATCTAGAGTTTAATGCTGGATTTGATTTGCCAGTATTTTAAAAAGTGTGCATCTTTGTTCAGTGGGGGATATTGCTTTATCACTTCTTACAATAAACGTTTTGACCTTAAGCATATGTCAAGTGCATTTGGTAGTATTTATCAAATATCTGAGGAATATTTGTCTAGCACCCCCCTGTACCTTGCACAGACAGCAAAAAAGAGCCAAGTAGGGACTGCTGAGAAATAATATTTGCTTAAAAATAATCTGACACCAATACTTTGATAAACCTAGTTAGATGTAAAATTTACCTGTAATGAGACTGCGCCTGAAAAATGACTGGGTTTCCTTTGTGAGTACAGTGGGACCTCTGTTTATGAACTTCATTTGTTTTATGACTTTGGGGGAGATGGCTGTGATTGTGTTTGTCACTGATACGGGGTTTGCCAGTGGAAGCAAAGTTTTCCTGCATGCTTTTGTCTGTGATCGGAATTGTTTGCAAACGGAAGCATTTGTGAGCCGAGGTAGTGTCACTGTGTCATGAAGCACCGACCTGAGCCTGGAGCTGGGGAAAGGTGGAAAGGGGAGGGTTAAGCTGCCTCGGGAGCCCCTGAGAATGAAGACCAGCCGTGCTCCTTGTGGCCAGCAGGCCTCCCCTCTGTTGCACGTGTTCACATCCTCCTCAGACAAAGGCTGGCAGGTCAGATACTGACAAGATCTCCTGAGGATTATAACGAATTTGCAGGCCGACCTCTGGAAAAGTTTTATCTTTATTTAAGTATTATAGCTCTCCTTAAATTGTAGGATATACAGAACATTTCTGTTCTTTGGTGTGACTTGTGGGTGAATTAAGTAACTGTTTATAAGGTGTCATCCGCTAGTGAGACACCTGGCCCAGTGATGGGGCAGGCCATGCATGGCAGGTTGATGTCCTGATTGATTAGAAATTAGCTTTTAAAGCATGATCCCCTGATCAAACAGGAGAAGCTCTGTGTTGCCGGAGTTTTTTCTGTGGTGAATGATAATTGATGTCCTTTATTTCATATGTAGGCACTAAAAGGAATCCAGGAAATCCAGCCAACTTGTGTGCTAATATGCTCTAATTTTGCTTATTGCATATGGTTAATTTTAATTTAGTACAGCACTTAGGTATTAGTAGTTTAAGTATTATTTGCTGTTTTATTATCTTCTCCTAGGTTAGGAGCTTTTATTCACTGTGGCTAGTAGCTGTTGAAGATGCCTTTCTTACGTTATGTTTTTATTATGGGAATGATGACAGCTATAAGTATAGCTAGAAAGGGAGAGAGACCATGTCATTCCTACTTGCTACAAAATATGACTGAGTTGATCTTACAGAGAGTCAGAAGCAGCCACTCAAGGCCAAAATCCCAGCACTTGGGAGGCTGAGACAGGAGGATTTCTGTGAGTTCAGGGTCATCCTGGGCTACATAGTGAGTTCAAAACCAGCCTGAACTACATAGTGAGACATTGTCTTTAAAAAAAAAAAAGCAGCTTCTGAATAGTTCGACAAATTCCAGAAGTAGTTCATTAAGTTGTAAATTGAGCATTCTGAGTATCCTGAATAAATTTCACTGTCCTGCTCAGGACTTGACTCATGTCCAGTGTGTCCACAGTAAGTACCCTCTCTGCCCACCTGTTAATGTCATTTAGCAGCTGGCTCAGTTGTTCTGTCAACTATTTTAGGAAAGTAGTGCTTGTGTTATCTTACTTAATGGTTGCAGTTACAGCTTTATAATATACATAAATTATAATACATCTTAATCTTTTTCTTGCTCTGTCACCTTTAGACAATGTGTTTTTATATTAGTTAAAGGAAGGCTGTTCAGATATTTCCGTCTGTCTTCATTCCACTCATGTGTTAGTAGACCTTTTACTACATCTGTAAGGTTTATATATACAGTATTTGAATTCTGGCCCCTAACTGAGGGCAGTTTGGAAATGAAAACCTTTTATAAGACTAATATATTATAGCCATCTAACTGCAGGACCAAGTTGTGTGTTGGAATTCATACAGGAGATAAGATCACATCATCAACTAGTCAGTCAAGTTGCAGTCAGTTTGCAGATGGCCACATTTTACTAATATGCTTGGATTCCCCTTGTCGGTGGAATCCCCTTGTCATTTAAAAAAGGTTGAAGAGTCTCCTTGGAAAGCTTGCTGCTTTATTGGGAGGTAGCTCTGTGAAAATCCTTAGATTTTCTTTTTTGGGTTTAGTCTGAGTTACTCTCTTGAATTTTCAAATGTGTTTGTAAAGAACTTAGCAAACGCTTTAATTTGTGTTTTCTAACTTTGAATCATGATTAATTCATTTTTCTCCCATTTTATTGACCCTCTCAAGGCTCTGAATTGTTATCTCAGCACCATTTGAGCTAAGTCCAGTAGGTTCTGAAAGACTGACTTCATTATTTTCTGAATTTTTAAATTTATACTTTTATATTTCTCCTGTTTTAAGATTTCTTTTTTTGTTTGTTGGTATTGTTTTGTTTTTGAGACAGGGTCTTGCAATGTCATCTGGGCTGGACTTCAACTCCCTATGTAGCAATCCTTCTGCCTCAGCCTCCTGAGTGCTGAGATTACAGGTGTGTGCCATCACATTTTGCTGTCTTTTTTTTTTTTTTTCTGTGTGGAAGATCCTTTTGCTTCTGGTTCATTATTTTCATTATTATAACTTTATGATCAGAGAATACTATAGTTTTCCTTTTTGAATTTATTGCAGTGTTAGTTTTGATTTAATATGCGAAATATAATGAGTAGATACACTGTCTTTTTCTGGGCCGAAGTCTAGCGTATCCATCAGCTCTGTCTTCTGCTGTAATCTTCTTTTCTAGTATTGTTTTGCTTCACTAGAACTATCGTGAACAAAGAGGTAATAGTCTCCTTAGACAGTGTGCCTAAGTCTCTTAGTACTTTTGAATTTCTACTTCACCAATGTTAATTTGATGTACAAGTAATTGATAGGTGTCTTCAATGTGATTTTTAGCCTTCAATATTATTCTTTACTTGCCTTACTTTTTTTTCAATTTTTATTTTTTATCAGTACATCTTTGCACTATGTAATGATTACATTCCTTGTATGGAGTTGGTATGTGTACGTAACACATCTGGATTCTTTTTTATCCCCTTCCTCCTCTCCCATCTCTTGGTCCCCTTCCCTTCTGCAAAAGCTCCCTCTCCCTATTTCCTGTTATCCATGTTTTACTTCACTCTTTATTTATATTTTGGGTTTCTCAAAAAGAGAAATCATGCAATATATATGCTTATGTGATTTATTTTACTTTATGTTAGGGATTCACGGTGCATCCGTGTTCTTACAGATGGCTTGTTTATCCTTCTTTATGGCAGAATAGTACTCAGTCAGTTAAGTGTAACTATCATATTTTCTTCATTCCTTCATCCGTTGGAGGACATATATATGAACTGTACTTCTGTGAACTGCTATGAACATGAAAACGGGAGCATCACTGTGATACGAGGTCTTTAACTCAGTTATCTGCTCTTGAGATCATAAATCAGACTTCACTTGCATTTACTTTGCAAAACTTTGATCACACTTTTTTTTTCCACTTTTGAACTGCTTTGTTTCAGGTGTGTCTCTTGCAAAGAGTTGCGTTTACCTTGTGATCGAGTATGCCATTCTTTTAAGTGGGTGAGTTAGGCACATTTATTGGTAAGACAGCTGTTTGGTCTGTGTTCTGCTGTTCTCATTTGCTGAGATCTTTTTGTTTTTTGCTATTAGGCCAGTATAATCCTGTGTACTATTCTGATACTTAGGAGCATTTGTGTTTTTCTTGGTTATTCGTGTTGCTTTATTTACTTTACCTTTCTTTGGACGTTTATTAGTCTCCAATTCTGAGGAGCACTTTAGCATGTTCTTCCTTACTGTTCTTTCTCTACTACTTCCAAAAATTCCTCCACAAAGGATTTGCCTCTGTAATATTATTGAACTTACTGTTTTTCTCTTCTCCCAGCTTCTTGCAGCTTTTGTTCATAGTCTCCCCTCTGTATTGTCCTGGCACCCTTGATTCCTTGGTTTGTGTAAATCCTGGTTCCACGTGAAATAGATTTAGTATGGCTGGTCCCTCCTTTGGCCTTGGTTTCTCCAGCTATCCTTTGGCAAATCCATCTTGGTTTCCTTGAGGTGGTCTTAGGAAATTTTACTTCACTTCTTCTACACTGAACACTGTTGATACCTTTGTTTGAAGGATGGTTCAAACAAAGGTATCAACAGTTTCTGCATAAGAAAGTTCACTGCTCACACTTTTTCTGTACATCTTGTGGTTATTCTGTTCTTTTCTGGAACTGAATACTGCTTTGGAAAACCCAGGTTTTTGTTAATTTTGGCCAGGCTGCCCAAGGAGCCTTTGAAGAAGTCTATGAGTTTTGCCAAGATTTGTCTTAGTGGTGACTGTTCTCAGTCAGTTGGCTGGGGCACCTAGTGTGCCCTTTTTAGTGTAAAGATGCATGTTTCATTTCAGGAAAGTTTTTCTTAGATTTCATCTGAAATTCCTTCATGGGTGGGTTTCTGCAAACAGGTTATACATGGGTTGTCATTTTTAGCTGTATTATTTCTTATTTTAACTTTCTGTTTCACTTGTAAGGTCCTTAGTTTTTTCCCGTTTATTTTCTTCTCCCTGTGACATCACAAGATAAGCTTAATTCCACAACACAAGAGGCATTTGCTATACCAGGGAAGCTCATTAGAGATTCAAAAATGATCGCTTCTTGGCTAAGATCAAGTGTAGAGATTCAAAAATGAGGGCTTTCGTTAGAGCCTCGACAGTAGGCACCTTCTGCCTAGTCCCTATCAAAATTGTAGACTCCTAAAGGATATTTGGTATAAAGCAGATTGTTCATACAAATAGTTCTGGCATCATGAGCCATTCTTGAGAAGAAATGTTGGGAACATTCATGGAATGGGCTTTCTGAGGCTCAGCCTCAGGGCTGCTGTGGATGCCCTCCTACGCAGTAGTAGATGTCTAGATGCTTTACACTACACTGTCAAAAGATTTAAAATGCTTCTAAAGATGTATTGTGGTGGACTGTCATCAAGTTTTTTGTATCAGGACTGTGTTTTCCTGTTCTGGCTGACACTTAAAAAAATCACGTTTGTTATAGTCTGTCAAAATCTGTGGGTAACACAGTCCTTGTGTTAGCTTTCCTATTGCTGGGACAAAATACCCAGCACCCACAAACAGAGACAGAACACACACACACACACACACACACACGCAGAGAGAGATAGAAACAGATGACACAGATGACAGAGAAGGTGACACGAGGGAGAGAGAGGAGAGAGACACAGACACGAGGAAGGGGGGCACTTGGGGAGGTATGCCTTCTAAAGTTACACTCCCAGTGACCGCGCTCTTGTATCCCCGCGATCCACTCACCTGAAAGTTCCACCTCTGAACAGATGAGATGTGGGTGACCGCTCAGATGTAAGCCAGTAACGGCATCCTGACCCCCAACAGTCCTTCCTGCTCCCTTCCTAACCTCTGCTTCTTTCGTAGCGCCTGCTCATTGCTGACGGTGCAGATTTTCCTTGCCAGCGTCCTCCTCTCCTGTGTAACAGTCTCTCAGTCTTAGCGGTAGTAAAACTGCTCTGTATGAAGCATTGATATTAAACTAACTTGAACGCAATATGCGGAGATAATGTGGGGGAGGCCGAGCAACTCAAGCGAAAGCAGCGAATTTCGTTGAATGGGAGCAATAGGCCACCTAATAACTAACTTCAGCCTTATTGTAAGTTTCTGAACAAAATTATAAAGGTGATGTCATTTAGGTTCTTAGCAGGAATGAAGAAATGGGGAAGCGGTTGAGGATGGGGACTGCACAATAGTTAGCAATTTTGCGGGATAAGTAAAAACAATGAATTATAAATCTCCCTAACAACATTATTTTAAACATATTTTGACAGCTATTCAGGATTATGAAGCTGCTCAGGAACACAACGAAAATGATCAGCAGATTCGGGAGGGTCTAGAGAAAGCACAGAGACTACTGAAGCAGTCACAGAAACGAGATTATTATAAAATCTTAGGCGTAAAAAGGTGAATTATTAATTTAAAGTTTGCATTGCTGTATTTAATCAACAATTTTAAAGCTAATCATTTTTTTTCCTTTCCTGATTCATTTATGTTTGTAATTGTACTCATGTTATTTTAACTATCTTAAAACATCATAAAGCTATTCTGAAAATGTTACAGACAAATTTCTCTCCTAGAGACCACTGATTCTGCAATAGTGTGGCATGAATAGGTCTTATGCATTTGTAGGAATGGTTGAGAAGCAGCAGTGAGCTTTCTTGTGGTAGGGATGGTGGGCAGGGAAGAGGAATATGAAAAGAAAATCTTCCCATAGGCCTGAAAGTAAAAGTTGTGCTTTTATTGTAAGATCCATCTGCCCTGACCAAGTAAGCTGTCAACTTTCAATCCAAAACTCTGAAACTTCTTATTAAAGTAAACTAACCCCAAAGCAAAGAGTTCAAAAAGCGTTCAGAAAGCCTTTCTTAATGTCAAGAAAGTAAAACATAGTAGCTTGCAAATTCAGAAAGGCACAGTTGTAAAGGTCGGTACTTTATCCAAGGGAAGATTCTTAGTGCACTACTATCTATGCAGGCCTGACTGGCTTTAATGATTTTCCAGAAATGGGTGCCAGATTTTTCAGAACTATTAGGAACACTGGGCTGCTGTTTGCAGTGAGATTGTAACCTGACTCCTCTAATTTTCATGGCAGTAGTCTGGACACTTCTTAACTGATGCTTAATTTTACGCTTCAGAAATGCCAAGAAGCAAGAAATTATTAAAGCATACCGGAAATTAGCGTTGCAGTGGCACCCAGATAACTTTCAGAATGAAGAAGAAAAGAAAAAAGCTGAGAAAAAATTCATTGACATAGCAGCTGCTAAAGAAGTCCTCTCGGATCCAGGTATTATTTACCTTCAGCATTTTTCTCTTCTCTTGAAATAATGGACTCGTGATGTATTAGCTCTTCTTACCTACGGTCTGTCTCGGAGGCAGCATCGGGTGGTGGGTGGAGGGTGACGTTATGGACTGTGAGGGCTGTGCCTCGTCGTCCTCAGCCCTGCCGTTTCGTCCGCTCTGACTGAAGACCCGCAGGTACATGGTGCAGCGAGGGAAAAGCCCATCAGATGTGCAGTCAGGCCCAAGTGTGAATCTTGTCTCTATTTGAACAGGTTACAGCTTTTTTAGGCTTTTGTTTCTGCACCTGTGACACAAGAACACACCATTGAGTGTAGCACAGGCTTAGGCTCCTGCCAGCCTCACAGGTCAGTGGTAAATTCTCTATACCAACATGCCAGGAAGGACTGTGGCCGGGAAACCAGCATGCCAGATGGGATTACACAGAGGTGCGGTGAGGCCTGGGAGCCAGGGCCTGTTGGGCTCCCGTGGGTGTGTTCCCCAGAACCGAGATAGTAAAGAGTAAGTTCTGCCATTTCTGGGGAAGTTTAATGATAAGCTGATGCCATGGCTTTTTTGGTGGCCTTCTGTGTCAGTGGAAGCAGAATCTCTGATTTGAACTTGGCAGGTACAACAAAGGGAAGTCAAGTTTTCTCCCTTTGGCAAATCTTTTTGCACACCCCTTTATCCCGCGGGATTGAAATTAATGAGCCTTTGTTCTGAGTACTTTCACCCCAGTAAGGGAGGCAGATAAGCACTCACTAAGCACAGCAGGCATGTACTTCCTGTCCCGTGATTCAGCAGTGTCAGGTGCTGGTCCTTCTTCTGTGCCTACAGCACTCTCTGCGGTGTTCTCTCCGCTCGGTGCTGAGACAGTAGGGAACTCCAGTCGCGGGAGAGCGCAGTGAGCCTCCCCGAGTGATGTGACAGGCTCCTGCTCTCTTCTCATCTGAGGACATTTAGCGCTGTTTAGATCAACAGTGGCTCATGAAGTACTTGGGGGCCGGGTGTCGGTGAGTTCCCACATGGTTCTTCCATTGAGCATGACTTCTGGAGGTCTCTTTCTCGGGAATCACTCCAAGCCTCCTTAGTCAGTACCTGCATCTTCATTTGCTGATTTCTTTTCTAGAAATGAGGAAGAAGTTTGACGACGGAGAAGACCCTCTGGACGCAGAAAGCCAACAAGGAGGCGGCGGCAACCCTTTTCACAGAAGCTGGAACTCATGGCAAGGCTTCAATCCTTTCAGTTCAGGAGGACCATTCAGATTTAAATTCCACTTCAATTAAACTTTCTGCTCTTCTTCCTTAATTTTTTAAAGATTAAAAACAAAGAAAACATTGTACTGGGATCTCAATGAAAACAAATTTCAAATCTTTGTCCATGACCAAAGAGTTGTTTTAATAGGAAAAGTCCACTTTAGACTGAAGGTTAATGGCTTTGCCAGGGCAGGGAGGTGAGGAATAGTTCTGCTGACAGAGCAGCTGTACCCATTTCATCGATGTCCGGAAGTGGCTGGAAGCGACCCACCTGTGGAAGTGCTCATGGATCTGTCCCTTCCCCACACTGGCGCAGAGGTTCTTTTTCCCAGCGTGGCAGAGGACCCGTTTGGAGGAGCTGTCGTCTTCACGAGAACAGGCTGTGTTGCAGTATTCTTAGGAGAATGTGAACAGTTAAGGCACATGGTCTTAGGGACAACTATGCTTAGATTTTGGTGGCGCCTCGCTATTTGTAAGTGTTCAATTATTGCATCCTCTTTAACATGCAAGCCTTCTGCACCAGTGTCAACACGGCTGTCGGTAAGAAGGGGCAGAGTCCATTTGGTAGGAAACTTGCCACCAAATGGTAGTTTGTACATGTCCAGGTGTAGGCGGAGGAGCGATGTTAAGCGTATTTTGGGGGTGGTTGGTACCTAGACAAGGATACTAATTTAACTTGAATTTAATTGCAAAAACTTATGGGCCCTTTTGTTTACTATTAAACAGAACAAGTTCACTAAAAGTAATATGGAAAACAGGTTCAGATAGTGTATCTGTGGTATTATTTAAGTAATATTGTTCAAGTTTAGTTTGAAATACTTTTTAAGCAACCCAAGTTCTGAGTTGTGTTAGTAGGATTTCCTATAACACAACTGGCTTAGAAATTTAAAGTTGCTTAGTCAACAGAAACACACAGAATGCCATGATTGCTACTTCCGGGCAGTACAGTAGGGCGGCTTCTCTTATATGTGGGCCGAAGCAGCTTTCCCCTGGGAGCCGTTCACTGGTGCACAGCGGACAGCAGCTCTCCCCTCAGCCGGCCTGGGTGCCGGGAGGCGTGCGCCTACCTAGGAGGAAGGACAGACTTGAGAATCAGGCACCTCTGGCTGTGTATCACTTCATTTAAGCAGATGCTGTTTCCTCTGAGATACCTTTCTGTTACTTCTTAAGAAGGTAACTATCTAGAAAATGTACTCTTCAGTCTTTGTATATTGGATGATTTTTGCCCTAAAAAATGAGTGTTATTAAATCAAGATTTTGAATACTTATGGAACTACTGATGCTGCATTTAAAATCTAAGATAATTACTTAAGATATTACCTTTATTCTAGAAAGGTTTTTGTTTTTGCCTTGAAGCATTCTGAAACATTTTAAGCATTAAAAGGTCTAATGTGTTGGTTTTATGAAATCAAGCATTTTAACTCACGGAGGCATCCTTTCCATGGATGTCATAGAAGCCAAGCACAAATAATTTTCTTCTGTAGTCATCCCCTTAAACATATGCAGAAAAAAAATTTTAACTGAAGGACAGAATCACATAATTGAGCAAAGCACTCAAGTGCTCTTCGCATCTGTAGGAATCTTTCTTACCAATAAACTTAACAATGCATTTTGAAACTAGTGACGAGCTTGCAGTTTGTTTTAGTGACTCAGATCTCAAGCCAGTGTGAAATGTGCAAGGTAAATTCATCTTTGTTCTTTAATCTTAGCAATATCATTACCTCACTAATTATGTCAGCAGTGTGTATTTAAAAATCTGGTTCCTTCTGCAGATGTCACTGTGAACCTCTTTGAAATACAGTAATGACCTCTACCTACTTTCAAAGGTAGATTTCTACATACTGAGGACAGAGGACACAGGACGCTCACCCTCGCCTTGGGAGAGGATGCGAAGTTGCAGACAAGGAGCCAGAGGGGTCTGGGCTGCGGAGGGCCGGGCCGTGTGGGAGGTGTCTCTGGCCTCACTGTTTCCCAACTTGCTGCCCAGGCAGTTTTCTACATTTTTACTTTTTCTTGTAACAAAATTAACTGTGGATTAATGGAAATGTGCAGAGCTACAGGCCTGTTGCAGTGAAAAGCAAGCTGCTTTGGTGCCAAGTGCGAACGCCGCGAAGAGGAACAAATTCTCTGCCCTCTGCTGTTCTGCTGATTAATGAAGTAATGACCTTTAAGTGCCAGCCTGGATGGCCACTGGTAGTCTTCCGCTCCCCACCGGATGGGAAGACGGCCACTGTGCTTCCTTACCCAGGGGCTAGGAGAGTGCTGAATGTGTGAAGGGATAGAACAGTCACTCCCCCCCGCCTGACATATGCAGTGTAAACACACTGAGAGCATCTCCTCCTCCCCCGCTTTTTTTGGTGAGCCTACCTTCCACATTCCAGTCCATTTTTAGGGACTACAGGTGCCAAGTAACCTTTGTGGCTCTTCTGAGAAAAGTAAGAGCAGGAGAGGTGCCCTCTCCTTAGCTGTATTCCATTCCCCTCCTAACCATACCTTCCCTGTGGGAGTTTCTGCGATGGCGTGTCACAGGCACTTCCCACAGCAGGAAGTATTAAACACATCAGTTTTAAGCCTTATAAAAAAGGTCCTAATTCACTCCTCAGTTCTCAGAGCCCCTGCTTTCTGACCTTGAGTAGAGGAAAATGATAAAACAGTTAAGTAGCGTTGGAAGTAACAATATTAATTTAAAAATGTTTTTCTCTTTGGTCAGTGTTCTGTAAGTATCAGTATGAAAACTAGTTGTTAGAGTTCGGATAGTAGAATCTAAAACCTACCCACGATTAAAAAAAACATAATCATGTTTTATGAAGGCCAGCAGGATCACAATTTAAAATTGGCACCGTGTTGTGTTATTGGTAGGTAGTGAAAAATTTCAGGTTTAAAAGCATGAGGTTGTACTTGGTGTCCACCATAAAGAGCGTGTAAGAGGTGGAGGTTCAAAGTGGCTCTTCAGTCAGGCCTCTTAGAGCCGACAGCGTCACAGACCCGTGGCAGTGGTGCTGGGCCTTGTAAGAGGTCTCCATGCATTCATATCAGGATAACCTGGACAGATAAAAGCAGCTTTCTTGAATGGGGTTGACTTTTCCATGTTTATAAAAAAAGGAAGAAGGCAAATGCTAATTTGTCAACTAATATCCTTGCTGTAGGTCAGATCATTCCTTTTCTGTTAATGGTAGAATTTATTCTGTAATTTTGAATGCTATTAAGAGGTGGGAATAGTTTTTTCAGCTGATCTCTTTGTTGAACGATTTAAGCATAAAATTAGCCACTGCGTGGCTTCATGTACATTCATCTGTGGATGAAACGTTTACCTGCAGAGGAAAGCAGCGCACAGAGGAGGGGAAAATTGAAGATGCTTGACAAGGTGAATTATTATTCTTACCCTGAGGTTTGTTTTGAATGAGAAAAGGCTAAGTCCATCTCAATTTAGTGTTTTAATAAAGGAACCGAAAATTTGAAATAAGTCTGACATGTCTACAAATATGGGTACTATTTTTTATGCCCGTGTATTTTCACATTTAATAAAAATATTTATGGTCATATCAGTATTTTGGTTCATGTTTAGTCTTTGAGTATGAAAAATTCTAAGGCTTTTTAGAAGTCTGTTTCTGTCTTTGCATCACACAGAATCAGTGGCTGAGGTAAGAAAAGTGCTCCCCTTTTATGAAAAATCACAGCACAAAACCCAGGAGCAGCTACAATTGAATCCTCCAAATCCTAGGACAGCAAGGCTTAACAACAGGGTAATTCTTCCCTTTAAATATTAAAGTTGAACTCATTTCGGCCTGTGTGAAGACCTTCCCTTCCACCTTACTCGTTCATTTCTGTTGTCCATGCAGAGAGGGATGATGCTAACAGCCCATCTCAAATTTCTGGCACTAAAAGTCCTTTCTTCTCAGGTGTATATTCTGTATGTCCTAAGACCTGAGGGAGTTAGAAGACTTGAATGTAGACAGAACTTCAGAAAGGGCAGAGTTTCCTAATTCTTAGTCCTCGCAGCATCCTCTCAGTGTCTGAGCAGCCAGCCTTTGTCTTGGGAGGATGTGAACGCGTGCCACTGGTGCGGCTTGCTGACCACAGTGGGCAGCGGGGTCCTCATGCTCTGCCTGGAGCTGCTGAGGCTCCCGCTTAGCAGGCACTAACCCCTCACCATTAGTGAGATACCGCTTCAAATGAAGAAAAGAAAAAGACTAGGGATGAAGCTCAGTGCAAGGGTCCTGGGCTCAATCCTCAGTACTGGCAAAAAATTGTGCAGAGTAAGGTGTCAACTCACAAACGCTTCTGTTAGCAAACAGTTCAATTTGCAAGCAAAAGCATTCAGCAGAATTTTGCTTTTGTTTGCAGATTCTACATTAACTGACAAACACAACCATAGCCATCTTCCCCAAAATCATGTTCATAAACCAAGGTACACTGTACAGTATTAATGCAGGCATACAAATATTCACTGAGCGATTTTAGGTTTATATTAATGGGTGTTATCCCTTCACTGCACATTACGATTGAGTCACCACAGCTCTTCTTACAGTTGCTAAACTCCCTTGCACGGCCTTGTGTGCCCAGCTGCAACCTCACGGCACCACCTTTCAGTCCCGAAGGAACACAACTCCATGCTGTTCTCTCTTGGCTGACCAGTGCATGCTCCTAGCTTCAGGTTTCAGCCTAAATACCACTTCTTTTCCTGCCACTTGCCTTTCACATCCTTGCAACTGGTTACTAATGTTTGTCATTTAAACTGTTACTTCAAAAGGACAGTTGGCATGTTATACAGTAGTTTAGACCTCAAATTTCATCACAGTGATGGGAAGGCGACATCCCCTTACACTTCACCCTACTGCTTAACACTAACTCTTCATGCAGCACAGTAAGAAGTTGCTGAATTTGAAATATTTTTTGAATTGCTGAAATATGTTGAATTTGTTCAGGGTAGGGTGACCTTCTGTATTATAGACCTTATTTAGATGAAACTTTTTAGCAAGTTTTCTGGTGGAAAGCAGACCTGGGAGAAACAAAAACACTGCACACCAGTGAGATCCAAAGACATCAGACTGGCCAGGGGAAGGTTTAGCGACCCTGTGTAGAAACAGTCTGAATGCAGTGCTCTGGTCTGCTGTACTGTATGGTCAGCTGTATTTACTTCACATTGCTTGTACCACAAAGGCTAGGACCAAACCCCCATTTTAAATACAGTAAATGTTGAATGACGCCTTCCTTCAAATAGTGTTTTGGTTTTCGGTCATTCTTTTAAAATTTGAGCCAAGGATGTAGCTCAGTGATACAAACGCCTGCCTGGCAAGCACAAGGTTCTGAGTTCAGTTCCTGGTACAAAAAAAAAGTTGAGTCATTCTTCCATCAGCAGATCAGCTCAGGAAGGTTACTAAACACATACAGGGTTTGGCAGATCCATATGACTGAAGCAAACTTAAATTCAAGTAAGAGCCATCAGAGACGGGATTATTTTCCAAATCTCAAATCTTCACAACAAAGGTGTTAATAGTAAGTTCTAGGTCAAGAGGCTCCATTGCAGAATTTGACAGAAAATGCAAGTTTATATTTAATAAATGGGGTTGATAAGCTGCAAAGTGGAGAACAGCTGTCCCCTTGGCAAAAACACTTCAGCCTTCTTAAAAGGGTGACTGAGGGATAGACGTGCACACCTGACCAAGCAGTAAGTTACGAAGTTGCCTGCAATTTCAACTTTTGCCATCAAAGCCCTGGACCTTTACTTTTCTGAGGTCTCACTTAGTTGCCAAAGGTGAGATCTTAAAATACCCAATAGGTTCCTGAGGTCAGTGGAGCCCTTCAGTGTGTTAAGTAATGAATGGGCAAACAGTGGCTGGGGCATGACTTACGCTTTTTGGCTCTGAGTGTGGATCCATCAGCACCTCCGACTCTGGGACCTTGGACCTGACACGTCAGCCCTTTGGTGAAGTCTCACTTGTTCACTGGCAGGAAGTTAAGTTCCATGAACTTCTTTGCTGCTGTCTCTGAGAAAAAACGGAGCAGTCCTTGAAGAACTGAAGATGTTCCGCTTTTCTGTGTACTCCTTGCCTCTGACACTTCCGCTGGGTTCCTGAAGCCTCTGCTGAAGCCACTTTTGGCACCTTGCCCCAGAGACTGGGGTCAGGACCTGGTACAGAGGAGCACCCTTCCTCTGGGAAGGCTCCAAACTGTGTGTCCAACTATATCTTCAGTATAAACAAAGTCTAAATTTTACTCCAGGTGATATGGCCCTGGTGCCTTTTCAAAGTATTCAATGCTATTTCTGTAGGAACTTGAAAGTAACTGGAGCCAAATAATGAATACTTCCAAAATAAAGTCTTCTGAATCTAAGCCTCTGAACGTGATGAGGACTTTAGGTTGTTTTTAGTTCATATTCTGGGTCTACTGTAGTCCTGAACTTCATGTGTTACTACAGTTAAAGCTCAGACCTCCGAAGTGTTAACATTAAAGCTGCCTATCATATTTTCTTTAACAAGTGGGGAAAGGACAGACAACTTCTCAGGTAAAAAACATAGTTTGTTTTAAGTTACTGAGAAATTAGGGAAACCACACCTTTCATAATAGCACCAAAATATAAAATACTTAGGAATCAATCTAACACAGGAATCAATCTAACAAAGGAAGTAAAAGATCTCTACACTGAAAACTACAGTACTCTGAAAAAGGAGATTGAAGAGAATATCAGACAATGGAAAGACAGCCCTTGCTTTTGGGGAGGAAAAATCAACATAGTGAAATGGCCATACTCCCCTAATTATTACACAGGTTTACCTGATCAAAATACCATTGGTATACCTTACAGAACTAGGGAAAACATTGCTAAAATTCATTTGGAACCAAAAGAGACTGAGACTAGCAAAGGCAATTCTGGGCAACAAAGGCAAGGCAAGAGACATCACAATCATTGACTTGAAATTATACTGCAAAGCTTTTGTGATAAAAACAGCATGGCATTAGCAAAAAACCAGATCCAAGGATCACTGGAACAGATTAGAAAATGCAGAAACAACTCCAAACACACTCAGCCACCTTATCTTTGACTAAGGGGCCAAACGTTTATTGGAAGAAAGAGAACCTCTTTAAGAAATGGTGCTGGAAAAGCTGGCTTTCCACATGCTGAAGATTAAAACTAGAACCGTATCTTTTACCATGCACTAAACTAAAGTTAAAATAAATACAGATCTAAATATTAAAACAGAAACACTAAATCTGCTGGAAGAGTAAATAGGTAGAACTCTAGAAGACACAGTGCAGCCAAAGCCTTTATGAACAAAACTCTGATTGCATGGGAAATATTAGAAAGAATCAAGAACTAGGGTCTCATAAAAGGCTTTTGCACAGCAAAAGAAATCACCAACAGAGTGAGAAGACACACCACGGAGTCAGAAAACATCTTAGCCAGTTGTTCTTCAGACAAAGGACTAATATCTAGAATACAGAAAGAACTGAAAAAAATCAGTCCCCCCAAATTTAAGACCCAATCCAAAAATGGGCATGTGAAATGAATAGACACTTCTCAGAAGTAGAAATGGTACATAAATATATGGAAAAAGGTTCAACATCACTGATCATTCAAGAGATGCAAATTAAAACAATGCTGAGATTCCACCTCACTTTGCAAAGAATGGCTATTGTCAATAAACCAGTAACAAATGCTGGCAGGGCTGTTGAGAAAAAGGAACCCTTCTCCACTGCTGGTGGGAGTGCAGACTGGTGTAACCACTGTGGCAATCAGTGTGGAGATTCCTCTAAAAACTAAAACTAGAGTTTCCATTTGACACAGCTATTTCCCTTCTTGGTATTTTCTCAAAAGAATTAAAAGCTTTACACTACAACAGTATATGTGCATCGATGTTTATAGCAACACATGTTTATAGCTAAATCTTGGAAACAATCCAAATGCCCACCAATGTATGAATAGATAAAAAAAGATGTGTTTTTTTATACAGTGGAGTACTACTCAGTCTTAAAGAAGGATAAACTTAAGACATTTATAGTTTGATGGGTGCACCTTGAGACCATACTCTTTTTTTTTTGGTTTTTCTCCGGTATCGGGAACCGAACTCACGACCTTGCGCTTGCCAGGCAGGCGCTTTTGCCACTGAGCTAAATCCCCAGGCCCCTTGAGACCATACTCTTAAGTGAAATAAATCAGACACATATGCATAAATGTTACACTGTTTTTCTGGTGTGAGGAACTGAAAGTGTATGTAAGAACTAAACTATAAAACAGATATTGTGAAATAGGAAGAAACTGTTCATAAGGTGAATGGGGTGAGAGTGGAGGAAAAAAGGGAAAAGAAAAAATGGATAAAATAGAAACAAAGTCTTATAAATAAGGAGGGGAAGAGGGATTGAGAGGGGAGGGTAATGGGAGAAAAACAAAGAACTAAGATATATCATGTACAAGTACAAGTTCCCTATGGTGAATGTGATCGTTATGTGTATATAAACTGCATCAATATACTTAATAAAATTTTAAAAACCAAAAAATAGTTTATTTTTCCAGAATTTGATTTTTGTGAAAATTTGATACAAGACCTACACCTCAACTCAGAATTCAGGACCCTGTGAACAGCCCTTGTGCTATGTTGGTTCAGCATCCCCCAGTCTACAGAACTGTACGGCTCTCTCTTCTACAGTTACTGTGTGCTTAAGCTAGACCTATTGCACAAATAAGGGTCCCCAAGAAGGACAACGTTTTGAATTGCATAGCAGTTGTATGCCCTGAGAATTCAACATAACAGAATTTCCAAGTAAGTAAATTCATCAAAGAATGTCCCTGTAAAGAAATATCTTATTTATAAAGCCATGAGCCATGATAAAAATAGTGAATATTTTAATTTTTAAAAATTATAGTAAAAGTCATATCGCCATTTATCCTCCTCAAAGCACCCTTCCCCCACTTTGAACACGCTCATCCTATCATTCTTGTCACTTTTTCAAGCAATTCTGGAAGTCCTCGTTTTCATCTTTAGTTATGCCTTTATAGCTGCATAGATTCTACGTCCTGGGTCTTTAGTTATGTCTTTATAGCTGCATATGTCTTTAGTTACGCCTTTATAGCTGCATAGACTCTATGTCCTGAGTCTATTCAAAACATTTACCTTTGGTGGTCCTCTTGGTTTTGTGGAACAGCCTGAAGACAGCGCCAGACCAGGTGAGCAAGGTGGATGTGGACGACGAGGCTGACACTGCCGGACGCCGTCCTGCAGCAGCATTTGTTGTATTTTTGACCGCACCTCCTACACACTTCAGAGCTGCTTCAGAAAGTTGTAAGAACCATGAGATGTGTGTTTAAAGCAAAGGGGGTATTAATGGCAGTGTGTCATTTACTACAATACATTTTTTAAAATGTAAAGATTCACTGTATACTATGATCACACCTCAAAGTTATCACTCACCTGGAAATGAGGTGTACATTTAGTCATTCAAATTACAAGATACAAGCGGGGTGTGCTGATACTGTCCTGCAGTTTTAGCTTATACTGTATGAAATATTGAACCTAGAATTTTGGAGATGGTGGTTGTCAGTAATGGGGTGAAGGGGTGTGCTTAAGCTAGACTCCCGCCGAGCCCGCTCTGTCCACATGGGAGTCAGGTTGCCCCAGACCTTGAAAGTGGGCCGCTGGAATGTTTCCCAAGTCTAACCATGTGTTTAGAAAAGTTCTACAACATTTGCAGACAATCCTACAAGACATCAGGACATCTACATGGAATTTTGTAGCATGATAGCAGCTGCAATGGAGACCTTTAACAACAGATTTTTACACTTCTGTAAGATGGAGAAATCCTGTGTTTTCTCACTTCCTTAGATAGAACCAAATTTAAAAAACTTGGATCCTTCTGGCTTACACTGGTTAGACTTTGAAAATCTGGAAATGGAGCTACTGGAATTTCAAGAAAGCTCTATCTAGAAAATTAAGTTCTATGACTTGTGTGCAACACTTGAGAAGACAGAGTATAACAGGAGGAAAAAGGAGGGCACAGTTGGTAGTTCTGAAAATTAAATCTATAGAGTGTGGAATTCTTTGCCAAATAATTTTAAATCAATGAAAGTTTTTTTTTTTTAATTATGTTTGGATCACTTATGCTTGGTCTCTAAAGTGTTTAGCATCACTGCCCTAGATCCAGCCAGCTCCAAAAAGCCCACCTATGAGTGCACGAGGCTCTGGGGAAATATGTAGATGCAAGTCAAAACAAGGCCCAAAGCAAAGTGGCCAAATGACCATGGACGAAAACCTCTGAAACCAGAAGCCAAAGAAAACTTTTGCCCCCTTTCTTCTGTGGCAGTGATGGAAAGACGACTAACAGGTAATTTTCAGATACCCCATGGACTGTGCTGTTGGATACAGAAGGATTAGCCTAGCTCTGAAGAGCTCAAGGACACTGAGCAGAGAGCCCGCAGCTCACTACACGCCGAGACGGAGCAGCCCCTCCATAGGTGCAGAGTGCCTGTTGCCCCATGGGTTTCCAGGACGACTTGAGGCTCTATGTGAGGAGAGCGCTGTGAGGCAGCGGGCACACTGCCGAGCACCCAGCCCTGTGCAGTGCTTCTCACACTGCACTCATCAACAGAATCCCCTGGAGAGCTTTTTAAACAGTCATCATTTCCCAAGCTTGCTTCAGACTCTTTGGACGACAGGATCCAAATGAAACTGGTTTCTTCTAGTTCCAAGGTCCAGTGATTCTAGAATATTTGGATAGTTTTAAGCATTCACTATTACTGTATTATTAGAACACAACAGGAAGAAGTGGTTTACATCCTTAATTTAGTTTTCATACAAGTCTTTAAAAAATACATATATATGCCCATGAATATAATTTTATGAAATAAAATTAGGAACACTAAAAAATAATATAAATACAGCACAAGATTAAAACATCATATGGTTTATGACAAATAAATGATTATAGTACAACATTACTTCCTTTTTAAAAGAATACCTATGATATAAATGGCCTTGCTTTTAGTATTCAGCGATAACCATAAGTTCTTTTTCTTTTTTAGAGGAAAAAAAATAGGTTTCTGTTAATTTTGAATGCATTTTATGAATAAGGAAAGATGGATACACACAAATCTGGGATACAAAAGGCAGCTGCTGGTTGATAAAGACCCATGAGGACCAGCAGGTCGGTTATTTTCTACCGAGTTACCGGACACAACATCAGACTTTCACTGGTAAAAACCCAGTGTTTGCAGCAATCAGAAAAAAGAACAATGTAGTTTAAAATACTCAACAATCATTTCTTGTATAACTTAGATTTGTTCCATACACTGAGTACATTAAATATTTTAAATAATTGACTGTTTACACTGAAGAACGTCACTGATCAATGAAACTCCCTTAGTCTCAGCAGTAGTTCCACAGTTCCCCAGCAGGTGGCAGATGTGCTGTCACATTTTCATCTTCCTTTTCACACCAGCCGGTGCTAGAGCTCATCGTGTGCCAACACTGTAGGGAAGGAAAGTTGTTTTAGTTCTTGAAATCTTAAATATAAAATTAGCTTAAATGTCACCAAGGTAATGGGCTATATAAAAAACAGGTATTGACCTTTTTGTTGGGTAGCTCAGCGCTTCCATGCTTCACTATACTGACATGAGAGTAGCTCTTTGTACATTTTGTTGTCCATTACACTGTACCATAATTATTTGCCTTTTTATTCACCTACAATGTGAGCTCTTATGAGTCTACGAGACAAGGACTACATCTTGTTAATCTGCTATCTCTAGGTCCAGACAGGCCCACAAATATCATTTTATGAAGTAAAATCAGAAACAATTAAACAAGAATACAAATATAGGATAAGATTTAAAACTTCATATAGTTTAAGGTAAATAATTACAGATGGAGGCCTAAAATAATACTACAGATCTAGTAGATTATTCAACATATACATAGTACCTGTTGCTCTAATGGAAACACCAAGAACAGAGACATATACTGTCCTCTCAGATGAGAAGACAGAGCATTCAGACACAGACGTAAGTACCACACAAAGCAAGCCTCTCAAGGCCCAACGTGAGATCCTCTCCTGTACCGTTAAGCGGTCCCACTGGACTACTTTAAGGGCATTGAGAACTGAAAATGACAATTTCAAGTAGATATTAATTAAAATACAACTTAAAAACATCCTGCTTTCCCAGTTCAAAATGTAGATGATTTGTTTCTTCATTAAATTCCACTGGAAAGATAATGAATGCAAACGGGAATAACATCATGAGGCCAGGGAAGTGGCTGTGCAACACTGTTGGGGCAGAGTGATTAACGAATTCTAGGGATGATGCATAAGCAATGTCTTCCCAGCGTCCCCAGCTGAGGCGGGCCTTCGCTGAGGCAGGGCCGAGGGAGCCCCCAACAGGGCACCGGCATCGGGCAGGCAGGGAAGCGCTGAGCTGAAGGAACGCCGCGAGCAGCCTGTGCCTGGCGGCCCCCCATTCTCGCTCTTCCGCACCACACAGAGAGACAGACCCTAGTATTTACTCCAAGATAAAAAGAAGAGGCCTTTCTTGAAAGAAAATGGGGACTGGGTAAGGGAAAGGAAGAGAGGGAGAGGAAAAGGGGGGCTGGGGAGAGAGGAGGGGAGAGAGATTTTTACGTGGATGTCGGTGCTCGTACGTTCCTCCTGGGGCTCTGGGGTTGTGTGTGGGATGGGACTTGATGTGTTTCCTGACCATACACCTGTTCCGAAGCCCACTAGCTGTACACTATTGCCGCAGACCTGGGGCTACTGATTAATTCTCTGTTCAGGGAAGAAGCCGACTGGAGAAACAAGCATTTACATCAAAGCAGGGAAACTCATACTAGCTACCCCTTTGGGTCAGTTTAATCTTCCCTTCATAAACATGTACAAGCAGCCAAGAACCTCCAGGTGTTCGGTAACAGAAGGAAAAAGAACCGAGATGAACCCACAAAACAGCTCACATTGGGGAACACTGGGGAAACAAGGTAGCCAAGAGAACCAAGAAATACTTTATAACTCTAATTAGTATTTTCAAGAGGTATCTGAAAGGTCAGCTGGGCACGCTCGTAATCCCAGCACTCTGGAGGCAGAGGCAGGTGGACTGCGGTGAGTTTAAGGCCATCCTGGGCAACATAGCAACTTTAAGGCCAGCCTGAACTACACTGTGAGACCTTGTCTCATAAAACCAGAAAGAGGTACTTGAAAGGTCCGTGAATTTGTAGAACAAGAATAAAACAAATCAAAAGGAAGACAGTAAAAAAAAGTTATAAATTAAGAAGTATTAACCCTTCTTTAAAAATTTAATAGAAGAGCTGAAGATAAAAATTTTTTCCAACACAGATGGAAGGAAAACTATACAAGAGAATATGCAAATATAAAATGTATAGAAGAATTAGGAAAACAATTCCACTTACTACAGCATAAAAAATTGGTGATAAAATTACCTAAGAAGGCCAAACACTTGTGCAATGAAAACTGCAAAATAATTGCTGAAAGAAGACAAAAACAAATGCAAAGACATAAACTGAGTGTGATGGCACAGTCCTGTAATCAAAGCACTCGGGGAGGCTGAGGCAAGAGGATCTCAAGTTTGAGCCCAGCTTGTGAGACTGTCTCAAAATGAAAAAATAACAAATAACAAAGGGACTAGAGATGTAGTTCAGTGCTCATGGAAGGAGGGACTTCATATTGTTATGATGTCTCTATTACTCAAAGCAATCTACTGATCTAATGTAACTCCTATCAAAATCCTGAAGGTAATTTTCTATAGAAAAAGAAAATAATTCATCCTAAAATTTATATGGACACTTAAGGGACTCTGAAAAGAATTTTGAAAAAGAACAAAGTCGGAGGACTCACATTTCCTGATTCCCATAGAACAAAGGTACAGTATCCAAAACATGGTCCTAGTACAAAGCAGACAGACCAATGGAACAGAGCCCAGAAATAAACCTGTGAATATATGGTCAAGTCTCCCTGAGGAAATGACAATTTCTTCAGCAAATGGTGACGAGAAAACTGGATGTCCACATGTAAAAAGAATGAAGTTTTTTTTTTTTCTTAGTCTTTATACAAAAACTAACTCAAAATGAGCGAAAGATCTAAATGTAAGACCTAGAACTATAAAACTACAGGAAAACATGCATAGCACAAGCAGCAACAACAACAAAAAGAGGCTATATTGATCCTAAACTTTAGCTATGAAAGAACACAACGGAGTGGAAAGGCACCCTACCAAAACGGGAGAATATATAAAGAACATGTATAATTCAACAACAAAAAATCAAATAGCGGGATTAAAAACAGGCCAAGATTTTAATAGATCTTTCTTCAGAGGTGACATGTAAATGGTCCATAAGTATATGGAAAGATGTTCAACATCACTGATCATCAGAAAAATGCAAACCAAGACCATGAGATTGTCATCTCAGATCCACTGGGATGGGAGCCATAAAAAAACAAACCAAACCAAACCAAACCAAACCAAACAGTATACCTGGGCATGGTGGTACATGCCTGTGATTCAGAGTACTCTGGGAGGCTGAGGCCAAGGACATTACAAGGTTGGGCCCAGTCCAGCTGGGCAATTTAAGGACCAAGCAAGACCCTCTCTCAAAATAAAAAGGGGTGGGAGTACACAGCACAGTGCACTGGCCACACACTTATGGAAATTCTGACAGTCATTTGGTGACTTCACTAAAAATGAGTCTAATGTATTCTTATCTCATTAATGCAACGCATGGTTAAGGCATCACCGCAAGGACAATGACTTACTTGTACTTTTCTTCTTATTTTCAAGATGATCTAATAGTTGCCGTATCTCTGTATCATATTCCACCCATTCTGGAATAATCCTGGCAGCAGCTTTTAGCTTGGGTTCTTTGGTTTTGGGATTATTGCACTAAAAGATTAAATAAATTTTGTTAGTGAAAAACCATGCTCCAGCAAATGAAAAGGAAATACTTGAGGATTCCACTGTACTACTAGGGCAAAACAAAACAAAACAAAACAAAAAACCAAAACAGAACCCTACTAAGCTTTTAAAGTTCCACAAGTTTAATAATAAAAAAGTGAAATGACAAATCACAACTTCTACAAATAATTGCTTAATACCAGTACTTCAATCAAAAATTATAAAATTATTGAAAGGCTGTTTGATGGTGCATAAAAAGTATGCTGAACAATTCTACACAATGCTTTGACAAAGAAGATTTAATTCTATTTCTTTTTTTTGAAACAGGGTCTCACCATGTAGTTCAGGACAGCCTTCAGTTCACTATGTAGCACAGCTGGCCTAAAACTTGAGGTGATCCTCCTGCCTCAGCCTCCCAAATGCTGGGATTATACGTGTGGGCCACCATACCAGGCCTCTATCTCCATTCCATAAAAGGAGCCTGACAGACTACTCTGCTTTATAGGTGCACTGAAGAACACAGGAAGTGGAAGGTCAGTTCCTCGGATTCCAACTCCACACATACTAGCAGTAAAACCTGCACATATTACTTTGTGGGGGCAAGGGTATGTTTTAGTTTTTTCCTCTGAAAAAAAAACTGAACACAATCAGCAATATTTAGTCATTTTAAACTACTTGGTCTCAGGTTTGGGAAATTAACTAACTGTGCAAAGGCAAACACTATAGGACGAACTGATAAGGACCTGATGCTGGATGTACCCGAAGGCACCACTGACAGGATTTGCTGAGGTGCTGGATGTGAGCTGTCAGGAAAGAGGTACCAAAGGTCTCCTCAGTACCTTTGGTCTGAGCAATGTAAAAATGTGGGTGCCATTTATTGAGACGGAAAAGACAACGGGGGAACACAGAACTTCACCAAGTACTCCCCGCCTTCACACCAGGCAAGCACTCCAGCAGGGGGCACTGGGCCCAGGGAGACAATGCTGAGCTATAGCTTTGGCCCTTCTTAAAATTTACTTTTAGATTTTAGACCAGACTCTCATTAAGTTGCCTGGGCTGGCCTCAAACTTGCAGTTCTCTCATATCCGCCTGCCATTAGCTGGGGTCACGGGCACGCACCACTGACCCAGCGTCACCACGTTATGAAGGCAGCCCATCTGTGTTTACAGGGCATCAATACAGAAAGCGTCCTGAAGCTCCTTCCTATGTCACATTTTCTCCATCTGCTCTGTCCTACTGCTTTAAGGGAAAGCTATCAGTTATGAGCCATGAGGCTATATTCGCCAAGTATTTCCAGTGAACTCCACTGTGGACCCCCCAGTGATATCTCTGTAAAGTCAGTGAAAAAAACAGGATTTTCTTCACAGATGTTTTCTATAAAGATTTTGAGAATTATTTTCTCTTTTTAGTTGTCACAAACTATTAAAACAGAACATGTTTTTTGTACTACTGTTTTTTTTGTACTGTGTGTGTGTGTGTGTGTCTGTTTACTGATGCTATGATCTTTTTTTGCGGTTCGTAAGGGGGCAACATGCCTCACATGGGAGCTTTTGGAGTCTAGAGATTTTAGCTGTCATGATAGACGGGTGGTGGGGTGCTACTGCCATCTAGTGGTCAATGGGGGAATCTCCCACAAGGAACAGAACAGCCCTCACAACAGAAATAAATACCCAGGGCCAAATGGCAAGGCTGAAAAAGCTTCACTGAAACCGAGAGTCGTGACAGCAGCATGACATTCGTAAACACTTTCATGCCTACCTTCAACGCCATTAATCATATTCTTTTCGTACCTTTTAGGCCATTCTTGGGATTTGTCTCTATTCCCGTAACTTTTCTCTAAAAGAGGCTGACCAAGAATAACATGTTTCTTCGTTATTTGTTTCTGAGGAGGGATGGTTTGGAAGAACACCAAACTTCATGCATCCCGCTCTCTTCTGAATAGCACTATTTCTCGGAGGTATTTTCATCCCAAACTGAAATTTCTCAGTTCCTCTTACAGGTTGGTTGGGTGACAGGGCCAACTCCTACCAAGAGCCCAGGTTTTAGGACTCAGGATGCATTCTCTGCACTCCTACTTCTCTTTCCTCCAGAATAGCACTATCCAAGACAGATAGGACTGAACTGCTTACATAATTAAAAAATTCCTAGCAGTCACTTATAAGAATGTAAAAGGACTAGATAAAATATGTTTTCTACCTTACTGACATGAAATCAATACAAAAATTAGTAATGGGATATTTTTACATTCTTTTCATTGTACTGAGCCTTCAAAAATCCAATGTGTGTTTTATACCTTACAGCACATCTCAGCTCCCACTAGCAACACTGTAAGTGCTCCAAAGCCACGTGTGGCAAGGGGTCCTCTACTGGAAGGGACAGCTCTAGATGAACAGAGACGGAGACAGGAAGTGAGGGGTGAGAAGTCAAGGAGCAAGTGGGCTCCGAGTCACGATGCATAGGGAAACTCCTCACTAATGGATTCGCACTTAGGCTGCCTATGAGATTTGTTACAGCAGCTTGTGTTAACTTAGGTACTAAATAAAGATCCCAGGGACATCTGTAATACTGCTGTGAGTCACACCCTATGTGTTACAACATAATCTTAACATTTTAATAATGTGCAGTCAAGTTCTTGATCTCTCTCTATAAAATTCTCTGCTTCCCTCTTAACAATGTCATTTTATTTGCTTCTACTACATTCTATCAGCTACAGCTGCCTCCTACTGTCTTGGCATGTTACTTTTTAAAAATATACACCTACCTAGGTAAGTGGCTCTATGTTTTTATGGTCTTGCCTTATTTTGTTCAAAATTGTATAAATTTCTAACATTTGCTAGTTTATTCTTCGAAGAAGATCTTACAATTATTCTATACTTAACTTAGCACATTAAAATAATATAGGCAGAAAAGAATTATATTATATTGTGGCTATTAAAGACAATGTAGTAGTCAGGCATGGTGCATGTCTGTATTCCCAGTCTCGGGAGACTGAGGCAGGAGGATTACTGTGAGCTCAAGGGCAGCCTGGGCTATGCAGTGAGTTTAAGGCCAACCTGAATGACACAGTGAGACCCTATCTTAAAAAAAGACAATAGAGTTATAGAATTTAAGTTCTAGACAGTTGGAAAATTAGTTTGCAATCTTTTATGTTTAGGAGAAATACAATGGAGAGAAAAAAAAAGAAATACAATGGAGAGGATAGTTAAGCTACTTATGATGAAATTTAAGAAAAATGATCTTTAAATAATACAAAAGGAAAAAAATTGACATGTAGGATACCTAGACAAAATTAACTTTTATTCTGGGAAAGTATTGGCAGGAGAATTAAAACTGAAGATGATAAGGCTGATCCATGAACATTTTCAGCCAACTCATTGTCTTCTTTTCAAAATACCTTGGGAGGATGAGATTTATTATAGTGTTATGGTTTGTGTCTTCATGTCCCTCCAAAGCCTCATGTACTTTTAGACAGGCCTTTTTCAGAAGCGGCTGAATCTAAGGTTTGTGACTGACTTGTAGTGCAATGTTGGGACTAAAGGTTAAGGCTGGTTGATTCCTGGATCAGTCCACTGACTGGACTGGCACTGCCCTAATCCCAGCAGCCTGGGTGGAGTATAAAAGGGGCAGAAAGACGCTGGTAAGGTTTGGTTGTTAGTTTTTGCTGTCTTCTGCTGCCATGGACTGTTTCCCTTTTGCAATGCCCTTCTGCTAAGCCACTCTGCCTTGGACCCAGCCAGTTATGGACTGAAACCTCCACAAACTGTGAGCTAAATAAACCTTTACCCCTTTAACTTTGGGTGTTGGGTATTTTGTCTTAGCAACAAAAGAAAAGTAATTAAGATACATAGCAAATCCAAGATTCTTATTCTAAGAAAAGTCTGCCTGTAAATTTAGTTTGCCCTAGGCTGGCACCTGAAAATTTAGTTCTCAGGACAGGTCTCATCATCTTGTTAGAGTGACTGGCTGTGCCTAAAATGTTTTTTACAAAAGTGGCTTATGCTAAGAACCTGCACTTCTTCTAAGAGTTGGGAATCTGATATATGCCACATAGAAAGTGCTTACATGGTGACCAGTCCCCCATAAAAACTACGGGCCTTGGGTTTCTAATAAGCTTTTTTGGTAGCAACACTTCACATGTGGAATTTCCATTTACCTGAGGAACTGTTTGTTGTGTGTGACTTCATAGAAAGAGGACATTTGTCATCTTTTTTTTTTTTGACAGTGTCTCACTATGTAGTTCAGGCTGGTCTTAAACTCACGGCAATCCTGCCTCAGCCTCCCAAGTGCTGGGACTACAGGCGTGCGCCACCACACCTGGTGACACTTGTGATCGTGCACCCGATTTTCTCTTCACCCCATGTGCTTTCTCTCTTCGTTCGCTTTGCTTTGAACCCTTTCACTGCAATAACCCATAGCCATGAGTGCAAGTATATTCTGTACCATGTGAATCTTCCTCATCAATCAGCAAACCCAAAAGGGTGGTCTCAGGGGTCCCAAGCACACTCTTCTACTTGCCAACTTAAGTAACACTAATGTGTGTGCCACTTTATTTGTAAGACAGAAAAGATTTCTGTTTGAACATTTCCACATCAGGTTAGCAGAAAAGGTTTGCTGGAATATTTTCACAACTGGTTATTTGCAAATGAAAACACTCACCAGATCAATTGTTTTGGCTCTTTGTTTGGATTCATCATCACACCAGGTCTCACACCACAGCCAGTCTTGAGGAAGGGACTTAATGGCCACTTGGTAAATCATATCATTGGGAAGATCCTATAGGAAAATTTACACATAGAGGTACAGCTGTTAGAGAGAAAGAAACTGAAGATATCATTTAGACTGCAAACAGATCAAAAAAGCATATGTAAACTTCAGGTATCCTCACATTTTTAAGTTTTGGATACTTAATTCAATCCAACACTCTTGTGTCTTATGTCATGAATGAACTCAACAATGGAAGCACCCATACCTCCCAAGGCTGCAGCCCTTGAATCATGGATAAAGAAGCCCAGGAGCCCTCTACTCCGTGCTCCCCAGTGTGCAGCCTCACTGCCTCTTACCTGCCTCGATTCTCAAGGATTAGCGCTCAGCTCTGCCTGCTGTTACTGTTTATGCTGGTTACCACAACACTGCCCAGACTATGAGGTGACCTTCCACTATCTTGTTGGAAACAGTGTTTAATGAGTATTTTCACATTCCGGCATGCTCAGGGTTTTCTATGCAAAGACTGATGACATATGGGTTCAAGGATGTTTGACAAATGAACCTAGGAAATTAGAGATCTCTGGAGAGAGCTTTCCCAGCTATAATGCATATTCCAGGTGTTGTAAAGCTCTTCTCCCACATAAATTTACATTCCAGAACAAAAGAGTGAGCTCCCTCTCATCCAGAAGCATGCAGGGTACTTGCAGGAGCTGCCTTGTCTATGCTCTAGGATTTATCATTTTAGGGTTCTTCTCTCAACATTCCTATTAAGCATCACACAAGATGTCCTGGCAAATGCAATAAAATAAGAAAAGGAAACAAAACGTATACAGATGGGGAAAAGGGAATAACAATGTTGTTTGCAAGTAATGAGATTATGTCAAAAATCCCAAGAACTGATGAAAAACTCTGGGAATGAAGAAGCAATTATTGAAAGGTTACAGGATAAAAAATTAACCAATTCCTTTTATATGCGATTTCTCCCAGCCACTTGTTCCCATATCACAGATCAAACTTCTGTAAGTTCAATTTTATAGCCTCACACTCACCACTCCAACTCATTCCGTGAGTACTCAGATAGCAATATTCTTAGACCTTATGGGACCTCCAATGAACTGATTCTACTAGTACCTTATTATCCCTGGATTCTTGATGTCTTTACTCTCAGCTATTTCCTTGAATACACTCTCAACTGTCTTACTCTTGTCTCACTTAGTTGTACTTTCTTAGAAAAGTCACTGTCCTGGTTAAATGTAAATCTCTGCATCTACACCCATGCAACTCACCATGGCTGTGACACACACATACAATGCAAAGTGATTTCTTTCTGACCTCATGAACATGTTAGAAAATTAGGTACCTGAGTCCATTGTTTTCACTTGTACTTTCTTATGTGATTATTTATACACTTATATCCATCCCCCAACCTTGTGTAACCAATAACCTATTTTCTATCAGTATCGATTTATCTAGTCTAGACACACAGAAATGAAATCATACATCCTAAGACTTTTGTATCTGGTTTCTTTCACTTAGCACCATGTTTTTAAGGTTCATGAATGTTATAACATGTAATGGTACTTGAATCCTTTTTATTGCCAAATAATATTCCAGTGTATGGATACTGAACATTTTATAAATCCAGCCTCCTGCTTACACTGGTGGCATATCTTGGGATTATTCATGTGATGTTGGTTTTGTGGCATGTACAATGCAAGAGCTGTGGGGTCATGAGGGTTCCACTCGGAAATGGCAAAGGCGATCCCAGAGGTGTGCACCAGGTGGGCCTTGGAATCCTTGCCCTCTACTCAAGTGGGGTATTTGGCCCTGATGAAGCAGATCAGCAGGCCAAGCAGGGCCACAAGGATGGTGTTGACATATATGGTTTTCACAGGTGCAAGTCCTGAGGCAACTCCAGTAGTGAATTGTCCAACAATTTTGTATTATTAGTCATTTGATGTTGCTCAGACAAAATGCATGACATACATAATTTAGAGGAGAAAGGGTTTATTTTTGCTCACAATTTCAATGATTTCAGTTCCTGGTTAGCTGACTCTAAGGCTCAAACATCATGGAAAAGGGGCATAGTGGGGGAAAGCTGCCAACCTTGTGGCAGCAGGAAGTAGAGATCAAAGGAGAGAGAGGGCAAGGAGCCAGGGACAACAATATTCTTCAGGTTATGCTCCCAGTGATCTACTCACTTCAACCAGGTCCCACCTTTTACCTGTACCTTCAGCTAGGAACTCATCAAAGGGTTGACCCACTGATGAGGTTAGTGCCCCCATAAGTGAGTCCCTTCTGATCCTGCCCCCAATATGAGATTTTAGGGGATACTTCACATTTAAACCATAACTATATCCAAGAAACCAATGCCTAGTCTACAGTCAGAAAGAGTTACAGCTAAGTTTCTTTAATAAAGGTTTTATAGTTTTGTTTCTTACATTTAAGTCTTTTTTTTCTTTCCTTTTTTTTGGTACCAGGAATCGAACTCATGACCTCAGGCTTCCCAGGCAAGTGCTTACGCCACTGAGCTATATCCCCAGTCCTACATTTAGTTTTTGAACAATTTTGAGTTATTTTTTATTTTGTGAGACAGGGGTAAAACTCAATTCTTCATATGTAGATATACTCTTGTTCTGGATATTTAGTAAAAAAGATTCTTTCCCTATTAAATATCTTGGCATGCTTGTCAAAAATCAAATGACCATAGGGGCATATATTGATTTGGTTGGTTGATTCCAAGTTTGGGCATTTATGAATAAATCTACTATAAACATTTAGCTTCATTTTTTGAATTGTCCTATTATTGTTTGTGTTTCCCTGATGATATATGATTTAGAGCATATGAAAATATATGCTCTACATATGTCCTTTGGTGAGGTGTGAGGTCTCTGGCACACTTTTAATTGTACTATTTTATTGTTTAGTGTTTTTATTCTGGTTAACAGTGTGTTATCAGTTGTATCTTTTGGATTTTTTTGCAAAAAAATCTTGTCTTTTCTTCATACCAAATTTTACATGGCAGAAGTTTTTTATTTCAATGAGTTCAAAAATATGAGTTACATCTTCCCTCAAACTTGCTTTTGGTATTGTACCTAAAAAGCCATTGCTAAATGGAAGTTCATCTCTTTTCTTCTATGTTATTTATAAGGAGTTTCATAGTTTTGCACTTTTATATTTAGGGCCAAGATCTACTTCTAGTTAATATTTGTGAAGGATCTAGGTTCTAAGACATTATTTTTACTTTTTGTATGTATAATAATACCCACTCGTTTGTAAGAGAAAGGTAGCATTCATTCAAAAGACTATCTTTGCTCTGTTGCATTGCCTTTGCTCCTCTGTCAAAGATCAATTGACTATTTTTGTATGGGTCTATTTCTGGGCTCTTTATTTTGTTTTAATGATCTATTTGTATATTCTTTTGCTAATAATACATGGTCTTATAGCTTCATAGTAAGACTTTTTAATCTAGTAGTATTAGTCTTATGATTTTGCTGTTCATTATTGTGTTGGCTATTTTGAGTTTTCTCTAAAAAAGAAAATCAGCATCAGTCATGATCCACAAAGCAGCTTGCTCAGACCTTTAGGTATTAAATATATAGGCTGAGTTGGAAACAACTGAGATCTTAATGAGATTGAGCCTTTCTGTTCATGGATATGGAACAACTCAACATTTGCTTTTTTTGTTTTCTTTTCTTTTTTCTTTTTGAGACAAAGACTCACTATGCAGTTTAGGCCAGTCTTGAGCTCACTTTGTAGCTCAGGCTGGTCTTGAACTCACAACAATCCTCCTGCCTGAGCCTCCCAAGTGCTAGGATTATAGGTATGCGCCACAATACTTGCTTATTTCTTCCTGGATTTCTTTTGTCAAACTTTTGTAGTTTTCCTCATTGAGTGCTTATAGCTGTTAGATTCAGACCTAAGTATTTCATTTTTTTGGATACTTATGTAAATGGTATTGTATTATTTATTTATTTAAAAGAGTAAAAGAAGGATAACAGTAATAGGGGGATTTACTGAATTACAGACAAAGTGGTAGGACAATATCAATGGTTGTTATCTTACCTATTGGTATCTTCAAGATAGCTTCTCAGGAAAACAAATAAGACAAATAATAGTGAGTTACAGACAAAAATGGTAGGAAATTATCAATGGTTGTTGTACTATACTTTGGTTTCTTCAAAGTGGTTTCTAGGGAAAACAAATAGAGCTATACACGAGTGATCAATTAAATAATCACTGACTAGTCTCAATTGTTGTTGTGGAAAACACATAGTAATAAACATACTTCCACTTACGAAACAGCATAGGAACAATAGAAACATTACAGGGTTATGGACAGATTGGTAGGAAATTATCAATGGCTGCTGTAATACATGTTGGTATCTTCAAAGTGGTTTCTCAGGAAAACAAAGATATGCAAGAAAGATCTAACGGGTAGTTACAGCCTAAGGTTGTGAAAAATAGCAGATTACCTCCTCATTAGTGACTCCTTTCACTGAGGTGTGACGGCTGGAAGGAAGGCCAGGATTGAAAAGGATGACTGAGAGACTAGCACCAGTGTCCAGCAATAGGCTGTTGACTTTTTCCTCTATAGTCATGATTACACAGGGCTCCTCCTTGAAGATAATGGTCTGGCCAGAGGGAGAAGGCAGAGTATGCCCTGGGCCCCCTTCATTCCTGTTGGACCAGCTGGTAGGAGGGGTCTGAGCTCTGGGGCCTTCGCTTCAGAGGGCAGTCTGACCTCTAGTGGTCACCTTTACAGTCAGGGCATGGCCCAGGAGACTTCTTAGGGCAGTCCCTCTTGAGGAGGTCTGCCTTTTGACAGCAGTAGCAGATGAATGTAGTCAATGAGTTCTTGTTGGGGCTCTGAGAATCAACCATAGGGTCTGTTTCTCTTAGTGCTGCAACAAAGGCAGCTGTTTTTTCTCAGTCTCTTTGTTTTCTCTCCTTGGGCTCCTCCTTGTCATGGCTATAAAATACTGAGGAGGCAATTCTTACTAACATCTCAAGTGAGCTATCTGGGGCAAAAGCCATTTTTTTTTGTAGCTTTTTTCTACTATCTGGGGCTGACTGAGTAATAAACTTCTCTAAGAATAGTTTGTCCCTCTACTGAACTGGGATCCAGGGAAGTATGCATTATCAATGCCTCTTGTCTAAGAAAGCAGAGGGATGTTCTCTCCAGCCTCCCAGCACATTGGGACCATGCAACCACTTAGCGTCCTCTCCCCAACTGTCAACACAGGCAGCAGAAACATGTGGATGACGTCCTTGGCCTGCTAGTCAGTCTTCAGCACCATCAGGTGCAAAGTGTCCCAGGCAGGTAACCTAGACATGTATCTTCTCCATGAAGGCAGTTCTTCAAAATCTGAATAATAGGCACCCATGTAATTCAGGAAGTCTTGGTGCAGACCTCTCTGGAGCTCCACTCACTCCTCCACCACAGCCTGTACAGTGACGGGAAGAATGGCTTCCAGGGCGTCTCCCCATGTATTACACAAGGTCCTCCTGGTTTACAGCTCCTGAATGGTTTCTGCGTCCCCAGTCAGCTTGACCTCTGAGTCACTGGGTGTCAGTACTCTTGTGTTCTCCGAGTCCTTGTTCATCAGCTGCTCCTCGGCTGACTCCAGACCTTTCTGGCTCTCAAGGGCAGGGCCATGTGGCATGTTTTCCCAGAGGTTTCTCCATGTCAGGATGGTTCACATATGTTTTCGGGCCAGCCTATTGTGTCAGTGCTTCTCTGTGGCATGGTGTTTTTTGACTGCGCGGCAGTGACTGACCCGAGGGCTGGCGCACGTCTCCACGCTGCTTCCTGGGCGCCTGCTGCCTGCCTCTCCAGGCGCTTGCATGGCCTCCCCGAGCAGGTGCCTGCGTGGCCGGGTGCGCCAGGCCCTGAAGGGCCTGCACTCCCCAGCTGTATTTTTTCAAAGTCTCTAATCTACTGGTACATTTTACATACACATAATGATCATATTCGTCATAGAGAATTTGTACTTGTATATCCTTTTCTCCCATTCCCCTACTGTACCTTCAATGACTCTTCTCCTCCTTTTTTACAAGATCTTTGTTTCCAATTACTTTACTCTTTCTTCTCCCCTCTAAAGTTCCCCCTTTCCATTTGAGTATTTTACTCCTATTTCATAATATTTAGTATACATTTTGGTCTTTATTTACACTTTCAGTTTTTCACATCAGAGAAATAATGTAATGTTTACATGTGTATTTGATTTATTTCATCTAAGAGTATGGTTTCAAGGTGCATTCATTTACCTAGAAACCTCTCAAGTTTATCCTTCTTTATGGCTGAGGTTAGTACCCCACTGTATAAAAAAATCTTTTAGTCATTCATTGGTTGATGGGCATTTGGACTGTTTCCAAGATTTAATTGTGCCACTGTAAACATGGATGTGCATGTATTGCTGTAGTATGATGTTTTTAATTCTTTTGGGAAGATATCAGGAAGGGGAATAGCTGGGTCAAATGGAACCTCTAGTTTTAGTGTTTTCAGCAATCTCCACACTGATTTCCTCAGTGGTTGCACCAATCTACAGTAACAGTAGAAAAGGGTTCCTTTCTCCTCAAAGCACCTCCAGCATTTGTTATTGGTTGGTTTCTTGATGATAGCCATTTCTTCTGGAGTGAGATGGAATCTCAGCATTGTTTTAATTTGCATTGCTTAAATAACCAGTAATGTTGAACATTTTCGCATATATTTAGTTGCTGTTTCTACTTATTCTGAGAAGTCTCTATAATTTCAGATGCCCATTTTAGGACTGGGTCTCTAAATTTGGGTGAGTGACTGTTTTGAGTGCCTTATATTATAAAAATTAGTCCTTTGTCTGAGGAACTGCAGGCTAAGATTTCTTCCCACTCTGTGGGTTGTCTCTTCACTGATGATTTCTTCTGTGCAAAAGCCTCTCATCTTTTAATAAGATGAGATCGCAGTTGTTGATTCTTTGCAATGTTTCCCATGCTACTGGAGTTTTGTTCATAAAGTCTTTGCCTATACCAATGTCTTCAAGAGTTCTACCTGTTCTCTCTTCCAGCAGATTTAGTGCTTCTGTTTCAATGTTTAGATCTTTGATCCATTTCGACTTTCATTTAGTTCATGGTAGTTTTCAATGTAGAGGTCTTTTACTTCTTTCATTAGATTGATTCCCAAGTATTGAATTTTTTTAATGGTATTATGACAGGTGTGGTTTTCCTAATTTCTCTGAGTTTATTTGTGTATAGGAATGCTATTGATTTTTAAGTGTTGATTTTGTATCCAGCTATGCAACTGAATTTGGTTATGAAATCTAGGAATCTTTTGGTAGAGTTTTCCTTACTCTTCTATGTAGAGTACCATGTAATCTGCAAACAATGAGAACTTAACTTCATTCTTTCACGTACTATGGTAGATGCAGTGATGCAGCATCCATATCTCCATTCAAATTTAAAAACTTTTCCTCGCTTCTGGGAGTGCTGCTCCCTGACAACCTTCAACTCTTAGTTTATGCTAAGAGCTGCCCTGGGAGCAGAGTTGTCTCATCCACGGTCACTCCCTTTCCTCGGGAAGCCTATATTCACTAACTGGTTGATGAAAGGAACAAAGAATTGAGTTCCTTGATCAAACTTGTGCTGTCTCAGCTCTCAAAGGCCATCTCAGTTTTAGAGCTCTTTGTGGGGTCAGCCCCCTTCCTTCGATCTGTGGTTTCTTTCTTCCTTCCATCTGTAAACTTTACCTAATTCAATTTCCTTTCTTCTCCTTAACAAGTTGCTGGTTAAGAAAGAACATCCTAACTGACTGTTTGAAAGCTAATTTCCAGTGTTGTCAGTTTGTTTCCTGAGTATACAGTCCGTGACAGGCAGCTAAGTGATTTACTAAAGCAGGGAACAGTTGTGGATACAGAATGCTGAGCTTTTCATTTTTTAATTTGAGATCATTTGGGGCATTAATGTGGTTATATCAGTAGGTTTAATACAGTGGTACCTCGGTTCAGGAATTTAATTTGTTTTATAATTTTGGGGAAGGTGGACATGTTTTTATGTGGGAAGATCGCCATGGTTGTGTTTTGTCATCCAATGTAGAGTCTGTGAATGGAGGCAAAACTTTGTTGAACACTTCTGTTAGACAACTGAACTGTTTGCGAACAGAAGCATTCGTAAACCAAGGTATTATGGCATAAAAGTCTGGCATTCAGAGGAAAGGTAAGACTCAGAGATAAAATTTGTGAATTATTAGTAGAAAGATAGAAATTAAAAGTGAAAATGAACATAAGGTTGCTAACAGAGTTGGTACAGAGTGAGAACAGAGCCAAGGATGAGACTTAGAGAACAACATTTATTTGAAAGGTAGAAGAAAAGTTAGTTCATCAATACAACTGCTGCAGGAAAGCCACAGAGGTCAGAGAAGAATCACGGAAGTGTGGTATCACTGAACACAGGGAGAATGTCAAGAGAAGAGAGGCTGAAAACGTCTATATTGCAAAGAGCTCACTGGATGCTTTTACGTAATAAAAAGATAACTGACTTTCATAAGAAGTGTTCGGTGGGCTGGTAGGAACAGAAGCCAAACCATCAGAACAAAGCAATTATCTCCCAAATATGGTAATGCAATGTCAGGAAAACCTCTTAATTTCTGAAATGCTTGAAAAATGAATCCTTTCCTTAATCACAGACTTTTACTGCACGTGTAAGACTAGGGGTTCTGTATAAATAACCAATGTGGCATTCATAATCTAAATCTGGCATGTTATTAGACTTTACTGAGAACTCTAAGTCAGTTTTCTAACTAATTAATAATCCTGAAAAGATCCTATTTTGTATATTCATACATGTGTGTATATGCATATACTCAGAGTTCTTCTAATTTTCAAGAATGATTTTTATTAGTTCTTTACCAATTTCTTCTTAAATAAGTCACAAGTACTGCAGTCACAAGACCTATAATTTTCAATTTACTAGAGTGTTAAGCAAAGGGCTTAAACTTTCTACGTGTTCTGCACCATCCACTGCCTCTATTCCCTCATGCTGTACCTCTCCCATCCCAATTTTATTCCTGTTGTATATTCCTCAAATATGTAAGGCTCATTCTCACCTTGAAACCCTGGCTCTAGAGAGACATCCATATGGTCCAGTTCCATGTCTCCATCTGAATTCACTCAAATGTCACCTTTGTAGGAACATACGGGTGCCCAATTGACAGCTGCAAACTCCAAGCTCTATTCACCATTCTGAACGCCCTAACATGCTTTCTTGATTTATTTTTCCTCTAAAACATTCATTACTTTTAATTTTTTTAAAGCACCAATCAGAATCAAAAGCATCAGGAATTCAAGAGTTCTTGTTTTTGTTTTCTGTTGTCTCAGTTCTTGGCAGAGGATGTGGCACACAGAAGGTATGAAACAGATATTTGTTAAATGAATAAATATGCATGGTTCTTAGGGTAAGAGAAAACAGTAGAGATTATGGGCTGTAGGGTTTTTTGCTACTTCTTAAATTATCTAAAATGTTATAGATGCTATCATGAAAAATTTAATGGTGTAAGAGAGAGAAAGGTATGTGTGTGGGGGGGAAGAAAATGTAAGGCAGTCTCCAACGGAAAACTGAATGAAAGTTTTTCTGAAGATGTTAAAGAATAAGTATGTTTAATGAGGATGGAAGAGATTAAGAAAAAGAGGGCAACTAGATGAGATAGGGCATAGAAAAGAAAAATGAGGTTTTAGAATAATTAAAATAGTGGCTCTGATGAAGACTACTAAATAACATAAGCCTTTTTTATGGGAATTTCAAACCATTATTATCCCAACGAAGAGGTCTGAAAAAGAAATAAGAGCTTACAATACTATTGGTAGTAAAAATACTGAGTGTGAACTGAAAAATTTATGTGTAAGTAGCGATATTTGTATGAAAGGAAAGAGTTAAAAATGTTGAAAATAATTCTGAAGTTTATACACAGGGAATTTAAATAATCCTTACATATGCATTCAACTTTTTCTATTAACATTTTACTTACTTGATCTAGGTTTGAAAGACTGTTTGGATCTTGACTAAGAGCTTGGTATCGGCCCCTGAGCTTGTCACCTGCTGCAATTCTCCTGAATTTTTTGAAATCCACCACATATAAGGCACTGCAAAAACAGAACATTTCGTTTCTTTTTTGTTGATGATAGTATGGACTGAACTCACAGCCTCATAAATACTGGGCAAGTGCTCTACCACTGAGCTACCTCCCCAGCCCTATAATCTCCTCGATACTCTATACTGTTTATATACCTTTATTTTCTCCCTTTGAATGTCTACAGTGATGGGTTTAACTATAAATATGCAAAGGTCTAGTAATAATTAGCCCTTTAATAAAGTTGTTCCCATAGAGTTCTAATAATAAAGGCTGTCATAAGGATTTTATGAGTTAACATACACAAAGGCTTATAAGAGTGACTGGCATGTAGTAAGTACTATGCAATTGGTTATCATTACTGTGTAATTTCTATGAAAAGTGAATTTGGTACCTTATTTATTTACTAAGCAGTGAGAGTATACATTTTCTTACCTGATATGATATTTCCTTCCTAAAAGATGTGATGCCCAGTATCCTGTTTTCCAGAACCGATACCCTTCCATTTCAGTGCGGCTATCACAGAAGGGAGTATACCCATAGGGAGCGCCACCCAGGTCAAAGTCTCGAAGTTCTTTTAGGTCATGTCTCACAATCTAAATAATTAAAATAATGTTTCTGATGAAGACAATTAAATAATATAAGCCTTTTTTATGTGAATTTCACACCATTATCACTCAATTGTAGAGATATAGACAACTGCATTTTATTTACACTGCTTTCATGTAGCATCAATTTACTAAATGTATTTTTCCCCCTTGTCCTCACAGATTAAAAGAAACCTGAAATTTATATTCTTAGTCTATGTAACAGTGGTCTTATCAATAAGAGTATTTTATATCATTTTTAAGCAAAGTATTTTGGAAAAGGTTAAATACCAGGTAAGTACATAGCCCTTAGGTTCTCAATATATGAATTCATAATTTAAAATCATCTTATGGTATCTATTTTTATATATTAGAAAATATTAATTTGAATTATAAAGACAAACCTCCAGACTATTATGCATAGCTTTAATGACATAACATTAGTATGTTTATTGTGTAACTGGTTTAAGCCTGCTGGAAAAATATTAGTGTATCTGTTGAGGGAGCATAGGAAAAAAAAGTGTATTAGTATGTTCAAAAGTGCTTACTTCATCATTTATATTTGCCTATTTTTTAGTTATTATAATGGTTAGTTATTTTTTAACTTGGAAAAAAGTACCAAAACAATATTTTACAGTATGAGTACTAATACAGAATATGAAAATATGTTTTTGTCCTAAGTATATAAAGTCTAATTTATGCACTTGATTTGTATTATATATTTACCTTATCAATGTTATTGGAAATAATCAATATTTTTCAAATTTTTTTCCCATTAATGATTAGAAAAGCCATGCAAGAAGGGAAAGGGGAAATATATTTTTAGCAATATATATTTTGAAAGCTGAGGGCCTTAATTTATTTTTTTGATAAATTTAGGACTTTCTTTTAAGTGATGTAATGATGAGAACTTGGTTATTGGTTACATATCAAAGAATACTGTTAAAGGCAGAAGAATGCAAAGAGAGCTATATGTAATTGCTACTTTTTTCCAGCAAAAAGAAATAGGTACTTTTAAAAAATCAGCTTGTATACATAGGAATTTATATAACTACTCATGATTAAAAGCATTTGTTTCAATCCCCAAACTTAAAATACTGATAATTTAGACAGAAAATTGTCATGTCATAGGTAATAAAATGGCATCTCTTGCAATACCTTCAGTTTTTCCCCTGGAATCCTGAAAATGTGCTCTAAAGGTACTTTGTTGGTGCATCATAATATGTATTTAAATGATTACACAGTGTGGCAACAAAGACAATAAAAAGGAGCAACATAAGTTAAGTCTTAATATTCAGACAGAAGTATTAAAAGTTTGCTACTAAAAACAAGAATTAACTGATTACCTGGTCAGCATCAACAAAAATGATTTTGTCCACTGCTAGTGGAAAAAGGACATCAAGGAAAAGAATTTTGTAACCCCAAATAATCCGTTGTTTTTCAGTCTGTTGATGAAGCCAATGGGGCCATTTATATTGAACCAGTTCATACTGGAATCCATATTCCTTAGCCATATGAGGAATTACTTCCTAAAACATACATATAAAGTCAAACAATGAGAAAAGTTTTATATTATAGAAAAAAAGAACACTTTAAAAGGTAAGAGTATTATAGATTGTTATAAACCAACTGGAAAAGTGTTTAAAACACCACAAATATGTCTGTACTATGGTTTGGAGGTGTCCCGTAAAGGCTCATGCATTAAAACCTTGGTTACGGGTATGTGATGTTACTGGGAGGTGGTGGAACCTACAGGAAGTGGGGCCTCATAGAAGGCAGTTAGGTCACTAGCGGTGTGCCCTTGAAGGGGATATTGAGAGCACAGCCCCCTTCCCGTTCCCACTTCCTGGCTGACATGAAGTAACAGGCCTCCTCCATCACATGCTGCCACTATAACGTACAATGCTGCCACAGGTGGAAGTGACATGGGTACGTCACCACATACTGACTGAAACCTCCGAAACTGTGAGCCAAAACAACCTTTTCCTCCTTCTAAACTGAATACCTACAGTATTTTGGCACAATAATGGAAAGGTGACTGGCACTCTTCAGTAATGAGAAGTGTGAAAATTCTGACAAAGACATAAGGTACATAAAACTGTATCATTTAATGTCATTAAAGTAAGTTATTACTTTGGCTACGATAAAAGTTCACATACTTTTTACTACTTGTGTGTGACTTGAGAAAACCTGATTCTGGAAAGAAATGCCTCTGATCTTGGAACACTCACATACCACACAGTTTATGAAAGTGTCAACATAGTGGTTGGTTAGAGAGATAAAAGAGATGTATAATGAACACAAAATGAGATTTTCTATAGGGCTTCATTTTGAGATGACTATGATAAAAATATAAGATAATGAGGTCTGAATATCTGACACGTGACTCAGTGTTGTTTGTAGAATTAGAAGTACAGTCATGTGTCAGTGACATAGCTACATGATGATTTGGTCAGAGTTGCATACATAGACTAAGATGACACGCCTACTACCTATTCTTTTTTTTTTTTCTGGTACGAGGAATCGAACTCACGACCTCGCACTTGCCAGGCAGGTGTTGTGCCACTGAACTAAATCCCCAGCCCCTACGCCTACTACCTATATATGCTGTATCTTACAGCCTATTGCTCCTAGGCTACAAATCTGTACAGCCTATTACTGTACTGAATGAATACTGTAGGTAGTAACACACAATAGCAAGCATTTGTGTATTTAAACATAGAAAAGATACAGTAAAAATATTGTATAAAAAAGCCACTAAGCATTCTGATTTGGTTTTATGTACAGATATACTCTCCTTCTATACATTTCCTTTAAATACCTCTTTAAATAAAAATTGAACAGAATTTTTCTTAAACTAAATTAAAAATATTGTTTTAAAACTTACTAATATACATTTTAAAACGTTTATTCTGAAGAGAATATCATATGAACTTAGAGATAATAAGGTTTATTATTCAAGTGTTATTCATTCTATAAAAACAATAATATACTTACTTTAAATGATGGTGAGAGGTAATTTTTTAAAAACCAGAATTTCACTGGTGTTTTGGTGTTACGTAAAACAGAGAGCATCATAATTCTGTATAAAAGAATATTAAACCCAATATAAATTAAGATTCATCTTACTTTTAAAAGGCTATTAAATATTTAAAGGTAGGAATGAGAAGTTTTCCATTACAAATGGCAAAGAATCAAACTGAAGTATCTTTAAATATTTTTTTTTTTTTTTTTTTTTTTTTTTTTAAGTTTTTTTCTCTGGTACCAGGAACCGAACTCACGACCTTGCGCTTGCCAGGCAGGCGCTTTGCCACTGAGCTAAATCCCCAGCCCCTGTATCTTTAAATATTATGGCTGATCAAATACATACTATATAAAGATGGAGACATCCTGATACAGACTAGATTGATTTGTTTATTCTGGCTGGCAAAGAAACTAGCCTGAAAAATCCCTGTTTAATTCAACTAGAGTTTAACCTCAGCTACACTGCTGTATGACTTGTATCAGGCAGGTCTGTAAAAGTTGAAAAGAATGATCTGCCTATACCGATGATAAATTCACTGGGGAGGTCACTGTTTTGCTGTCCTAGACCTCTCAGTAGAGAAGGTACAATTGTACCTAAAGTTCCATTTTAAAATACCAACACAACAGTTCAAATACTTTTGAAGCATTCTTTACGATCTTTCTGCATAAACTGTTTAAAAATATCCTTTTGTATTACATAGATATACTTTCCTTCTCCCGTCTCCCTTTCTTATAAAACAAGGTATTTCTTTATTAGAAAAGGAAAATTTTTACTATACATATTTTATTATCTATTATTGTTACAAATTATGTAACAGTACATAGCCTTAAGAAGAACATTCCTAATCAAATAAAACTCATAAAATCTTACTGCATTTAAATTATATATTTACCCCATGACTGTAAATACATAAAAAAAGAGCAGGCTGCAGAGCAGTATACTTTGTTACTACATGGATAAAAAGAAGTTAAAAAAGAAAAATATATGCCTTCTTGTCTACAGACACAGTATATCTTTGGCAGGATATAAAATTGCTACTGGTTTTCTGTGGGAAAGGAAGTGAGTATCAAGGAAAAAAGAAGCACGAGATTTTTTTCATGTACATTCTTCTATTCTTTCTGAAATCTGGGCCATGTAAATGTATGGTTTTCAAAATATTAAATAAAAATATACATACCTTAGAAAACGTTCATATAAATGGCCAGAAGCAACTGAAAAAATGTTTAGAACATCTTTTTCCTTTTTGTCATCATCTTTACGCAACTTTCCTGTGAAACTTGGAATTAAAAAGTCATAAATGACAGTTTCTTAATATGTACTGGCAAACTTTATCTGCCTAAATACTAAATTTGATGAATAGTAAAATTAAGAATGCCTTTCAAAATTTTTTTGCATTACTTTCAAAATGGATAGTTATTAATTTTAAACAATCTCTTACTCTAACAATTGAGTTATTAATATCAAATGTGACAATATCACTTGAAGTTGTATGAGCTTTTATTTATAATGTGAGATGCAATTAAACTGCCTCCAGGCTACTGAGATAGTATCTTTGATTATTTGTGAATTCCAAGAGTTGTTTTGGTGGCGCGCAACAGTAATTCCAGCACCTGGGAGGCTGAGGCAGGGGGATCACTGGGAGTTCGAGACCAGCCTGGGATACAAAGCAAGCTCAAGGCCAGTCTGAACTGCAGAGTGAGACCCTGTCTCAAAAAGAGAAAAAAAAAAAAAAAAAAAAAGAACAAGTTACTGCCAGCCATGGTCTTGGCTAAAGTGCTGAAACTTTTAAGCAGACCAACAATGAAGGAAGAAACAGGACAGGTGTTGACTACGGCACAAGGATGATTGATGTAACAGAGTAGGTCTGCTGAGTGCACCTAGTAAGGCTCCCCATGCTAAAATACTATATAAATATGCCCACAATTTTAGGCATCCTCTGACTGGGTAGAGTCTCCAGTCAATAGCAAGCAACAGAGGTCTTCATTACCTGGGGGACCTCCAGGAGGTACAAAGAGTGTCTGGAAGGCAGGTCTGTTCCCTGGTTTACATCATGGTACTTTATGAAAGCCAACTGATACAGCTTTCTGGACTTGAATCAGCCCCATCTCATTTCTGTGTACATCTAATCTCATCTGCAAAAATGGTTCATTCTTATTTGGGATACTTAAAATGCGTTCAATTTCTTTTTATTTGAAATTTTTATTTAATTAAAAACCTCAAGCTGGGCATGGTAGTGCATACCTGTAATCCCAGAACTCAGGATTCCGATACAGGAGGATCATTGTGAGACCAGCCTGGGCTGGTTTTGGTTAAAAACAAAAATCAAAAAACAAACAAAAAACAGAAAAAACTTCATTTTTATATAAACAGGCATTTAAAATGCCAAAAATATGGAAAACTACTTCACTGCAATCATCATGAAAATATTTTGCCAAGCACAAATAGTTATGAAAAAATTTTTAAAAGTTGACTCACGGATGGTAATGTGATTGTTTTTTCCAGTCAAGTCAACTACAGAAAAAGAAGCCTAAACTGGGCAAAATAAGTGATACAAATGGTTTTAACTGGTATTAACAAATTTTGTTTAGGTTATGGAACTTATTTGGTCTAAAGTGTGTATGTATTCACTCTGATCAAAATGATCAACTGTTTCCCGTCACAATTCAAATTAAGTTCAAATCTTTATAATAGACTTTTAAAAAATTTATTTATTTATTTATTTATTTATTTTTGTCTTTTTGAGACAGGATCTTGCTATGCAGTTCAAAGTGGCCTTGAGCTCACTTTGTAGCCTAGGCTGGTCTTGAACTTGCAACAATCCTCCTACCTCAGCCTCCTGAGTGCTGCAATTTATAGGTGTGCACCACCATGCCTGGCTATACTAGATTTTAAATGTTTTCTACAATGTGGATTTACAGAAGAATAGCTTTTGATTTTGCCTGCCTAGGATTCTTTCCCCTTCTAGTAATGATGACTTGGTATTTTGTGGGGAACGATTTTGCTCCAATTTTTCTATGACATTTAGGTGGGTCCGGCCTTCCCATTGGCTGTGGAGGCAGACATATGACCCAAGCATGATGAGTCAGAGTCACGTGATCAGTTCAATTTGGAACACAGGGCTGTAGTGGAACTTACGCGTCAGCCTTGGCAGTTTCACTGATATTATTTGCAAAGAACCTACTTCTTCCTACTAGAGATGGTAAACTTTTACTTTTAAAACCTATTTATTTGAAAATGAAGGAGGTGGGGCTGGGGATATAGCTCAGCGGCACAAGTGCTTGCCTGGCAAGCACAAGGTCCTGAGTTTGATTCCTAGTACCAAAAAAAAAAAAAAAAAAAAAAAAAAAAAAAAAAAAAAAGGATACTGAAAATGAAGGAGGCATAGCAGAAAGAAGACAGTTTTTTGACCCTGTCACCTGAATGCCCAGGGTCAGGTGTACTCCTGGATTCATTATATGTGTGAGCCAATACTTTCTTTTTTTGATTAACAATGTAACTTGTATATGTCCTACTATAGTCAATGTGCAGCTAAGCTGGGCTGCTTTCTGTTCTTTGAGGAACATACCCAGTCCTTCTGCTTTTATGTAACCAGGTATCTCACTTTGTCTCTAAATGTTGAATCCTGTCTTTCCTTTAGAATAGATCTTAAGCCACAAACTCTTCCAAGAAGACGTTCCTGAAGTTTCTCCTAACTAGATATGTCCTTTTTCTTCTCTGGTTTGAAAGAATTTTTTTAGCTGTCTTACAGCTAGTTTCCTAACTTATATTAACATTTATATATGTCTTATCATTTCTAGAGAAGAATATCTGCACCTTAGATTTTTATCACTTGCAGCATTTCCATGTAGTTGACTCTTGATCAATTTAGTTATATGCTAAAATATTCATTATTAATTACCTTTTAATGTAATCCCACATTCCTTTTTCTTCACCTTGATCAGTAAGGATGTCTTTGTCAATTTTGTCTGGCTTTTTCTGCACCTAGAAAGCATCGTTTGAAAAAATGTAAAATTTGTCAGCTTTAAATATTATGCTATTTAAAAGAATATGCTATTTAAAAAATATATTAGAAAAGATTACCCTGGAAAACTAAGAAAGATAGCCGCAGTAGAGAGAGCCAGGCAATATCTGCTCTTCAACGATCAATTCAGCCTCTTGTTTTTAGTTTCTGTCATTTTTCTTTTTTTTTTTTGGTGGTTACTTTCATACTGCTAAATAATATGCTTACAACAAAGGTTAGCTAATTCATCAATTTCAGTCATGAAGTAGTAGTTATTTCTGAGTTTGCAGAATTTAGACATTATTTATTCTTTGTGATGACAGATGAGTAGCTCACATAATCAGTCTTTCTTCCTTTCTTTGGAAATTTTGGTAGTAATATCTCTATGTCTGGTTTTTCTATTGAGTATTTTTGTAACTTTAATTTTATATATGTGTGTGTGTATGTGTGTATATATATATATATATATATATATTTTAAAGACAGGCTGGCCTTTGCTATGCAGTTCAGACTGGTCTTGAGCTCACTGTGTAGCCCAGCTTGGTTTGGAACTTGCAACTATCCTTCTGATCAGCCTCCCCAGTGCTGGGATTACAGGCGTGTGCCACCATGCTAGGCTAAATAATATTAAAATCTCTTAATTTTTATTCCAACAACTGCAATGGTTTCTCTTGCATATTCTGTTCACAAGATAAGGACACTAGCTAGTATCTCTACTTTTCTCCTCTGCCTTCCAGGTTATATTGGTTAAATCGCTACCATTTGTAAATGTACATAGTATTTATATTTGTTAAGCCAACATAATTGTATTATCTTTTATATCTGCCATGGTAATTTTAAAGCTTGAAAAGTGAGCAGTGCTTATTTTGACACTGAAGAGTGTGAAAGGCTATTAAAGTGTATGTTCCTTTTTTAGGTTCATTTTTTATTAGTGTATGTTTATGATACATAATATCCATCTTAGGGAATTGGTACCATACACAATATATCTTAAGCATTTTTAGCTCTCTTCCCCCGTCCCCCACACTCTGTTTTCCCCAATCTCCAAATTCCTTTCCTAAAATTTTATTTCCTCTGTAGAGTCACGATGACGTAACTATGCCACTTATAGACTTAAGCTAAGTCAAATGAACTCTCCCCTCTCATTCCACCAATAGGTAAATGTCTTTTGTCAATTTTTTATTTATTGTTTTGCTTTACTTTTGGAAAGTTATACATAAATGTCTTCTTTACTATATCTCTAATGATTTCTAGTTTATTACTTATTGTTATAGTTTGTGTGTGTGTCCCCCCAAAGCCTCACAAGGTCATGGGGCAGGCTTTTAGAGTTTGATTATGGGTGTGAGAGCTACACCTGCCGTGGGGTGGATAGTTTGCATATGTAAGGGAGAGGAAAAGGGTGCTTGAGGCCATTTCTCCCCCATTCCGCCCTGGTGTGTGTGGTGGTTGCTTTTGCTGTGTTCTGCTGCCATGAGCTGTAGGTCTCTGCCAAGTGCCAGTCTGCCTTGTAATCTGCCAAGTATGGACTGAAACCTCCACAAACTGTAAGCGAAATAAACCTTTCCTTCCTTAATTTTGGGCATCAAGTACTTTGTCCCCGCAACGAGAGAAAAGTAACCAAGACACTTATGTTTTCTGTCTAGAATCCCTATCTTCCTGAAGACATTTTTTCTTGGTGCTCAGAATTAATTGCCTATTTCTTTGTAGATGTTGTCTTCATTTCTTTATAAGTAAGTTTCACCATTCTTGAAGTATCTATCATTCTTCATCTTCATCTTTGTGTTGGCAGAAGGGGTGTGAAAAGTAGTTCTTCTTAATCTTCACACTTCAGAAAATAACTATATTGCTCATATTTGATTATAATTTACTTAAGTACAGAATTATAGGTTTGAAATAATTTTCCTCTGAACGCTGAAGGTTTTGTTTTGCTATACTTTTACAGCAGTGCTGCAAATGCTTAGTCTGATGCTAATTGTGTCATTCTGTTGTAGTGACCTGTCTTTACTCCTCAGCAGCTCTTAGGATCTCACATAGGCTATTGTCACTTATCCTTTTTGGTAATTTACGAGTCCTTTTGATATAAACACTTTTCTCTATTTTTAGCTACAATAAACTTTCTCTCCTCCACTTTCTCTGTTCTTTTCTTTTGGAGTACCTTTTCTTGGGCTACTGGAGTTCATGGGCTCATCTACTGTGTTGTTTCTCTTTTTTCCTTCCTTTTTCTGTCTTTTTGCTACAATGCTGAGCAACAGATAGTTAGGAGAGTTGCTAGAAAACAGGTGTAGGATTTTGGTATTGGTAGGGTATGTACTTAAACTGGTATCTTTCAGCAATTCCTGAAAATTCTTAGCCATTTTTCATTCATTCATTCATTCTTCATCTTCTAAAACTCCACTTTTATTTATTCAGCAAATACTTACAGAGCACTTTACAAAGCTAAACTGTTTAATTCTCATAACAACCCTGTAAGGTAGTGTCTTGGTTACTTTTCTCTCATTGCTGAGACAAAATACCTAATGCCCAAAATTAAGGAAGGAAAGGTTTATTTAGTTCACAGTGTGTGCAGGTTTCAGTCCATACTCGGCTGGCTCCAAGACAGAGTGGCACATGGCAGAGGGCAACAGTTCAGGGCAGCGGAAGACAGCAAAAGCAGCAAGAGCAAAAATGGAGGAGCAGCAAGGAGCAAGCCTCCTTCCCTCCCTTATAATGTATGCAGGCTGCCTGACCCAGGGTGGGTGTAGTACTCACACCCATAATCCCAGCATTGGACCATGAATCAATCATAAACTCTAGAAGCCCACCCCATGACTGCATGAGGCATGAGGCTTTGGGGGTACATCTAGACACAAATCATAGCAGATAGGTTCTAATATTAAATCAATTTTATAAATGAGACAGAAGTTAAATAATCTGTCTAAGGTCAGACAGCTAGTGAATGCCAGAGTCAGTTTTAAATTCACTCCTGCTCTCCTAGATTTTCTGTATTTTCCTAACTACTGTATTTAAGATACTTGCTATCTACTCTCCAACTTCTTAATTCTCTTTATGGAAATCAAAAAGCCAGCCACTAAATTCTTAATTTTACTCTTATATTGCAAGGTTCTACTTAAAAAACTCTGCCCCAACACCAGGAAAAAGGACCCTGATGTGCACTTTTTGTAGTTTTCTATTTCCTACAATTGTTTCAAGTCTCGTCTTCCTTCTTTCCTGTTTTATTTTTTGAGACAAGGTCTTGCTATGTATTTCAGGCTGGCCTTGAACTTGGAATGATACTCTTGCCTCAGTCTCCAGACTGGTGAGATTACAGGTGTGTGCCACTATGCTTGACGTGAGTTTTTATTTAAACACAGTGAATACAACTGTTTCAGAGCTTTTGTCAAGAATTCTAATATCTGGAGTCATTGTGTGTCTGTGTTTTGCTGTTTGTTGTTTCCGCTGGTTTTGTGTATTTGCTTATGTCTGGTGATGTGCTAACAGGATTTGAACATTTTATCCAATATTTGTAGTAGTTTTAAGCAGCAGGGTTGGTCCAAAAGAACTATTTCAGCCACTAGTAAAAAAATCCTTTTTCTAATAGAAAGCAAGACATAAAAAGATTTTATATATATAT
>NW_004955404.1:14248286-14324081 GCF_000276665.1 Chinchilla lanigera | reverse complement strand
TATATATAAAAGAACAAGGCAACAAAAGAAAAAAGTTCTCTTTTCTTTCTCACTTTAAGGAAAGAAGTATCACTTCTCTTTTCAGGACTAACTATTCAGCCTATCTTCTTGATCTCATCTCTCTATCCCAATTTCTAACTTTATCTGGCTACAGATGTGGGAGATACAGTAATACAGCATAACCCAGGGGAAAAAAAACCCAAAACCAAAATCATTCCTTCTGTTTTAACTTTAATTTCTGGTTTTCCCTCATGGCCGCATCTTCCTTCCTTTTACTGCAAATGTGCCAACATAGTCTAGGTAGTAAAATTGTAAATTTCACTGCAAAATAAACATTAAGGAAATAAGGTACTTGTTAACATTAAGGAAAAAGACAATAAAAAGCTTTAGTCTCACATACCTCCACTTCCAGTATCTTGCTCTTGAAGCTGTTTAATACAACAATGACATCTTGTATATCTGATGGAGAGTCAGTTTCTTCATGCCTAAAAGCAGAAAAAAACTCCATAAATGTTTATAATTCAAGAACAGACATATAATCATAGGATGATACAAGCAACTCACTTTGCAATGGATATAACTGCAATATTACTTGTGTATATGTATTTGCTTTCTATAATCAATTTATATTTTACATTTTATGTAGTAAAATATGGTATATTTAAATTGATATCTTACACATTAACGAATTATCCAAGAGTTTAATATATATTACCATTGTACAAAAGTAACTCAGTAAGTTTGATACTGCTTAATCAGCCATAAAACTTAAATTACTGCTTGTCTTTACTGTTGTATACCAAGACTACGACAAAACTCAAACCCTTCACATCTCTGATATGTTGCAATGACAATTAAAATGCAAAAAAATTTCTACTTTAAAAATAAGACGTTTATACATCAAAGGAATTTTACATTGTCACACAACCAATACTAGGTTTTAGTATCTACCTAGCATTTTCTTTTTTTTTTTTTTTTGTTTTACCTAGCGTTTTCAAATGCCAAAATCTGAAAGGCATTGTTAAATCTCTGAGACTGAAAACGTGTCTATCATATGTATCACTTTAATGTTTCAATTTTATATTACATATATATAATTTATTCTTTTTAAGGGGCTTTGTTTTACTATTCTTTTTTGGTACCAGAAATCGAACTCAGGGCCTTGTGCCTACTAGGCAGGTGCTGCGCCACTGAGCTACATCCCCAGCCCATATAATTTATTCCTTAATTTTCAAAATTGTTTAAACAAAGATGACAGTTGTGCTCCAAAATTATTGATACTATTCTCATGTACTGAAAAATTTCACTATAAAAACTATATAATAAAATTAAATTTTGTCAAAGGAAAAGAATCAGAGGCATTCTCTTGCATTCAGTCATATTCAGGATACACTATATATTTTTTTGTTTTGTTTTTTTCCAGTACCAGGGATTGAAGTCATGGCCTTGCGCTTGCTGGACAGGTGCTGTGCCACTGAAACCCCCAGCCCCTATACTATATATTTTAACAGTATTCTAAATGAACACGTGAGTGTCCTAGCACTACAAGGACTAACACATGCCTTTGACTCCCTCTTACTTTCAGCTTCCCAACTGACAGAGTTAAACCAAAGCAGAAGCCAGAACTGTGTCCAAAATAGAAAGGGTTTCAACTTAGATGGTACTAATGTCCAATTTCTTAAAAACTTTTAAGAACTTCTAGTCCTAGTATTGCTCAAGGGCATCAGCAACTTCAGCAGTCTAACCTACTGTCCACTGGGACCAGCACTGACCCAGCAAGCATATCACTACAGCCAGATCTCTTCAAGTTCTGAAGGAAATCTCTTGCTCTTACCAGGAAGTAGAAGTATTGATGACAATGAGCTCTTACTCTAGTTTAGACAGTATTTTAAGTACTTTATGGATGCTAACTCACTTAACCTATATAACCATCATTTAAGAGTATAATTATAACCCCAGAGCCAAAGTGAGCCTTGGAGGTCTGGCTCAATGTGCACTGCACTATGAGATATTTACTCACAATGCTAAGCAGCTAAAAGCCCCCCAGATACATGAGGAAAGTCAGCAGCTTAAATCAAGAGAACAAGCCGTTAGAGAAACATTTATCATAAGGAATTAAGCAGCTAGAGAAACATTTATCGTAAGGAATTCATGCAGGAAAAAAGGGACATACTAAAATATTTTATATTCTCAATGAGATTTGAGGAAACACTATCTCTGTAAAAACCATTTAGTTCAAAATGAAAGAAATCACTATGTATCAGAAGGCATTATTTTAAAAAGTACACATTGTGCTTACCCTTAAATTCTAAATATAAAAATCCTTCAGATTACTGGAGAAAGAAAAGTCTGGTCTCTCATTTCTCATCTTAAATACTAAATGGCAGAAGACCATGATGAAGCCTTGTTTCAAAGTATTTTGCAGAAAATCATAATGCTGTTATTCAATATTTAGGCAAGTTGTAATTCATACATGAAGACAAAAAAATTTCATGTCTTTGTAGAACAAGAGTATACTACTAAGGTGTCTAAAAATTATTTGTGGAAATCTGGTGTTTAAATCAGTCAACATCCAGTTCACAGCATACACTGCCGGAGTCAGAAAGTTAAACACTTTTTTGGTGGTTGTTTTTCCTAGTTTCTTATGCAGCTATGGTTCTGGCTGACAATTGCATTCCACTAATTTGCATATATTTGCATGCACATAGAAGGCAGTAGTGAGTCGGGGCAAAGTGCTAATGCGTGGCTTGTCTTTTTTGGCAAGTATGGCCATGAGACAGGAGATTTTCTACATCACTGTTCCAGTTGCTTAGCTCTCTAAGCACTGACAGCCAGCTGATGTGTTGGTAGTAGCAGCTTCTTGCTTCACGGGAGAACTGGTAGCTCTTTTTTGCTGGTCAGTCTGGTTTTGTTCAAGTCATTCCTGGGAGCCAGCCCTCCTGGATAGCTTGGCCTCTAACCTTTCCTAATACAATATAAAAGCATCCAGGTCCTTTTAAAAAATCCTCTGATAATATGAGAATTCAGCCTTCTGCTACTGGTTGAACGCTTGCCCCTCTAAAAATTCACGTTGAAACTTCACTGCCTTTGTGATATATTAAGAGATAAGACTGTCAGGAGGTGATCAGACCAAGAAGGACCCATTTTCAGGGATAAGACTGGTACTGCTACAACAGGGTAAGTTTGGCTGTCTTGTCCTCCCTCCTTCCACTTCCTGTCATAGGACAACATAGCAAGAAGGCCCTCACTAGAAGCTGACCCTGATCCTGAATTTTGTCAGCAAACAAATTTTTGGCATTATAATTACCCATCTCAGGTATTCTGCTATAGCAGCAACCAAAACCAAAACCAAAACCAAAAGACACGATCTAAACAAATAATAAAAAGAATGCAGAAAACAGAAGATATATACAATACCTATGATCAACAGAGAATCTGGTAAAATTGACATTTAACGAGCAGTGATATGATGATAAAGAAGTAAAGAGATGATGGTGGTGGTCATGGTGTCAATGGGTATTCTAAAAGGATGCCTTTATTGAGATCCCAGTGACACTGCCAGCAGACAACAAAGTGAGAATTAATTATCAATTCCATCTCTACAGGCAGACTGCCCCTGAGAGAGACTACACACACTAAACAACCGTTCAGAAATGGCACTGTGTGAGATAAAGGCTGAAAGGGCTCTTGCTAGGTTGTGAGTCTCTGCTACTACACTCTTTGGTTCAGGACGAGAGGAATATTACCTTCTAATTCTAGACCTAGTAAGGCAAATACTTTAAGGGGAAAATACTGCAATGTACACTCTGAAGTTGGAATACACGGAGAACTGGTGTCTGGCTCATGTCTGGGAAAGAGTGTCCATGGACTTGGATGTGGTATTTTAGGACAGACTGACTCACTGCTTTAACTGAGGAGCCAGTAAAGTGTTTACTCCTAGAGTTTGTTGGTCAAGTGACGTGGAGGTATTTTGTATGCATCAGATGTAGTTAAGCAGAAGAGACATTCGATTTTTGTTATTACCATGGGGTAGTCATGTGCCCTACTAAGGTGGCAACCTGCATGCATAAAGAGACCTTCATGCAAGAATAGGCTTCAAGTTTAACACTGGAGCTTCAGAGACTAAGACACTGTTAGAAGCAACTAATTGGAACAGAGATACAACAACAGGGGCCAGGGGATTAGGGGGAATGAGGTACAGTGACAGACAACTTTTAAGTCTCCACAGAAGCACTCTGCGGACGGAGCTTTAACTACTGCTAAGGCCAGCGAATGCCATGAGCTTACAACAGACCTGCTCAAATAAATGTGGAAGAAGACTGGAAAGCTTTTTTGGAAACTTCTGCTTCACTAAAAAGCATAGGACAAGCAGTTCAGACTCCAAAGTTCCAAACTATGATTATGTACAAATATAAATTTGGCAGGAAAACTTTTTCTTAAAATTTCCAATTAAAAGTCTCCCATAATAGTTTAGTACAGAGTATCTGATATTCTCTACAACTAGAAAAATCTAAGAAATTTTTCTAATTTTAGAACTGTCAAGATTTTGTTTTCTAAGAATAATTTTGAGAAATTTATTCTCAAGGTAAGAGCCAGTGTTCAATATGAGCAGACAGGTGCATACTGCTATTAAATATTACACAAAGAATGACAGAAACACAAACTATACACCTGAATATGTCTGAAAACAGAAACCCAAGTTTTAAAATATTAAATAATTTCACCATGTTTTTAAAATCCGGACTTAGAAGCTCTGGTCAACATTATTTTACCTTCACTATTCAGCATGGTTCAGGAATATTTTTCCTAAATATAAACAAGTATCAATTAGAACCAAATTATATTTTAGGATGAACTGAGTATCCACTTTTCTCATATTTTACATTGACCTAGTTTTACTAATTACTAATACTTTAATTACTAATACTAATTACTAATACCTAGGTTTACTAATTACTAACTTTTTAGTTTCAAATAATATTTTATTAGAGGGATTATGGCTTGTGTCTACATGTCCCCCAAAGCCTCATGTGGACCTAGGTGGGGGGCTTTCCAGAGGTGGGTGGATGTAGGATGTAGGATGTGTGACGTTGGGATTAAGGGTGTGTGATGACTACATTAGTCCACTGGTTGGTCTGGCATAGTTCTGGGTGTGGATAATGGGAAGGCCGATCCTGGGTGTGGGTGGTACCACCCAAAGTATGGGTAGCTTGGAAGGGATACAAGGGAGAGGCAGGCTACTGCTGCTACTGCTGCTACTGCTGCTGCTTTGCTGACTCCTGCCTTGGACTGTGTCTCCTCTGCGATGTCCTTCTGCCATGCTACTCTGCCTTGGAGCCAGCTGACTATGGACTGGAACCTCTACACACTGTGAGCAAATTAAACCTTTCCTCCTTTAACTTTGGGTATTGGGTATTTTGTCTCAGCAGTGAGAAAAATAACTAGTAAAACAGGGTAGCATCATTTTTTATTCTGTTCTGGGTATCGAGTGATTTATTAATCTAATCTAATCACATGGGGAAATATTAAATATTAAGGAAATATTAGCAAAAACTTTATGGCTTGGTTGTTTCTAAGTAATACAAACAAACTTCAAGTTATTTTTATTGCTGATAGTTGTCTAACTATAAAAAAGTTTCCTGCTAATATGTTAGAGGCACTTAAAGTGTAATAACAGGGCCTATTTTCCCCCAACAATGTATACTTATGGATGAAATATTATAGAAAGTAATGATAAAGTGGAATCTAGTATAAAGTATAGTTCTTTACATAACGTGCTATTCTATAATTTTAATCTATAAAAAGGGAGCTGTATGTACTGGTGCACTTGGGAGGCTGAGTCAGGAGGATTACTTGAGTTTGAGGCTAGTCTGGGGTATACAGTGATTTCAAGGCCAGCCTGAACTACATAGCAAGATCATGTCTCAAAAAAACAACAGGAAAGAAGTGGGAGGTGGGAAGAAAATATTTATCAATGTGTGAGAAATTCTAATGATTACCTCCATTAGTTCCTGCCAAAACCCCACCAAGCTGGGAATGACTGTCCCTTTTCATAATGAGGAAACGACTCCGAGATTATATGGATGGTAGTGCTACAGAAAAGCCTTGGGTCACAGTCTAACTGCAAAGGGTGTTTGCATTGCAAAACACCCCAGTGAACAGATACAGAGCAACTGAATTCCTGGCAATGCAGTTTGCAGATGATCAAAGAAACTCAAGAAGAGCATGAATGGTTCTTGATATAATGCCTGTCAACCATGGCTTTTGAGGCTAGGTGTGATTGGTATATGTGTGTAATTCTACCTACTTGGGAGGCTGAGGCAGGAGGACTCCAACTTCATGCTAGCGAGATCCTGTCTCAAAATAAAAGAGAGAAAGGGCTAGAGACTTAGCTTGGTGAAACAGTATCTGTTTACCAAGTGCGAGTTCAAGCTCCTGTCTTTTTTTAATCTTTTTTAACAAATTAGCCATCGTTTTATTTTTCTGAGATATCAAATTTAATGATCTAGGAACTATAAAACCATTATTGTCTTCAAGAAAATCAGTGTTTTTACTGTTTGTTACATTATTTTTATACTGAGGTTGAAGTTATCTTACAATTGAGTAACTGCCGTCAGGATTGTTAAAATGACATTTTTCTTCAAACTAAACTGATGGAAACCAACAACCAGCAATTACTTCTAATCTCTAGTTTGGGTTTAGCATTAACTGGTGTCTGTTGATTGCAGTCTTCCTGTCTCAGCTTCCTCAGAGCTGAAATTATAGGCATGCATATTTGAATGCAGTTCAAGGAATTCTTAGGGGCCTATTACACATCAGGTTCTAGGAATATGAAATGAGTAACAGTGATTACGATGGTCACAACTTACAGACAGGGTATTTATATACACAAATAATTATAAGAGAAAGTCAAGCATGTAATAAATATTTAGGAAGTACCCAAAAGTAAGTCAAGGACAGCTGGCATATAGCAGAACTTTGCCTCTTCATAGCTGTTATGGGTTGGCTGTGTGGGGAGGGTCAGCTCTATCCCCAAAGTCCTTTGTACTGACAGCCTCAGCGTGGCATTGTCAGCCTCAGTCCTCCCTAAGCTAGAAGCTACATGGCATGGAAATCAGTTCTCAAAAATAACAGGTCAGACTTTGGCACTGCCAGGAGCTAGTATGAGATTTTGAAGGAAGTGAAACCATGAACTTGGTATTGCATAGTAACCGATATGGCAAGTTTCTAAACCCTTCCATCAACTCCAGTTTTTTAGTCCATATGATCAGCAGCTTTCTCCAGGCTGATATCATATTAACTTTTTTCAATATTCCCGTATCTGATTTCTTGGCTTCTCAATACTATGGCCCTCCAAGATCCTACTATATTTACATAAACTCTAATTCCTAAGTATGATTCTCTGCACAGATTCCTAGATTGTATCCCTCCTTTCTCAAATACTTGTAGTGGATCTGTTCCTGAGTGAACCCAGGTTGATACAATTTCACAGCACAGTCCACCTATGAAAAGAATTTTGAAAAGTAAATGAGTTTGTCAGACAAACAAGCTACAGAAATCATCCCTATAAAAGGGAAGTGCATATACACTGTAGACAAGTGAATTTAGAAGGCTAAATAATTGAACAAATGAAACATGTTCTTGTCTAAATTCTCCCATGATTATTATTATTATTTTTTTGTTTTTTGTTTTTTTCTCCGGTACCGGGAACCGAACTCATGACCTTGCGCTTGCCGGGCAGGCGCTTTTGCCGCTGAGCTAAATCCCCAGGCCCCACCCATGATTATTTTTCATAATTATTACTCTCTCTGTCCACTAAAGCAGATGATGCATTTTCTTTATTAGTTTTATCTCTTTACCCAAATTTCAAGGAGTAGTCTTGCATTGGGGGCAAAACTGAAGGGCAGATGTCAGCTTGGGACACCAGGCAACCCTCACTCATTTCACTGTAATACACAATAAAAATTCAAGTCCAGCAGACAGAGCCAGTAGGGGAGAATTTAAGTTCTGATGGTATAAATGGAAGGCTTAGATTTGGTCATAATGGAAAGTAGTTCATCTTCTGGATTTCTTAGTTACCTGACTTTACTGTGATCTTATCCAAAATCAAGCTTACTCTTTGCTAGACCTCAATCCTATTTGTACGCTCAGGAGCACTGTTGCATTTTTTCTTTGCTTCCAGTATTAGGATTCTCTACCGAAATAGAGCCAAAGTGAGAACTGTCTCATGCAATTACGGAGGCCAAGGAATCCCAACATACAACCTGTTTGCAATAGTTTTTGCCTGTTTTGGCTGAGGCGCTGGTCATAAAAGTAAGTATCTCTTGGAAATTCGTAAGTACAGTGGGCCTGAGGCTTAAATTCCAAATATGTTCTGAGATTCATACTTCAAGAAGTCAGCAGTAAGTCATGTCTGAGTTGCCTGGGTACCTGCAGCACCTATTTATCTCTCAAGGAAAGAAGAGTACAGCACACAGCAAGAAGTCACTGATCCAAGGAGGGGGCTTTGAACTACTTTCAGTGAATGATGAACATAGTCAAGAGGTGATTTTAAACTGTAATGATGAAGAAAGCAATCAGTTGATGCAGATTTTACAAGTTGTGCCAGTCCTATAAAAAAGGATAAAAACAAAACAAAAAACCTGTAAGGCTTGTAAGGGTGAATATGATGTTAATTTTCTGTTTCTCATTTCCTATACTGCTGTAGTACTCTCTTATCACACTCAGAATATACTGTATGCAATGTTTGTTTGTTTCTTTGGTTTCCCTTCTTTTCCTTCCATTCCAGTACTGGTGATTGAACCCAGGGCCTTCACACTGAGCTATATCCCCAGCTGGCCCTTTTTATTTTTTACTTAGAGAAACTTCAGGTCTCACTCACCCATTCACCCACCCTGGGCTCAAACTTGTAATCCTCCTGCTTCAGTCTTCCAGACTGCTGAGGTTACAGGTGTGTGTCTGCCTGCGCCACTTAACTGTTAACTATTATTTCCAAGGGAATGAGTTGTGAAATGGTAACTTCTTATTAATTCTTCAACACTCCCTTGAGGTACTATCTCACCTTTCATGTTGACATGGCCTTTCTCTTACTTGCCCTTCTACTGCAGGACAAAGAATTCCCAGCTTTGTGTGCATAAATCATTAAATACATAAACAGAATGACACTATGAGGAGGAAAAGGTAACAGAATGGTAGGAAAAAAAGACAGGGTAACCACCACTTCTACACTGTCTTTGTTAAGTACAATGAATGATACAATAATGGGTGCTTGTCAGTACTTACTGAAGTAACTAAAATCTAGAGATATTTATGAAGCATACAAAACTACTTCAACGGCACTAAGGCTGGTAAGCTACACGACGTTGCAGTCTGTTATTTTAAAGCCCTTGAACTATAAATGGTTGTTAAAAAGAAAGAATATTCACAAATACCATAAACATTAAATATTTACTTCTGTCTTCTTACCAAAAAAGGGTAATGATCCTGTGGCTCTTCGATGAACACAAAAATTTCAGTGAAATAAACCAATTCTTATTAATAAAAATAACAAACTAAACCTACATCAGTTATAATTACTTTGTTATATAAGACACCTATTATACTGTCATAAAATGATAAGTATATGAATTATGCTACTGCATGGAAAAGCCTATAGGAAATAGTAAAAGAAAATATACAACAAGATGTATTTAGGCATTCCTTTTATATTTTTGAAATAAAATGGTGTACAAGCAACTGTTACAGTTCAATAGGTAATTTGTGTTTTATTCGGACATTTGTTAATCTTCTTGCACTTAATTTTTTTAAACTGAGAAATGAAGTTATATATTTTTATCATATGTGTTTTAAAATGTATATATATATATGCATACCATGGAATGGTGGTGACAACTCTTTCTCAATGGTTTTCAAGAATACATTGTTAGTAACTACAGTCACCATGATAAACAACACATCTCTTGAACTTACTTTACATGAATGAAATTTTGTTATCAATAAATCTTTCCAACTCTATCTCCCCATCCTCAGCTCCTGGTAACAGCCACTGTACTCTCTGCTTCTATGAGTTTAACCTTTTTAGAGTCTACATGTAAGTTAGCTCACACAACATTTGTCTTTCTGTGCATGGCTTATGTCACTTAACATAATGACTTCAAGTTCATCTGTGTTGTCATGAATGGTAAAATTTCTTTCTTCAAAAGGAAGAATTGTTCCTTTAATGGTGTCATGTTTTCCTGATTGCTCTCAGTCCTTGTGGCTGCATGCTGGTATCTGAACACATGAAGAGGATGAAGAAGTTGGTACTTAACCCAGTCTTTGCAGAATGGCACTGCTTGGGAAAGCCCCTCACCAGACAGCCTACCCAGATTCTGAGCAGGTAGTATGCTGTGTGTGTTCTGCAGAACCTGCTATTGGAGCCCTTGGGCAGGCTTGTCTGGTGACTGAATCAGCAAGGGAGAGAGCCTGGTACCTAGATCTTCAGGACTGGGACTGGAGCCTGTATCTGTGGGGTCTGGCCTGATGCCTGCAGTCATAGGGGCTGACCTAGTACCAGCCTGGGTCTATGCAGGGAGGCCCGAATCCACAGCAACTTCCCAGAAGCTTAGAGTCTGCAAGGGTAGAACAAGAGCCTCAGTTCATGAGGCCAAGCTGACACCACGGTCTAGGATACAGCTTAGATGCTGGGCCCATTGGAGCCTGACCTGTGGGGACCAGCCTCATACAAGGTCAGGTATAGATTTGGGATATATGGGCCCCTGAATCCTAGGGCTATGTGAGTTACCTTCACTCTAGGTTGGGCTAGCACAGGGGGTGGGCTGGAGCTGGGATATCAGAGGTTCAGAAGCCTGGAGCCATGAAGCACTGCAACGCTGGTTATAGCCTGGAGCCCCTGCCTTAGGGCCTGACCCCTTGGTGAACCTGAAGACTGAGTCTGCAGGGATAGCCCAGAGTCTGAGTCTGTGTGGGTTGGCCCAGTGTGCTTGTTGGTAGGACAGAAAGGAGACTGTGAGTACAAGGCACCTACAGAGCCCGGGGCTCAAAGATCCCACAGGACACCAGGGCCTAGAAGGTTGGTGCGTGGATACTAGCTTGGAGTCTGAGGCTGTGAGAGACTGCCTGGTGCTGGGTTTTACTGGGGTAGGCGTGGTTTTGGGGTCACTGTGAAGTTCAGTGCTTACTCCCTATTCTCAAAAGAGCTGGTGGACAGTGACGCAGGTAATAGAAAGTGCTATCCTCTGCAATGCACCTTTGCTTATTTTTGTACTATGCTCAGGTGTCATAATATCTCACTTAGTTCTTATGAAGGAAATTCTGTGTGTAGATATCCAAATTCGGTGCAGTGGATAAATCTGGGAAAATCTTACTGTGCCATCTTGCTGACCCCTGGACCTAAGCCAGCACTATTCACATTTAAGTGCTATTTTGATGATCTTGGTTATATCACACTAAACTTATTCACATATACAGACTTAACAGCAGTTTGTATATCTTACCCAATTATTTGATAAATATCTTCAGACTTTCCTTGGCGTAATTTCAGTATCCAAGCACCTGGGTTTGCTTTTAATTGAAAATATCCCTTTTAAAGTGAGAGAAACAGATAAAAAGACCACTGAATTACTTTACATGACTAAGGACATCCAAGTGTTCATGGAAGACTCTATGTAAACTACCCAATTAAGTGTTTACTCCCTAAAGAAAGAGAAAATTTTGCAAATGAATTAAGGGAGGAGATTTTATAATAACCTATAAAAGTATGTATGAAAGTATGATTCTTCCTATTTTGTATTATTTAATTATTTAAGAATTCATTTTTATTTTCTGTGAGCTATTCAGCAATAGAACAATAAAGATCATTTCATCTTACTCTGAGGAAAACTTAAGGGAAATTCACCAATACATTAAATAACATCAGCTAAATATTTAGAATACTTACAAGATTGGCCATCACTACTGTATCAACCACAACAGGTTTATTTTTTGTGCCTAGTGTAAACTGCAAACCCTGAGGAGGCTGCTTTGTCATTGTATCAAGGCAGTGTCCTTCAAGCAGTAGATATTCTAGTTCATATTCTGCTGTGACAGTTCTCTCAATCTGTGGAAGGAACATATCATTGGTTTTGGTATTAATAGTCCTCATAATACAAATTAAGTAATAAATGTGATTGTTTTAATGTTAGCTAATATGCTTTGGTGGATAACTTCAAGTCTTTCTTTTACGTGAGAGTAAACTGATGAGATGAATCAAAGTTCATGCTGCATTTTTCTTTTTCATAACATCAGGTTTCTTCCAATCCAAGGATATATGCACCAATAACCTCATGCATAGAAGGCGTGAGAAAGGATGGGTGTTCCATAACTTGCGAATTTCTTCAAGAAAGATTTAGATGAGATATTTCTCCAAAAAATCTGCTTCAACTTGCTCTGTTCTGTGGTACCAACCTCAGACTGGGCAGGAAAGCCAAGTTATTATATATTGGCTTTCCCATAATTAAAGAAAAATAAATGTTAAAATTACTGGAAAGAAATTAGAAAGCACCTACAGACTAAATATCAATACTTTTTTTCATAGTTTTTCTAAGAAAGCACAGTTTGCTTTTTCATTAAAGATGGTTTCCTTGGACCATACCCTTGTCTCTATAAATAGCTTTGCTTTGGTTTTTTTGAGGGCTCAGTATGTTGCTCAGATTGGTTTTGAATGTGCAAGTCTCTTGCCACCTCCTTCTGAGTAGCTAGGATTTTAGGTGCTATTAGCTTTTCTTGTATAGAAAATATGACTGTATAAATATTTCAGAGCTAAAGCCTTTTCTCTACCTCTTATGTACAACATAGCCAAATATGAAAATAAATCAAGTGGTAAGTGACTTTCACATATTTGGGAATTCTGTTAAGCAGATTAAAGAATGATGTTATCTCTATGTAAGTTTATTTCATTCTATGAGGTTTTTGATACTACTTTTGGTGTACTAAGGATAGAGTATTTGTCAATATTCCATACTGTATAGTTTTCCCTAGCTGTGATTATCTTCAAAGTAATTATAGCACTTGGGTATGGCACTTCTTTCTTAAGTCTTATTATTATAATTTTATTGCTCTAAGAACAAGAACTTCAAGACAGTATTTAACAACTTTATATTCTTAATTATTTATGAACTATCCCTATTCTAGTGCTGAACTTTAGATACTTACACTGTATGAGGAGCCCTTATTATCAATTTACATGAATAGAAAGATTTCCATGGAGGAGAACTGGAACATAAGGGTGCTAACGGACAGAGACTGTAGAGATCATCTAATTTAACTCCTCTGTTTATAGATAAGAAACTGTACTCTAAAAGTGTGACTTAATGATTTTTAATTAAGAATTAGATATTATGGCACAGTTTACATATCTTCAACCAGTTTGAAACTAGTATTTTCTTCATTTGTAATAAATTATAATTAGAATTTTTCTTGTTCCTTCATATTTGCATATTTAAATTCTGTTGACTTATTCAAACCACAACACCAATAACAGCCATAGCTTGCTTTCGGGTAAGTAAATTTAACTGTCTCACTTTGAGCTTTCCTGTAACTACCCTGTCATCTTTAATTATGACATTAGTGATTATTGCACAGTGAAGTCTTTGTGGTTATAATCATGTGAACAAAGTCCTACTAAGGGAGAATTTGTCTAGATCAAATCTTTTCCCAGGCGTTTATGTATGTTTGGAAATTCGATGTAGGAAGGAATATTTACACAAGTTAGCATACAGTGACTAATCTTTCAAGCTAGTTTCATTTTTTGCCAGGTTGTTCTTCTCTTTACCTAAATTTCCTCCATTCTACTCTACTAGGTTATTTCATTCGTTATTTCATATTTTCCTAGGAAAACTGCAGATAATATTTAAGTATTATAACATATGATGAAAAAAAAAAGAGCCTGAGAGGTTCTCTTTCAGAGATGCTTTCTAATTTCCTTCACTTTGCTCACACAATCTATGAAGACAGAGGGAATTTCTTTTTATTTCAGTCTTCTAATTTCAGAATTTAAACTACTGTTCACTGAACAGGTTCTGTAAACATGACTAGATTTGCCACTCACTACCAAAAGTAGTTAACTGTCATTAATACCTGCTGAGATTTTACCAGCAGGTTCTGTTTTGTTCTCTCAGCTGTACTGATTCTCCCATTACAAACTTTTCACACTTTTGGCTAGAATCTTTAAAATTATTGTACCAGTATACTGCTATACTGTCTTTCTTCGGAATCCAATAGACTCTAGTAAGAGATCTGACTATAGAGAAAACAGATTTTTTTTTCCACTTCTTGCTAAGTTCATTTCTTAACTTTTCTTCTTAAATTTTATTATTGTGCTGTCTTTTTATTCTTTTCTTAGATTTCAAGAACTGATTTTTAGATGATGGCTATGACCAAGTTTTAGCTGTTTTATTTTTTGGGCCAAGTCAGATTGGAGGAACTGGTGTGTGACAGGAAAGTGATTTAAGATCCAACAGAATTTACTCATAAGTGCATCAAAGAAATCTGCCTAGAAGGAAAATCTTTACACAAAAGGTTAACACATGAGTAAACCTAAAAACATAAATACTATGAATAATCTTAACCAAATTAGTACAGGTTAATGTTTATGCAGTGGTCAAGGCAATGGTTCCATTCTAAAGGAGATGTCAAACACAGAAGGTACAAATAGGTCTGAAGGAGGAAAAAAAGGCGAAGAAAGTATTTTTTTCTTCAGTTTCTGCAGATCACTCTTAGGCAGATTCTCCTAAAATGCTTGCATGCATATGCATGTATCAGTGTGTGTATACAGTTTCTGAATTCATTTTTTTTCAGTCTAAATTCAATGCTTCAAAAAGACTCAGTGAATTTTAAAGTATTTTTTTTTTCTCTGTGGATTGAATGACAACAGATGGAGAAAAGAAGTCTCCATATTTATTAGGTAAGTGTCACTTTGGAGGTAATGGCAAGCAGATGGAACTAGCCTACAGTATAGTATAATACAGAATTCTCTTTCCTGCTTTCCACCCTAATCTAGTTAGGACTGCTTTCTCTGGTTTTGAGAAGTAAGTCACAAAAGGAGTTTTCAATCTGATTTCCTTGCCAAGTTAAAACCAAACTTGAAGGGCAAAGCAGGTACTTAGTGGTGTAATCTTAACTTGCTGAGGATCTATCTGCAAATTTTCTGAACTGTTCATCTTGGAAGTATTTCTGTGAACCAGTGGTACAAGGTGATTAAGCTTAAGGCACCTAGGAACCTGGAAAACTAGAGAAGCTGAAACTGAAGGCTAGGGCAACTTTAAAAAGTCAAAGAAATGACCGGATACAGGGGCTGGGGATTTAGCTCAGCGGCAAAAGCGCCTGCCTGGCAAGCGCAAGGTCGTGAGTTCGATTCCTGGTACCGGAGAAAAACCAAAAAAAAAAAATAAAAATAAAAAAAAAAAGAAATGACCGGATACAACCAAAACTCAGAAAGAAGTAAATTCTGGTGAGCATCCACAGGACGATCATTCACTTGCTACAATTAAAAAAGCCCTTAAGAATTTACCACATTTCTCTCCATACAGATGACTTTATACAGTAACTTACATCTTGTAAGTGTATGTTATCAAGGTCGCAGTTGCTGCGTACTGTTTCAACCAACCAGCCTTCTGGAGTAATCAAGTTGAGGGTTAGAAGGGGTGATTCAGGCATATCCAGGAACTTTGCTACTGGTCCAAGAGAGGGACTATCATTAGCCCCCAACATTGGTTCTGGCTCCAGGACAAAACGATAAAAGCTATTAATAAAACATAAAATTACTATGACCAAAATTGAAAATGATGATTTCTTTTGTCTAAAATACTTTAAAATTGACACAACTTAATAAATATGACCATAAACTCTTAAATCAAGACGGCAACACATACTGCAGAATGTCAAAATTTACAAGTTGAAGACAATATTTTGTTTATAGTATTATGTATTATAAAATGTCATGTTATATATTGTTATTAATTATTTCTTATGAACATGATTAGAATACCTTTAAGATATACCTAACTTACCCAAGTTATAATTGTTTATGGTCTATGTTCAAGTACTTCTTCACATTTGACATGGTCTTTTTTTTTGACTATTTTATTAACTCTTAGAACTACTAATAATATAAAGAGAAATAAGACCCAGAAAACAAGTAAAATTCTAGCTAAAATTCTGGTACCAATTATTGAAGCTGAATTAAAACAAACAGGCCTGAGTTAAATGCAGCTGCTTTAAACAGCTCTTAGGCATACCTCTGGTGTTACTATATTTTAGCCACATCTCTCAGTATCACACACAGTAAGAATTACTTGTAAAGCAGGTGTGGTAGTGCATGCCTCTAATTTCAGCACTCTGGGAGTTTGAGTCCAGCCTGGGCAACTTTATGACTTTCGAAGATCCTATCTCAAAATAAAAAAGGGTGGGGATGTAGCTCAGTGCGAAGGCCAAGGGCTTAATTCCCAGCCCATACACACAAAAAGGCCTCATTTCACTATGGGGAAGACTACTATCAAGGCAGCAACTGTGCCTCACTGAAGGAAGAAGGAAAGCAGAGGATCTGCTATGAGACCCATCCAGTCACGGAGGGCTGCTGGAATGAGGGCGGCAGTTTCAAGAGTGGTTGGCTGGAGACTACTGCCCTCATGTGGTTGCTGTTAGGGTGTCTCCTGCAGAAACACGCAGGAAGAGCCCAAAAGAGAGAAAGCCAGCAAAATGCAAGGCACTACCTGTTATAACCTAATCATGGAAGAGACATTCCATCACTTTTGTCATATTTTGTTCATGAGAAGCAAAATCACTAGGTCCAGCACTCACTCCAGGAGAATTTCACAGAGCATGAATCTCATGTAGTGGTAATCATGTAGGCAGCCACATTGGTAGCATATGAAAAGATAGCCAGGCATGGTGGCATGAGCCTGCAATCTCAGCTACCCGGGAGGCTGAGGCAGGAGAATTTAAAGTTTGAGGCTAACCTATGCAACGTAGGGAGTCTCTATGTCAAGAACAAAACAAAACAAAATAGGTAGGGGATGTGGCTCAGGGGTATAGCACTTACTTAGCATGTGTAAGGCCTTGGGTTCTATCCCCAGCATCATAAAGCAAAACAAAACAAAAAAAACCCAAAAAGCGCAAGTACACAAGCACACACACACACACACACACACACACACACACACACAGAAATAACAGGAGCCACAGGAGAAAGCAGTTATCAAATAATATACACAAATATCAAGCATGTATAAAAACAAGGAGTACTGTCAGATTCAGCACAAATGCCAAGGAAGAACCATCCCATCAAAGTTGCAAATAGCAATTTCTTTGTGATTTAGTAAAAACAACTCAGTGGTAAAGAAATTAAAGCCAAACTGTATGACAGATGAAGAGCAATTGACAGATGGAGGGTATGACTGTCTTTGAAGCAGCTTAGCTGAAAGTGAAGAAAAGCCAGTCCTCTAGAGGAAAGGAAATTAAGAGAGCAACTTAATACAACTGAGCAATTTTAAGGACGGAAACAAGAAGACTAACAGAGGTTAAAAACACAGAACACAGAATATGAGAAAAAGCAAGGCTCCAAAACAAACTGGAAAGCACGGAATTAAAACAGGGAGGGAATATTCAGCCTTAAAAAAGAAGACAAACACAGTGTGGGAAAGCACAGGAGACAGAATGGCAGCAGAGGCAATTCCTGCCAATTACCTTTCTTCTCCGAGATGGCATTTACTAACTGGAAAGGACCAGGGCTAAGCATGTGAGCTGGTTTGCATGACGTACGCTACTGAGTGAGATTCTACTGAATCAGTGGCTTAAAAAAATCCCTTACCTATACATTCTCTACCTAGTACTTTAGGTATTATTTCATTCATGAAAGTCAAGTTCTTTCTCTCCCAATGCTTGTTTATATATTCAATATATACTTATTTATATTCAATATTCCCATTCTTTATTAGATATACCCAAGTTTTATAGAGTGTGAGGAACATTCTCATTCTTGTGAATAAAATTTCTGCACTCAAGGAACATATCTGTCAAATAATGGCTAAAAAATTAAAACTTTTCTACAGATTTACAACGACATGTGACAATATTTGAAACACAAAAGATAAACAAGATGCATGAAAAATGAATGAGCTGAATGAGGCCCCAGGGGGCTAAGAATGACCCCTAAACTTTCTTATATTTTTCCATTTCATTGCTTTCCAAGTAAAAATACTTATTATATTTAAAATACTTGTTCAAGGCAATAATGTGTGCATATAATAATAAATAAAAATAGAAAAGAATTAACTGAATGGTACCCTCTCCTTGTATATATTAATATTTTTAAGTTATATAATTAAATGATACAAAAACAAGCACATTAGTTAAGTCTTACAAAGATATACTAGTCCAGTGGTACATATCCTTTTATCTTCCTGGTAACACTGAATATTCCTATCAGCAAGAGTGGTTCACCATCCAGAAAAAAGGATGTATTTCTGATCCCTCTTGAGAGATGACAGAGGGGTCAAAAATAGGACAATATTAATAAGAATATTTGTAAATAACATTAAACATCTTTATCAGGCACAAGTTGTTCTAAACTACTTTCATTTTAATACTACAAAATATAAACATGGCCAGGGATATAGCTCCGCAGTACAGTGCCTGCCTGGCAAGTGCAAGGTCCTAAGTTCCATTCCCAGCACCAAAAAAAAAAAAAAAAAAAAAAAAAGAAAGAAAACAAACAAAATATAAATGTGATGGTATAATGCAGATCATTTTGAAATTCAGCTCTAAATATTGAAGGTACAGCTAAACCAAAATGGTTTAACTCTAACTTCCCAGTGATATATTTCTAAATAGGTATTCCTGGATCACATTTTTTTTATCCAGCTTATAATAATACAGGGTAATAAACTACATTACTTTCTAATCTACACCAGTGAAGAATCTACTGAGGAAGATAGCAAAACAGGTCCAGGAAATAATGGTCCCCTCCTCTTCTCTTAGTATTTGCAAATATTCCAAAATAAAATTATATTCATTCCCACTCACCTTTGTAAAGGGGCTTCTGAAAGCTTACTCTTGCAGTTCATGAACAGCTTTACCTTCATGTTTATAATCTTGCCAAGCACCTATTAAGAAATTTCCACATTTGATTTTAAATAATGTTAAAGGCTAAGATTTGTTAAGCATGCATTATTTATTGGGCACTGTATTTATTCTCCTCATAAGTCCCCTCCATGTACGAGAGGTACAGAGTCTCAATGTTTTAATTTATCCTGAATAATGATTCTCCATAGAAATGGAATTTGTACACTATGCCTCACTCCTTATAGATGATTACTGCTCTTTTCAAAGAATATCTGAACAGTGCATCTCAAGAAATTCAAATTTGAAAGTATACAAATGGTAAGAGAATGGGGAAATCAACCATGGCATTAGGTTTGCTGTGTTCATAAACTTGAACATATAGGTTGGCAAAGTTGGATGGCAACATCTTTCCAAAATTATGTGTCTACATTAATATATGTATAGGAGATTTTTATAATCTCTTTTCCCAGTGCTACTTGATAGCATGCATTTCTGAGAAAAATTACAATTAAAGTTTTCATAGAATACAAACAGCAACATTACCCAGCTTGATCACCTAATTATCAATTACATTTAATATCTAATTACTCTTTCCTATTTTCATTCTTGGCACAAAGGACAGTATCCACTTTTGAGAATATTTTTTAAAAGTAATGTCTTTTAAAAAGTTGAGTAATTTCACACTGGAATATACCAAAATTTTGAACATCACTACAAATTCACATAGCCTTCTAATGTAACTAGCTTATTCAAATTTACTGAAAGTGCATTAAAATTTGAACCTTTGAAATTCTTAGTAAAATTCTTAGTCTGTCTCATAACATTCCCCTACTTTCTTAGTCCAGAATTTTCAGCTTTATACTGGGTGCCATGGGCACATCCCTCTAATCACAGTAAGCTCTGGAAGTTGAAGTAGGAGGATTCCAAGTTCAAGGTCCACCCGGGCAACTTAGTGAGACTGTCTAAAAATATAAAAATAAATTTAAAAGGGATTAAGGATGCAGCTTATCCCTCTGTGGGTTCAATCCCAGGTGTCACTGGGGGTAAGGGTAAAAAAGAATTTTCAGCTTATGTAAGGCTTGTGATCGTAGTTTCCAGTCTCCCTTGTCACTAAGTATAGCAGATGAAGATGACTGCATGCTTGCCCATGAGAACAGACAGGCTAAATGTGTCCAACTTGGGGTTGTGCTTTTTGGTCTCTCCTTTCTACCAGCAGTAATACAGAGATGACACCAGAGTGGTCAAGGGGTTGGCCAGATACCTTAAACCACCAGATAGAAGGCAGTGCACGAGGATGCCTGAACTTAAAAACAGATGTGGTAAATTTCACAAGAAAAACACTGTCTTACAACTAGTAAGTGTGACATCTTCTGTGCTTCTCTTGTCAAGGGATCAACAATAGCAATGACATCAAAGACCATATCTTTCTCTTGAGGATTTATCTTCATAATACTAGAAAAATAGAAAACAAGCAAGGCAAAAGATGATGGGTTAGGTTTATACAAACATCTTACTAATTGTGACCTTCAAAATTTCATACAATTTCACAAACTGCTTTCCTTCTCCCTAGATAAAACACCCTAGTTATTTGATACAACAAAATGCAAATTTGAGAATCTGTATTCAACAGGTTATAAAACTGCAAAGAACTCAATAAAAGATGGCCAAACAAATTGTAAAAAAATCTTCTAAATAACAATAAATAGTAAGTTTCAGGCCCTCCAAATCCACATGGATAATATAATGTAAAAAAATAAAGCTGTTGGAAGTAATGACGCGCACCTGTAATCCCAGCATTCGGGAAGCTGAGGCAGGAGGACGGCTGTGAGTTCTAGGCCAACCTGGGCTACACTGTGATTTCTTTCTGTGTGTGTGTGTGTGTGTGTGTGTGTGTCTTTTTGAGACAGGGTCTCGCTATGCAGTTCAGGCTGGCCTTAAGCTCACTTAGTAGCCCAGGCTAGTCTTGAACTTGCAACAATCCTCCTGACTCAGCCTCCTGAGTGCTGGAATTTACATAGTGATTTCAAAGCTGGCCTGAACTACACAGTGAGACTCTCTTTAAATAAAAAGAGTCAAGATGCTTACGTGTTGGTTGAATATATTTCCTCAGATTTGAGAATAATAAAATTAACTATTCAGTATTTTTATTACGTTTAGTATTTTATAAAATCAACATATTATAACAGGGAAATAAAAAAACATGTTCAAAGTTTTATTAACCACTTAACAGTGTACTGCATCAGTCAGAGCACTTGTTTAAACTATGATGCTTGGGCGGGCATCATTTCAACCAGTCGATTCTTGTATTGAATAAATTTGATGAAATTATCAATTTTATATTTCCTGTTGTATTATCTTATAAAAATTAATAAAAAATGTTGTTTTGGGCCATCTTGTATTTAAATAATTGGGCTGGTAAGTGGTTAATTTATTTTTATGGTACTGGGAATTGGATCCAGGACTTAAGACAATGAGCTACATCCCTAGCACCTTAAAAATTATTGTTTACCCCGAAATAAGTTTCGCTAAGTCATTAAATTGTTTACATGGGACTGAGACTTGTGATCCTCCTGCCTTAGCCTCCCATGGTGCTAGTACTGCGGACATGTACCTCTACATGAGGCTTATCACATTTCCATCCCAGCCTTCCTCTCTTCGCCTCCTTCCCTTGGTGCTTTACATTTCGTCACTGACCTAAGTTCTAAACTAAAAGATGGACTACTCTTTAAAAGGAAATGGGAAAACGTTACAGTACAGAAAAGGCCAGTGGGAAATAATGAATTATACAATTGACATAAAGATTAATAGTATGTATCTGATTACAAGTATAGAATATTCTAATTAAATTACTGTATAATCACACAGCAAATTATTTTCTTGAAATGTAGGATGACTGAACTGTATATTTTACATATTCTAGAAGGGATAGCTTACCAAATTGAGAGCTACACATGTAAATTTACAGGAATGTTAAGTCTTTTTTGGTACAAAATGGCTGTTTGCAGTGTGAGGATTTTGAATGCTCAGCAATTAAATAAAATATTTCAGTTTTAAATATGGAACCTTTAAGAACTGAAAGACATTTTCTTTTAAATGTAGTTGATAGGATTTAAGACATTAAATATAACAGTGGCAGAGTCAGACAACAGGTTGTGCTAGATAACTGCTAGAAATGTTATAAATTGGATATAATATTAATAAAAATCACTATAATTGCTACTTTCTTTAGTTAACTTGCAGAAATTTTACAAATTACTGTCTGTGATCATTAATCATATGTGAACTTGAATGAATTAAAAAAACACCTAGTAGATTAGGAAAGCCCAGTTCTGGGTGTCTGTGGCTGACTGACATGCAGGCCTAGAAATGAAGAGGGGAGCCCCACCCCTGTGGTGGATGACACCAAACAATAGGCTTGTAGCCTGGATGGGATACTAAGACAACGAAGGAAGAGTCCCTGTTTTGAAGAACTCCAGTCTTCCTGAATAGGTCCATACTTTGCTGCTGTCACTTCTGGACATCAGACTGGAGGTCGTCAGTTGCTTCAATCTCCCAGTGCTGACGGGCCAGCAAGCCTCCAGTGAGCTTCCAGATCTTTGACCTTGGATGGTGTTGCAACCTTGATCTCTCTCGTTCTGTATCTTCCATTTTCTTGGTTGAAAAGCTGCCGGATTCTCCCAATTCTGATTCCACAGACAGTCACTGTAGAGTCTCCCCATATCAATCTAATATATCTCCTGGCACAATTCTATATTTTTTCTATTGATTCTGTTCCCCTTGAGACCATAATACACTTTTGCAGCCACCATTCAAAATACTCTAAGACTTTCTCCCAATCAGTGCTAATTCTTTGAGGTTATGAGTCAAAATTCCACAGTCCTCATCATCTAATTATATTAGTGCTTGTAGAGTTTGAAGATAGTTTTCTGAGCAGAACTCTGAACCTACTGATGGATATTACTCTGACTGACCTAAAAATGGAAGTAGAATGTATTTTTTATGCAATGTTAACAAGATTTTAACTCTACCTCCACTTCCTATTTAAGGCCATAGATTTGTACTCAATTGCTAAGAAACTACTGATACACTTCGTGCCATTAGCCAGAAGGAATAATGTCAAGCAAAATGACAGTTAATACTTATTAAAGCTTAGGTTAGGGAAACAAAAATGGTAAAGAACTGCTTGAAGTATGGAAAGGTCATCAACTTTTTTAGATACAATAAACATATCTCAAACAGGCCACAACAGTGGAAAGCTCTGAACTGAATTTTATCTTGATACTATCAGTTTCTATTTACATTATTTACAAGACAAGTCAGGCTGCCTATTTTAAGGATGCTGTTGAAACCACTGTTCATTATATAGCATCCTTTTTATGAAGGCTCCTGGGAGAAATTCCTCTGTCTTCTTTCTTCTTACCTCAACAATGAATGTGTTTTCATTTCATGAGGTTTGAAATTGTGCAAACCAGTACACTTAGAGCTTAGTTCATGGTATGCTCATGGCAGGAAGGAAGGTCAGTATTGCAGCAGTGTGCAAAGCCACCTTCAAAATGGTTTGTACTGTACAAAACTTGCATTTGTTCCAAGGATGATGGGGTGACATACTAAGATTACTTTTTACTTTTGGCAAAGATGTTAGAAAAATACAAAATTTACATATTATTCTGGAGGGAAGAAAATATGGTAGCATAGAGATTCAGAAATCCCTCAGGGCAGAGGAAAAAGATAATTGTGCTTTTCCTTGTAAAGTTTAAATATTTTAATGAGTCACTGAAATTTTAGAAGGAATTAATAACAATTAAACATTAATATAACAATAAGAGATTTACAATATGCTTTACATTTTTTAGCATTATATAATGAATCCATATAGACATGGAAGCAAAGTGCCAAAGATACAATGCTGTTTAAAAAATGTTATTTTCCTAAAAAGCACTAAATGAATGCATTTTTATGTGATTATAGAAGTACATACATATGCTCAGTAAGTAATATATACACATTACTATAGAAATAACAGATCCAGGGGCTGGGGATTTAGCTCAGTGGCAAAAGCGCCTGCCTGGCAAGCGCAAGGTCGTGAGTTTGGTTCCCGGTACCGGAGAAAAACCAAAAAAAAAAAAAAAAGAGTAACAGATACACAAATTCAAATGAAAATTTACTTGAATTGCTTGTTCATCTCTGAGGCACACTACCCTAATATTAATTTCTAAAGGTTAATCAACATTTTCTACAATTAATAGTATGTGACTTTTATGTAGAAATTTATAAAATGGAATTATACTTACAAAATATTATTATAACTTTCTTTGGTAGGAAAAAAACAGACGAATGTATATTTCTTGACAAAGAATGGTAGTTCTATAGAAAATTACTAATATTACTAATGGTGGTAATTTTAAGACACTTGGGTAAGCTCAGGGAACCTTTAGTAGTAGCACAGTATTTAGAAAAGCTAAATAGTTATTTTTACAATTAACAAGGATCTCTAACAGAGAACATGGATTTAGAAATGACCAAGGAATCAAACATATATTTGTTAAAGCCAGTATTTCTATCTTATAACTGGTACCTGGCAGACACTGCCCCAGCTTTCCAGGGTGGCAGGCCTGGATGAGCCTGAGAGGTTTTCAGCAGATTCTAAGATCAGAGAGGTGGCAGTACCATTCTGCAGCTCCCATGGAAACTGCTCTTACTGACCTGCTGATTCATTCTGTTGACCTGAGATAGCAGGTGAGTGTATAACATGTTCAACCTCGTCCTAGAGTCCCCCTCAGCTCCTCTGATTCCTGGTCGTGTGTGTGTGTATGTGTGTGTGTGTGTGTGCGCGCGCGCGTGCGCGCACTTAGCTTTATGGGAGATGGTTCCCATCTTGGCAGGATGCCAAGGTCAGAGGCATCAAGGGCTGACACAAGTTTCTATCCATCTTTATAGGGTTTCAGCTTGCTCTCCAATCACCCGTCTTTATAGCCATCTTCCTAACTGCTTCCCTGTGAGCTTCAAGTTCCAGCACCAGAAATTACAAGTCTCATGGAAAGGGTTTTACTGGCTCTGACAATTGTGTGAAGTTAAGTCCTACAAATAATTCCTATGCAAACTTTTTATTTTACTTCAAAGAGAATTAAAAAATAACAAAATAACACCAACATACACAAAAACAAAACAACACAAAAACAATAAAAATGATACAGCGTGTCAAAACAAAATGATAGGAATTAACAGTGGTTGTTATATTACATACTGTTATCTTCAATGAAATTGCTCAGATTACCAGATGTAAGAATGCAAGATTGATCAAAACATTAAAGAGAACAAAAAATAATTTTAAAAAAACTTTAGAAACAATACAGAGCTTCACTAAACAAGACGTTAGGAGTTCACCAATGGTTGTTATATTGCATATTGTTGTCTTCAAATTAGTTATTCAGATTACCAGATATAAGCATGCAAAATTGGTCAAAAAAATTTAAGCATTAACTATTCCTTTCAAAAAACCAATAGACACCAGCAGTACAATTATTCCAGCTTTCTTTCTTTTCCTTTTCTTTCTTTCTTTTTCTTTCTTTCTTTTCTTTCTTTCTTTCTTTCTTTCTTTCTTTCTTTCTTTCTTTCTTTCTTTCTTTTTCTTTGTATCTAACTATCTTCTATCATCTTCCCTTCCTTCTTTGTATCTTTTTCTACTTTTCCCCATCCCAGTTGTTCCCTCCCTTTGAGCAATTTCTTCCCTTTCACAATATCTACTGTGCCTTTTGGGTTTTACTTACTCTTTCAGGTGCTTTTTTTTTTTAATTTTGTTTTTTGTTTTTTTCCTGTACCAGGAATCGAACTCACGACCTTGTGCTTGCCAGGCAGGCGCTGTGCCACTGAGCTAAATCCTCAGCCCCTCTTTCAGGTGCTTATACTAGGGAGATAATATGATGTTCACACATGTGGGTCTGCTTTATTTCACTTATGAGTATGGTTTCTAGTTGCATCCCTTCAATGAAAGCCTCTAGTTTATCTTTCTTATAGCTGAGTAATACTCCATTGTAAAAAAATACCACATCTTTTTTATCCATTCCTCAGCTGATGGGCATCTGGGTTGTTTCCAAGATTTAGCTATGACAAATTGTGCTGCTATAAACATGGATGCACATATATGGCCATGGTATGATGTTTTTAGTTCTTCTGGGAAAATATCCAGAAGGGGAATAGCTGGGTTAAGCATCATACACAAACTTTTGTGTCATACCCAAACCTTTATCTACCAATCCCTCATTTCAAGTAAGTATTCACATGTCTCCTTGTTCCATGTGTGTTAATTGTAGTGATTAGCTTTCAGGTTCAATTTTATTTCTTTTATTTCCAAGTTTTGAGAGATACTTCATTATTTATGGAGCAAATACAAATAATAGCAATAGCTCACTAAATATCTACACATATACAAGGAAGTAGGCTTAAATCATATAACCCATGAATGGCAGGAAACATTATCTATATTTTACATACTTGAAACTGAGTTAAGACAGTTCACAACTACTTAAGTGGTAGTTTGGTGTTCAAATGCTGGATTTTTTTGACAAGAAAGCTCATGTTATTTTATACAACCTAAGCCAATGGAGATAATTATATCAGGGCAACATATATACATAGGAACTAAACATGTCTAAAATGGAGTGACCTTTAAATTCACTTGACCAGAAAACAGCTGTCTCCTCAGAATATACTAGTAAATATCCCAGGGTAGTGTCCCTTAGAATACAGTTTGAGATATACTGTTATAAAAGATTATCTATTTGACATTTTGTAAGTTATATGCCAGTACTCCTACATTTAAATATCAGCACTGTAGTAACTGAGTCTTTAGGCTCAGATATTATATATAATGATTGTTCCAAGATATTGCAAAAATTAAAAATGATCTTGGCCATGAGAAAAAAACATTAAGAATATGAGAAATCACATTGGGTGTAACTTACATAAGAGTTCATATCATGTGTATCATCCTGTATATACTAGAATATATAACTAACTGGAATGTTTTCTTCTTTTGTCATGCTAGGAATTGAACCTAGAGCCTTGTACATGCAAGGAAAGAAGTGATCTCCCAGATACAACCCTAGCCTTGTAATTTCTTTTCCTAACACTGTCAAATACATTTATTCTCCAACAAAGAACCTGTAATTCAATTTTAAATTTTACTATTTATAAAAGTACACAGAAATAATAATTGATTGTAGCATGCATTGACAGAAAAAACTTGAACAGATACCATTATATCATACCTGTGCTTCTCTTTAAGAAATGTGACATCATACCGAGATGTACGCTTAGGCAGAGAGGAAAGAAGGGCATCAACTTTCATAACAAGGTCACTCAAGCTAGATAAACAAGATAAAACAATATGAGATTTTTAGGAAGAAAGTTTCATACTTTATGTCATAATTAATGCAGCAAGAAAGGATCTGTACATATGTACATAGTCAAAGCTCTTATGAAAAAGACTACAAAGAAAACCTACTGCAGTGATGGCAAGACTGAGTGCCCAAACTGTAAGCCAAAACCCACTTATTTATCACGGTGTCAACACTGCAATTAAACCTGAAATTCCAGTGTTTGGCTGCTAGGGCAATGCTGGGTCAACTTGGCTCGTGTGCTGACAGAGAGGGCTGTGTGTGCCCGCTGCGGAATGTGTGCCACAGGTTCGCCACCACTGACCTATAGTACAATAGTGTTTCTCTAAAATTGTCAAGGCATTCAACACAAGAAACACTCATCATAGATATTTATATTATGTAGCAAAAGTATGAACACAAATATGGGAATCATACATGCAACCTTTAAAAAAATGATTACCTCTTAGGTAGAGAGGGATTGGGGCTGGATAGGTAAGAAACTAAGAGAAAGAGTACAATTCAAGGCACTCCGTCTCTAAAAGGTTTACCATCATGGCTGTAGGTTTAAAACATTAACATCTATAGTGTTGGGTTAATGGACATTTTATTATTTTTTCATAGTATCAATAGGTGTTTTATTATGTATCTTTATTAGTTTACATAGCTGAAACATTAAATCTTAAAAAGAAATATCATGCACAAAATTCCAAATCCCAATGTGAATTACTCTTATGATTTAAATACTTACTCTTTTGAGTTGAATTTTATACTTTCAACAACACCCTTAATTTTCTCTGCTAAATTGCTGAATGTTATCTTTTCTAGCAAGTAAAAATCTTCTACAGAGAAATCTTCATTTAAAGGTCCTAAAAACTTAAAATGAAAATACATTATATCTTTAGAAGACAGCAGTTAAGAAAACTATTTTCTCATCAAATAGATACTTGTTAAGCAAAAAAATGATCAGAGATGATTAAAGAGATGATGGCAATTAATCCCACCATCTACTAAATCTATTGCGAAACAAAAAAGAGAAAAATATTTTATCATTCTGATATTACAAATATTATTTGTATAAACACCAACATCAAATGACAAAATAAAAAAGTAGTAAATTCTTTCTGTTACAAAGTTTTACTTTAAAATCATGCTTCCAGATATTTATGAAATTATCCATAGTGTATAAATCTTTTAATTTTAATTTTCTATGTTCATCTGTAAATTCTTGTTTATATTAGGTAGACCTGAATTAATATCTAAATCATAAAATAGCAAAGAGACAAATTATAGTTGAAACATTAAATCTTAAAAAGAAATATATGTACAAAATTCCAAATCATTATAATAATTCAGATATTCTTCATCTAAATAGTAATTGTAGAAGTCATTTGCAGTATAGCAAGATCACTTAGCTCAGCTTTAGTAGCTACATAATAAGAAAGTAGAGTAAATAACTACAGAGTAAGAAACTGTCAGGCTGCCACATACATAAATTCTCAGGATGGCTGTCCCACCACAACCATTAACTCTACCATCATGAGTGTTTCCAGAGGAAGCTATTATGTGCAGTCATCATAATATCTTGATATAAGACCTGATGTATTGTTTTCATTTTTTTTGTTTTTCTTCCGGTACCAGGAATTGAACCCATGACCTTGCACTTACCAGGCAGGCGCTGTGCCGCTGAGCTAAATCCCCAGCCCCTAAGACCTGATGTAAAAGGTAAGACTGACCAGGTTTTATGTATAAAACCAATTATATCTAATGATGTAGAATATATTTTCTTGATAAAAAATAGAATGTAATGGTTTCAGTAAAGCTTTCTTACTCCCTTTCATCTACACCCACAATTAATACTGTCTAAAAATTACTGCAGTATGGTCCTTAAATCTTTCTACCTCACTTGCTTAGGTGACATTATCTGTCAAATATCTCACGTTTCACCTTAAAATCACAGGCACACAAATTACAGGGGGAAAAAAAGTGTAGTATGGCCCTAAAAGCACTCATATAAACATTTCCTTGCCTTAAAATTTCCTATAATTTTTAAGGTATTTTTGAAAGAAAAAAGTTGAATTCTATCTATATTACTTCTAGTCACCCTGGTACTTTTACTAGTAACTCAAGACATAGTATTTTAAATTATTTTCTTAAGGGATTAACAAGATTATCTGTGTTTTTTGATTAAATTCATCAGAAAACACTAATTCACTCATGTAAGCACAGCATCAAATATCTAGGGGAAACTTGACTTTTCTGTATTTTCTTTTACTTAAAAGTGAATATATTTGTGGAAAAATATAATGTGATTTAAATAGTGTGAAATCATATAATATCCAAGTGGGAAAAAGAATAGGAAACTTGAAACTGAGATAGAATGTATCTTGTGTATAATTTACCTTTATACATTTTGAAAATGTGATATTTTCAGCTATACATAACAAGTACTATAACATAAACACATTAGCTCCTTTGATAGCTCATTACAATTTCAGAAAACTCTTGTTAGAATTTTCATTGATACATTGAGGTGAAAATCTCTTTCTACTCACAGAAGTTTGATCAACTGCACTTGACTCATCTAGTATAAATAAAATCAAACTTCCAATTGTACCTACTTCCATGACAGTTTTCAAATAGTCCAAGAGAAAGTGTAAGTGAAAGTACTGAAAATTTACTGTATCCAAGCCCATTCCACGTGCTCTACCCGAAAAAGCGTATTTAACCTGACAACAGTTTACACAGTGTCCAAATTAAGAAGATAATTTACACCATAGTTACATAATTAATTGTATAACTGAATTTGAATCCTGCTCTGTCTGGCTTAAAAAAAGATGTTACTTTTTCCTACACTGTTGTCTCATGTCTTCCAGCAGTTTGTAAATAAGTGTTATGATAAAAATAAAATAAATATAATATAGCAACAGCACTATTTGGAGATATAAATTCTTTAGTGTATTATACAATCATCATTGTATCCTAGTGTTATAGTTTGTGTCTAGATGTCCCCCCAAACCCTCATGCAGTTGTGGGGCAGGCTTTTAGAGTTTTTGATTGATCTACGATCTAATGCTGACATTATGGGTGTGAGTGCTACACTCACCCTGGGGTGAGTAGCTTGCATACAACGTAAGGGAGGGAAAGAAGCTTGCTCCCTCTGCTGCTCCTCCCTTTTTGCTTTTGCTGCTTTTGCTGTTTTCCACTGCCATGACCTGTTGCCCTCTGCCATGTGCCACTCTGCCTTGGAGCCAGCTGAGTATGGACTGAAACCTCCACAAATTGTTAGCTAAATAAACCTTTCATTCTTTAATTCTGGGTGTCAGGTATTTTGTCTCAGCAATGAGAGAAAAGTAACCAAGACAAAACTAGTACCAGGAGTGGGATTATTATGATGTTGCCTGGCCATGTCACTTAAGAGCCTTTGGAATTAATCTGGAAAAGTTTTGAGAGACTGGCCAAAGAGGCAGCTCTTGTATGCTGTAAATCATGTTGGAGACTCTGGTTAGAGCCTGGAAAATCAGAGTACTGATGGATACGCTATTGGTTAAGATGAAGCTCAGAGGAGGCTTCAATTGAGAAGGACTGCCCTGGCTGCTGGATCCCAGGTAATATATTGTGTTTTGGTAGAAGTTGGTCTGCATTTTGCTTGTGTTTAGAGATACTGCCTGGATGGAGAAACAAAAATTTCAATACAGTCTATTGTTGGGATGGTAGAATGATTACTGTTGAGAGCATTTGGCCAGATCTATGTTTAAAATTAAGAGTAAAGAACCTATAAAATGATATGAAACATTCGGCCAAAGGGGTGGCTCTAATGGAGCTTTGGGTTGCAAGGTTGAAATAGAGGACAGTGTGACTGTTAAGAACAGGACAATGAAAAAATGAACTAAAGTCTTTCACCTGAAGAAGGCTGTTGTGAGCTGGCAGAAGCTGTAAGGAGCTGTTGGTTCTTTGGAGGAGCTTGTCATGCTGGCTTTCCTGATGAATTTGGCTGTTTTCATCTTCCGAGGAGCTTGGGACCTTGTTGGTACTGAAAACAGCTTTGGTTCACATTGGGGGAGCTCTGGTTCTCACTTTGAGCACAGCTTCCTGGCTCTGGAGGGGAAGATGGTGCACTGCCAGTCTCCTGGAGAAGCTTGTCACACTGGCTTTCCTGATGGGAATTCACTTGTCCTGATCATTGGAGGAGCTTGGGACCTCACTGTTGCTGAGGATGGCTGTGATACCTTTCAGGGGCACTCTGCTTCTTACTTTGAGTGTCGCTTCCTGGCTCCAACGTAGATTCCTCAACCTGCTAGCACAGATCCTTCATCTCGCTGGCACAGACTTCCTAGATTCCACCACTGACCTTTGGGCCTTCCCAGTGCAGATCCATGACACAGGCCTGCATGAGACGTTGTTGTGGGCTCTGGGTCTCCAGTTGGATTTGTGGGAGGCATTGTTATGAGCTCTAGGTCTTCAGCTGGACTCATGCAGGACATTATCACAGGAACCAGGCCCTCAGCTGGATTCTTGGTCTATAGTGTGTGGACAGATTTCCTGCTCTCTTTTGTATATGATTTTTGGATGATTATTATAAATAATCTTGTAAAATATGCGTCCTGTATTATATTGTTTCTCCTTAAAACCCGAAACCAACATACCTAGTTGTCAATGACTTATAAATAATTTCAACTTTGACTATGTTCCAATTCTAATGTAAACATCTGGACAAATTCTATGCTAAAATGTCATAATTATTTCAAATATTAAGCTATCTCATTCAGAATTATGGAAATCTGCTACAATGGCTGTGATCACTATGCTTCACAGCAGTTCTCTGAGACAGACTAATAGGCTAAGAATTACATTATAGCTCATAAATTCTAATAGTATTCCTTTCAAGCCACAGGATAATCAAAATTATATCTTTCCATTAATCAACACAAAATATCAACATAATTTGACTTGACATCAAACTCTGCTGACCATCTTTCCTGAGTTCAACTCTGGTATTCAATTGTCTACTTATCAACTTTCAGGTCCAGAATTGAATTCTCTATTTTTCCCCTTCTACTCCTTCTGAACACATTATTCATCTGTAATCTTCCTCATCTCGATCTATATCAACTCCATTCTATCTAGAAGACTGGCTCACAGCAAGTGTGAGATTAATATTTGAACATTTTAATCAATTTTAAAGAAAATGAGGAAGAAACAGTTTTAAGCCAGATGTGGTAGTGCATGCTTGTAATCCCAGCACTCAGGAGGCTGAGGCAGGAGGACTGTTGTGAATTCGAGGCCAGCCTGGGCTATATAGTGAGTTCCAGGTTGGCCTGAACTACATAGCAAGACACTATCTCAACTACCCACCTCTGCTAACAAAAAGAAAAACAAAAAACCACACAAAAACAAAGAAACCCATAATTTTAGAACTAAGATGGATATTTTTGCAGTGGCAGTATCATAGCCAATGAGGTTTATCTGAGGAGCAATTACTGCTAAAAGAACTAAGACAGTTGTTACTAATATCATAATACTATATAACTATACTAAAGAAAATACAGAATAACCCAAGACAGTAATATACTTTAAAACTGTTATTTCCTCCCAAAACAACTGTCAAAAAAAAAAAAAAAGAAAAAAAAAAAGCAGTGTCATTCCTGGGCTTCTACATAGCTTACTATTGAAAGTCATTAATTTTTTGTACAATAATAAATGGCAACAGTTGCACCAATTTGTAAAACAGCACTGCATACAGATAAATCTGATTATAACAAAAAGGTGAAGAGTTCATAAAAATAGGGAAAACACAACAATGAGAACGTATTACAACTTTGAAGATGATTTAGGGATACATAGTTTGATAATTTACAGCAGAGATATATCACATATTACACTAGTTGATTTCTTACTAAATGTAAGGAACAGATTCAATGTTTTACTTAATAAAAAACAAAATTAGATTATCATACTCAAAAATAAGTACTTATTTATTCTGTATGTGTCAACAGAGTAATTATCAAAATGTTTGTGATATATTAACCACTTAACAGTTTACCCCAAACATCACTTGAGCAGCGCATTTATGAACTGAATATTCCGAGCATCACTCAGGCAAGTGTTGTTTCAAACTAGCTGAATCTTGTTTGCACGATACACTCATACATCTATTTTTGTTTTATATCAACTATTTTTTGCATACTTTTAATTTAGAACATTGTATTTGCCTTTGATGTTTGTTTCTAGTGAAATGTAGTAAGTTCTAGTTATTTTCTTTTACTACCATGTTTGTGAAAAATAACCTATAATTTTGTGCCACAATCCCTAAACACTCTTATCATAAGAACACTAGATATAATTTTTATACTTCTCCAGCACTCAATGATATTTTTTAAAATACAAAACAAACACATCTGGGACACTGAGACTGACCAGTAAGGAACTGCCAAAAGATCTGCAAAAGAAAAAACTAAAGAAGGGAGAAATGTTAGCCTATCAGAGAGGAAAAGCCTGTGTTCCGAAATGCAAAGACAAAACAGGCGTCTCCTTACTGTCAGCTGCTCATGATGCAGAAATGACAGAATTTGAAAGAAGAAATGAAACTAAGAAAATTCCAATAGTGATCAGTGATTATAATAATTCCATGAGCAGTATTGACAGAGTTGACCAATATCTAACAAGCTATCCTGTAGTAAAAAAGCAAAGAAAAGTATTATTATAAAATATTTATGTATTTTCTGGACCAAACAATATGGAACTTGTTTGCTATTTATTCTAAACAAGGGGGTTCAAAAAGTCATTTACGATTTAGACTAGGTCTAACAGATCAAGTAATTGAAATATATCAGATACTGAAACACCAACCAGAATGTCCATCGTCTTTACCATTACATTTAGTGTACACATTCGACTGAAACCATACCACAAAAAAAAGGAAAGGCCAAAGTGACAGTGTAAAGTATGTTGTTCAAAGAAAGACAAAAATACAGAAACAATTTGGAAAGAGATCACATACTACTGTCTATATTGTAATGTTGATTATGTATTGAATGTTTTATGATATACCACACACAGAAAAGTTATTGAATAAATTTGATAAAACTGTCATTTTTATACTTCCTGTTATCTTACAAAAATTAACAAAAATTGCAATTTTTGGTCTTCCTGTATTTAAATAATTAGACTGGTAAGTTGTTAAGAAAACTCTAAGTGATATGAAATTATATAAGTAACAGGATTAAAATCATATTATTAAAAGAAACAGAAATGTCTATGGTACAAAAAAGAGTTGAAAGGTAAAACATTAAAGTATTAGTAGTACAAGGTCAGAGTATGATTTTTTGTAGTTTTTTGAAGATTACGTTAATATTATGTGGCATTTATATTACCTAATACTTCAAAATTTACAAAAGCAACCAACTGCAATTTGACAAACAATTGTAAAAAAACATACAAGAAAAAGATACAAGGATATCCTCACTATACTTACTACACATCACTAGTTTCTCACTGTTGCAATGTGTAATCTTTAACCCTTTTATTAGAATGAAGTAAGAGCTAGATAGATGCATAAAGAACACTTCTTTGCCTGCACTCGTGACTGGGAGAATGACATGAATGTGGAAAGAGGTAAAGGGACAGGAGTGTCAGGCCCCAATTTTGCTCCTGCTGAGCCCACTGTTCATCATGTAAGCAGCACCATCCCAGTATGTGTCACATCAGGTATGTTCTGACAGAAAAACGCCAAGAAATGCACTATATCAGGGCACTGAGAAAAGTGAGGAAGTGCTTCTTCTACTTACTCTCCCATTGCTGACAATACTTATTTCTCCGGGATGCAATTTAAGTACATCTTGACAGAACAACTGGTGTGTTCGGAAAATATTTACTCCAACAGTGTTATATTTTTTCTCAAAAGCATTCTTATCCATCCCCTAAAATACAAAGTAAAAATAACAACTAATAAAAGCACAGTCAATATGTAGATAATTTTATCAAAACCTTTTAGTAGTGTTAGCTTAAAACTTGAAATTACACTATGATTTATGTTCTTCATAAATAACATTTAAAGGTATCCTCTTTTGCCAAGTCATTTACAATGTATTTAATTTTTGTTACAAATATAATTTGCTAATTATTCTTTGAGAATTTGAAGAGGATTAGTGAACTAGTAAAATGCTGAGATATCAATTTAAATAAAATTTAACATTAAAAAGTGAATTACAATGTTAATGAAATTGTGAACTAAATGCTTCTCATTTTAGTGTTCCCAATAAAAAATGTTTAAAATACATCTATTGTATTTAAATCCATTGTACCACCTTAGAAGACCAATTTAGTAACAGTATATTTAAATACTGAAAGTAAACCTTTGACAAGAGTCAAAAATGTTAGACATTCACAGAAAATCAACCACATACAGGTTCCTTACACCTCTGTACCAAGGAACACTTCTTCCTAAGTACTTTTCATACTGTAATGTACATACAAATCACCTGGATACCTTGTTGAAATGCCAAATCGACTACTAAAGAGCTAGAGTGGGGCCTTAAGCCACCATGTGCTCCCGGGATGATGGAAATGTTCTTCTGCACTGCCCAGTGTGGTAACAGAGCCGCAGACAGTCATTTAGCACTTGAAATGTAGCTACCACAACAGAGGAACTCAATGTAAAATTGTATTTAATGTTAAGTATAAAATAGCCATACAAAGCCAGTGGCCACAGTACTGGACAGCACAGCCCTGGAAACTCTCACCTCCAAAGTCCCCATTTCAATCATCTCCTCCTGTATGTCTACAGTCTCCAGACATGTCCCCATCTCCAAAGCAACCATTACTTGACCTTTCAACCCATAGACCCTGTCACTTATTTATTGTTCGTTATAGTTCCACACCATCGATTTTCTTGTAACCAATTTGTATCCCAGAGTCTTTTACTACTACACCAAGACTTTCCACATGTAGCTCTCTTGAATGTTTTCTCATCCATATTCACTTGGCAAAGTCCAACCTCAGTGAAACACCATGCTACAAATTCTGCAACTAGATCTAAACAATGGAATACAGGTTGAGACGTACATGCAACCAATGCTTATTTCACTATGATCATTTCTTTTTTTTTCCAGTACCGGGAATCGAACTCACAACGTTGCTCTTGCCAGGCAGGCGCTGTGTTGCTGGGCTAAATCCCCAGTCCCTTTTGGTTTCTTTTTTTTTTTGGGGGGGGGGTTCACTATGATCATTAACTTCAAGTAAGTCCTCAGCAAGGAACAGAAATCTTCCTATATTAATGTAGTTAATTTCAATTCCCTTTCTTACCTTTCGAACAGAAAAATATCTTACATTATCTTTTCTCTCCTCAAACCTCTAAGAACATCTATGCACTTTCAATACTTAATGATCCAGCTTCCGAAAGTGAAAGCAATCAGAAGGGAAATACTTCGTCTTGTTGCCACTGAATGAAACTACTCTTCTGTATCTGTGCCCATGGGTTTTACCTTGGTGGATAAAATACAGAAATAATTTCTGTTCTTAAGACTAACACACTTCTGGATTGGTTCCCAGCACCTCTTACCTGCTTTGCTCTCCTGCTTCTCATCCTATCGTTTTTGGATAAATTACTCCCACTAGTACAAATGGGACCACAAGTGCCATTCGAGATGCAGCATTCAAAACCCATTCTAGATACAGCCCTACTTCACCTGCATAGGAAAATTCCATAAAAACTACCTCTTATTATCTCTACTTCCTGATTGCCTATTGTCTCTCAGATCTTTAGATCTTTCTCTTTACATCTTTTCTCTTTAGATCTTTAACCTATAACTCCACTGAAACTGTTCCAATCGAAGATCCTAAAGACCACCTTGTCAAATAAAATGGGCAAATAAGGGTCTCCCTTTCAAGAACTGGAATAGTCGATCACATTTCCTCCTTGAAATACCTTTTCTAACTGGCCTTTTTTTTTTTTTGTACTGGGACTTGAACTCAGGACCTTGAGCTTGCCAGCCAGGCACTCTGCAACTAAGCTATATCCCCAGTCCTCTAACTGGTCTTTGGACACCATACTTTCCTAGTTCTCTTTCTAACTTCTAGTTGTTCCATCGGTCTCCTTCAGTGGATCATCCCTTTCATGGGTACTTCTACATACTGAACTGTTTCAAAACTAGGTTTTACCCCTCTTGTTTTCTGTCCTCTTGCCCCTCATCTTCCTATTCACCTCTTAGGTAATCTCATCCAGTGTCTTAGTGCTAAATACCATAAATGTTGATGACTCTCATACTGAATGATTTTTTTAAAGGTGACGTTAAAGCTCTCCATTGAGTACGGTACTAATTTACTCAATTGTCAACATCTCCACTTGAATATCCAACACATATCTCCAACTTAAGATGTACACAATTTGATCCTGTAAATGTCAGATCTTCCCTTCATCTAGACTTCTTTATCTCAAAGATACCATTATTAATTCTAGCGACTCAAGCCAAAAATCCGAGATTATCTTCATAAGTCCTATATCAACTTGTATCATCACCTCTAGCACTACCTGGTCCAAAACACCATTGTTTCTCACCTGTATTACTGCAATAACATTCTACTTGTTTATCCTATGTCCATTTTTTTCTACCTACAATCAAATCTTTGATGGCATCAAGAGTGATTTTTAACTTTTTTACTTCCTTAAGATTCCTTGATGGCTTCCTAATATACTCAAGTATTTAAGATATCTGGGGCTGGCTGTCTGACCTCATTTCTTACTAGTCTCCACATCACCACTTCATTCTGGTCACAATGATCTTCCACCTATTCCTCAGACCTGGGAACGCTGTCTGTGTTAGGCCTTCAGACCTGCTGTGTCCCTAAACCTGGTAATATTCTCCCCCAAGACCTTTGCATGGCTTGATCTCTCCTTTCATGCAGAACTGTTCAAATGTAAACTCTGTACAGATGCCTTCCTCGACCACTCCATCTAAGACCACACACTCCAAATTATATATCCTCTAATGTCTCTTTGTATTTTCCAGTACTATTTATTATTATGTCTTTACTATTATGTCTTTCTCACCTCAGCATAAACTCCATAAGAGCAGGGAATCTATCTGCCTTATTCACAAGGACAGCTCCACTGTCTGACACTGTTAAACAGTTTTTGAATGAATGAATGAATGAATGAGTCTTTCTTCCAGAAAATTATCTTCTAACTTTATAATGTTCCCCATACTGGAATTCTTCAGCGAAATACTTGAGGATTATTTACCTAATGCTTTAATCCCTAATTCTTCACTTGATTATATATTCTAAAACTAGATTGTCATCATCCTTAAAGATAGTTAATGAAATACATAAAGTTTGATTTGTTAACTGCTTACATGCAAAATCCTATCACTTAACATTTCGTTTTCCATTCTATAAGAGTGTTTACTATTCACATCTGATCATACTTACTTACTGATATTTCTCAGCAAAAAGTTATCTCCTAGCAACCTATATTTTTGAAATATGCAACATATACATCTTATCTCAAATAGTTACTGACCTCAATAAGGAACGTTTTAATTTTACTTCCAGAATAAATGGCTGTAGCTGTTTCTTCCTTTGACAGTTTCCTGAGAAAGCTCCACAAAAGGTATTTCTGTGTAAGAAAAGCTGCCAAAATTCCTCTAGAAATAGCTGTGTTTTCTTCATTTATTTTTGATACAGGATTATAAATAATCCCCAACCGACTATGAAGACTTGTTTTCTGCAAAACACATTTATAAGTTAAAAAGACTAATATCTTCTTTATATTTTTATACTGGCACATATTTTCTTTCTTAAGTTTGTTCATTTTACCATACACTATCTTCACTGTCAGTTTTTCCATGATAATTGTACTAAATGTAGTATATGGCAAAAATAACTTAGAAAAAAATCATTTAGAAATTGTACCTGCTTCATTTCTTTACACATAGATTCAACAATTTAATTGGGAATACAACACTTTAATTTATCTCTTCTTAAATGTGAAATAGCATAAATAAAAATACACAAAACAAGAATTAAGATGGATTATATATACATGTACCAATTCCCCTTGATGAAAGTAATCAAGTATTATAAATATAGAGAAATTTTAAAAATTAAAAGAATATATAAAACAAAAACATAGAGCTCAGTGAATTAACTACCAACTAGTTAAAGAAATAAAGCACTGCCAATAATTTGAAGCATTTCTCACATCCTCTACCAGTTACTGTCCATTCCCACTTTTCTAAAGAAAACCATTGTCCTGTCATTTATGGTAGTGACATTCTTACCTTTTTTTATAGTTTACTCCTAACTTTGCTTCACTAAACATTTAATCTATCTCAAATTTCATGTGAATGGAATCATACAGCGTGCAGTAGTTTGAACTCTTTTCCCCACTCAACATGATATGAGATTCATCAGCACTGTTTTCCGTAGCTGCAGTTATTTTTGGTATTATACAGCATTTTATGGTATGACTATACCTTCATCCATTCTACTGTTCATGGACATGTGAGCATTTTCCAGTCTTGAGCAGACTGGAAAACAAACAGGATATACGTATCTGTAATTTTACAAGCAGCCTGAAAAGTTTTCCAAATAGTTGTACTAGTAATGTGCCACTAGTAATACATAAGTGTTCCACCACCTCACAGACTCATAAGCACTTTGTATTGTCAAACTTTTTGACTTAATTATTCTGATGCATGGGTAAGGATAACTCACTAGGGGTTTAATCTGCTTTCTGTTCATCACTAGTGATACTAAGCATCCTAAAATATTGGTCTTTTTCCTGGTTTGTTTAACCTACTGCCAGTTTTTATTCTTTATCTCTTTTTCCTGACATGCAGGGTTTGATTTCTGAGACGTGCATGCTTTTTATTTATGCATAAATGCCTTCTTCCATCTTGTGGTTTATTTTGTACTCTACTGAAGGTGTGCTCTGATAGAAAGTAGTTAGTCCTTAATTTTAACGTACAGTAGTTCAATTTATTGGTATTTTAACTCATGGCAGCTAGGTTTTGTGTCCTGTTTTAGAACTCCTTCCCCACTCTGAAGTAATAATCTATATTATCTGCAAAAAGATTCATTATTTGGCCTTTTATGTTTAGATCTACAAACTGGAATTGATTTTGTGTATGATGACAAAAGGTGAAGGTTTCAAACACCACCCTACTGTTCTATAAGTCTCACTTTATCATAAATCAAATCTTGATATATGAATGACTCTGCTTTTTTCTTTTCCATTTATTTTTTTCCAGTCCTAGGGATTGAACCTAGACCCTTTGCACTGAGCCATACCTCCTATTTTGAGGTAGGCTCTTGCTAAATTGTCCAGGTGGGACTAGAACTGGAAATACTTCTGCCTCAGCCTCCCGAAGTGCTGGGATGCCTTTCCTTTTCTCGGCTAATTTAACCAAGTGTTTCATCAATTCTACTATTAAAGAAACAATTTTTTGCTCTGTGGACCTTCACGGTTACATGCTTTTTTTTTTTCATTTTAAAGAGAATAGTAAAACAAAACAAAACAAAAGAACAATAGCAGCATTCTAACATCACAGACATAAACAAAACAAAGCAAGAACATTAAAAGGGATACAGGGTTTCAAAACAAAATGATAGGAATTAACAGTAGTTGTTATATTACATACTGTTATCTTCAACTACATTGCTCAGATTACCAGATGTAAGAATGGAAGACTGTTCAAACCATTAAAGAGAATAAAAAAATAATTATTAGATAAAACATTAGAGATAATATAGAGTCTCACTAGAGAAGATACATGTTTGTTTTCTATTTTGTTACTTTTGTTCTTTTATCCTTTATTTATCTGATAAAAGTACAGGTTTCTGCTGCTTTTTAAAATTTTAAGCTCTGCTTAGATAATTGATTTTTCAGACATCTTAAAATATATATCACATATTTATAAAGCCATCAGGTTTTAATGTCATTTAAATTCATATTCATTTTAAAATATTTTCAAATATGCACTCTGTACCCGTAAGTTATAAAGAAACATATTCTAATCTCCAAATATATAGAAATATCCCAGTTTTCTTTGGGTTATTATCTTGTAATTTAATTACACTGTGGTCAGGCTTCTGAGACTTGTTTATGACCCTGCATCCACAAATGTCCTTTAAATGTAACATCTGTGCTTTATAAGAATACATACTGTACATTATTTACTTTTTAAATCACTATTCATTACTTCAAGGTTGCCGATCTTGTCATTCTAATCTTCTGCATGTCCTAGTCCTACTGATTATCTGTGTATTTGTTTTACTTGTTACTTACAGAAGTGTGATAAAATTTCATAATGTAACTCTTTTTTTTTCTGAGACAGCATCTTGCTTTGTAGTCCAAACTGGCTTTGAACTCACTATGTAGGCCAGGCTGGATTTGTTTTTTTGTTTTGTTTTGTTTTTTGTTTTTCTCCGGTACCGGGAACCGAACTCACGACCTTGCGCTTGCCAGGCAGGCGCTTTGCCGCTGAGCTAAATCCCCAGCCCCGCCAGGCTGGATTTGAACTTGAGGGGATCTTCCTGTCTCAGCCTCCCAAGTGCTGGGATTATAAGTATGGGCCACCATGCCTGGCTGACTCACGGTTTTGTCCGAGTCCCATTGAAGTTTTGTTAAATTCTGCAGCATGTACTTTGAGCTTATGCTTACAGGTATATTATTTCGCTGAAAATGTTTTTCTAGAGGGGAAGCATTTTGTAGAAAACATGTTACAGTCTGGCCATAGATACAGCCTGGAAGCAATCATACTCTACTGATAATGAGCACCCTTTGTCTCCAGATCTGGTTTACTAACTACCATTTTCCACTAAAAGGGTTCAAACTCCTTGGAAAAGTAGAAGATTATAAATCCAGGACAAGGTGAACATAGAGTGAGAAAGGGGGTCTCTGGTGGTCTGGTGGCTGGGATTAGGCACATAAAGTGAGAAAGGGACAGCTTGTTATTTCTAACATGCAAGAAAGGTGTTCAGAGGCTACAAATGTGTGTTAAAGGGTAGAAGTCAGCTTGAATGGGTTCATGAGCCAGAGTAGTGCTGTGAATGTATCCTATATATATACATATATGTATATATGTGTGTGTATATGTATATATGTATATATGTGTGTGTATATATATATAAAACAAAAGCACACTGAAGAAAATTTTAAGAAGCAAATAATATTTGCAAGAAAAAAAAGGGTACTTCCTATCAGTAAGATGACTGCTACATTACCACCTTCTTTGTCTGAAAATTGGTAACTAAATTTAAAGAATAAATTTCCTTTGGTTTTTTACAAAGAATTTTGTATTATTTTTGGTTAAGGAAAAAAAAATCTCTTTGTAAAGCATGTCAGTTAACAGATATAGAATTTTTTTGTAACAAATATAATTGATTCAGATAGATCCTAAAAGCATATGGTTAAGGGCAGTGGGCAAGAGAATATTCATGCACCATCAGAGTATTAACTTGATAGGTTAGTTTCTATTTGAACAAGGAAAAATCGTATTTACATCACAGAGGTTTGGGTATAATCACTTATACTTTAAATGCATGAGCCAACATGACAATCATGTGGCTTCTTGATGTGATGCTGTATGAAGGACACAGCATCACTCATGATGTTCTTGCCAAAAATATGCCCTGGTCCTGTTCCCCTATGTTCAGGTGGGTGTGGCCATGATGACAAGGCTCCCTTTCTTTTGAGCCCTCAGTCTAGACCTATGTTTTACTCCAGGAAAGACAGGATGCATGTATCTCTCCTACACTCCTGATCCATGCCTCAGAAACTCTCTATGGGAGGCAGTCAAGGCTAAAAGGACTGCACCTCCCTCTCCATAATCCTGCAACCAAATGGTGGACTCTAAGCAAGGCAAGCTGAGAGGAGTGGGATCTCAACTGCCTCAGGCTCAGCTCACTGGCTGGGTAGAGATTTCCAACCAGGAGGGGCAAACGGAAGGCCAGACATTACCATCCCTTTATACTGTACTCTCCACTCATATCATAGGGTTATTCTGAGAGAAAGGGGCTACTGTCCCTTTCCTAGTGTTGGTGCACTACATAGATATTCTACCTAAGAAGAGAGGTAGGCCCTATGATCAGAGCTCCTCAGCTCTGTCTGAGAAGAATGACTTTATTTTGATTACAGTGAGAAGAGTTCATACCTAAGGGCAGTTTCAAAAACAATGCAGATCTTAGTGAAAGCAATAAAGAAGGGATTGGTAGCTCTATGGTACTGGCAGCAAGTAAAATGACAGGGTAGACAGAAGTTTAATACAGAATTAGAAAAAGTCAAGATGAGCTGTCCTGGGGCTACATTCTCTCTTTCTTTCTTTTTTTTTTTTTTTTGTCTTTTGAGATTTGAAAGCATTACAATAAGGAAAGGGCAAAAATCTTACTGATTTAAGGGACAAAGGCATAACATCTGAATAAACAATGCTGAACAAAAAGCTACTCTGGCTCTGGGACAACTCCTGAGAACTTAGGCTTAAAAATAAAGTTAAATTTATACTGGGAAATGTAGATGCCAAAGATTGAACCTTCTTAGGAGTTATAAGAAAAGGAAATTTGAAGGTAGTATTCCATGGGTGAACATGGAAAAATTGTAAAATCCCTAGATTTTGAGCTAAGTTTGAGTTGTATATACACTGAATGATAATCAATGACACATACCTTCCCTGTCTCCCTCTCCCTTTCTAACTGAATACAGCTTAATCTAAGCACAACCTGTGACCAATAAGTGGCTTTTACTTACTCAGACTTACAGTCCTTAAGAAACTGAGATAAAGGATAAACACAAGGGTGAAAATATGACCAGGAATATCAGGGACACATACTGAGAGAAAAATGAGACTTTATACAATTACATAAACAAATGACTGAATAAATGATAACGCTCCCCAAGGATGCTGGGTTATCACTGTCCAAGTTTCCTGCAGTATAGTATCTAAAACGTCTAGTTTTCAATAAAAATAATAAGACATGTAAAGGAACAGGAAAGTGATTCATACAAGGGGAAAAAAGGTACTAGGAGCTGTTTTACATGGTGAACTAAATAGATACATAGAAAGGTGGGACACCATTAAACATAATGACATGAGCATAACAGGAGAGCTCCAAGGTGAGAAGAAAAAGAGACAGAAAAAGTATTTGAAGAAATAATGGCTAAAACTTCCTAATTTAATAAATAACATAATTTACATAACCAAGAAATCAAATAAACTGCCAAGTACAATGCATGTAAACATATCCACAGCTAGATAAATCACAATCCAAATGTTAAAAGCAAGAGATAAAATACTGAAAGCAACAAGAGAAACAACTCATCATATTGACAAGGCAATGGTATTAATAGCTAACTTGTTATCGGAAACCATGGAAGCCACAGGCAATGGGTGATATATTCTAAGAGGTAAAATATTCCTTATAACCACTGTAAAGTTTCTCACAACTACAGATATCTGCTTAAATTTACAAAGACAGTGTTGTAGGCAGCTAAGTTAGACAGAAATATAATAGGCAATCAGATAGGGCGAGGCCCTTGAAGGAGCCAGTGCATAAGGTGAGATGCCTTGCAACTGTGGAGGAGACAGGAATCTCCACTGAGGACCAGACCTCAAGACAAAAGATGAAACACATACACCCACATATCTCCCAAAGGATAAACATCAGGGATTGATATTCTAATTAGGTATCTATTATCTTGAGAAAGCCAGGGAGAGTCACTAACCCAACCACCCTACAGGAAGGCGTCTGTTCTGTATTCATGCCTGTTTGCTAAGTGACTTGCTTCCCCATTTGATCCTGATTTAATCAATTTTACCTAAGCAATTCTGCTTGTACTCTTATTGGTTGACCATAGTTTTGTCCCACTGATATAGGAGAAAGAAACTCCCAACCTGCTAGATATCTGGTACGAGTTTGTGTTCTATAAAAATCAAAGAATAAATTTTAGGAATAATGGAGGTTAAGAGCAGAATGTATTTATTGAGGGAAAGAAAGCTTCTGTGTGAGAGAGGGACAGAAGGGTGCCTAAGTGGGTTGCCAAGGAACCTGCCTTTTCTAGGGATTTTTTTATAGAGCAAATCCATGAGGTGAGGCAGGTCCAAGGTGGGAAATATGGGAGCTCTCAAGGTGGGCATGAAGTGGGAAAAAACTATGACCAACCAGTAAAATTATAAGCATAATTGCTCAGTAAAATTGATTATATTAGGATCAAATAGGGAAGCAAGTCACTTAGCAGGCAGGCATGAATACAGAACAGGAGCTTTTCCTGTAGGAATACAGAACAGACGCTAGTGACTCTTCCTGGCTTCTTCAAGGTGATAAGAGACCTATTTAGACTATCAAGCCCTGATGTTTATCCTTAGGGAGGTATGTGGGTGCATTTCTTTATCTTTTGTCTTGAGCTCTGGCCTACAGCTCCAAGTGTCTGTCTCCCCCACAGTAGCACGGCATCTCATCTTCCACACTGGCTCCTTTGAGGGCCCAGCCCTATCTGACTGCCTGTAGTATTTCTATCTGACTCAGTTACCTACAACACTACCTCATGCCCACTTTGTGATTTCCCATGTTTCTCACCTTGGACCCACCTCATGTCATGGATCTGCTCTATAAAAATCCCCAGAAAAGGGAAGTTCCTTGGCATCCCATTTGGGAGCCCTTCTGTCTCTCTCTCAAAAGTTTCTTTCCCCAATAAATATATTCTGCTCTTAACTTCTGTGGTTCCTAAAATTCATTCTTCGATTTTAGAGAATACGAACTCGTACCAGGTATCTAGCAGGTTGGGAGCTTCTTTCCCCTACATCAATAGGACAAAGACAGGAGAAAGCCAGGTAAGAAAGAGCAGAAAAATTACAGATTTATCAATTTGCTTGGACAAGTACGAAGTTACTATATTTGTTTCGACCTCATATATTACATACAAATAAAGGTATCTATTAAGAGATTTAAAACTCTCAAGTTTGCAATAACGGAAGAAATTTTAAAAATCTTTTGGTTCTAATATGGAAAAAGTGTATCTGTCAAAATCGAGCTAACTGATAATACATTGGAGAAAATATAGGTAGACATGGAAACTGTATCACTTTTCTTGTCCGCTGTGTTTTAGCCACATGCTCTGCTGTCTTCCCATATACAAGTGTGTCCTAGCATTAGCGCCTCTGCACTGGCAAATTTCTCTGTTGAGAAGATAGTTCTCCTGAGTATCTCTCAATGGTTAGTTCCCTCAATTCCTTTAACTCATTGCTTAACTGTCACTTACAAATGTTACAATGTTTCATTTAAAATGTATTAATTCCCGAGGTAGTAGCCAGCCTTCAAGATGGCCGAAATGAACCCTCCCCTCCAGGTATTCATGCACTTGTATTGCCCTTTTCCCACTGAATAGAAGTGATCTGTTTTACAAACAGGAAGTACAGCTAGTTCATAAATTACACTGTGTTCATTCTGTCTTTATTTCTTTATCACGCATTCTGAAGACAGCCAGCTACCATGCTGTGAGATTTTGACACTAAGAGGGAGTCTGTGTGGCAATGGAATGAAGTGCTCTGCTAACAGCCCCTGGAAAACTGAGGGCTCCTGTCCAGAGGCAGGTAATTGAGCCATCTTAGAAGCTCACCTTTCAGGGCCAGTCTGAAGTCATCTGGCTACTCTCATAGAAGGCCCTAAGCAAGAACCAATTAGCTAAGTTGCTCCTGATTTTCTGAATCTCAGAAACAACTGAGAAAATAAATGTTTTAAGCAATTAACTTATGAAGCATAATTTATTGCACAACAATACATTTACACTTAGCTAATATAAAAATAGTCCGATAAATTATTGTGGTTTCTGTTCTTCAGGTGTGTGTGTATTTTTTTTTTTAATCTCAGAAATACTATACAGAAGGTTATTAAAGAGTAGTTTCAACTATAAAAATGAATCCTCCTGAAGTATCTTGGCATATCTTTGGTAAGATGAATTTACTTAGTTTTTCTTAAATAATCGGGGAGAGAAGGTGCTGCCTAACTGTGTGACAAAAACTTGCCAACACTAGCTACTGTTGGTAAGAAATAGACATGGGGTCATTGAGGTATGGTACGTTCTAAAATAATTTCTGGTAATAGTCTACTCGTAACCACTACTAGACACATGATCACAAGGACTCCCAGAGAATGTATGGTCATGAGTCACACAAAATAGGACTTTCTTTTTCTAGGCTAAAGTACCTGTCTGACATGGAGACTAAATGTAAATTCCTGACCTAAGTCTCCTCAGTACTATGTTCCAATCAATTAACATGTTAACATGAAGGGACTAAAGATTTAATGCATGTTTTTCATACTGTTTTCTTGAAATTGCAACAAATTTAAATTTTATAGGAAGAATTATCAACTCACCATGTGTGTTAATGCATTAAAAAGCAGTTTTCTGCCAGATGATGTATCAAAATCAGCAATAATCCACAGACTGACTGCAGAAATTATATTATTACCTGAAAGTTTCAAACAGGTAAAATTAATTCTAAAATTAAACTGAAAGAGAACACTGCTAATAAAAATTAATTTCTGAAAATAAGTAAATATTTTAAAATTATATATGTACTGCACATATGTATAAAATAAAAATGCTAGAAGAGTAGTGAATTGCATAACCTTTATATAAGGTCCATACCAAAAAGTACAGTTCCTAAGGGACACACGTGTGTGTTAGTAAATACGACTGCCTTCTAGATATATTTGTGAAAAAAAGGTATTCATAAATCATATATTCAAAAGAAAGAGATACAACCACACTTAGTAGGTACAGAAAACAGAAGCATTATTATTACCTTACAATTAATTTCTGGCTACCACTAACTTGGTCTAATTAATCATTGGTCATTTTTTTCTTTCAACAGTGATATAATCCTTGTTTCAAAAACATTTCAAGATTTGGAATCTAAAGGAAGAAACTATTTTAACATTACAGTTACATCAGTGTAATTTCCTCCAGGCCCATTACAGAACATGTGAGTGATACCTGCCTAGCCATCATTAAAACCTACTGGAAAACTGGTTCTTTACACTTGGCATTCAATTAATTATTAAGAAACTGCTAAAAAAACAAAACAAAACAAAACAGAAACTGCTGTACAAAAAACTTACTACTGAACAGATTTGAAACTAAAGTTATTATATAGATAGTACTACCTAACTATACAAAAACTGGCTCTGGAAACAAGAGAAAAATAACAAAAAGGATAACACTGATTCCACTGCAACCTTCAGAAGCAACTAGAGAGTAAAGCAGCAACATACTCCTTTCAAAGGAAGTACAGAATTCTGATTCTGCCTTACTGTTAGTTCTTTCATTATTATACCTTAGTAAATTGAGAAATATTTCAAAGTGCTAAGTAAATTCTCAAAACTGCATTATTTCTTCACACATTTACATAAATGCAAGTAAAAGGAAATAATATTCCCAATTAATATGCCTCTAATTTGCAAGAGAATTAACCAAAGGACATCAATTATATGGTCAGTCTGATAATCAGACAGATACTTGAAATACAATCCAGAATTTGATCTCTGATTCCTTTTGCCTTTATTTGACACATTCAAAACTATAGCCTACCAGAGGGTGGAACTGCTGTACTTCATTATTTGTTGGATTTCTTACTGGCATATCCGTTATGAACATAAATCACAGAATCTGCTAGACAGTAGTCCAGAGCCCATCTGATTTAAACAGTCTTGAAGAGTGACTGTGTGCCCCTTGTATTAAATCTCTATCATACACAAAGTTTAATTTTTGCAACAGCTCATTCTTTAGATCACTCTGTTAGAAAGTTACTGCTTATATACTGAGATTAAAATTGTTCTTTCATTTTTTATTATTTATTTGTTACTTATATGTAAAACATGGTAGTTACCTTTATTTTGGGAAGTATATCTATTTTATATAAAATAAATATATTACATTGATCATCCTAGATGCCCTGATCCCTTCCCCACCCTCCCCTGATCCCTTTCCTCATCTCCAAAATGTCTGCCTTCCTGCTTCCTATCACATGTCCTTTTTATACTCTTTATATTATATGTGACACTTACAATATAGGTATTTATAGGTATTATGCGATATTTAACTCTATGTCTCTAACTTTTTTCACTTATATTATGATCTAAAGATCCATCTATTTTTCTGCAAATGACATGATTTTTTATTCAGTCAAACGAAAAATAAAATCTTATAGGTTATTTTTTTTATCGCTATGGCAAAGTAGGCCAAACAAGACCAAGTAAAACAAGACAGATTACTCAAATGCCAATTATCTTCATCTATTTGAATAGTTAATTGTGCCCTAACAAATGTGTGATCCTACTGCAGACCTGTTAGGCTTAGTCTTTCTTTCCAAATATATTACTGTCTTGGTCTCTCCTTTGTGATCCCCAATCTAAGAAAAACACCCAGAGTTTGTTTAATTACAATACAGAAAAAATAGTATTATCTCTGATGATTTAGGGATTATATTTTTATTCATGCATTTTATCAGTTTACATAGCCTGGTTAAAGTGTTTATCACTTTCTTAAAAATGGAAAAGCTTACTTTTTAAAATGGCATAATCCATAATGAAGGCCTTCTGCATATATGACTAGTTAGGACAAGAGACCTAATGCTCCAACACAACTTTTAAAGCATAATGGTTTATGAACAATAACAAAGTTAAATTCAGTCATAGAGTAAAAAACAGCAACATAATTAATTATGTAAACAGTTTACTAAAATTATGCTTTTATTACCTTAAGAATAAATTCCAGGAAATAAAATGTTATTACCTTTATGGCTTAAATAATGCATGTTCTCTGCAATCATAGCACTCTTATCTTGTGACTCCAAGAAAGAGAAAGTAGAGAAATCTCCAATATCAGCAGTTACTGAAAAATTTCATCATAAATACTTAACAATGAATTAATGAAGCATAAAATCAATGTTTTTAGAACATTATATGGAGGGTTATTTTACCTGATGAAGATATTAAATTAAGGTACTGATGTTTAGTGTGCAAAATCAAAGAATTTATACGGGGTACAACATTGTTCCTGTCCATTAGGAAATCAATTGCATTCATATGATCATTTAATGTGCCCTAAAATAAAAATGTGATTTAAATAAAATAGGCAATTCATATGCACATTTTAAAATTATACAAATACTCATTCATAGGTTATTTAATCTAAGTCAATAAACATGCAATTTAAGATTACTCTCAAATTTTGTTGTAAAAAATCACAATTTTTTCTCAAATTAATTTTTTGATGCAGAAGATAAGTTTATATATTAATTTCATTTTATTTTTAAGTATTAATCTTAAAATCAAATAACAAATAAAAATTCTTATATAAATAACTTGTGGCATTAAAAAATCTTTAAAGACAGTATCATCTATAAATGTCATTTATGCATTTTCTGATAAAAGCTTACCTACCATAAAAACATCTCTTTTTAAATACACAGATGTATCTTTCATTTTGTGAAGAACAGCAACGTCTAGTTCCTCACTATTTATCTCTTCATGGTTAAAGGGTTCACCATTATAAAGAGCTTGAGGCAATGGACCCAGGCCAGACATTTTATAAAAATCTGCTCCTGCCTATTCATTAAAAAATAAACAAAATTTGACTAAAAAGAGATATATAAGAGAAAGAGACACTGTCACATTTTTGTACATCATTTTTTTAAAATGCTGATTTTGCTAATTTTATCTATCCTTTCCAAACAGTATTCTAAGGAAGGTAATTTATCTACACAGACCAGGAGTCAGGAAACTATTTCTATAGAACACCAGACTATAGAAACTATTTCTATAGAACACCTAAATTTTTTTAGGTTTTTTGAGCCATCCAGTTGCTGCTGCAAGTACTCACTCCTGATGTGATGGTGCAAGAGCAGTCACAAACAACATGAATTAGTAAGTACATCTGTATCTTCAAAATACTATGTTTTTAAAAACAAGCAGTGGGTGGGCTTGCTGACCCTTGAAACAAAGTATGACATTTACTTAAAATCAAAACATTCACCTGCATTGGAGTCCTATTTTATCCCTTTATTCTTTCATTTAATAAGCAGGTACTGAATCATGTCACTAATATTAGGCTAGATCCAGCTGAAAGCCTTCTGTCAAACTGTTCACATACTTACAAGAAAATACCGGCATTAAAGATTCCCTGGCGGACCAGAAAAGAAGCATCTAAGAAAGCTTGAGAATGGAGAGGAAGGCATCAGAGAAGCTTCTGTTAGACAGTGACACGAAAAGCCTTAAGGGATAAATAAAACTTGCCAGGAAGAAGTGAAGATATTCCAAGTGAAGAGGTAACACAGCAAAAACTAACAGGGAAGTGAAACTATGACAAATTCAGGCAATACCAAGTAAAGATAGGGTATGATATATAGGCGAGAGCTGTCAGATACAGGACTGCAGGAGTTCAGTCATAGCCAGATCGTGAAGGTTCTTAATATCAGATTTTATGTTATTGAATGATAGTCACTAAGTAACTCAGTTGATATTCAATACTAAGTACTATGATTATGATTATTATAGCTAACATTCTCACAAGTAACCTCAGAAGCTAAATACATGTTGAATATTGCCCTATCTGAAACAGGAACAGAAGTGTTTCAGATTTTGGAGTTTTTCAGAAATTCTGGAGTATTTCTGAGTTGAATTAGAGAAGCTCAAACTTGTAGTAAGCACTGAAGATGTTTTCTGAAATATCTGTACATAAAACAGATACAAACATTAAATCACTTCCAATGCCACATAATTACTACCATTTTGAACCAGAATTTGTATTCAAATCTGTCTGACCAAGAGTCTGGACTCTTACCCATAGTACTACATTATCTCCATTTATTAGGCAGTTACTACTAGGTATCAAGGCTTATGAATGCACAAAAATGATATGTAAACTCTATTCCAAAGAAAGTTACTGTTTAACAGAAGGAGAGATGGATACACTGAAAACAAGTGAATATAGTAGCTAGTGATACCGAAGAGGCTGTGGTCAATTCTATCTATGAAGAGGGTTCTTGACAAAACTGTAGTATGATCAGATTTGCCTATTTTAAAAACAATGCAGCAGCAATATGAGATGGTACATACATTAAGGATACTAGGTCAGAAGCTACTGCAGTAGTATGGGGAAAAAGCCAGAAAAAAAATCAGTCATACAGGCCAAAGAGAATGTGGCAGTGTCTGAAGTACTTAATAGGTAGAAGTGAGAACTTGATGACCTACTGTTTGGGAGAGTGTGAAAGAAAAGCAGGTTAGGATGACAACCAGGCTTTTGCATAAGTGACCACCTATGAATGGTGATACTGGGATAGGGCATAAAAAAAGAAACATAGGTTTAGGGTAACAAGGAAGATGATATACTTGGTTTTAGATACTTTTGATTTTAGACTGGTTATGTGCAATCCTGTAGGCTGAATGCATGAGCTGAACACATGAGTGTGGACCTCAAGAAAAATGTCTGCTAGAAATACAGTTCTTTTTTCTACTTCTACTCATTGAATTCCAAGTGGGCAGTGTACCTATTCCAAAAGCTTTAAATACTACATATCATTTGGTGACAGAGAATTTCACATTTTGCTTCTGAGCTATAGACTCTGGAAGTCCTACAGGCACATTCTCATCTTATTTCCCAGTCTCATTCTCCCTGTATTCCTTTCCATTTCAGCAATGGTTATGTGCCTCTCCCCAGTCAGTTGTTCAAGTGAACCTTGGGGGTCATCTTCTTTGACAATTACTTACCTCCCCTCTGCCCTATTCAATCTTGTGAAGGCCCTGGAAAGCACTGGCTAAATAATTCAAGTGTGTCCATTTTTTTCTGCCCCTACTTCTGCCAAAGGCTTATTAGCCTATTTTATATTAATCTGTATTAACTCTCTCTCTCTCTTTCTCCATTTCTGTCTGTCTCTCACCCTTCAACAATCCATTCACAACAATGAAGAATGTTCTTTAAAAAAATGCAGGCCTATGTCATTTCACCTGTAGAACCTTTCATGTTTTTCATGTTCCTAAGGTCTTATAGTGTTTTGACTTTACATTAAATAGAGGAGGACCTCTGTCTCTACAAAGCCCACATTTAGATTCAATCAACTGTGGATTGAAAACATTTGAGAAAAAAATGCATTGAACCTGAGTATGTACAGACTTTTCTATGTAGAGACTTTTCCCTTGTCATTCCTTAAGCAATACAGTAGAACAACTATTTGCATAGCATTGAATTATATTAGCTACTAGTAATGTGTGTGTAGGTTTTATGTAAATTCTATGGCATTTTAAACAAGGGACTTGAATTTCATGGTATCCTTAGTATCCATGGGATCCTTAGTATAAGGATACGAAGGAAGTATCATTTATAAGATGCTGTACAATTGTGCTCCTTGTCCATCTCTCCAACCTCATCTGAACTTTGCTCCACAACACATGCTTGTAATTTATACAGCAGCAACACTAGCTTCTCTTAGTTCCCTTACAACTCAGGACCTTCTGACATATTTTCTCTTTGGAATGTTAATCTCTTACCACTTCCTTAGACTCAACGTAAGTATCACTGATTCAGAAGACTACTTATCCTTACTCCCTACAGAGAACTTTTATTCAGTGTGAAGAGTCATGGCTATCAATTTTGGAAATTCTTTGTGCTATTCTTCTTTCTTTTGGTAATTTGTGTTTTTGCCTTTTTTTTTTTCTGTTCTTTTAGAATCTACTAGGTTCAGCCTTTAACTATTCACCTTTCTAGAAATTTACAAATAAAAACTGTATACATCTATGGTATACAATTGTATACATCTATGATGTTTTGACCTATGCCTACATTGCAGTATGGCTAAATGAAGCTAATTCGTTTTGTTTTTTGTTTTTGGTTTTTCTCCGGTACCAGGAACCGAACTCATGACCTTGCGCCTGCCAGGCAGGCGCTTTTGCCGCTGAGCTAAATCCCCAGCCCCGAAGCTAATTCGTATAGTACTACCTCACCCATCATTTTTTTTGTTCTGAGAGCCCTTAAAGATACAGTACACTGTTATTAAGTATAGGTACCACAATGGACAGTTAGCCCTTTGAACTTACTCCTCTGGTCTAACTGAAATTACCTATTCTTTGACCAAAGTCCCCCTAGTCCTCCCAGCCCTTAGCCTCTAGTAACTGTCATTTCACTCTCTATTCCCATGAGTTATACTTTTTTTAGATTCCACATATGAGTGAGGTCATGTGGTATTTGTCTTTCTGTGCCTGGTTTATTTTACTGAACAGTTTCTCAACTTGCCTTTCTTTCATTATCATATTTGGAATGAACGCCCAAAATATCCCAAATATCAGCATGAGGAAATTCATTTTGGAGAACGCTTTTCACATTTTCCACAGTGAGTATATTTTGATCCTTCATTTTTTGGTACATCTGTGGAAACAAAGATAATATAATTTATCTTTTTATAGCAATTAATTTTTCTCTTAACATACATTTGAAAATAAAGAATGTATTTTATAGTTTATAAGGTCTAAGTATAATAAATATACATACTCTAAATACCATAAGTAATGTTAACCCAATATTATCTTCTAATATTTTATAAGTACTGTATTCTAAAGCCTTCAAATACATAATGAGTTTGTTATATTCGTTTTAATCAACCTAGACACTGCAATTTTTTTTTTTTTTTTACTGGGAATCAAACTCAGGACATTGCACCTGCCAGGCAGGCACTTGTAACACTGAGCTATATCCTTGGCCCCAACACTGCAATTATTAATAAAGAAATGCTTAACTTTCTTTAGCCACTTACAAGTTTATTCCAAGCATCATTTGTGTACTAACTACCCTGAGCATTGTTTAGGCAAATGTCACTTCAACCAGTCGATTCTTGTTTGCAAGAGATACACCTGTGTATCTATATATTTAGTTATATCAACTATTTTTTGCATACTTTTTTTCTGGAGAGAGGGTCTTCCTATGTAGTTCAGGCTGGCCTGGACTCACTGTGTGGCTCAGGTTGGCCTCAAACTAATAGAGATCCTCCTGCCTTGGCCTTCCAAGTCCTGGGATCACAGGCATGTGCCACCATGCCTGGCTCTGCATACTATTTTAATTTGAACATTGTATTTGCCTTTGATATTTGTTTCTAGTGAAATGACATAATGTTTTGGTTATTTTCTTTCACTAATTTGTGTTTATTTTACTTGTGAAAAAAATGTGTAATTTTGAAAAATACCCTACAATCTATAAAAACTCTTATCATAAGTACATTAGATATAATTTTTATATTCAGAATTCAGTCATATTTTTTACAATATAAAAAAACACATCTGGGACACTGAGACTGAACAGGTAGGAAATGCCAAAAGATCTGCAAAAGAAAAAACTAAAGAGGCGAGAAATGTTACCCTATCAGAGAGGAAAAGCCTGTGTTCCAAAATGCAAAGACAAAACAGGTGTCTCCTTACTGCCGACTACGCATAACACACAAATGACAGGACTTGTAAAAAGAAATGAAACTAAGAAAATTCCAATAGTGATCAGTGATTGTAATAATTCTATGGGTGGTACTGACAGTTGACCAATATCTAACGAGCTATCCTGTAGTCAAAAAGCAAGGAAAAATATTATTATAAAATATTCATGTACCTTCTGGACCAAGAAATATGGAACTCATTTGTTATTTTTTCAAAACAAGGGGGTTCAAAAAGTCATTCACGATTTATATTAGGTCTATCAGACCAAGTAATTGAAAAATACGAGGTAGTGAAACATTAACCAGCAGGTTTATCACTATGTCTTTACCATTATATTTAGTTAGTAGACATTTTATTGAAACTATGCCACCCTGAGAAAATAGGACAGGCAGACACAACAGTGTAAAGCGTGTTGTTCAAAGAAAGAGACTAGATACTACTGTCCAGACTATAGTGTTATATTGTGTATTGAATGTTCTAAGATATACCATACACAGAAAAAAATGATTGAATAAAATCTGATAAAATTGTCATTTTTATATTGCCTGTTATACAAATTTACAAAATGTAATTTTTGGTCATTTCCTATTTAAATAATTGAACTAGTAAGTGGTCAAAAAGGTATACATGAGTCATTTTTAAATGATGTATTTCAGAAATGCTTCATTTTCATTTCTATTTTTCAGCAAGTATCTTGACTAGATTTTCTCTGTACCTACAATCTTCCCCCAATCTCAAATGTTCAAATTTCATTTACAGAATGTATGCTGCTATTCTTTTTTTATTTTTCCTTTTAATAAAGTGGTTATGGATCATCTACTATGATTTAGGTACTGTTTTAGGAATAAATAGCACTGGCTTTGCTTCAGGAGCGAAGGCAAATCTGAGTATAATGATTAAGCTAAGAATTGATTACAAGCACTAAGTTAGTGTTAAGATATTCTTGAGAAAGAACCTTGCAAGCAGGAAGAACAGTAAATGTAAATGCCATGAGGCACCATTTTGGTATATCATTAATTTTTGCCCTTTTACATCCTTATTGTCGGAGACAATCTTCATATTACAGCTGATAGAATATTCCTCATAAGAAGGAATTATTATCCCTTGCATTCCCTGAACCACAGTAAACTTCGCAATCTATTTTTTGAGAGGCAAAAGTAGGCACAAGTCTGTAAATATACTGATGGGGTTAGTTCTCCAGTGTCTGAACTTAGGGGCAAATTTTCTACTATATTAAAGTAGAACATACCTTAATAACTTAAAAAAATGAAAAGTTCAGCTTTCTGTAAAATATAAGTAGGGATTAAAAATGAGATCTGAAATAAAGCAAAAAATATATGAAAATTCATTGAGATTAGTAATTTTTACTCATTTAACTAGTTATTTTAAAATACTGGATGCTCCTATAAAATGATGTAGCCAGAATGTCTTACATAAGGTAATCAAACATAATAATTCAATTTTTAATGCATTTAATAAATTCTTATATAACTTGGTAAGAAAAGAGGACATATGCAACATATGTGGATCATCAATAATAAAAGTGAGTAATTTCTACTCAAGAACAATTTAATATAAGAAATGGAAAATCACCAATATTAAGTACAACCTTTCTCCCAATTCCATTTCCTTGTGCCCTCTATGCGACCATTTTCTTGAATGAGTCTACCATTACCTCTCAAATTCCAGAATTTCATATGAGCGTATTCTCATGCACTATGCTAGTTTTGCTTGCTTTTGAGCTTTAAAGTATATGGCAATGTGTTAAATCTTCTATGACTTTATTATGTTTCTAATACAACCATACTTGAAGATTGTATTCTACTATGTAAATATAACAAATTTTCTAATTTTTTCTTTAGCTATAGATATATATTTGAATCATTGACAGTTTGTTCTAGAATGATTCTACTAAGAACCCTCTTCTAAGGAACAACTGTACAGAAAGTTCTCTTAGGTTGTGTTGGTGTGTGCACATGGGAATATATAAATTTAACCTCAAAGATGGGTATATTTTTCAGTTTGGTTGTGCCAGTTTGTATTGCTATAGGAAGGGCAGCAGTGTGAAGTCATCTTATTACTCTACATTTTCATCAACACATGATACTATAAAATTTCATTACTGCTAAATTATAGAGTATAAAATAATATCATAGCAGTATTCTTTGCTTCCATTCTTCCAATTTCTAAGAATATTACCTTAGTTACCATTAATTACAATAAATAATAACACTGATTTCAGTAGATTTTTATCATTAATATAGCCTCTTCTATTTAAAAAAAAATCTTTTTTGTATTCCATACCTTGGGTTGTTTGTATTTTTCATTTTTATTTGTGAAATCTGCATGATCTCATGAAATATAAATTTGTAACTAATTACAAATACTGAAAATATTGCTCTTGTCTGTAAGTTATATTCCCCAACTGCTTCATGACATCTTTTATGAACACTGGTTTTCATTTGTAGTATAGCCGAATTTTTAAATTTTTCCCTTCAGACTTAGGATTTTTTAAGTCTCACCCAAGAAATCCTAAAAGTGTTAAAGTTTTATTTCTCACAGTTTTTAAATTATCAGAAATGATATTTTACAAGTACAATGTCAGATTTTGTCTGCAGTGGGGTGGCCAGCTGTCCAGCCATCAGTTGTTGAAAGTCCCTTCCCACTGACTGCAATGGCACTCCCGCATTCTTCAGTTTGAGGGCCCCATATGTTCAGCATCACGTGCAAATTCATATTTGATCCCAAATGCTTAGAAAACAGCAATTCAATACGGTGATTAAGATAACTTAAAGAAAGATAATTTCTTGATGTCTTCCATTTGCTCTGTTTTGAATACTGTAAGGATTATTTTACAATAAAATAGACTTAAAAAGATAAGTCAACTGACTAAACCCTTTATAAAGTAAGTCAGTAAGTTAGTAACACTAGTAAGTTCAATTACAATACTGACATACACTATATGGCATTGTATATAGCAAACTATAACCCCAAATAACTGAATTGTAGATAGTTTCTATATTCTATGACAGCAAATTAATAAGGTATTAGTTTCTATATTCTATGACAGCAAATTAATAAGGTATTTGGAGACTTTCTTGTGAGCTATAGAAGCAGGATAAAAAATTAACAGCTTTGAAAATTTCTTTCTCTGAGAAATCATTCCTTGTTATACTACAGGATGATAAACTAAAGGTCCATAAATATAAAAATTAGTAGTTCTTTTTAAGCTATAATTTGATTTTTTTTCCTAATAATGATGATACAGCTCTTTAACATTAACAGTACTTCTCCACAATGAGCCAAAAGCAATTTGAAGTCTCTATTTATGAAATAATCTTCCTATGTCAGGAACACATATACTTTATTCTTATACTATAGTTCAATTATTCCTTATGGTCCTTACTGATTTCTGACTTTTCTTTTGCAATCTGTCAGACTCTATCAATCTTCTTTCACACAACTTGCTTTTACTAAGAGATCTCCTTTTCTTTCTCTTTTTTTTTTTTTTCTTTTTGAGACGGTCTCGCTATGCAGTTCAGGCTGGCCTTGAGCTCACTATGTAGCCCAGGCTGGTCTTGAACTCGCAATGATCCTCCTTCCTCAGCCTCCTAAGTGCTGGGATTACAGGCGTGCACCACCATGCCCGGCTTGAGATCTCCTTCTTTAAAGTTCCACGAAGGTATGTATATACTTTGTTATCTGGGAATATTCATCTTTATTTTCTTCTTTGACACAGGTTCTCGCTATGTAGTTCAGATTTGTCTTAATCTCCCTATGTAGCTCTCAAACTCACTGAGATCTTCTTGCCTCAGCCTCCTGAGTGCTGGGATTACATGTGCACTATCATGCCTGACTGAATATTCATATTTACAACAATCTTTTTATTAATGATTTTACTCAGGACCAAGTTCAAGAATTTTTCACAAAACAGTAGTTTTCTATTACATTTTTCTTTGACTATAAATATACAATTTAAACTTAAATAACTGATATACCTTGGCACAGTCTCAGTTACTTAATTCATAAAGTTGGGACAGTATTATGTACTTCAGTAGTGAGTTGTAAGAATCAAACTCATCCTCAGTATTAATTCCCTCGATAGTTTTCATAAATTTGAAATATTATAACAAATTAGTAATTTGAAACAATAATATACTTTAAAATTTTTATTTAGTGCATAAACTTACATGTACGATGGAAATAAATGCTTCAGATACACTACGTTCTTCTGAAATATAGTTGAAAGCTCTCCAAAGAGCAACTCCAGTATCATTTCTCCCATCAACATTATCATCTGCATTAAGAATGAACACAAAGCCAATTCTGGGAAAAGAAGATGAATAACAAACGTCACAACTTCCTCTTGAAGTTAATATTAGACGAGAGGGACTGTATTAGTATATAAGGGAAAAGGGAATATTACTGAGAAATTTGTAATGTGTATTCATCAAAATTCTCATAGGTATTGGATTCATGAAAATGTAAAATAACTCTCGGGTGGTGATATTATCAAATAATCATATTTTTCTGGAAACATGGGGTAAATGTACTCTTTATATAATCACCCAGAGATGAGGCCCTCTATGAGATTCCAGAGTGATCAGATTATTTTCTCAGCAAGCAACAAAGCACACAAGATTACAACACAAGCTATGTTTTGTCAGGTGTGAGGGTGAACTGTTTCTCTGAATTCCACATCAACACTACATGTAACACAATATAAACCACTGGATTTCCTTCAGATGACAGTTTAATAATACAAATTTACAATTACCTGAGAGGAAACTTATGAAAATAGAAAAAGTCAGCAAGTTTTATAAAGTCCAAGGTGTATTCCTGAGTGGGATCAATAAACAGAACCTAGAAGAAACCAAATACCTAATCACTAGTTAGAATTTTCATGAAATTTAAATTTAGTTTATTTTATGTAGCTTAAAGTATAAAATTAAAGCTATAATTTTTAAAGAAATTTCCAGCAATTTTAAAGAACTGTGAGGAAAATATAAGAATTCAACAATTTATTATGTATTTCTAAAACTTGCACATCCGAATACAGCTAACATAAAATTTAATATGAATTTACTCATCTTTTCAGAAACTAGAATAAAGTATGTATTTTTGCACAAAGTAAAGACAATATATTTCAAATGTTCATTGCTTTTTCTCTGGAAAAATTTTAGTTAGAAATTATATTTTTAAATTTGTGGAATTTTCCATTTAACATTTCTGGACCATGGTTGACAAATAACTGAAATGATAGAAGTCAAAACTGTGTGAGATAGGACTAATACCTTAAAATTAAATTTTGACCAAAACTAAAGTTTTAACTAACTGTTTGATAAAGACTTTTAGAGGAAATAAGATACTCACTCCTGATATAAAAACCAAAAATAAGGCCTTAAATGTTTTCTCTATATTTCAAAGTTCCAAGTAAGTTTGTTTGAATATTTAATATTGCAGTAATAAACATATATGCCTAGATGAAAAAGTGGTCTTTTTACCTGAGGTAAATTAAAATTAAATCATTAGTTCTTTATAAGGGAAAAATTCTATCATACATTCTTTCAAGAAAATATACAAATATTGGCATTATAAAATTACATGAGGGCTGAATAATGAGCAACAGATTTTTAACAGCCATCGACATATACATACACACATAAATTTTTTTTCCAGGTAAGGTCTCACAGTGTAGTCCAGGTTGGCTTTGAACCCAGGATAGCCTCACACTCACCATCTTCCCGCTTCAGATTGCAAATACTAGGATTACAGGTGTGAGTTACCATTCATAGCCATATCACTAGCTGCTCCAACAAATACTTCTTTATAACTTAGATGCCTACTTACCAAAAGAGAAATAATCCAAATAGAAGGTTTTCTTCACAAAAGATGAATAATATTCCAAATGTAATACTCACCAAATTATGAAAATTACGTTTTATCATAGATATAGTCCTAGGGAATACTGGCTTCAGAAGCTCCTGGCAGCTTGCAGGCCATGTAGCATACACATGGTCATTTTCTAGGTCATTAATCCACTAGAAAAGAATCCAGAAATCTGTGAAAGCTACACTAAAATGATAACTAATTTTCAAAGCCAGACCTTCAGTATATCAAATAGTAAGTAAAAACATAGGTTTTCTATATTTCTGATTCAATATAAAGACTTAAATATTCTCTAAAGAACCATGTAAAGGTTATAATTTCAAAGCCTTCTGTATTAAAACATTCCTTGAAAACAACTAATATCTTTCACTAGTTTTGTTTTTCTGTCTCACAAAACACAATTATACAAGTTATTCTCCATGAACTACTTAAGTGAGGTCACCTTTAATCTTTTTAGTCCCACTACTGAAAATTGAAGCTAGGGCCTCATGTATGGTGAGAAAACGCTTTATCAGTGAACTATACCCCCAGCCCTCTAAAAAACTGTTTTTCCTATTTTGATAGAGAATCTTTCTAAGTTGCCCAGGTTGACCTTGAAGTTGCAATCATCCTGCCTTAGCCTCCCAAGCAGCTGGAATATTTCTTAAGTTTCAGTAGTACACAAGGGCCTCCAAATCCCTCCTTAAAGGATTGGACATAAAGAAAGTAAAATGGCTTATAAAAGTCAAATTGTAAAGTCAATTCCATAAACGTTTTAATCAAGATAGAATAGCTTATAATGGCCTAATTTTTCTGCCACAAAAAACTATAAAAGCTGAAGAAAATATGTAAACCATTGTTTAGGGGCATTAAGTGGGGGCAGCAACTAACAACATAGAACTGAGATGTAATTCTTCAAAGTGGGATGCATTAAGAGGCAAGTTCCACTCTCATCTCAATTTTTTCTTGGGTGTACTTTCAAAATTACAGCCTGAAGAAACAGAATTCTAACAGAAAATGACAGTCATATTGGGCTGGAAAGCAGAAGTCAACATTCAGGCCTTCAAAATGCTGGAGCAGATGGGAGGGAGGATCCAGAAAAGGAGGAAACTGTAGCAAAGATACCAGAAACATCTCCATATCTAAGGTCATCTGCTGACCTTAGATACAATAAATGGCTCCACGAAAGCTAGGAGAAAAGAGAAAATGAGATGTTGAAGCGACAGCCATAACACGGTACTGAGAAGGCAGAGGCCAGAGTTCAAAACAGCACAGATTTTCATTTGAGACTCACTCGGGACAAGATCTTAGAAGCGTGACACAAAATACAAGTCCATACACAAAGTTTAACAAGCTTCAACAGAAACAAGAAAGCACTTGGTATTCAGGCTCCTGGAACACTCTTACCACTCTTCTACAGCTTTTTGTCAATTTCTGACTTACAAAAAACTGGCATGCAAAGAGAAAGAAAAGGACCAATACTAAAATCCAGGAGAAAAGAAAATGGAGAGACAGAGACAGAGACGGAGATGGTGATCGAGAGAAGGGAGGGAGAGAGATACTCAAAGATGAGAGACATCGCAAAGATGACTTAGGCAAGAACATTAGAATAACTATTAGTAATACACATAGTGTTATATATCATATACCCAATGACATATATCTGTCTCCCAGTACACTGTTTTGGGTTTTTGAAGTAAGGTCTCTCTGTTGCCTGGGCTTGTCTCAAACTCCTGGGCTCAAATGATTTTATGCTTCTGCTGGGACTACAGATGTGTACAACCACGTTTGATTTGATTAATAAGTTTTAAATTTTTTAGAAGAACACAAATAGACGAAAAAGATGGAAAATTTTAGCGGAACTAAAATCTATGAAAAGATGAGCCAAATGGCTTAGAAACTAATAATATAATATTGGGAGGGCTGAGGGTATAGCTCAAATTGGAACAGTGAGTATGTAGTGTACACAAAGCCCTGGGTTCAATACCCTGCACTATCCCCCCCAAGCAAACAATAAAAAAACAGAAAGCAAAAAACGTTGATAGTTGAGAAGTTCAAGACCTTATTGGGTGGATTTACTTCAGACTGAACACTGAAAAAAAAAAAGACTAGCAAACTGGATGACAAGTCAATAGCAACTATAACTACTAGGGCACACAGAAAAAGAAATAATGGACAAACCAACCAAGTATAAGCACACAGAATGACACCTCTAACTACTTTGGGAAATTAGTGAGACTACTGAAAAAGTCACTGACGAGGCCCAGAGAGACAGAATTGCCCATTTCTTTGACCTTAAAATATAGAGAAGCAGCAACAATAACTGGAAGAGTGGCCCCACAAAATTGCATGAAGAACTGGCATTGACTCCATTAGTGCTATGGGTGATAACCCTGCAGCTACAGGGATGGAACTGGAGGGCATATCATGTTAAGGGAAATGTCAAGCACAGAAAGACAGATACTGCATGTTATCACTTATATGTGGAAGCTAAAAGTTAATGCTGTAAAATTACAGAGTAGAATAGTAGACTCTTAGAGGCTACAAAGGGTGGATTAATGGAGGATAAAGGTTGGACCACAGGTACCAAAATACAATTAGGACAAATAAATTAAAGTGTTCTACAGCATAATAGGGTAATTACAGTTGACAAAAGTTTATTATGCACTTTATAAAGAGCTAGGCAAGAGGTGTTCAAAGTCTGCCAAAGAAATGATTTGAGGATGAAATATTAATTATCCTAATTTGATCATTATACACTGTATATATGTATCCACTTAGTACACGGCATCCTAGAAATATGTACTTATGTGTCAATTAAAACTAAAAATTAAAAATCACAGGGTAAATCTAAAATTGTAACTGTGATAAGTACAGAAAGGGATTGATAGTTCTGTCATATATTTGTACATGTACATATCAGTATGTGTAAGAATATAATACATGCATAAATGTATATACGTGTATGAAAAAGTTAACTCAGCAGGCCTGGGGTTTATACACTTTGCACACTCCCAAGATGGGCCTGTATTCCTTTCTCTCTGACTTCTGGAAATTGAGCTCTTAGAATGTTCTAAATGGTAAGAGTGCTTTGTATGCTTAGGGCTTTGAGCCGTGCTGCAGAAGTTTCAGCAGGTTGTCTTGAGGTTGTAAGTGGGACAATAAGAATCTGCTTTTTCTTCTGAGAGTCTAAAATTCAGTGGCTTAGCAAAGGTGCAGGGCAGGTATGCCTGCATGACAGATACCCTTTGGAACTCAAGCGAGCATCCTAGTGAAGAATACTGTTATGCATTGAATTAAGCATGTTGTATAGAATTCTACTAGGACAGAATTCTTGGAAACTTGTCCTGGTTTCTTCTAGACTTTACTCTTGATGACTTTGTTTTGAATACTTCTTTTGCTCTAATAAACCATATCCATGAGTGTAAAAACTTCTGGGCCTTGTGAGACCTTTCATTGAACATAAAGGTGGTTTGTAAAACAAAAAAATCATGTTAAAGAAGACCTCTCTTAGGTAAGACTGTTCAAGCTGACCTCTGAAAAGAGTAGGAAGTGATGGGAATGAGAAAAGAAAAAAGTGTTTTCCAAAATGAGAAAGGGAAGTCAGTGCAAAGAGTATCTCACAGTCTTAAAAACTGAAAAGTAGGAATAGGCAGTTTACAGCCCAAAGATCATACTAAAGACCACTTTAGTGCTTAAGCAGAGGGAGATGTGATCAGATTTCAAAAGAATTCACTTAGACCAAAATGTCAGGAGGCTGACATAAGTTGTCTAGGCAAGGTTTTCTTCACATGAAGGTGGTATTACTACTTTATATTGCTCAGTTCTCAACATTTAGTACTTTATTGTTGCTGTTCTTTAAGTGATTATTCTATTTTTGGTGTGGTTTAGCTTTTAACTTGAAGCTAGACAGGTTACTGAATGAGAATGAGTTGACATTATTCTAAGAAGCTTTAAGTAGGAGGAAAAATGAATCTGCATTTTTTTCACTGAGTACTTTGAAAATGCTTAAATTTATTTTAAAGTCTGCCAATATTTGGTATTATGCCAAGCCTTAAATATGCTGAAGGATTTAGAATAAGAAATAACATGAGAACTTACCACTATAGAAGAATGTCGAATATCTAATATGTATTTTTCATTGTGTGAATTTAATTTTAAAAACTTGCTCGTATCTTCCTGGTCAATCCCAAGACTGTGAAGGCCATTCATCATTTTTCCTTCTAACTTTAGAATATCCAAAATACTTTATGTTCAAAAAAGAAATAAATTTATTTTGATTTGGCAAATTATAAAAGCCTTATGAAGTTTAGTAATTTCTCAAAGCACTGGAAGTCCCACTGATATTTTTATTACTAGCAGGAAAGCATGATTAAATTAGACAAATAATTCTAATTGGTTATCTGGGATAACTTACATGCTTTTCTAGGGTAATAAACTATTACTTAAAAGACAATGAATAATGTATTCTTTAACAAAGCAGTGATGATGTGATCAGTCTTAAGTAAGGCAAAAGTGAGAGGGGGAAAAATATTTTAAGTAACTCTTTTGAATAAACACCTATAAAAACAATATTAAACAGACATAAAACATAAAATTTGGGTATACAGGAAGCCCCAATAAAGCATGAAAGTTCATTATCTGTTCAGAATGCAAATTAAAATTTCTTATTATACATACAGGTTGAGCATTCCTAATTAAAAGTCCAAAATCTGAAATATTTGAAAATAAAACTTTCTGAGTGTTGACAGGAAGTCACAAATGGAAAATCTCACACCTGACCTTGTGTGATGGACTTAGTCGAAACTTAGGCATGCTAAAAATACAGTACAACATTACTTTCAGGCTGTGTGTGTAAGATGTAGATGAAATATAAATGAATTTCATGTTTAGACTTGGGTCTTGTCCCTAAGGTATCTCAGTTTGTATATGCAAATTCTAAACCCTACAGGAAAAGGTAGGCTACAATACAAACCCTATTCTCACCGACAGATCATCCAGACAAAAAGTCATCAGTGGTATATACAGATCAGATGGAGTTAACAGACAGAAGTGTTTTATAAAACAGATGCCCCAGTAGTCAGTGTATATTAATTTATAATATCTTCTTGATTAATCGATCTCTTGAACACTACACAGTGGCTTTGTTTCTTGTTATTCTTTTGTCTTTGTCAGCTTAAGTATAGCTACTCCTACTTGCTTTGAACTCATGTATCTGGGATATTGTTTCCCATCCTTTCACTTTGAGTCAGCGTGTATAGCTATGAATGAGTTTCTTGCAAGCAGAATAGTCTTACTTTTTAATCCATTCAGTCAGTCTGTATCAACTGGAAAATTAAGATAATTTACATTGTTATTACAGAAAGGTATAGACTTATTCCTGTCATTCTGTTTATTTTCTTCTGGTTTTGAATATTATTTGCTCACTTATTTCTCTCTTATTCAATTTTTATGGTTTTATGGTTTACTATATTGACAGTTTGATTCTTTTCCATTTCTCACTTGCATATGCACTCTCCCAGTGGGATTTCTTCACATGCTCTCTTCATGTAATTATCTTTCTTTCACTTCTAGATGTAGGCTTCCCTTAAGTATCTTTTGTAGGGCTGGCCTAATGGTGATGAATTTCCTTGGTTTATGCTTATATTGGGAGATGGTTATTTCTCCTACTTGGGAGAATAGAGTAATAGTTGGTGAGTCACTGAATCTCTGAGTTATAAACATTCAAGTTGCTAACTCTCATGGATATGAATGGACCTTGCATTAAAAACATTTGTAGATGCCAAGAAATTGCAGAAGTATCTCATGTGTCTGCCAGACATTGTCAGGGTTGTGCTGCTGTGTACTTACTGTATGATGCAACCGTGTACAGTACTGTAACTGTGAAAGAACAAAGATTATTTACAGTTGTACTACAGCACCATTTAACGTAATTGTAAAAGTAAAAATAATTTACAGTTGTACTGTACAGTACCACCATTTTAGGGTAACTGTAAAAGTAAAGTTTATTTACAGTATTTTTGTTATATTTGGTTTTTGTGGTTTACACTGTGTATATATTTGTATCAAAGGTGTATAAGACTCACTTTGTCAGATGAATGAATTCAACTTATGAACGTTACTATTTTCTTTTACGAATTCAAAAACATTATTCCATGGCCTGGCTTTAATATTTCTACTGAGAAATCTGGTATTAGTGAGTCCACCTTTAAATATGCCATGACACTCTTCTTCAACATTTAAAAATTCTTTGTCCTTCTGTATATTATGGTAGGATTCTTTGCTGGTCATATCTATTCAGGGTTATAAGGTTCTCCTTTACCCAGATGTTCATGCATTTCCTAGACTTGTAAAATTTTTTGCTGTTATTTCACTGGATAGATTTTCTCTGCCTTTATTGCTTCTCCTTTGGATATGTCAATAAAACAGATGTTTGATGTTTTCCCTTAATATTTGTCTGTGTGAATGTAGTATCTCAAAAGACCTGTCTTCAACCTTATTCATTTTTCCTCTTGATCTTGCCTGTTGTGGAGGCCTTCAAATGAAATTTTTATGGGAGTTACTGAGCTTTTTTCCCCAGGATTTCTGATTTGTTTTCAAAACCTCTATTAAACTGTTCATTCCCATATTCTGCATTATCTTTCTTAATTCATTCAGCTATTTATTTGTAACTTCTTGGAATTCATTAAACTTTAAAAGTTATTCTTTTGAATTGTTTGTCCAGCATTTTGTCTACTTCATATTTGGAATCAGTTACTAAAATGTTATGAAGTTTTAGGAGCTATCTTGTTGCACTGCTTTTTATTTCTTGTATTTGTATACTGGTATTTTTGCAGCTGTTGGGATGGATGTCTTTTTTTTTTTTTTCTTCCAGTATCAGGAATCAAACTCACAACCTTGCGCTTGCCAGGTAGGTGCTGTGCCACTGAGCTAAATCCCCAGCCCCGGGATGGATGCCTTTTACTGCTTTTAAAGATGGATTTTCTAAGAAGTAGATTTCTCTTTCCTATGTCTTGAGTTATCAGTTTGTTAGGGAAGGTTTCAATGATTTTAGCTGGACACTAGTGTAATTTTTCTGTAGACTCTTGCTATAGATTCTAGCTATGATTACTGAGTATGGGCACAAAGCATATGATATCAGAGTTAGAGAAATACACAATTTCTGTAGATCATGCAAGAGTGGAGACATGGGATACATGTGGTATGAGACAGTAGAATACATAGTAAGCATATATAGTAAGCATCCTCTGTGGCTGTTCATACAATGGAAGTGATGGTCTCCATCAGGTGTCGGTGACCGCCACAGCTGTTGTTGATTGGCTCTTGTCACTTCCAAGGGTTTCTGATATGGGATGCTCTAGTATGGTGAAAGGTCTGAAGCACTTTTCCTCTGATTAGACAGTAGTACATATCTAGGTACTTCACTTGAACAGGGGTGAAATCATAGCTCCCTTCTGTGGCAATTATGTTCTGTGGCACCTAGCTGGCAAGCGCAGAGAATCATAGCTCCCTTCTGTGGCAATTATGTTGTCATCAATATGTGTGATATGACAAGATGTGGTGTGACCAATGCAGAATATTCCTCTGTGCTCCTACTGTGGGCACATCTGCCCATGAGCAGAAGCTCAGATCCTTTCCTCCTCCAGCTGTGACCACCAGGGATGATTCAATGGCTGGAGGCTTTCCTTCCACTGATTTTTCAGTTGCAGTGACCACCAGTATTCCAGTGTGAGTGACCTGGGGTTGGACCTATGCAAATTTCCTCTCAGCTGTGCTGTGGGTGTAGCTCGGAGGCATAGCACCCATTCAACATACAGGAGGCTCTGAGCTCAATCTCCTGCATCGTAGACACATAGACACATACAAACACCATGAAACAATACCCGCCTCAAAAAAAGAAAAAAAAGAGAAAGAAATAATGGAAAACTACTCTCAGCTGAGACACTCAAAGAGTGAGCAAGAGCAGACTATGGACTTGTTTTGGTTACTTTTCTCTTGTTGCTGAAACAAAATATCTAATGCCCAAAATTAAGAAAGGAAAGGTTTATTTAGCCTACACTTTGTGGAGGTTTCAGTCTATAATCAGCTGGCTCCAAGGCAGGGTGGCAGGGCACAGGGGCAACACTTCAAGGTGGCACAAGACAGCAAAAGCAGCAAAAGCAAAAAAGTACAGGGAGCAAGCCTCTTTTTCCTCCTTATATTGTATATCGGCTATCCATCCATGCCCACACCATCTTCGTACCCTCCTCTTGTACAGGCTCAGGATGAATACAAAGGATGGAATCCCTGGCTCCCTGCTGAGTTACACAGTTAACCTTCTAAACTTCTCAAGTTGACACAGTGAACAACATCCTAGAGCAGGAAGGGCATGTCCTTCTCACCCCAGCATGCAGAACTGCTTATTCAGTAGCCAAGCCTCTAGATTCCTCAGCTGACACAATGTATCAACCATAACAGGACTACAGTGAGAAAATTTCTCTCGGGATCTTCTCAGGGTGTGCTTGTGGTCCAGTGCACTAACCAAGAGTTTTTCTTCCTCCAGTTTTTCAGTTTTAGTACCCACAGATATGGAGTGGGAGTGAGTTACAATTGAAACTGGCTGAAATTTCTCTTAACTGAGATGCCCCACGGAATGAGCTACAGTGCAACATAGGCAGCACCAGGCTGTTTCTGTCTGACACTTCTTAAGACTATACACCTTGGGGGTGGGCAAAAGTTGGCACTGTACTGGTTTGCTTGGGACAACTCCAAAATTATTCTGTGAATGTGGGGAGTAGCACAGCCATAAAATTCTGTGCAGAGAGTGGGGCAGTAGGAACAACACGGTCTACTACTTCGATCCAGGTCCCCAGTCCTGGCATCCACGTGAAATCACACTGACTGGACCATAAATACCCACCTGCCCCTAGTCTCAAAGATCAGACTTCCTGATCTCCTTGTTCGAAAGCACAGCATCCTCAGCTCCCCTGTGAGTTATAGCTCATGCCTCAACCCATTCTCCAGTACAGCAATCTCAGTAGGCTTGAGATAGTATAACGGAGTGACTAAGAGTTCCAGAGTCAGGAATGTGCAAAGGTTTCTGACCCCTGGAGCTGTCCAAACTCTAACAATAGATCCCTTCTCAAGATGGCTCCTGGCTATAGTACTTGGGAATTCACTATGAGGTGCAGTGAATTCTTTCACAAAAGCTAGGCTGCTGTGTAGACCCCAAGTCTCTTATCTATACTGTATGTATACAAGGGATTGGTGTATGTGTCAAACATTCTTTTCCTTAAGAATCTGTTTTACCTCTACTCCTGCAGAAGGGCGACTTCCTCTGCCTGATGAAACTGAACTGAGTAGCAGGTGATAGGGTATTTTGTTTCTTGCTCTGTGCTGTTGTCTCAGATCTCTGGATTTATTCACCAGGTTTCTACCTTCTTCCTTCTGAATTCCAGTGTTCTCCCATGGTCACCCACCTCAACATGCAGCTATACACCTGCTGCTTTGGTTTTAGTTCATGGAGGAACAGGTGAGTGCCGCATGCTTCTATATGCCATCTTGCCCTCCTCTCCCATGATTAGTTTATATCCTTAATTTAATACTTACCTAAAAGGATCATAGATGTCCATGTTAATCTGAAGGCCATTTATAAATAGATGAGCATCTCCTGGTTGAATGTTAAATCTATCTTTCAGATCCTTGAATAAAGGAAAAATAGTTAGCCAAGTGAACTAACAGTAAATCTGTGTTAGGGGTCACCAAAGTATTTCCAAAAAGGGACAGACAGTACCAATTTTAGGCTTTTCAGGCATTACAATTTCTTTTGCAACTATTCAACTTTGCCTTTGCAGCACAAAAGCAGCCACAGACAATATATAAACCAATAGGCATGATCAAACTTTAGTAAAACTTTTATTTGTAAAAAACAGCAGGTTGTATTTGACTTACAGGCAGCAGTGTGCCCACCCCAATCTAAGTGATAAGAATCTTATGACAGGTTAGAGGCAGAATTCAATACTAGAATATTCTGATTTTATAACGTATGATATTAAAGTTCTGCTACTATAAATTCATACCAACATTTTATATTATGTGTGAATGTTCACACATACACAATTTGACATGTGGCATATTCTTGTTTCTTAAGGCAATGATAATCCACGTAAAGCTTTGGTATATGTATAAATATTTGAAGATAACTCTAAATTCTGAAGTTTTTATTAAGTAGCATTTGAATTTTCACAACCTTTCATCCAGTAAACATTTTCTGAGTGCCTGCTAAGAACTAAAAATAATTCTAGACATTAAAGCTGCAGCACAATTAACAAAAGCATGGTGTGAACATCAGCCCTGATTTAAATTTTGTTGTTATCTGATCTGTAAAGTTTCAGCAAAATGAATTAGCTTTCATAATTGTCAGCTTATTTGTCTGCCAAATAGGTTTATCTCACAGGTTAGCTGTAGTTCAAGTGTAATATATACATCAGGGTCTATTCACACATAAAGACATAAAAAAAAAGACTATTATTGGGTGGGCAAATCAGTTTAGAAAGAAAAATAATTTTAAACCAGTATATTTCAGTATCATATGTGGTAAGTGACCAACAGTGATTTATACAACTATTCTCAGAACATCAAGGAAGCAACTAACAACTTCAGAGAAAGTTTGATAAAGGTATTTTTTTTGAGTACCACTCAATATGACATGTGAGCTACATACAGAAGAGGGAAAGTAGGAACTAAACTGTAAAGGGACAGCATATACGTCTACTGTTTTATACAGAATACTGGCAAACTTTGATTTGTCCTTAGCTACTGCTGTGCCTATCAAATACTTTCTTATTCTAAGAATTCTGTATTCCAAATCCGCAGATCCCTAGTGAAGTCATATGGCTCACTGTTTTTCCCCAAAGTTGCACTGAACCTTCCTACACAAGCTCTTTTCAGTACTGCACTCATTTCTATTTTACTGTGTCTCAACTGTGAGTAGACAAGTATCTACTTTTAGCGGAGCCATTTTAAACTGAATTCCCTCAAGAGAGATTATGCCAGACACAGTGCCCTGAATAAGATGACACTCAAAAAAAAGGTAACAGATTGAATTCAGTGAACCTCACTGCTGAAATACTACCAGTGAGAAGAGATATGTCTACTGGAGATTGCTCTCACAAATGCTTTGGTCCAAGTGAGCTAACATTAAATCTGGCTAACTAGCCTGAATTTAAAATTTAAGGGGGCCTTTCTTAAATAAGGGGTAAGAATTCAAATTCCAATAATATGATAAACTAAAGGGCCTAAACTCCTCTTATTTAAAAAAAAAGACCCTAGTTTAAAATGTTAATAATAACCTCTAAACATGGCTTTGCTTACAAGAAATTAGAAAAATTTGTGAGGGTGACAGGCAATGGCAATATGAATCTACAGATGTAAACCAACACTAAAAAGACTGCCCTGTGGAAATCTACAACTTTCTAAGTGACCTAAAGCTTGGAATTTGAAGGGCAGGTCTGAGGGATAGGAGACAAAGCTGTAGACCTACAAAGGAGAAGAACAGGATTGAAAATATGTCTGTGCACACACAAACAAGTGCTGCAGTCATACAGAAAAAGTGAACTAGAAATCATACCTTGCAGAAAACACATAGAAATTTGTTTTTCTCAAACTTGGCTTTTAGTGGAAGAAGAAGTCTTCCATGTGAATTCAGAGCATCTGGCTTATCTTTCTCTGGGTTTGAGGCACGACTTCACACTATAATTATGGTTCAAAAAATATAAACTGAGACTTTTAAAATTTAAAATGGAATGAAACCACTATTACTTCTGGGCTTTGAGCAGAAACAAATGCAAATCTCCATGGAAAAATATAAAATCACTTTCAAAAAATAGTTTGTCTCAGTTACTTTTCTCCTCTTGCTGAGACAAAATACCTGACTCCCAAAATTAAGAAAGGAAAGGTTATTTAGCTCAGTATGTGGATGTTTCAGTCCATACCTGGCTGGCTCCAAGGCAGGGTGGCACATGGCAGAGGGCAACAGTTCATGGCAGCGGAAGACAGCAAAAGCAACAAGAACAACAGGGAAGGAGCAGGTGGGGAGAGCAAGCTTCTTTCCCTTCCTTATACTGTATGCACTCTGCCTGCCCCAGGATGGGTGTAGCACTCACACCCATAACCCCAGCATTGGACCATGGGTTAATCATAAACTCTAGAAGCCCACCCCATGACTGCATGGGGCTTTGCAGGGACAACCAGACACGAACCGTAACATAGTTTATTCCAATATATTCCTTTAACAATCAGTGAAGCTATCACTTGAAGCTAAAAAAAATCCAATTAAATGGATCTCAAAAAATTGCTTGAGCTTTATAATAGAAAGCTGGTTTATAAAACACATGTTTTGAGGTCCCTTAGGTGAAATTAGATTCATTCTATGTTTTAAAATTGAAGTAAGGGCTGGGGGTATAACTCAGCGGCAGAGCGCCTGCCTGGCAAGCACAAGGTCCTGAGTTCAATTCCTGGTACCAAAAATAAAAAAAAAATAAAATTGAAGTAAATTTACATATGAAGCTTAACAGGAACATATTTATTTTCAGAGGTAGTTTTGGAAATATTTTAATCTAGTGACTTTATGTGTCTAAAATTTTTACTCAAAGTAATCAGAAGTAATGAGAAAAAGCAAGAACTTTTATTTGGGGCAAGTGTAATACTTTATTTGATTTTTGTACTTAAATATTTATATTTGGATATTATACAATTTAGGCAACTAAAACAATCTATTTCACATCCTGAAGAAAAAATAATTATTGGAGTATCTGGCCATATCCTCATTTTTTCAAACAAATAAAAAATGTCATGGAGTATAATTTAGTAAATCTTGCAGCAAACAATAAAAGACACACTAGATTTTTTTTTTTTTGGTACTGGGAATAGAATTCAGAACCTTACACTTGGCAGGCAGATGCTGTGCTGCTGAGCTACAACCCAAGCCCCTAAGACACACTGGATTCACATTGAATTTAAAATGATCAAAGTGACATCTAGTCATTCAAAGCAAAGTAACAATAATTATGAACTACCAGGGGATATTTTCTGTACTTAAAAGCAGTTGTTGCCTGAAAAGAACAAAACTACTTCACTTGTAACTCTAAGCACACTCATTTTTTGAATCATCTTTGAATCTAGGTCAAAGCTGTATTAAAAATGATGCACAAAATATTTGTATGCTAATCTCACCAACTTCCAGCCTATGACCCTCAGAATTTTTTGTTTTTCAAACTTCCCAAACAGTCACACCAGCATTTGTTATTGGCTGATTTCTTGATAATAGCCATTCTTTCTGGTATAAGATGGAAATCTGTGTTATTTTAATTTGCATCTCTCAAATGACCAGTGGCATTCAATATTTTCTCACATATTTACTTGCTGTTTCTACTTCTTCATCTGTGAAGTGTCTCACTTCAGATGCCCTTTTTTGGACTGGGTCTTCAAATGGGGAGGGGATCTAATTTTTGGAGATCTTTATATATTTTAGATAATAGTCCTTTGTCTGAGGAATAGCTGGAAAAACTTTTTTCCCAATCTTTAGTTTGTCTCTTTACTCTGTTGGTGGTTTCTCTTGCTGGGCAAAAGCTTTTTAGTAAGATGAGAGCCTAGTTGTTGAATCTTTCTGAGATTTCACGTAAGACTGGGGTTTTGTTCATAAAGTCTTTGCCTACCCTATATCTTCAAGACTTCTACCTACTCTCTCTTCCAACAGATTCAGTATTTCTGTTTTACTACTTAGATCTTTAATCCATTTCAATTTCAGTTTAGTGCATGGTGAAACATGGGTCTACTTTTAGTCTTTGGTATGTGGAAAGGCAGTTTTTCCAGCAAGCTACTGAAGATGCTTTTTTTTTTTTCCAGTGAAGGTGTGTGGCTACTTGGTCAAAGATAAGGTGGCTCATTGTGCTTGGAGTTGTTTTTGAATCTTCTAATCAATTCCACTGATCCTTGGGTCTGTTTTTTGCTA
>NW_004955404.1:14239855-14240946 GCF_000276665.1 Chinchilla lanigera | reverse complement strand
CTTTTGGTGGTTATAGCTTTTATGGCTTTTTTTTAGGCCTCCTTTTTTTTTTTTTTTTTTTTTTTTGTAGCTTTTTTTGATGATCTATGGTTTTGGCTTTTTTAAGCTTTTGAGGTCTCTAGTGTATCTTTTGTTTTATATTTATAGCTTTATGTATCGCCCCCTAAGGGCACACTGCCTGGCCTCCCAGGCCTTTTGAAATCTGCGTGGAAGCCTTTTTAACTTTAGAACTCTCGCATTTTTTATGGATCTAAAGCCAGGGCCATGTGGATGATGCCAAGGTCTGCTGTAACCTGGAACAGTAGCCAAGCTGCCAAGCTTTTTTCTTTTTTGGCCATAGGGGTCCAGTGGCTGGATCACTGGGCACTCTGAATTTAATTTCGAGGAACAAATTTTTTATGTTGCCATGAATTTGAAATCTGGTGTGGCTGCCACCACCATTTTGGAACATGGTGCTTTGTGGCTTTTTTTTAAGGCAAGGTCTTTTGCCATTGCAGTTTTGAGGCTGTAAAGGGTAGAGACTTGCTGCTTGTGGTGTCTTTAGGCCATCTTTTTTATTTTTTTGGTTTTTTTTTTTTTAGGAATAGAGATTTTTTTAGTCTTATCTTTGTAAAAGTCTGTATCTTTATTGTAGCTTTCTTTTTGGCCAAACTCACATTTTAAATCATCTTGCTTGGCTCTTTGCTCTTGATTTTTAATATAAATCTGGCTAAAAGCTCCCAACAATAGCCATGCCACTTTTTTAACATTTGACTGCTTTGAAATTTTTTTTGCCAGGTTAATCAGTCTGCTGCTGCCCTTAATCTGTCTTAGGCAAAGTCTCTGGACACGAGCAAAATGTAGACAAACTTTTTGCCAAGCCATAACACACATGGTCTGGAGTCTAACAACCAATGAAGTCCTTTTTTCCAACAGAAACCTCCCAAACCCAGTCTTTACCAGCAGGATTTTTATCAGCTTTTTGATCTTTTGAGCTCTGACCAGAATCTCTCAAACAGAACAGCTGAAGGCATTTGAGCTCTACTCTTTTAGGCAGCATCTCTGATCCTTTTTAAACTCTTCCCACAAGCCATTTTTAAAGGCTCTTGAAC
>NW_004955404.1:14230911-14239755 GCF_000276665.1 Chinchilla lanigera | reverse complement strand
TTCTTTCAGATTCTTACACTAGGGAGACAATATGATGTTTACACATGTGAGTTTGATTTAATTCATTTATGAGTATGGTTGCAAATTGCATCCATTTACCTAACAAAGCCTCAAAATTATCCTTCTTTACAGCTGAATAGTACTCCATTGTATAAAAGTACTACATCTTTTTATCCATTCCACAGTTGATGGGCATTTGGGTTGTTTTCAAGATTTAGCTATTAGAAATTGTGCTACTATTAACATGGGTGTACACATATTGCTTTGGTATGATGTTTTCAATCTTTTGGAAAAATAGCTAGGTCAAACAGGACCTCTAATCCTACTTTTCTAGGAATCTCCATACTGATTTCCACAGTGGTTTTAACAGTTGACACAACCACCAACAGTGCTTCCTTTTTCCCCACAGCCCCTCCAGCACTTGTTATTGGTTGAGTTTTTGATGACAGGCATTCTTTCTGGGGTGAGATACAATCTCAGTGTTGATATAATTTGCATATCTCAAATGACAAGTGATGTTGAACACTTTTTCATATACTTATTTGCTGTTTGTATTTCATTTGGGAAGTGTGTATTAGTCTCAAATTCCCATTTTTTGATTGGGTCTTTGTATTTGGGGGGATCTGATTCTTTTCAATTCATCTTTTGAGAGACAGTTGGCTAAAATTTTTTCTCAATCTGTGGGTTGTCTTTTCATTCTATTGGTGATTTCTTTTGATGTGCAAAAGCTTTTTAATGAGCTCCCAGCCAGGCATGGTGGCGCATGCCTATAATCCCAGCACTTGGGAGTCTGAGACAGGAGGATCATTGTGAGTTTGATGCAAGCCTGAACTGCATAATGAAGCCCTGTCTCAAAAAAAAAACAAACAACAAAAACCAAACAAAAACCCCCACATGATATCGGAGTTGTCGATTCTTTGGAGTATTTCTTGTGCAATTTGGGTTTTGTTCATGAAGTGTCTGCCTACACCTAGTTAATGTGTAAATGTTCGATCAATTTTACATGCTTATATCTGGTTATCTAAGTAACTACTTTGAAGATGACAATATGTAATATAACCACTGTTGATTTCCTATCAGCTTTTTTGAGATTTTGTATCATTTTTATTGTTTTTATGTTGTTTTGTTTATGCTTTTATTTTTATTGTTTGTTATTTTCTCTATACACACAAAGATAGCTGGGATAAGCATATTGCAGATGTCTACTGAAATGAACAGATAATGATTAATTTTTTTTCTCTTGACCAATTTTGCATGCTTATACGTGGTAATCAGAACTATTAATTTGAAGACAACAATATGCAATATAACAAGCATTGTTGAATTCCTACCATCTTGTTCAATGAAGCTCTGTTTCATTTCTAATGTTTTAAAATTACTTGTTATTGTCTTTAATTGATCAATCTTGCATTCTTACATCTGGTAATCTGAGCAACTTCCTTGAAGATAACAGTATGTAATATAACCGCCATTGTTAATTCCTATCATATTGCTTGGAAAGCCTGTATCATTTTCATTGTTTTTGTACTGTTTTGTTTCTGTCTTCATTGTTGTTAATTTATTGTTTTTTTCTCTTTAAAATTAGAAAAACCAAAAACCAAAACAAAACAAAAAAACAAAAAGGTTTCTATCTACTTTCTCTTTCAGTGGATTCAGTCTTTCTGTTTTAATATTTAGATCTTTGATCCATTTTGACTTTAGTTTAGTGCATGGTGACAGACACAGGTCTAGTTTCAGTCTTCAGCATGAAGACAGCCATTTGGTCCAGCACTATTTTTTAAAGAGGCTATCTTTCTTCCAGTGAACATGTTTGGACCCTCTATCAAAGGTAACTGAGCATGTTTGTGGTTGTTGCTGCATCTTTCAGTCTGTTCCACTGATTCTCAGGTCTTTTTTCTTTTCTTTTTTTGCCAGTACCATGTTGATTTTTATCAAGAGTAGCATTGTCCAGGGATTGTGATGCCTCCTGCCTTGCCTTTGCTGCCCAGAATTGCTTTTGCTATTCTAGGTCTCTTCTGATAACCAATGAATTTTAGAAATGTTTTCTTTAGTTCTGTGAGGTATGCTAATGATATTTTCATCAGGATTGCCTTAAATCTGTACAACTTTGGGAGTATGGCCATTTTCACTATGTTAGTTCTTTCTATCTGTGAGCAAGGGGTACCTTTCCATTTATGATATCTCCTTCAATCTTTTATACAGTACCATAATTTTCAACATACAGATCTTTTACCTCCTTTGTTAGATTGATTCTTGAGTATTTGACTTTTTGGGGATGCTATTGTGAAGGGAGTAATTTCTCTAATTTTGCTCTCAGTTTGTTGTTTGTATACAGGAATGCTATTAATTTTTAAGTGTTCACTTTGTGTCCAGCTATGCTACTAAATTTGGTTATTAAACATACAAGTCTTTTGGAGTAGTTCTTGGGATCTTCTATGTAGAATATCATATCATCTGTGAATAATGATAATTTAACCTATTCCCTTCCTACCCTTATTCTTTTTCTCTCTTGTCTAATTGTTCTGGCTACTGTTTCCAAAAACTATACCGAACAGGAACAGTAGTAGTGGACATCCTTGTCTTGTTCTTGATTTTAGAGTGAAAGATTTCAGTTTTTGTCCATTTAGTATGATGTTGGCTGTTAGTCTGTCATAGACGGCTTTTATTAGGCTGAGCTAAAGACCGTCTGATTTTTTGTAAGGATTTTTTAATCATGAATGAGTACTGGACATTGTCAAGATTTTTTGCACCTACTGAGAGGACCATGAGATTTTTGTCTGTGGCACTGTTTATACAGTATATTACATTTATGGATTTGTATATGTTGAACCATCCCTGCACTCCTGAAATGAATCCCATTTGGTTATGGTATATAATCTCGATGATCTGCTGTATTCTGTTTGACAATATCTTATTGAGGATTTTGCATCTATGTTCACTAGGGAGATTGGCCTACAGTTCTCTTTCTTGGTTGGATCTTTGTCTGATTTTGGTTTCAGGATAATACTTGATTCCAGAAATGAGCTAGGGAATACTGCTTCCCTTTCAATTTCATTAAAGAGTTTGAGGATTATTTGCATTAAATCTTCTCTAAATTTCTTATAGATTCTACAGCGAATCCATCAAGACCTGTGCTTTTCTTTGTTGGTAAGTTTTTAATTAAAATTTCAATCTCATTAATTGATATTGGGCTATTAAAAACTTTTATATGTTCTTAATTCAGCTTTGTTAATTCATACATAGCTAGGAATCTGTCCATTTCTTCTGTTTTTACTATGAGAATAAAGATTTTCAAAACAGATCTTGATCTGAATTTCCACAGGATCTGTAGTGGCTTCCCTCGTTTCATTCCTCAATGCATGAATTTGAGTCTTGTCTTTCATTTTTTTGATAAGGTGGGTTAAGGGTTTATTGATTTTACTTATTCTTTCAAAGAACAAACTCTTCAATTCATTAATTCTTTGTATTGTTTTTTTAGTTTCCATTATGCTAATTTCTGCTCTGATGTTTATAATTTCTTCCTTTGTATGGGCTTTGGGCTTTTCTTCCTCTTCCTTTTTAGAAGCTTGACATATAACACTATGTTTTTTACTTTAGTTTGTTCTGTTTTCTTGATGTGAGAATTCAGTGCTATAAATTTTCCTCTTAGGACTGCTTTTATTGCATACCCTAAAAGTTCTGGTATGTTGTATCTGCTTTCTCATATAGTTGCAGATAGTTTAATTTCTTCTTTAATTTAATATGTGACCCATTGGTTGTTTTGAGGGGTATTATTTAATTTCATGTGTATATAGAATTTTTGTGGTTTTGCCATTAATTTCCAATTTCATTGCACTATGGTCAGATAATATGCATGGGACAATTGCAATTCCTTTGTATTTATTTAGGCATGTTCTCTGGGCTAGAATATGGTATATTTTAGAGAACACTCCACATGCAGTTGAGAAGAATGTGTATTCTGGTTTTGTGTGGAACACTGAAAACATTTACTAAGTGTATTTGTTCACAGATTTGGTTCAGTTCTGGTATTTCTTTGCTGATTTTTGTCTAGTTGATCTATCTCTTGTGATAATGGAGTGTTAAGGTCTCATGTTACAATTGTTACTGCTTATTTGACTGTCATGTTTATTAATAATTGTCTTATATAGCTGTGTGCTCCCATATTTGGTGCATATTTATTATCTTTTCTTCTTGAGATTTTCCCCTAACAAGTATGTGTTTACCTTCTTTATCTCTTTTGATCATTCTTGGTTTGAAGTTCACACTGTCTGGAAACAGAATAGCTACTTCTGTACTTTTCTGGGTTCCTGCTGCATGGGACTGTTTTTCTTCCTCTGATTTTCAGTCTATAAATTTTAGAGTTAAAAGTTTTTCTTTTATACTGCATATTTTTGGATCTTGTTTTATGATATGTTCTGCCAGTGTGTTTCTTTTGATTCATGAATTGAGATCATTTACATTTATGGTTATAATTGATACGTACTGGCTTATTTTTATCACATTTCCTGTTGTTGGTTCCCTCCTTTCCCCCTCTGTTTAACTGCTTACCCTGCCTGGTGGTTTCTTTCTTTTGTTGTTCTCAGAAATGTGGTCATATTTATCTTTGTCCAGAACATCTTTCAGTACTTTCTGTAGGGTTGGTCTGTGGGTATAAATGTCTTCAGTTGTTTTTTGTCATGGAAGTATTTCATTTCATTAATTTTGAGAGATAGTTTTGTAGAGCACATCAATGTAGGTTGCAAGCTGTTTTCTTTCCGGACTTGAAATACTTCACTCCAAGTTCTTCTCGAAGTGAGGGTTTGCATTGCAAAGACTGCCATGATACAGATTGGCTTTCTTTTATAGGTGATGGTTCTTTTCTGTAACAGCTTTTAATATGTTCTTGTGCTGAATTTCTGGTACTTGATCATATGTCTTAGTGTAGTTTTATTTTTGTTGTTTATGTGTCTTAGTGTAGTTTTATTTTTGTCATGGCTGATTGGAATTCTATATGCTTCATTTATTTATATGACATATTCTTTATCCATGCTTGGGAAGTTTTCTGCCATTATTGGTCTGAAAAATTTTTTTTAAAAATGGCATTGTGCTGTCTCTAGCTTTTTCAGTGACCCCAATCAAACTTATGGTATTCTTCTTGCTTTATCTTATAGCTGATGGATTGGTATTTTATGGTCTCTTGCTATTTTTAAGGTATTTCTTTTCATGATCACTAGTTACAATTCTGTCTTCAAGAATTCTGATATTCTACCCTCTCCTTCACTCTGTTGCATATACTTTCAATGGAGATTTTAGTCTCTTTGATTTCTGTTTGGAGCTGTTTCATGGATTTCATCTTTCCCATGTTGGGCACTTTTTGTTTCCATCAATTTTCTGAACTCATGTTATTTAAAATCTGTGTTTTCTCTAATATTCTTGATTTTAAGCATTTCTTTTGGTATCTGAATTTTCTCTATACAGTCTTTTCCACCTGTTTTTTCAATTTTGTTGCTATAATTTCAGAAAATTCCAGTGTTTGACTTTCAACTTCATCTCGCTGTGTACCAGGCTTTACCTGTGTGGCCTGTGAGTCTGGGGTTGAATTTTGCTTTGTGTCTTGTCATTTTCTATTTTCTCTTTTTAATTTTATTTTGTTTTCTATGTTTATGCTTGCCAATTTCTTATGATAGCTTTATCACTAGTACTGAGGCTTTTGTAGGTGATGTCCGTTCTTCAGGAATGTCTTTTAGATGTAGGTGGTTCTTTATACCTATCCAAGAATTAACATTCCCATTTTGTAAAGGATGTAAAGTTACTATTTGGCTCAGCACTCAATCTTCTGGTAGTGAGTTGTGATGGTGATTATGACATATACACTCACAGCATTATCATACAGGGGAGAAAAACTGATGATAACATGTATGATATCCTGGCTAAAGGAGTACAGTTAAAAATAACAATAGTTTCAAGTACAGCTTAAATACTGACAAACTGTGGTAATCATTTACTGTTACCTCCAACCACAGGAGCAAACTGTTACATAACAAACTAAAAAATATATCACGAACTTGTATACAGTGATTTCTCCCTTAGTAGAGTGATTTTACACTTTTGTGTGTGGGGGGGTTTAAGATGAGTAGGGGACAAGATAAAGTGATGAATGAGGTTGAATACAGAATCAGTTGTGAGATACTGGAGGACAAAGGAGAGAAAGAATGAAATAGAATGTGAAGCAATAATCAGAAAAGGATGAGACAATGTTTACTCACTTGAGAATTTAAATTCAAAAAGTAGTTGAGGAAAGATCAATACAAGAAAATGACAAAGACAGCTAAGAAACCTAAACAGTGAACAAAAGGAAGAAAGAGAACAGAAAACAAAGAAGTGAAAAGAAAAAGTAGACCCCAAAAAGAGAGGAGAAACAAAATTGAAAAAGGAAAGTAACCACACAATACAAGACAAAACAAGGTAACTTTCAACCAGACAGGAAAAGAAGAGCTAATCAGACAAAAAAGGAAGAATAAAAGTAGTAAAGTACCTCTGGTGTTTGCAGTTCTGTGATAGTGTCCATGTGAAATCCCAGAAATGTGTTGTGTACTCCAGCCAAGTTTGTCCTGGGGATTGTGCTGGGTATGGAGCTGATCTTGGCCTCTGGATGTGGGGGCTGCGACTGGTCTATCGTTGGTGAAGTTCTCCAGAGCCTAACTGCTGGCTCCTTGATGCTGCTTTAGACACTTCCTTGTTGCTGGTCTTGCTGATTACTACAGGCACCTGGGACCAGCTGTCCTGGGTCTCGGGGTTCTGGTTAGTTCACCCGCCAAAGGCATATGCCCTTACTCCTCAGGCCTGGCCTCTGTAGTATAATTTAAAATCAGGGATTAGGATGCCTCTTGCCTTGTCTTTGTCATCCAGGATTGCTATTCTAGATCTCTACTGGTTCCAAATAAATATTAGGATTGTTTTCTCCATTTCTGTGAGATATGCCAATGGTATTTTGATTGAGATTGTATTAAATCTCTATAGCAGTTTTGGAAGCATGGCAATTTTTATTATATTGGTTGTTTCTACCCAAAAGCAATGGATATAGTTCCATTTTCTGGTATCCTCTTCTATCTCCTTTTTCAGTGTACTATAGTTTTCAATGTAAACGTCTTTTACTCCCTTTCTTAGGTTGATTCCTAGGTATTTTATTTTTTGTATGCTATTATGAAATGACTTTTCTACATCTATAGAGATTATCATGTGGTTTTCAGCATCTGCTCTGTTAATACAGTGTTACAGTTATTGGTTTGTGTATGCTGAACTATCCCTGTACCTCTGGGATAAATTCTATTTTGTCATGATGTAGAATCTTGGATGATTTTCTGCATTCTGTTTGCCAGTATCCTATTGAGGATTTTTGCACCTGTTCATTAGGGAGATTGGTTGTAGCTCTCTTTTTTGGTTGGATCCTTCTCTGATTTTAGCATCAGGGTAACACCTCCTTCCAAGAATGAGTTTGGGAGTATCACCTCCTTTTCAATTTCATTAAAGAGTTTGAGGAATACTGGCATTAGATCTTCTCTAAATTTCTTGTAGAATTCAGCAGTCAACCCATCAGGATTTGTACTCTTCTTTCTTGGTAGGCTTTTAATTACATCTTCAATTTCACTGACTGATATTGGGTTATAAAAACTTTACACTTTCTTGATTCAGCTTTCATAATTTATATGTATTTAGGAATCATTCCAATTTTTCTGTTTTCCATCATATTAGAATAGAGGTTTCAGGTAGGTAATAATGATCTTCTTGATTTCTGGTGATTTTTTAACTTTTTTTCCCCCAATGCATGCATTTGAGTCTTGTCTTTCCTTTTATTGATACAGCTAAGGACTTGCCAATTTTATTCAATCTTTCAAAGAACTAACTCTTTGACTTGTTGATTCTTTGTATTGTTTTTATATTTTGAATTGCATTAATTTCTGCTTTGATCTTTGTAATTTTCTCCCTTATATGAGCTTTGGGCTTGACTTGCTCTTCTTTTTCTAGAAATTTGACGATCAACATTAGTTTATTTGAGCTTGTTCTGTTTTCCTGATATGAGAATTCATGGCTATATATCTCCCTCTTAGGACTGTTTTCATTGTGTTCCATAACATCCAGTATGTTTTACTGGCATTATCATTTAATTGTAGGTATTGTTTAAATTCTTCTTTCATTTCATCTGTGACCCACTGCTTTTGTAGAGGGTGTTATTTAATTTCCATGTATTTTTGTAGTTTTTTTTTGCCTTTAGAACCATAACATTTTGCCCCCCAGACTTATGTATATCTCTTTATGTAAAGGGCATTTAGTTTATCTGTAAGAATTGTTAAAATCTTAACAATTTTAGCATTGTTGAAGAGTTTAAGTCTCTTTTGAGATGTAAGGCAAACTCTTAGCTGTGAGCCCCTGTATAAATGAAAAGTTAAAACACTTTTAACATTTAATGGCACAAAATAAACATTATTATTTTAAAAGGTGTAAACAGAGGAATATAGAGCACTGGGACTAAAATAAGTTTAAAATTTAGTAAGGCTAATATTATGTCTTGTAGTTTCATGTTCAGCATTTGAAGCAATCTGTCGCACATTCTGAGCTCTAAAGGGCTTGTATGAGTCTATCCCTATGGCACTTTTGGTGGTTATAGCTTTTATGGCTTTTTTTTAGGCCTCCTTTGTTTTTTTTTTTTTTTTTTTTGTATTTTTTTTTGATGATCTCTGGTTTCGGCTTCTGTAAGCTTTTGAGGTCTCTTGTGTATCTTTTGTTTTATATTTATAGCTTTATGTATCGCCCCCTAAGGGCACACTGCCTGGCCTCCCAGGCCTTTTGAAATCTGCGTGGAAGCCT
>NW_004955404.1:14207119-14229766 GCF_000276665.1 Chinchilla lanigera | reverse complement strand
ATTGTAAACAGGCTACCCCCACCTAAAGGGTGTGTAGCTCTCACATAATCTCTATGCCCTCCTCTTCCACAGGCTCAAGATGTATAGAAAGTAAGCACCCTGGCTTCCTGCTGAGTCACTTAGCCAAACCTCTAGACTCCCCAAGTTGACACCATGTATCAACCATAACACACTGTTTTCCAATTTTGTGCACTATGGTCTTATAATATGTATGAGATAATTTAATTCCTTTGCATTTACTTAAGCATGTTCTGTGAGATAGTACATTGTCTATTTTGGAGAGCATCTCATCTTGCTGAATCTTGCAGAGAAGAATGTGTATTGTAATGTAGGGTGGAACACTGCAGATGTTACTAAGTCCATTTATTGATAGGTTTGGTTCAATTCTGGTATTTTTTGTTGATTTTTTTGTCTAGTTGATCTATCTGTGACAGTGGGGTCCTGAAGCCCCCCCATTACAATTGTATTAGTGCTTACTTTATTTTTCATGTCTAATATTTGTTTTACATAGTGGAGCACACTGGTATTTGTTGCATATATATTTGTAATTCTTATTTCTTCCTCTTGGTTTGTCCCCTTTACAAGGATGTAGTGACCTTCCTTGTCTCTCTTCATCAATCTTGGCTTGAAATCCACTTTGTCTACAAATAGAATAGGTACTTCAGCTTTTTTCTGGGTGCCTATCTCATGAAGTACTGTTTTGCATCCTTTGACTTTCAGCCTATACATTTATTTTTTAGTTAAGTGTGTTTCTTATATGCAGCATACTGTGTTTTGTTTTGTTTTGTTTGTTTTCCAGTACTGGGAACCAAACTCAAGACCTTGTGCTTGCCAGACAGGCGCTGTACGGCTGAGCTAAATCCCCAGTCCCCTATGCGGCATATTGTTGACTCTTGCTTCTTGATCCATGCTGCCAGTCTGTTACCTTTGATTGGTGAACTGTGACCAATTTACCCTGATGGTTGTAACTGATACATATTGGCTTATCCTCATATTATTTTTCTGTTTTTGTTAACCTGTCTTCCCCGGTTTAGTTACTTGCCTTGCTGGTAGCTTCTTTCCGTTGGGGGTCATGGAGTTGTACTCTTTTTTATCTCTTTCTACAGTGTCCTTCAGAACATTTTTCAGTGCTAATCTGTTGGTCATGAATTTCTTCAGGCTTTCTTTGTCACAGAAATATCTTATTTCTCCATTAATTCTGAAAGATAGTTTTATAGGGAACCTTCATTCTGGGTTAGAGGTTTTTTTCTCTTAGAGCTTGAAATAGTTCACTCCAAGTTCTCCTTAACATGAGGATTAGAGTTAAGACATCAGCTATGACTCTGATGGGCTTTTCTTTATAGGTGGCTGGTTTCTTTTCTCTAACAGCTTTTAATATTCTGTACTATACTGAATTCTCAAATTCTGTTATATGCTTTGGGGTAGTTTTTTTGATCATGGCTAATAGGATTTCTATATGCATCACTTTTCTGTATGTCAAATTGCTTTTCCATGCTTGGAAAGTTTTCTGCCATTACTTCTGTGAACAGATTTTTTTTATGGTGTTTGTGTTATGTCCTGGTTTTTTATTGACTTTTAGAATAAAATAGAATAGAATAATAGAATAATCCTATGTTAAATAGGATTTAATTATTCTTAAATAGAATAATCCTATGTTATTCTATTTTGCATCATCTAGCAGCCATTGGATTTTTGATGGTCCCTTGCTGCTTCTATGAAATTTTTCTTTTCATGATCGTTAATGACAATCCAATTTTCTGTATCTGATATTCTATCCTTACAGTGGTTTATTCTGCTGTATACTTTGAATAGAACGTTTAATCTACTGGATATCTGGTCAAATCTGTTTCATGCATTCCATTTCTTCCCTATGTTGGGCAATCATGGTTTTCATCATTTTCCTAAGTGCTTCTATTTTTTTTATTTGTGTCTTTCTATGTTCAGTAATCATGTCCTTTATTCATAGCTATCATCTCTGATGTTACTGGAAAAATTATTTGATTTGATTTTCTCTAGAGCTTCCTTAATGTTCTTTGTTAGTTCCGCCATTACCACTTAAGAAAATCTAGGTGGCTGCCTTTCAAAATGCTCCTTCTCATAGCCCCTTGATTTGCCTTTGGCTAGCTGGAAGTCTGGGGTTGCATCTTGCTTCTGTTATTTTCTCATTTTATATTGTTTTTCAGTTTAATTCCTCCATTGATGCTTGTAATCGTTGATGGTGAGCTTTAAGAAATAATTACTTCTCAAAGAGATCTTCCAGATGTATCTGGCTTTTGGATTTTGATTCTGCTGTAAGATCTTACCTTTTCAATTTGTTGGGGATGAGAAAGTTCTGCCTGTTTGGCCTAGTCACTGGCTCTCTGGCACTAACATATAGTATTGCTTTTGACCCTCAGGCAATGTCAGTATTCGGATACCAGGAAGAATAACTGATTATAACAATTATGTCACACTGGCTAAAGTAGTACAATCAGTAACAACAATAGCATCAAACACAGCCTAGAAAATGACGAACTGTGGTAACTACTAATTTGCCCACTTCACCATATGAATAGGATTTGTAGTTATAAAACCAAATCTAAAGCAAACCACAAAATGGTACAGTAAATATTCCCTCAATATGGTGATTTTACTCAGGTGAGAAAATGTAATGGGGCTAAGGGAAAAAATAGAGAAACAAAAGATAAAGAGATTAGAAACAAGGCTGCAGAATACAGGAAGATTACAAAACTTTTTTGAATTGGTGAAGACTGGAGGAAGGGAAAAAAGGAAGAAACAAAGAACAGAACAAACAAAAATCAAAAAAAGTATAAACAATGTTCTCACTTGTACAAAACCAAGTACAAACAATAAAGGAGAACAAAAAGTAAATAAAAATTTAAAAATTAAAAAAAAAGCAAAGAAAGGAAGAAAAGTAGAAAAAAATGTGAACTTCAGGGCATGTCTTTGCTGTCACTGGCTGACAGAGGGGTTAGAAATAGCCCAGACCTATGATGATTCCAGCAAGCCAGTAGTAGAATTATGGCAGTTGTAGATAATCCCACCAAACCTGGGTCTTTAGTTCCAGTGAAGTTCAGGGCACTTCTGGTTTCTGACTGTGCTGGGAATTTAGTTTTTCAGCCCACAACACTCTGAATGACAGCTGTTGGCTGGAACTCAGCTCCCTGCCAGCTTAGACTTGGCCTCCTAGCCTGCTGTTGACTTGAACTTGGTTGCGCCTCACTCTGACACTTTGAAACACTACATGGAACAAACCTGCAGCTGTTTTAAGTTCTGAATTTTGTTGGTCCCCTTGTAAAATGGCTATAGGCAAACTGACATCTTCTGGGGGGTGAATCTGAATCTAAATAACTCACCAGCCACTATAGTCCCCAGCGTCTACTGCTCTGTTCCACTGGTGTATTTCTAGAGGTCTTTGGGCTTGCCAGTAGTTACCATTGTCCTATTAATTCCATACTGCCCCTCTTATGTCACAAGCTGGGGTCAGGGAGAAACCACTCCTTGCCACCTCCATCCTCTGAGTTGTGATCCCTCTTTCTGCTCTCTTCATGACTCTAATTTTCATTTCAGATCCTTGCTGATGGGATACTGGGGACCTTTCCCCTTCCCCTCTTCCTCACATTGCTATATTCCAGCATTCAGATGTCAAATATTGGAAAGGCTGTTTCTCTGCTGCCATCTTCCCAGAAATCCTCTAGTTTTAGCTTTAAACCTTTCTTCTGTTCTTTTATTTCTTTCTATTTCAAGGATTCTTGTACAGATATAATGGATTTTCTTTATCTGCCTTTTACCTACCATTTTCTCTTATATCCTTCTTACTTCTATTTCTTGTCTTATTTATATTCATTATGTCTTCTATCATGTTTTATACAATATCAATCCTCTCTTCTGTCACTTGTAGTTTACTTTTTATTTCTGAAATAAACAAAATGTCTACTCTCTATATATTTGCAATGTTCTTTAAGTTGTGTTTTCACATCCTTTTGTTGGAGGGTCAACTGTACTGGGTAACCACTGTTAATCTGAATTATTGTATTTTTAAGCCTGTGGTCCTTCTCTGCTACAGAAACTTTCAAAGTTTTTTTTCAGTGTACATCTCAATCTTGTGTGGAAGTTTATTCTGCTTAGAAGTTTCTTTAATCTACTGATGAATTTTACTACTTTCTTGCTCACAGAATAGAATCTTTAAATTGATACAATGGTTTTACCTTTTTGATAATATATAAATGAGTTAAACTTTCTCAAAACATATTCTCAGGGAGACTGTTTTGGGAAAAAATTAGCTTTCCACATTATTTTGTTTCAAGGTTCCTTATAATGACCAAAGTTTTAAGTGGGTCACCTAATGCAGCCAGGCTTTCCTAGATCCCCAAGTATCAGCCTGGTTTAGGGCTTTTGATCACCAGTGACTTCTTCTCCTTACTTTGCCACCAAGGTATGTATGCCTCACCTCTCAAATGCTACTTTTCAAATGATTCCACGTGGACTTTTCTGTTGTTCCAGTTCTCTCTGTTATTCCCACAGTATCTCCTTTTTAACCTCGTGAAGTCCTCCAGCCTTTGGACCCAAAATACCACATGGAGGAAACCTCTTACATATAATTAATGTCTACTTTGCATTGTGAAGTGATTAGAGAAAATCTTGATTACATAAAGCCACTAACACTATGGTACTCCATCTTCCTTCCCCCTTGTTTCCTACACTCTTCTTATTGCAGATAGCATTATAAAAACTTAGAGTCAGAGAACAATCCATTCTACTTGAATAATGGATGAAGGTCTATTAGGAAAATTTAAAAAATGAGCAATGACAGGATTCTCAGTCCTAAAAGACAAGCAGCAATTTATAATGTGGTCAGTGAAGTAAAGAACATTCCAAGTAAGCCAGGCATGGTGGACCACATCTAAAATTTCAGAATTCTGGCAAGCTAAGGCAGGAGAATTGCAAATTTGAGCCCATGGTTGGGCAACTTAGTGACATATGTCTCAAACTAAAAAAGTGCTGGAATGTAGAGATGTAGCTAAGTGTTAGGTTCAATTGCCAGTACTTTAAAAGAATGCCTGAGGTAGAGATAAACAATGTCTCTAACACATATGTTCTAATGAACATAATATCATTTTCTTCATATTCATTGTAGTTGGTTATCACCATAAAATAGCTGACAAGACAGTTTACTCCGTTCTAGTGTGACATGTACTATTGGCTGGCTAACCCACTATAAAATGTAGTCTACTTCTCTACCTACCACAATTGCAACAAAAGTAAACACTAGATTTTCTTGCCTTCTTTGCAGCTAGTGATGGCCACAAGATAAAAATCTGGCTAATGAGATGGAAGCAAAATATGTTAGTGTTCTAGGAAGGTTTTAATGAGTGGAATGTAGTTATCACCATTAATCCTGCCTCTTTTAGCTCTGAATACAGATGAAAATGTTGGAGCTGCAATCTTATAACCATAAAAGAAATGCCAAAGTGTTTTCATTAATTCCCCGACACTGTGGAGTAATATAACCAGAATGTCCACAGACATCTACTTTGAAACTTCCTTTTACATGAGAAAAATAAACTCACTACTTAGGGACCTGTGATTCTGGTACATTATGGTATATTATTTAAAGCTGAACAAGTCCTCTGAAAGCCAGATTATTGCTACTATAAGCACTTTGCAAGTATTAACACAATTAAGATCATTTATCATCTGGGGTCTAAAAGTAAAGAGACCACTTGCAGAATCTTATCAAACTACTGATCCAATTGTGTCCTAATAGCTACACAATTCTAGTAGTGTTCCACTGCCCTACCACTGACTAGGTCCTCCTAAGCACTTAGGCAAAACCAATTATGAAAAACAGTAATTGACTTTATCTTACAAAGAAAATCATACTACAGGGCAGAAATTTTGAAGCACAGGGTAAAAATAGTAGGAGATATATTAGGAAAAATTGGCTGGACTCATATAGTATATGCTATGTATACCTTACACAATCGACAATATGAAAATGTGAACTGTTTTAATAATCTAAAAAGCACAAATTAACATTTTATTTTTTAAATTAAAGATCCAAAATATGAAATTCTGTGGTAAATCTTTTTTGAAAAGAATTCCAACAAACCTTTTGATTTTCCTGTATTTCCTTCCTCATCTGTTGATTTACAGCAATTCTGGTCAGAGATCTGGGAAAATAAATACTGATTTAATTCATTTTTTCTTAAATGTTTGAGACTAGTCTAATATTCAATGTATTAGAATACTCTGGAAAAGAAATTAAAAACTCTAACTGCTTTAAGAGTGAAAAGTATACATTTTTATCTAGCCTAATTTGGCAATGGTATGATAGTTTTTATATGACATAGTATAGTAGTTGATTCAGGTAAATGGAGATTCAAAGTTTCACATTTTCACTGTATGCATTAAGTACTGCCATAGGTTCTTTACTATCCCTGGACCCTTGAGTTATGACCAGACTCACATATAAACTTGGGTTATGACCAGAATTTGAAGTTTAACTTATGACCAAAGTCTTAGTCTTAAACTATGACCCGAATGTTGGCCACTTGTGTGGTTGTAAACAAAGAGTTATGATGCCATAAAAGTATACGTGTCAGTCTGAGCTGAGATGTGCATGCTTGTGGACATGATTTTGGTCAGTTTTTTATATAACTACTATAATTACTACTATCAAAACTGCCCCAAAAAGCTTGAAAAGAAGCTAAGGCAGGAAGGGAAGGTAAAGAAAGCAATCATAATAGGAAAGAAGAAGGATACTGTGGAGAAATATGAGTGGCGTTCATGTGACTGATCTAGCTAACATGTATAGCACATCAAAATCCACCTCTTCTTATAAAATCTGTTTAAGGAAGCTAGTGTTGCAAAAGGTGTTACTCAAATTAGTAAGTCATAGTCAAGAGTGTTACACAAGTTAGAAAAGCTATTATTAGTGTGGATAAATGACAGGCAGATGGCAGGTTACAGTCTGGGTCTGTAATTTATGAAAAAGCTAGGGTTATAAGTGCAGATCTTGAAAAGGATAATCCATCAGCAAGTGATAAAAGAAGGAAGGGAAAAGGAAAAAATATATATATACATCTATTTATCTATCTATTTATCTATCTATCTATCTATCTACAGTTAGATAGGTAAGATAGATATAAAATGAGAATTGGGGTTCACTGCATAACTAGGCATGGTGAAGCAGCTAGTGCTGATAAAAAGGATGCTGAAAATTATATGCACCACTTTGAAACCATGACACAGAGAAATGGCTTTTGCACTCAAGTTTTCATCTGTGAAGAAACTGGTCTTTTCTGGAAGAAAGTGCCCAGGAGAACATACATTCTCCAGATAGAGAAGAAAATGCCAGGCCTCAAGCCTATAAAAGATAGGCTAACATTACTGCTATGTGTCAATGCAAGTGGTGACCTCAAGATAAAGCCTCTCTTGGTTTATCACTCTGAGATCTCTACAGTGTTCAGAAAACATAAAATCATGAAGAATAGGCTAGTGATAATGTGGAGATCTAATGCAAAAGCCTGGGTAACAATAGTACTTTTCCTTGAGTGGATCAGGGAGGGTTTCTGTCCTACTGTTAAGAAATATCTACAGAATAATGGTTTATCACTTAAAGCTCTCCTTACCATGGACAATGTTCCTGTTCACCCACAATATTTGGAAGAACTGGCTGAAGAATTCCCATGGCTCTCAGTCAAGTTCCTCCCACCTAATACAACTCCTGTACTGCAGACTATGGATTCACAGGTTATAGCTAACTTTAAGAAGTTATACACCAAAGAACTGTTCCAGAAATTTTTCTAGATGTTTTCAGATACAGATTTAACCCTTAAAGAGTTCTGGAAGGAATATTACAACATCCTTTCCTGGGTGGGGTTAATTGAGAAATTCTAGGCCAATGTCTAAGGACAATGAGATCTGCCTGGAAGAAAATGTGGCATAAAAGTATACAGGAGAGAGACTTTGAAGGCTGTGTAGAAGGGCCTGAGCCTTCAACTAATCCTATGGTTGATGACAATGTCACTATAGCAGAGTCCATAGGCTTTCAGGTAGACAGTGGTGATGTTGAGGAACTGGTGGAAGAACACTAAAGGAATTGTCTACAGAGGAACTCAGCAACTTTTGGCTGGACAACATAGAATGGCAGTACAGAAGCTTTCTGAAGAGGAGGAGGGAGGGTATGAACAATCTGTGCATCAAAGTTCTTCTGAAATAAAGGAAATCCTAAAAAAATGGCCAGAGGTACAAACACCTATAGAAAAGACCCACCCAACAGAAAAAGCCAATCGTTGCATTCAGTTGCTTAAGGACAATGTCATGTCACACTACAGAGCAGTATTCAAGAAAAGACAGAAATGCACAAACTTAGTCCAGTTTTTAGTTCTGAAATGGCTGAGACTCACTGGGCCAGAAGCAGGTCCCAGTAGGCTAATGACTCTCCCAAGGAGAAAAAGGACACCAGAGAGCTAGATTCCTAAAGTTTTCATAGAAGGAGACTCTCCTTCCAAACAATAACTACCTCCCATTTCATGTCAACCTGAATGGTGAGTACGGTATAAAATTGCTGTTTCTGGTAAACTAGGCATATTTTATAACTTTTTGAGAATAAACTAGGAAAATTATTGGTGTTTCGGGTGAATTACGCACATTATGCAATCCTTTTTTATTAAGGAAAGGTTAGCCAAGGGGTGCTTTGAAAGGTTTGGCACACATTATGGGTACTTTCATCATTTCTTATGGGAAAAGCAGTCTTGATTTACACCAACCAGCCCTTGCAAACGAATTGAGTTTGTAAGTCAAGGGTCCACTGTAGCTTTACTTTTAAAAATACGTGACAGAAAAAAAATTATCTTGTGTTACTTTGCCCATACACAGACATTCTGATGAAATTACTAACATCATCCTATCTGTGAATGAAAACAGGCAACTTTCAGAATATTTGTACATAAAAAACTTCGGTCAACCTGGTATCTTAGCAGAGTACATCAGTTCTAAGATACAGACGATACAACAGATATACCAATCCTTTGGTATACATTGGGGATTTGGTCCAGATCCACACACAGGTACCAAAATCCATGGGCTTTCAAGTTCCTTTACAAAATGGTGCAATATCTGAGTATAATCTGCACATTATCTGTCAGCATATTTTAATCATCTCTAGATTATTTAGAATACCTAATATAATGTAATGCTAAATAGTTGCCATACTATATTGTTTAAGGAATAATAACAAGAAAAAACCGGTACATGCTCAGTCCAGACACAATTTTTCTTTGAATATTTTCCATACACATGAATTTGCAAATATAGCACTTGCAGATAGGAAGGGATGATTGTAAAAACTTTATATTATTCAACTTTAAAGAGTTTATAAGTCCATTATAAAGACACAACTTAAAAAATGTATTAGCTAAGGGCTTTATTTTTTCAACTCTAAAACCCCCAAGAATGCTTACTTCGTCATGTGTCCATCAATTTTATACATAGAAGAAAATTACATAAAAATTTAAATTGTTTTTTTTTGTTTGTTTGTTTTTTTGTTTTTTCTCCGGTACCGGGAACCGAACTCACGACCTTGCGCTTGCCAGGCAGGCGCTTTTTGCCGCTGAGCTAAATCCCCAGCCCCTAAAAATTTAAATTGTTAATACAAAGTTCTGTTTTAAGAAAAGTTCAGGCAGAAAGATATAACTTAAGCCCACAAGTGGGTATTCTTTCCTAAAATTTGGCACCATTAAGAGAAATTATAACAAAAATTTAACGAAGCAAAATTTTCATTCATTTAGCAAATATTTCATTTTAACCAATATTTACTAATTGTCTGAATGGCTTTAGCAATATGTTCAAGTCTACAATTTAGCCCTTACAAATGTCAGCATATTTTGCAAATTGTTCTTAGTAACCAACCTCTTACTTGCAGCAGAGTTCAGCACAAGGACCCCTAAACAGTTGTACTGCCTTGATGTCAACAGAGCTAATCAACTGTTTCATTAAACTAAAATTGTAAGTATTTAATTACAATAGCTTCTGAAATTGTAAATCAAGAGTAGTGTAGATAGGTATATATGTATACATACATAGTTCCTATTTTAGTATACAAGTACTGACTTTTCCAATTCTTGTTTAAACTGTTTAAGTATGGCTACAAGAGTCATATGTATATTTATTATTAATCTGTAAATAAAGTTACAAATCCCTTTGCTTACAGGGTATCATTAAAAGATACTTTGAGCCATATGTAGTTGTATATGTCCAGTAATCCCAAGACTATGAGAGTCTGAGGCAGGAGGATCCCAAATTCAAGCCTAGCCAAGGCAAATTTAGCCACTTAGTGAAACCCTATCTCAAAATTTTAAAAAAGGGCCGGGGATATAGCTTAGTGGGAAGGCCCTGAGCTACATTAGCTATACTGCGTGCGCACGTGTGCACACACACACACACATATATAAAAAAACCAACAAAAAAACCCTCTTGTTTCTTGTGGCCAAAGATGTACTATTCAATATTTTAAAGCAATGGATATCTAGATTAAGATTTTATTATATGCACTGTGAATAAATGAACAATATTGTGTCTTGAGACAAAAAGAGGCCTAGCAATCACCTAATGCTTCAGAATGCAAGCTGAGGGCACAAATGCTCTCCAATTACTTTCAATATAATACTGTTATATTTGCATTTGTGACTTGTCACATGTTGTATCTTCCCAATACCAGCTAACTCACTTTATATTTTACAGTGCTTATGATCTTATATTGTCATCTGAAAACAAAATACAAATCCATTAAAATCATGTTATTTTGTAAATTCTCATAAAATCTGAAATGTTTTGTATTGGTCATTTTAGATATACAAATATATTACTGAAATGGAAGGTATGTTTAATATAAATATTTTCTGGACACAAATCAATTAGACATCTAGATTGTATTTCAAAACAGAAAAGAATTTCACAAAATATTTCATACATTTAAGACATTACTCATTGTTCAAAATATAAAAGAGAAAAACTATGATTTAGTTGTACTTTGAGTATAGATATTCTATTTAGAAAACTTCCATAAGGGAAAGAGATAAACACTTCCCTGTTATTTATTGCTTAAACAAGAATTTCTTTGATTATGATATGATTTAAAAAACTATTTTATAAAATATTTTTTCCAGTTAGCACTTATATTGTTTGGTCAATTTTGCATGCCTATATCTTGTAATCTGAGCAACTACTTTGAAGGTAACAATATGCAATATAATAACCACTGTGAATTTTCGATCATCTTGTTTTGAAATTCTGTATCATTTCTTTTTCTCTTTTTAAAATAAAAAAATACTTTTTTAATTCCATCAGCCTCCAAATAACCGTGTGTACAAGCCAATACTTTGTTTTAATTAAAAAATATAGATTAATGATTACTTGTTTGATCAATCTTATATATTTCTATTTGTTTTCCTGAGAAACCACTTTGAAGTTATCAATAAGTAATACAATAACCATGGTTAATTTCCTACAACTTTGTAACTCTGTTTTGTTTGTATTACTCTTATACTATTTTGTAAATGGATGTGTGTTAATAAGTTTTCCTTTTTCTATTTTTTAAAATAAAAAAATATTGAATGACAAAAGTTTCAAATTTCAAAAAAGGTATATACAGAATTAGCAGCATCACATTAAATGAAATCAGTTATTCTCATAAAATTTATTTAATGGAAAAAAATTCTGGCTAAAATTAAATCAATAAACTTTAAAATACCTTGCTTTTATGGGGAAGTTCTGTGAAATGTCTTTCATTAATTTTATGGCATCATAAACTGGAGTGGACTTTATCTGAGAAGCTGCTTGAAAACTTAGATCTGGAAGGAAAAAGTATTAAAAAATTTAGCATATTAGACCTTTATAGATATATCCATTCAATTTAAGTATTTTACTCAAATCCTTCTTACCACATATTCACATATAAGTAATGTCAACACTTTCAAATTTAGCATTCTTAAAAATTTTAAATGTGAAGCTATTATATATCCAATTAAGGAATGCCTTACTTTTGACGTATAATTATAACATAACACTTATTATCACTTTAGTTGCTATTTTAAAAACAGAAAATTGAAGAATAGTTCCGTACAGTTGGAGGTAGTTGGGGAGAAGTGGGGAGTAACTACTACTGAGTTCCTTTTTGCAGTGATGAGAATTTTCTAAAACTGACTGTGGTAATAGTTGCATCTTAACATGTACCAAAAACCATGGAACACTACAGTTTAAGTGAGTGAATTACATAGTATATATAAATAATATCTCAACAAGGCTATCAAAGAAGGTTGTTAGAAGGTATCACAAAAGTTATGGACTATGCAGAAAAATGACATGTGCCTATGACTGACCAAAAATAATTTCAAATAATAAAGAAGAAAAATTACGAATAGAAGATATATAGATCGATCCAAACCACGTTTTGGTCACAAAATATTGGCTTGCAGACTGTCAGCCCAGTAGCTGTTATAAGTCTGTGACTGCATGTTCTCTCACTAATGTTTTCATCAAGAATTTATCAGTGAAACATGCTACTATGGTTTATATCTAGATGTCCCCCTAAAGCCTCATGTGTTCACAGTAGGTCTTTTAGGAGGTGACTGGATGATGGGGCATAACAGCATATTAGTCCACTGATGTGTTCATAGCTAAATGTGATACTGAGAGGTAGATCCTGCTAGGAGGCAGCTCACTGAGAGGTGGCCTGGAAGGGTGAATCTCTCTTCCCGGGCTCCTCCCTTCATATTCTGCTTTCCTGAAGCCATGTCCGTCTGCCATGCCATACCAGCCTGGAGGCAACCAACTATAGACTGAAATCTTACCAACTGTAAGCCAAAATAACCTCTGCTCCTGTAAACTACAGGTGTCAGATATTGTGTCTCAGCAGCAAGAAGGAGACTGTGGCACATGCAATGGTCTAACCAGATCAAAATTTAACTTCTGATTTATCTTAATAATCACAATTTTAGATCACATTATACATTCCCTGAAGTGTGATTTTAATACTTCAGACTAACCTCGAAGATGAATCAGTAATATACATTTTAAATGATAAAATATCAAAAAACTATACAATTTTAATCTAACAAATACATGAGTTGATCTTCTAAATATGTATTCCTACAAAAAATGTAATGTATATTATCCACATCATTTTTAATTAGTCTCCTGACTAATTTATAGTATATTCTGTAAACTTATTTAATGTAACAGAAATCAGTTACCAAAATGCTATGTTAAAGCAGCTCAAAATACTATACCTTGTAACTCCCAGACTTTCAAAGGCATCATTTCTTTGTTACTCTCAATCAGGTATTTTTGGAATACTGTCAGATTATCTTTAAGATCTGAATATATTTCTCTGCATCAAAACATTAAGTTATATTAGTTATTACCTACCATAAGTCAATATACAAGCAGTATACTTTTGAAATCAATTTTTCCAATTAGACAAAACTAATCATTCATTAAAATAATAAACTTGATACAGTTATCTACATAAAATAAAAATAATGAAGAATATAGATCTATATATCTCCTTTTTAAAGTGAAGAAAGGGGCTGGGGATTTAGCTCAGAGGCACAGCGCCTGCCTGGCAAGCGCAAGGTCGTGAGTTCGATTCCCGGTACCAAAAAAAAAAAAAATAAAGTGAAGAAAATAAAAATCTAGAGAGGCATACTGTATTTCTTAACAGTGTCCCTAAGGGATGAAAGAATAAGGGCAGCATTATCAGTTTTTATGTTATATGTTGTTTAAAAAATTGCAAATATTGCCTTTATAATTTAAAATAACGATTTCATAAGGAAATGTTGTACAACCTTCACTTGGTTTTAGCTAGAAGGCTAAGAAGAATCTTTTTATTCAATCTTAAGAGTTCGTTTTATTTCTGAAAAGCTCCAAATTTTACTATTATAAAAAACTAAAGATAATTTTGCTCAATGTTAAACGTATTTAGCATTTTATAGAGAGTATCAAATACTAATAATACAGCAGAATGCCACTTTACATCATATGAATCTTTCGTCTATTGCTCAAGAAAGGAAGACATGCTGTCATTTCATATTTAAAGAGATTATTTTTTGAAGAAAAATCTTTAGTTTACTTAAAAAACACATTCTTAGTCACAACTTAAAACATATTTTGAACAGTCAATGGAAGTTAAAATTTTAAAAAATGAAATGAAACATATATATGATATATACGAAATACATCAACTTTACAGATAAATATACATACAAGATCAATATCTTGTAATTTTTACAACATGTTGGAGTCACATTTTGAAAACAAACGATGACTGCTTTCAGAGGAAAAGAGCAATTGAATTTCGGCCTAAGAAGAATTCACAAGGAATTAAATGAACCCTTCAGCTTTCAATATTTTATATTATAGAAAAATATGTTTATAAAAGCTATTATAATGTTTTTAGAATTCAATAATAATAATTTTCATGGGTTAAAAAGTTTTACCTAATTAAGGCAACATATGTATTATTTATGTAATACTTCAAACTAAAGGACATTTACACTAAATGAGAATCAACTGAGTCACTGCAGAAGAAGAGGGTATTTACTCTTACAAAACATCCCAGAGTTATAAACGCTTTCTGGAAGCATGCAATTTATCCCCACAAAAAGTTACACTAAAAAAATTATGCATTTTAAGATGTTGAAACACATATGAGTATGTCATAACTATGCATTGTTAGTCACTACTTTACTAAGATTTAATCTCTTTGTAAAATGCATCAACTTTCTGAGGCTAGATACAAACACACTAGCCAATATACTTTAAAAATATAACTTACTTACCTGTTTAAGTTAGCAGTCTCCAAAAGTATTACAATTGTTCTATATAGTTACTAAACAGAATCAACCCTCATTTCTTTTATACGTATTTGTAATATTAAATAAAAATTAAAGGTGTTAATAAAAACACTCCTTTAATTTTGTTTGTTTAAAGGAACCAAACTTTATCTTCTTGTAAGGGAAAGCACACACAAAATTATAGCTACCCCCATTCATGAGTATTCAGAAAAGACTCACCATATATTCCTTGTCTTCACTCAGTGTGGCAGAAAAAAAGGGGGAAACAACTTTAATCTTTGAAAGGTTACTTATATGAGTATATAAAATGGACACCATATAGTAAAAAGGTTTTAATATGAGAATCTGTGGCAAAGTAATGGACAGAAAATTTCCTCTTCCGCAGGGGGATAAATTTCTTTAGACTAGAGACTCAATGTTACCCATGACTTTTTACAACCCACAAATCTATAAAGTTTTAGATACTATAAAGTTTTGTTTTTTATTTCCTGCTAGAGGTAACTTTTAACTTTTTCAATCAAATTTTTCAAAACACACTAAGTCAAATTCATCAAATGAAAAGTTACTTGATCTGATATTTTATGAATGTCGTATTAAAAGTACCTTTAAAATAAACCAGAATATTAAAACATTTTCCACAGTTCTCCAAATTAATTTACAAACAGAATTAAAAAATCACTGAATTTCAAAATAATCAATATCAGCTAACATTATTATTAGAATAAATATTTTTACCCTTTTTTGTTTTTTTTTTCTCAAAGGAAATTCAATTCAGGCAATATTTTGTTCATGGAATTATTTTAAGAAAATATTTTAATAAGTAATAAACTGATAATTATAACTCCAATTTCTTTGATACATTTTTAACAAACATGTTTATAAAGTGCTGTGAAGTGTTCAGAACATTTTATTACTAAATTATTAACTTATGTTCTGTCTTTAAATTTAAAATCTTCCTAAACAAATATTCATTATGCAGTTAATCATGGGCTTACGTAAAACAAGTTGCTTCTTTTAATTAAGGAAAATCATAATCATACTTGGATGTCACATACTGTGAATGAAGCACAGCATCAAAAATGCTACAAGGCTATAACTTATTGGCAATTTACTTGCTGGTTTATGCCACTGTTTCATATTTTCAAGATTTAGTTAATGATATCAATGTGGAGCCTTTGCTCATGGGACAATTAATTTTTTCTGGGTGAAAGGAGAAAAATGTACATTTTACAGTGCCCTAAATTAGACAGGACATCACAATTCTAAATTTCTATTTTTTAGTTGTCCAAGGATGTTACTCAGTATTAAAATGAAATTTGAACTCTCAATTTAAGTTATATCTAACTAATGAATAAATTTCCTTAAGATTAATTTGTAATAAACATCAACAGTAAATAATTCATCATACAGCAACAGGTCAGAATTTTAAAAATATAAAGAGCTGTTATAAATTAGCAAAGGAGGTAAACACAGCAAGAAAAGTGAGCAAAGGCAGGAATAAGTAATTTATTCAGGAAGAGATTCAAAGGCCAATAAACATGGAAAAAAAGTTCATTCTTGCCACAATAAACTGCCATAGTTGACTATTTTTAAATTCAAATTATAAAATTATCCAGTCTAGTGAGGTAAATGCAGAAATTCAAAAGAAAAAACCCCAGCATTTCACGTGTGAAATGAACAAAAGTTTAGAAACAGTGACAGTGGTTAATGAAGTTCTGGGAGTGAACACATTCACATACTGGGGTGAATGTATGAATTCCCATAATTTAATGAGAGAAATTTAGAAGTACGTATCAGAAAGTTCAAGTATGCAGACCTTGACTTTTCAGTATTTTTCTTAGAATCTGTGTTAACAAAAATCTAAGATACATACAAACTAGTATACAAAAATATTCAATAAAAAAGTAAAGAAGTAATCCCAAGTCCTATTCCGTGGATTGTTCTCAATGATGGAATATCCCATAGGATATGAAAAAAGCAGCTGCATGATAGTTTGACTGTGATGCATGCACTTACTTATAGTTGTACAAATATGCACAGAAAGGTTAGAAAGATATATGCCAATATGTTATGAAAGCAGCAGTTGTATAACTAGTGATTTTTAAAAAATGATTGTACTTTTTTGCTTTTCCTGGCTTTCTGACACTTGCTACTTTTATAATAAGTAATTTATATTTAAGTTTATTTATTTATAATAAAAACAATGGTGTGTATATATAAAAAAAGTCCCAATATAATATATCAAATTAATTCCTTTAAGAACATAAGGGTATAGTAATACCAATTTCATTTCAATTTAGACCTACTTTAGTTTCCCAAAGAGAAATCCTTGAACTTCATCTGCTTCAGTCTCATCTTCCGTAACAGTATTAGTCACAGCTACGTTTTGGAAACAAAAACAAAATTAAAAAAAATGTTTTCAGACTAATTAAAGAACACGTAATTGACTGGGTGTGGTGGCGTACACCTGCAATCCCAGCACTTGGGAGGCTGAGGCAGGAGCACTGTTGCGAGTTCAAGATGAGCCTAGGTTACAAAGTGAGCCAGCCTGAACTATGTAGTGAGATCCTGTCTCAAAAAAGACAAGGAAAAAAAAAAAAGAACTGTAATCAAAAATTAGTGTTCACAATGAAATAAAGTTTCATTTTTTTCACCTTGTTTTTCCTTATGAAGCAGCTCCCTAGACATGCATGTGTATAGACTTAGATTCCTGAGTGTGCTCTCTTTTTTTAAATGGGCTTGGACTGACTAACACATATTTAACAACCACAGTGAATGCTTTGTAGATTATTTCATAGTCACATTGTATCTTATACCTAGAAATGATAAGACAAAGTGCCTGCAACAAGCGCTGGGATTAGCTTTTAAGTCTTGTAGGAGATCCAAACCCTAATAAATGCAAATTCTTACATTTCCAAGACCCTGAAAAATAAGTAATCTTTAGAAAGACAACAAAACCCATGGACTCAAAGATGAAGATATAGTATTTTTGTGTCATTTCTTTTGTCCCTTCACAAATATATTGTGTGGTACCTGGAATACATGAAAGATGCTTAGACATTATAAGAATTATGGCCTCTGATAGCATAAAGTTGCTGTTCACCGGAGTGCATCAGAGCTTGCTAAGTGTGCTTCCCCCTTCTGGAACTCTCAATTCTCCAGAACTAAAAGTAAAAACCCGGATGCTTTGATCTAGTCTTCCTTTTCCTCCTATCCATTCATTCACTGGGCAAATATTTACTGACTGGTTACTATGATGCTTACTGGGTGAGATATCAAGAGCAAGATGAGAAACAACTGACACAGACCATGCTTGGTAGCAAAGGAGAAAGAAAAATGGGTAACTTTAATAGAATAGAACTTTTCTAACATAGGGCATAGAGACATGGGATATACAAAAGGGAAAACGGACCTCTGATAGAGCAGCAATAAAGAAACACATTTCTGAGATATGAACTGATATAATATATGAGTCTTAAAAGATGAGTAAGACTTAGATGAAATGAAAAAGGTGGAAGAAAGGAAGACAATGGAAGGCAGAAGGAACTGCAAAAGCCAAGGTGTCATCAGAGGCCTGGTGGAGCCCAAGCATGGAGGCATGCAAGGAACAGAAATATCATTTTGAACAGCTCAGCACTGCAAACCAGAGGGTACAACTGAGAGAGCTCTAAGGGAGAGTGAGGCAGAAAAAAATCACATTATGAAAAATTTGTTTGCAATACCATACTACCCGAATTTATGAGAAGGCTTACAGGAACTAACTAAAGGATTTTTTTTTGTCCAGTTTGGGGTTTGATTTATTTAATTAGTACGTGTGCATAGTAACTAATGTTTATATTTCTTATGAGGAGTTGGTACATCTACGTAACACTTCTTAATTCTTTATCTCATCCCCTTTCCCTACCCCCTCATCTCCTGATGCCCTTCCTTTTTTTTTTTTTTTTTAAAGAGTAGAATCACAAAGTCAGATTTTCATAGTCAGAAGTTCATTTTGAAAGTCCTATTGAGAACAGTTTGCTTAATATATTCTGGAGGGTGGGGAACATGAGAGCATTAAAGACCAAAGATCAGAGGGATAGCTGGTTAAGTCTTTTACTTATACCCAATGGCTTCCTTATCATTTTTAGCACCATGTAACAAATGACAGTACATTTAAGGTACACTGAGGCAACAGAAGACACTGCTTATTGTTAGCAATGACTGGCCCTGGAACTCAGTGTATCTCACGCTATAGCCAGTCAAGCTGGGGACACCTAAGGGACTCAGTAACTCTGTCAACCTGTATTCATTAGTGACAGACAGACAGAGAGGGAGAAAGGGGAGGAGAGGAGAAGGGAACTCAAAACTCTTGTAAATAGAATGAGGAGAAATATTCCAAATATATGTAAACTTGGTGGATAAAATATAGGGAGTCACCTGACTTTTTAAAGAAAATTCTACAATGCCAAGGACAGCTAGAACATGACTGACATTACTATCATGATTGTAAAGCATTATAGAGCTATATATGAGCTATGGAGAAACATATAAAATCTGTATGTTACTATTTCTACTATACTTTAACTCTTAGACCAAAAGTATCTCATTTCCAGTAACACAGATCTTTATTTCAATCACATTCTGTGGCACCAGCCAGAGCTAAGTTTGCGATTAAGGTAGAGACTCCAAGGCCAGATTCTGAATAAAAAACCAAAGTTAAAGCAAAAAGGCCACAGAAATGTATATGAAAGGAATTAAAAACTCTTAACAACCAGGCATGAGTAATTTTAGATAAAAACAGGTATTGAATGATTTCCATGAGTTCTGAGAACTTCTCAGTTTACTCAAGTTTCTAGCTGCTGCATACAGACTGGGGATGTCCAAATCAGAAGCTGAACATACCTGTTACAATAAAAAAATTTCAAAAATGAAGTTTTCTTACTTATGTATACTATGCGGCCCAAGACAACTGTTCTTTGGTCACTTCACCCAGGTAAGAGCCATGTGACAAATGATACTTTGTTCACAGAAATGTGACATATGATGCTTTGTTCATAGCCATATGATAAATGATACTTTGCTCATAGAACAATAATGGGCAGACACTGGTTTGTATATTATAAATATGATGAATTTACCTGATTTAACACATTCACAGTGGTGCCACGGTTTGTATATCTTGCTGTTGGGTGGCATGAACCACCAGGGTACATGGCTAACTGTCCCATGGGGTGGCTTTTTAACAGTTTTATTAGTAAAAAGACCAATAAAGTGGCTAGATCCACTTATACCACCAGTGGTACAGGCTCCCCAACGGTAGGAACAAGTTAAAACAATTCACAAGCTCCACCTATCATGTTTAAAATAATTATACTGACCATCATAAAAATTTCAGGAAGTTTCCTGAGGTTAGTGGGTCAGAGCTAGAGATATAGCTCACTGGCAGAGTACTTCCTGGCATGTAAAGGCTCTGTGTTTGATTTCTAGCACTGCAAAAAATTGTCTAAACTACTGTGTCACCAATGAGTACAGGATGATAGAGGTACTATTCCCTTAGATGCCCGCAGGTTAACGAGATACAACATGGGCTACCCTGTGTTCTTGGGCCAGTCACTGCTAGCCTTAAACAGTCTCTTCTATTGCCTCAAGTATACTATGGTGCCACAAATGGTTGGAAGTCACTGGGTATAAGAAAAATAATATACTGTTTTCTACTTTAAAAGAAGTTTTGAGAATACAGTAATATTAAATATATTTCTTTCAGTTTAAAATAAAATTCCAAACTAAGGAAGAATATGACCACTCCATGTCTAGCCTCAAATGAACACCTGTGGTATTATATTCATTAAATTAAAAAATCAACTAACTTATCATCCTACTCAATTTAACAGAATAAACTTACTTTTAGCTTGGGTGTCATCCAGTGCTTTGTATTCTGTGCTCTTAATAGCTAGCTCCACACCATAGCCAGATAAATACATTTTTCTTGAACTTGGTTTCTGTTCAAACACATTTATTTTATAAAAAGAAAAAAGACTTAGTCAAGAATATTGTTTTAAACGGTGTATTAGGACATCAGGGCAAATTACTAATATTGAAGGGGAAAGCTCTATTTTCTTTCTCTTTATTGTGGTGCTGGGTGCTGGAGAGTATAAACATAGGCAAGCACTCTACTAGGAGCTACATCTCCAGCCCAATAGAGAACTTAAGGATTTTACACATTGTAAAATATTATTTGGGGTAACATTTATACATAGTTGATGAAGAAGCCAGAATTTTAGAACCCCTTCTTCACTATCTGAAAATTTTACCATAACGCCACAGCTTTAATCACTTTTACAATGAAAAAGTATCCGATCTCTATCTGTTTTACTGTCACAACATTTACATGTCTACCATAAGGTAATTAACAGAGGATCATAAGATTTGGTAAACCACCAAATGCTACTCACGTGTTAGGTATAGAATGACTGCATATGCCACAAGTAAATACTGAAAAGGAGATGCAAAGGAAACAAAAACAAAACAAAATAAAACAACAAAAACAAAAATTCCTGCTTAAACATTCCTTCATGTTTCTCAATGATTCACATATATCAAATGCCATGAATTACGATCTGCTTTTGGAATGAGGCACTACAGCTGACTAATGGAAATATTATCTGAATTTATGATCAGAATTTTGGTACCTAACTTCTTCCTCTTGCTATAAAGAGCAAACATAAAAGGTATTGCTAAAAATGACTCCATCAATCGAAAAGAGTCACACTTTATTCAAATAAGAAAGCAACCTGGACACAAATACACAGTATTTTAAAAGGTTCTTTCCAGCTCTGGACTAAAATTCTTATACTGTGCTTAAACCAGTAGCATTTGGTATATTACTGAGGGGTTGGAAGCCAGTTTAACCTACTTCTCAGCAAATGCTTGAAGATGTGTCTTTGCTTAATTCAGGTGAGCACAGAGGCAGTCTGACAATCCTAAACATGGCAGAGGAAGCTACAGGGGTAGAGACTAGAAAGGAAGAAAACCCTAATTGTGTTAACTCTTTTTTATTCTCTTCTTTCCTCTCTAGCCTTAAAAATATGACCAGAGTGACTATTTCTTGACCTGCTCTATTTTCAAATAATAATATGTAAGAATTTGGCTTCAGGTATGCAGAGATGTATCAACACTACTTCCAACACTAAAATTTAATTTGCTATTATCTGAGGCACATGCTGTACTGAAAGATAGTATGTGGAAAGCTAGGTTACTTATAAGTAATCTGACAAAGTTGAAAGTCTATTTAAAAGTTTTTAATTTTATACTGCTCAATTGAAAATACATTTTAACTATCTACTTGAAAGACAATCAGCTGGTAGCTAAGCAAATCAAAACTAAGGCCACATATCTTGTCATCATTTATAAAAGAAATGGAATCCCACATAACCAATTTCTATTATCAGTTTTAAAGAATTATTAGAACCTTAATAATAAAAGAAATATTTATTTAATTCATATCTGTTTACTCTATTTGAGATTCATTAATATAAAATTTAAATTATAGTTTGATAACTTCAGGTTTACAAACCATATTGTTCATAGGACAATTTTCTTTTTTCATTTTACTTTCCCTCCCAAAAGAAAGTTAGCATACATGTTCATTTTTATTAGGATTACATATTGATTAGATTTATATTATAGCTGTTATAATTGTACAAGGTGTCACTCATTGAATAGAAGGCTATAATTTGATGGTATAAAGTGACCTGGTAGGTCTGGGATATAGCTCAGTGGCACAGTGCCTTGCTTGGCAAGTGCAAGGTCC
>NW_004955404.1:14186647-14204798 GCF_000276665.1 Chinchilla lanigera | reverse complement strand
AGCGATATATGTGCACCTATGTTCATAGCAGCACAATTTGTAATTGCTAAATTGTGGAAGCAACCCAAATGTCCATCCACCGAGGACTGGATAAGAAAATTGTGGTACTTTCATATAATGGAATTATTACTCAGCTATAAGGAAAGATAAACTCGAGGCCTTTATAGGTAAATGGTCACAACTAGAGACCATACTCATAAGTGAAATAAATCAGACCTGCATGTGCAAGCACTGCATTGTCTCACTAGTGTAAAACCTGAAAAAGTTAATTTAAACTAGGACGTATGACAGACATTGTGAAATGACAGGAAAGCACTTAAGGGTAAAGGGCAACTGGGATGTGGGCAAAGAGAAGGGAAAGAAGGAGAAATTTTGTATGTATGTATATACAGGATAGGTAACATAGTTGTTCTACAGTCTTCTATTTCTTTGCTGAAAGAAACCATCAATAAGTCCTTGATTGATCAATATTGTATGTCTCTGTTTTCATGAGAAACCACTTTGAAGATATCAATATGTAATAAAACAAGCATTGCTAATTTCCTACCACTTTGTAACTCTGTATTGTCTGTACTGTTCTTTTGCTATTTTGTAAAAGGTTTTCTGTCTGTTAATGTTTTCCTCCTTTCATTTTTAAAATAAAAAAAAAGTTTTCATATTTACAGTCACACTCTCCAAAGAATAACTAGAGATGGATTCTCAAAGGATGGGCATACTCTTTTGGGTGCATATTAAAATCACCTGAGGGACATTTAAATAAGATAAATATACAATTATATTACTCACACCATTAATCTGTTTCCCATCTCTGCTCTGCCCTACCCAACTTTCGTAGCATGCCACTATTACTGATGGGAAAGTATCTATCTAATGTAATACTTAATAGTGAAAACTAAATGCTTTCCCCCAAATTCAGGAAAAAGTAAAGATATCCTCTCTCACCATTTCCACTCCTAATTATTGCTGTAAGGTAAGAAAAAGAAACAAATGACATGTATGTTAGAAACAAAGAAAAACACTGAAGAAATCTAAAGACACCTACATAAATGGAGAGAGCTACAATTTTTATCAACAGGAAGATTCAATATTAACATTTTAATTCTCAAATATTTGATCAATTCAATATAATATCAATAAAAAGTCCAGGATTATTTTTTTGTACATAGACAAGCCGTTTTCAAAGGTCATATTAAAAGGTAAAGGTACTATATTAAAAAGAACAAAAGAGCTGGAGGACTCACATGATCAGATTTCATAGCTTATTAAGAAGGTACAGTAATCAAGGAGTGTGGTATTAATGAGAGGAAAGATATACAGATCACTGGCTCAAAATAAGAAAGTCAGAAACAGACCCATACAGATAGAATCAATTATATTTTACAAGTATAAATTAAGGAGACAAGGGCAATTTTTAAAATAAATGATGCTAGAACTAGACATCTCTATGAAGAAAAATGAATTTCACATAATTTATAAGTTATAAAAAATTAACTAAAATGGATCATGAATTTAAATTTGAAACATAAAACTATAAAACTGTTAAAGAAAATTTGCATGACCTTGATTTGAGAATGACTTTTTATATATAAAACCAAAAATACAAAAAAAGGTGAACTTTAGGCTTTACCAAAAGTAAAAACTTTTCTGCAAAAGATACTAAGAAAATGGTAAGATGAATAATAAAACTGATAGGATAAGTTTGCAGATATATATCTGATAAACTACTTGTATCCAGAATATGTAAAGAATTCAACAGCAAGAAAGCTCATCAAAAATATATAGATGGTTAAAAAAGTACTTGACTTTACTAGTTATTAGGGAGATGCAAATTAAAATCAAAGTGAGATACCACACATGCCTACCAGAATGGTTAAAATCCAAAAACTGATATTGTGATAGTTGGATACAGAGTAGTAGAACTCTTTCATTGGTTGCAATGAGTGCAAAATGATATAGCTGCTTTGGAAGACAATTTAGTAGCATTTATCATTCAGCAAAATATACTGACTTATTATGCAACTCAATAACACACCTAACAGATATTTATCTTAGTGAATTGAAAACATATGTTCCATGATGATCTATATGTGAATGGGATGATTCTGAAGTGACTGGCACATGACTGTGATTGCTGATATCCAATACTGTTTAACACTGATGATAATTTTTAAAGAGATATTTGACTAAATGGTGAGGTAAAAATATGTTCACAGGAGACAATTTCAATCCATATGAAAGACAAGACTCTCCAAAATTTACCAGAAAAGTCTAATTCATTTCTACACAAAATGTTTCATGGGAACTGGCCAAATGAGCCTAAAATTAACACAAATACTTGCCTATCAAGAACAGCCGAAGTATTTAGGAAAACAAAAACTAGTAGGCAGAGGTATACTGCAAGATGTGAAGATATTACTTAAAAGCAATACTAACTAAAATCATGTATTTGTAGTAGACAGAGAGATATATTACTAGAACAGAAGAGTCTAAATACATGCACATGCCTATGTGAAAACTTGGTATATGAGGGAGTAGAATAAAGACTGTTCAATGAATGATGTGGGGACCAGTGACTTTCCATATGGAAAAAACAGTATAGTTCCAGACCACAGAAATTAAGTAAGTTATGATAGATTAAAGACCAAAACATAAAGAACACAACTTTAACCCTTAGAACAAAAGATAAGGAAATGTTTTTATGATATCATGAAGGAAACCATCAGGGAATAAGATAAAAATTTGATACCACGATTGTGTTCAAAGAAAAACATAATAAATAATACTGTTTAAACACCAAAACGCCATAAATACATTAGGAGATGTTTATAGAGTAAGGAAGAAAAGACTAGCATTCAGAATTTATTTTTTAAAACCTAGAAATCAATTATAAATAAAGTAATAACTGACCAAGGATATGGGAACAGGCAATTTATAAATATATTTGAAAAGCTTTTACTAGATTACACATTAGTATATAAATCATTAATAACTTAGCAAATGCAAATTAAAACACTACTTGTGAGGAATATTAAAAAAGCAGTATCTCTCCTCTAATGGTCATTATAATCTCAGGGGCAATAAGAAGTCTGAGGTATAGTACAAATGCTACAGAGTCAAAATATGTGGTAGTGTGTGACAGCAATGGGAGGCTGGGGAAGGACAGGACCAAAGTATTTGAATAGAAACCTGAATAAGAAAGTTGTCATCACTTAAAAGAAATAGGGTCAAGAGTATTCTTATGCTATGCCTGGCAATTTGAATATACTATCAGATAAACCAGATTCCTTCACTGTGATAGTTTTTTAAAAGTAGCAATGTTTATAAATCTTAGGATACATTATACATGTTATTGAAGGCTTTTTTAAAAATATAAGTTAAATCTGTGGCAGATACAGAAGGGGAAGGATTATAATCCTGGTATTCCAGGAAGAGACAGAATCTCAATGATTTTTCCATACTAAACTCATATGCTTACGATATTAAATTTAAAAATCTTAAATAACTAATCTGGGGAAGTCAGTATATAAATTTAGTAAAATTATCTTAAAAATCATTTTTCTATATTCAAAAGAATACTGGAAAAACAAGAATGTACCTGAACATAATGACGAAGAACATACAGAATTTTACCACTTTGAGCTTTTTCAGACAGTACTTTGTGGAATTCACTAAATGCTCTGGTACCCACTTCTGCATAAAGAATAACCACTGGTAAGTTCTCATCGTCTGTGGGAAATTTATGATCTCCTTTAAATAGATAAGGCCTGGGTCTAGAGTGAAAACAAAGCACAAACTTTTAAGAGAATTGAAAGTCAACAGAACAGATGTATTTTGCAATGTTTTATAACGTCTGTTTATCAAACAATTCCTAATATATAACCACAGAAAAAGAAAATATCCTGTGGTGGCTTTAAGCAACTAACGTCTACTAAATGATATAAAAGAAAAAATTTGGTGAATTCAAAACTGAATATAAAAATGACTGAACTTTTCTGCAAGATTCATTATCTTTAAACAACAAAATGGTAACGTGATTTTCAATTAAATAAAATTTATATCTTAATTAGAATAGTATAATTTTATGCTAGCTCATATTTTCTGAAGTTTATAAACCTTTGAAAAAAATATAAAGGCTCTACCTTTCAAAAAGATTACCAGTACCTAGTACAAAAAATATTAATAAAAACTCTAAAGACAGTCAAAGAAACAGGAATTCTATGTTCTAGTCCCATCATCATAAACAGATTTTGGCATTTTGTTCATCAGCCCCTGTTCTAGATTCTTTACACTTACTAGTAAAGTCTACCTACCTTCACTACAAAAATTAGGGAATTACTATCATGTATTTAAAATTTTAAGCTTCGGCACCTTTAAACATTAGAGAAATGCAAATCAAAACAATACTGAGATTCCACTTTACTCCAGAAAGAATGGCTATCATCAAAAATCCCCAAAAAACAAATGCTTGTAAGGTTATGAGGTAAAAGGAACCTTCTACATTGTTGATGGGAATGTGAACTGGTGCAACCGTGACAGAAATCAGTATGAAGATTCCTCAGAAAAGTAAAAATAGATTCCACTTGAAACCAGGTATACCTCTTCTGGGTGGTTATCTTTCTAATAGTTAAAGACATCATATTATAATGATACATACATACTGATGTTTATAATAGCACAACTTGTAACAGCTAAATCTGGAAGCAGTCTATATGCCCTTAACTACATGAATGGTTAACGCAAATGTATATACACACAATGGAGTACTACTCAACTACAAAAGATATTTAAATCATTTGTAGGAAAATGGATACACCTTGAGACCATAATCCTAAGTGACATACATCAGATACAGAAGGTTAAATATTGCATCATTTCCCTTACATGAGAAGCTCAAAGAGTAAATAATTTAAAACAGCAAAATAGAAATGATAGAAAACAAGGAGACAGACTTTTGGAGATGGAAAGGGTAGAGGGAGGAAGACAGGAGAGAAGGGAGGGGAACAGGAGATAAAAAGGGTCAAGATGTGACATATCCTTTATAGTATAATCTCAGGTTGGTTGAACATCTTTCTACACTGCTTTTTTCTTCAGCATTTAAATTTTTTATAATGACCATATAGGATTTCTTCTACTTTATACATAGTTTTCCATTTTGGACAAAATGTTTAAAGTCATATATATTGGTAAGCTTTGCTGCTGCTGGGACACAATACCCAATACCCACAATTTAAAGAAAGACAGGTTTAATCTTTCTCACAGTTTCAGGGAATTCAGTCCAGGATAAGCTTTTTCCATGACAGGAATATCATGGTGGAAGAGTGTAACAGAACAAAGATGCTTAGTTCATGGTGGCTGGGAAGCACAGCAGGGGAACAGCACCAAAAAGGAAAAGGCCAGTGATCAGTTATAGTCCCCAAGGTCATATGACCCTCTATGACCCACAGACCTGCAAGTGTGCTCAGCCAATCCCTTGTGTGGCCAAGTCAATCAAGTTGACACAATCAAGCTTAACTGTCACATTCCTCCCCTTGTCAACAAGCTACCTAAAGCCATCTCCTTAAATCATACTTAATATTCAAATAAACACAAGGTCATAATTCCACCTAACATGGTACGGCTATCCAGTATACAAGTGAAACTCAATAATCTCTTCCTTAAAGACTCAACATTTCTGCCATTTTTAAGTCTATGTCAAAGTCTTTTCTAAGACTCAAGGCAAACTCTTAGCTATTAAACTTTAAAAAATAAAAAAATTACATAGTAATCCTAAGAGAAAATGGTACAGAATAAATATTTCCATTCCAAAAAGGGGAAGAGTAAGAGGTATACAAAAGAACAGGACTACAGGAAGACTAAACATAGCAGGGCAAACACTGAGCCCTGCAGCTCTGTATCTGGGACCTAAGGTACACAGTAGTGAGATGTGAGTACTAGAGGGCTTACACAACCCAATCCTATGACCTTGTGGTTGCAGCTTCAGCAAGGTCTCTGTCTTGGTCTGGCTCTGGTCACAGCTTGCAGCTGTTCTCAGTAAATGTTCCACGTTCCTGGCATCTCTGATCTTAAGGATAAAGCTGAGATTTTTTTTTTTTTAAAGAGAAAAAAAATAATAAAACAGTTTCAAAACTGGTTAGTAGAAGAGTTACAATAATTAATACATTTCATATTGTTATCTTTGTAGTACTTATTCAGAGTACAAGATATAGGCATGATATTTTACCCAACAATATTAGCACAGACCTCTCTTTTCAATAAACTAAGAGAAACTGGCTGTATAACTATCTTAACAATCCTGTGTATAAATATATTTTCTCTTCTCTTCCTTTCCCCATCAAAGTTTGTCTTTACTATTGAACTGTTTCTTCCCACAATAAATATCACAAATATTTACTGTACATTTTGGATCTTATTTACTCATTTGGTGTCTCACACTAGTGAGACAACATGATGTTTGCAGAGGTGGGTCTGATTTATTTCACTTATGAGTATGGTCTCAAGTTGCATCCATTTACATATAAAAGTTTCAAGTTTATTCTTCTTTATGGCTGAGCAGTACTCCATTATATAAAAACAAACACATCTTTTTTATTTTCTTCAGCTGATGGGCATTTGGTTTGTTTCTAAGATTTAGCTATTACAAATTGTACTGCTATAAATATTGGCACACAAGTATCGTTGTGGTGTGAAAGAGGGAAATAGCTGGGTTGAATGGAACCTCTAATCCTAGTCTTTTAAAGAAACACTACACTGATTTCCAAAGTGGTTGCACCAGAGTACACTGCCACCAACAGTGGAAAAGGGTTCCTTTTTCCCACAGCCCCTCTAGCACTTACCAGCTGATTTTGTGATGATAGCCATTCTTTCCAGGGTCAGATGGAATCTCAGTGTTGTTTTAATTTGCATCTCTCAAAAGAATGATGTTGAACATTTTTTCATGTATTTGCCATTTTACTTCTTCATCTGAGAAGTGTGTATTTAACTCAGATGTCCATTTTTGGACTGGGTCTTTAAATTTGGAAGGGAGTCTGATTTTTTTCAGTTCTTCATATGTTCTAGATAGAAGTCCTTTGTCTGAGGACAAGTGGCTGTAATTTTTTCCTACTTCTGTGGGTTGTCTTTTGACTCTATTGGTGATTTCTTTTGTTGTGCAGAAGCTTTCTTTTAAGGTAAGATCCTATTTGTTGATTCTTTGTAGTATATCCCTTGCAGTCTGGGTTTTATTCATGAAGTCTCTGCCTATACTTGTGTCTTCAAGACTTTAACCTATTTTCCGTTCAATAAATTTAGTGTTTCTGTTTTAATATTTAGATCTTTGATCCATTTTGACTTCAGTGCATGCTTATAGACATGGGTCCAGTTTTAGCCACTGGCATGTGGAAAGCCAGTTTTTACAGCACTGTTTATTAAAGAGACTCTTTTTCTTCCAGTGAACATGTTTGGCTCCTATGTCAAAGACAATGTAGCTGAGTGTGTTTGGGGTTTTGTCTGCATCTCCTATTCTGTTCCACTGATCCTCAGGCCTTTTTCTTTTTGCCAACACCAGGCTGATTTTTATCACAGTAGTTTTGTAGTATAATGTCAGGTCTGGGACTGTGATGCTCTCACACTTGCCTTTGTTGCCCAGAACTGCTTTTGCTGTTCTAGGTCTCTTCTAGTTTGAAATGAATTTTCAGACCATTTTCTCTAGATCCATGAAGTATGTTAATGGTATTTTGATTGGGATTGATTTAATCTCTATAGCAGTTTTGGGAGTATGACCATTTTCATTATGTTGGCTCTTCCTATGCAAGAGCAAGGGATATCTTTCCATTTTCTGATCTTCTCTTCAAGCTCCTTTTATAGGGTACTGTAATTTTCATTATACAGATCACTTACTTCCTTCATTAGATACTATTATAAAGGGTGTGCTTTCCCTAATTTCTCCATGAGTTTGTTGCTTTTTTACAGGATTGTTACTGGTTTCTTGTGTGTTCTGCATCTTATTAGAATACTGATTCTTAGTAGGTATTGATGATCTCCTGGATTTCTGTGGGATCCATTGTGATTTCTCCCTTTTCATTCCTAATTGCTTGAATTTGTATTTTTTCTTTCCTCTTTTTGATAAGGTTGGCTAATGGCTTATCAATTTTATGTTTTTTTTTCAAAGAACCAACTTTTCAATTCATTGATGCTTTGTATTATTTTCTTAGTCTTTACTACACTTATTTCTGCTCTTATCTTTATAATTTGCTCCCTCAGATGAGATTTCAGTTTGATATGTTCTTTATCCAGAAGTCTGAGGTTCTTGGTTTTTTTTTTTTTTTGGTTTTTCTCTGGTACCGGGAACAGAACTCACGACCTTGTGCTTGCCAGGCAGGCGCTTTGCCACTGAGCTAAATCCCCAGCCCCCAGAAGTCTGAGGTTCAACATTAGGTTGTTTGAGATTTTTCTGTTTTCCTGATGTATGAATTTATTCCTATAAGTTTCCCCCATAGGACTGCTTTCATTGCATTCTGTAAGTTTTGGTATGTTGTATCAGTATTGTCATTTAACCATATATAGTGTTTAATTTCATCTTTAATTTCTTCTGTGGCCCATTGGTTGTTCAGAAGGGTACTGTTTAATTTCCATGTGTTAATGTATTTTTTGGTGAGATCTTCTGTCATTGATTTCCAGTTTCATTGTGCTATGGTCAGATAGTATGCATGGGATGATTTCAGTTCCTCTGCATTCACTTAAACATGTTTTGCCAGCTAGTATGTGGTCTGTTTTGGTGAATGTCCCATGTATAGCTGTGAAGAATGTATTCTGATGCTTTGGGAAAGAACACTCTGCAGAATCTATCAAGTCCATTTGTTCACAGGCTTGGTTTAATTCCAATATTTTTTAGTTTATTTTTCATCCAGTTGATGTATTTGTGAAAGCGGGGTATTAAGGTCCCCCACTACAATTGTGTTAGTGCTTATTTGGTTTTTCATGTCTATTAATAATTCTCTTATTTAGTTGGGTGCTCCCATATCTGATGCATACATATTTATGATTGTTATCTATCCTTCTTAAAATTTTCCCTTAACATGTATGTAGTGACCTTATCTCTTAATCATTCTTACTTTGAAGTTCACATTATCTGCAAACGGAATAGCCACCCCTGCTTTTTTCTGGCTTCCTGTGGCACCGGGAATTGTTTTCCATCCTTTGACTTTTAGTCTATGAATTTCTTTTGGGTTAAAAGTATTTCTTGAATGCAGCATATTGCTGGATCTTGCTTCTTGATCCATTCTGCCATCTTTCTTTTAATTGGTGAGTTGAGACCATTGATGTTGATGGTTATAACTGATATGTATTGGCTTATTTTTTTCACATCGTTTTTCTTTTCTTTGTTGCCTGTTTTTCTCCTCTGTTTAGCTGCTTGCCCTACCTGGCAGCTTCTTTCTGCTGGTGTTCATGTGTTTGTAGTCTTCATTATCTCTTTCTATTATGTCCTTCAGAGCATTCTGTAGAGGTAGTTTGGTGGTCACACACTTCTTCAGTTGTTCTTTGTTGTGGAAGTATCTTAATTATCCATCAATTTTGAAAGATAGTTTTGTGGGGTATATGAATCTGAACTGAAGACTGTTCTCCTTTAGGGCCTGAAATACCTCACTCCAAACTCTCCTTGATTTGAGTGTTTGTGATGAGAAGTCTGTTGTGATTCTGATGGGCTTTCCCTTATAGCTGATATGTTTCTCTGGATACTTTTAATATTTTGTTCTTGTGTTGAATTTTTTGAATCTTGATTATTATATGCCTTGGTGTAGATTTATTTTGGTCATGGCTATTTGGAGTTCTATATCCTTCATTTATTTGTATGTCAAATTCTTCATCCATGTTTGGGAAGTTTTCTACTATTTCTGTGAAGAGGTTTTTAATGGCTTTTGTGCTGTCTCTAACTCTCTCACTGATTCTAGTTAATCTTATATGCTTCTGTGCTTCATCCTGTAGCTATTGGATGGACTTCTCAAGGTCTCTCGCTATTTTTAAGATATCTTTCTTTTCTTGGTTGCTGGTAACATTCCTGTCTTCTTGATCTGATATTCTTTCTTCACCTTCATTCAATCTGCTATGTGTACTTTCAGTGCAGAGTTTAATCTCTGGGATTTCTGTCTGGATCTGTTTCATTGATTCCATGTCTTGTCTATGTTTGGCATTCACAGTTTCCATCGTTTTCCTGAGCTCTTCTATTTATTTATCTGTGTCTGCTTTAATGTTTTTCATGAAAGATATTTTGATCATTTCTTTTTGCACCTTAGAGATTATCTTTGTTATGGTCTCCATTTGTTTTTTTCATTTCTTCTGCTATCATTTCAGAAAGTTCCATATGTTGGCTTCCAATTTCCACTCTTTGTGCTCTGGACTTGTTGTGGGTGGCCTGGGTGTTTGGGATTGCATGCTTCTTTGTCTTGTCATTTTCTATTTTATTTTGTTTTCTGTGTTGATGCTTATAGAATTCTTACGTTAGACAGCCTTATCACTAGTTTTGAGACTTTCCTAGCAGATGTGTGTTCCTCCAATGTCTTCTACCTGTAGGTGGTTCTTGGTCTTTATGTCTATCCCAAGAACCTACCTTCCCAATACATTAAGAATGAGGAATTGTTATCTATTTGACTTAGGGCCCATTCCTTTGGTACCGGACTATGGTATGATAATCTTAATGTTGTCATACAGCGGGGAAAACCTGGTTATAGCATGTATGACATCCTGGTTAAAGTAGTTCAGCTGGCAATAACAACAGACTCAAGGACAGCCTGGCTATAGAAAAACTGTGGTAACTATTAGCTTGATATCCATAAGGATAGCAGGAGGTCTACAGATATATAATATAACCCAACTTATACCAAGAACTTGTATGCAACAATTTTCCACTTACTGGAGTGAGTTTACCCTTCTGATGGGGGGCAGCTCAAGAAGACAGGGGTAGGATGGAGAGATGAATATGGTTAAATATAGTAGGAGCAAGGTTGGGGGGTACAGATACAGAGTGCTTCCTCCTTTCTTCCATTGCCCTCAGATGTCAAGAGAAGTATGAGACTGAGGGCCTAAAGACCTAAGCTGAACTCCAAACTGGAGACTTTTACAGGTAAATAGATGGAACTTGAGACCATATTCACAAGTGAAAAAAATCAAACTCACATGTGTAAACACTGTATTGTCTTCCTGGTGAGAAATTGCAAGAGTAAATCGGGTCCAAAATGTATAATAGATATTGTGAAATGGGAAGAAATTGTTCAAAAGGAAAAAGGAATGTGGATGGGGGAAAGTGGAAAGGGAGGAAGGGAAAAGAAAAAAAAATATATAAGATAGCTATACTACTAGTTTCTCTCAGTTGATTGAAAAGAAAGATTTGTGCTAATATCATTTGGAGATATTGTACACTGAGTAACTACCTTAAAAATAACAATAGTCAATGTATTAACTATTATTATTCTATTATTTTTTTAATTTTAAAGAAAATAATAAAAATAACAATAGCAAAATACCAACAACATAGACCAAAACAAAACAAAGCAAAAACAATAAAAATGATACAGGGTTTCAGAACAAAATGATCGTAATTAACAGTGGTTGTTATATTACAGTTATCTCCAGCTAATTTGCTTAGATTAGCAGATGTAAGAATGTAAGATTGATCAAACCATCAGAGAATAAAAAGTAAAAACAAAAAAAAACCCTTTAGAAATAATACAGAGTTTCACTAGACAAGATGCGAGGAATTCTCTAATGGTTGTTATATTGCATATTGTTGTCTTCAATATTCTTTTATTTTGTCATGAAATTGTTTTTCATAAAATAAAAATAAAAATAAACTACAACAACGTACTTCATAAAAAGTTTAAAAAAAAAAAAAAGCTGAGGGAATTATTTTAAGCTATCTAAAAGCCAGGAGACTCCTGGATAAGAAATAAAGCACATTACATGTGGCACAGCAAGGAGCATGAGCACCAGTATGTCTGCATGGGTTCCTCATGGGCCCACATTCCACAGGCTGAGTAAGCTGGACCAACAAGAGTGTTACACAGGCAGTGGGGATGCATCATACCTAAAGAACCTATCATTATCTTAGGATATCCATCATTTACAACAAGTAAACATGCTGTTCTTTATTCCAAGAACAGATATTAATTAATCCCTAAAAGGCATATGCAGAAAAAAATCCTAGAAATGGTTGAGTAACAGATACTCGGGACCTTACAGTCTCAGCACATCCACCAAGACACTCTCACTATGGCAGATTGTAGCTCCCAACAAATTAACCCATACTTTGGCTTAAAAAATCTTGCTCAAACTCAAATTTTACAAGTATACCAGTCAATCAACCATTCTAATGACCACCAGAAGATAAAACTAATTGTACTGAATTTATTTCATTGGTGCTTAATTACTGGGCTGGGGCTATACCTCAGTGGCAGAGTTCGATTCCCAATACCAAAAAAAAAGAAAAGAAAAGAAAAAAAAAGACTACTATTATCAGGAATCTAAGCAGCAGGATGAGGCCAATCTATAATACTGATCTGGACCAGGCATGGTGGTGCATGCCCGTAATCCTAGCAATAGGGAGGCTGAGGCAGGAGGATCATTGTGAATTCAAGACCAGCCTGGGCTACACAGTGAGCTCTAGGCCAGCCTGAAATGCATAGTGAGACCCTGTCTCAAAAAGACAAAAAACAAAACAAAACAAAAAAACCCCCAAAAAACAAAAAAAATACTGACCTGGACTGTGCCTCCAGGTTCAGGCAACTGTGATAAGGTCCTTCATACCTTATTTCAGACCTATATAAAGTAGTGTAAGGCCAGTATATTATACGTAACAATCTGCACAGGGGGTCTAAATCAACTTGCTGCATTTTGCTGTCACTGCACATATTTACTACAGGCAGTAGATGCGCCATAAAGCAATCCTCATCCTGAGTGGGAAAATTCTGCACCTACTTTTCCCAAATACATTTAATATTAGGTGTTTATGTTACTCCAGTTGGAAAACTGTCGTTGACCTGATTTGGGTGACCTAGTAATTTCTGCCTCAACCACACTCATGGAGTGAACCAGAGCTGCTTAGGAAGCAAAAGAAACATGAATGTGTATCAGTATGATTAACACAAGATTTTCCTGGGCCACATGTTAAATATGAATCTGAGGCAGGGGGAATCTATGCTCAGGCTGCCTCTAATGGGAATCAAGTACAAGTGAATGGACCAAAACTGGCCATATTCACAGAGCACAATGAAGAGATGGCAAACTCAGTATCAGGCCAGATCTTCAGCCACAACTGCTAGCTGACTTGGGAAGATCATGTGACTGTTTTCGCAGGCTGTTATGCTGGAACTAGAGTCAAAGATCTCCTTCCTGTACCTTTCAGTACCTAAGGTATTTCTTCCCAGCTGCTGGGATTGAAATTCTTCCTTTAGAACAAGATTAATGTGTCGTAACCTAACACCTACAATTCTATTTTCTTGTCAGTCTGTACTTGGAAGACTGGTGACAGACTTTCATTTGGAAGAGTCAGGGTCAAGTAGGACGGGCGTATTTTTAAAAAGCTCATGATGACCCATTATGTTCTTTACTTTGGCCTGTGTGAGCCACTATAGAGTATAGAAGAGTAAACTGAGGAAAAGGAAACAACTAAAAAGAACAGGGAAGGGAAAAACATGGAAGAGTAAAGGATACACAAAAGACAGGCAAAGGGGATTTACAACATTACAGAATGTTTACTAACTTACAGAACTTAAGGTAGCAAATCAAGGGACTAGTACAAAATGAAGAAAACTAATCCAAGAAAACTCTCTAGAATTAAAGAGTAACAAATTTACATATCTACCCAAAAAAGAGATGAAGTATCAGCACTGCAACATTCTCTAGGAAAATTATGGACTTCAAAAGTTAAAAATCCTATAAAGTATGAAATTTACATATAAAATAAAGTTCTATATGTAGACTACTTGGGGGCCATTATTTGTGAGGCATCATGGCTGCAGTAGTAATTTATTTTCAGTGTGCAATGAGTGGTGCTTCTGCTCTGCCAGTCTGTAATCTTCCAAGTGGCAGACCAGACAGGTAAGGCACTGGCAACAGCAAAGATTCAGTATAAATGTAGTAAATTTCATGCAGGATCAGGGATTGGTTAGGAAGAAACTGACTTGTGTTTGGAGTAACAAATGCAGTGGTCACAGGAACTTTTAGTTTTACAGTTAATGTTTGGCTAAAAGGAGCAGCAGCGCAAACACACCAGCTTTTACCTTAACTGAATATATCAGTAACCTGACCCAGGCATTTAACGAAACCACTGTGAATGGAAGAGTCTTGTTGAAGTCAGCAATTTTACTTCAAGTTGTGAAGACGGGCATTTGGTTTCCCAGAAAAAGTTACTGCAACTTTTTCACTAATACTTAAGATTTTTCTAGGGTCAAGTAGCTGTGCTCTTGATTTTCCATTTGACTGGAGAGATGCTTATTGGGTAAGGCTGCCTTGCAGTCACTGAATCCTAGTTGATGTATGTCAAAATGTAAATAGTAGAGTCATAAGGCCTCTAGTTATTATATTTAGTTTCAATGAGAATTTAGTAGTTTAAGCGCAGCTCTTTTTAAAGAAGGGGTGTATTTGGAAGGTGCTATTACACTTTGAAATAGCATTTCTGAGTAGTCAGGTTACTACTAAAGTTGTCATTGTTCTTTTTCCTTCTGGGATTCTTTGCTGTTTCTGCTGAATTATCCAGGACTGGGCAGTCCATATGTTAGTCCTTGAATAAGACAGTCTTCCTCTGTACTTCATGGTTATTCATTCACAGGTATCAATACTAGTTATATATTCAGATGTGGAATCAAAACAATAGTACATCAAATTAGTCAAGTTTTGGCACCTTTTTCTATAGGAATATCATGAAGTGTGTGCCTGAGATACAACAAAGTTACCAGAAGAATTCTATACCCAGCCCTCCAACAAGAGCATAGAGAAAGAGAGGCTGGCAGTGATGACAAAATCTGAGCATAGAACTTCTTTTTCCAACCGATGGTGGCATTTGTCCTTCCTCTTGTAGAAACCAATGTCTGTTCACATACCATCCTTTTCTCCAAAGATGTCAAGAACCATGAAAGTCTAAGGTTTGATATTGCCCAACTTAGTTTTGTATTGTTTCTGGTAGAAAATATGAGGCTCCTGGTTCAAGACAAAGGACTTCGTTGCTCACGACATAGCAGGGGTCATGAATATTGTTCTTCTCCCAAGACCACATGAAGTGACAAAATTTGGACCTAGATTGCTACCACACAAACATAGATAAACAGTTCAGCTGAGGAACACAAGGCCTGAGGGAACCACTGTTTTACAGTAAGCTATAAACAATCCTACTTCCTTTCCCACTCGAAGGAAAATACAACCTCATTCCTCAAGATTACCTGCTGCAAAAACAACAAGAAACTACCCAGGAAAAGTGATGTCAAGGTCTTCCATTTTTTGCTGGTCAGATCAAGAAACAACATGCAAAGACTAATTACCAAGGCCCATGGCCCAATAGCTTGATGCTAATTTTTTAAAATTCAAGATATCTTTCTATCAAAAGTTGGAAAATCTGACACAAATTATAAACCAGTGATAATCAGCTTCAAACATTACAAAAATTTAAAATGCAGTAAAAAAAGAAAAACTGTACTAATTTTAAAATAAATTTATTAATGCTATGAAGGAATAGATAATTCCGATGCTATGTCAAGTTGTCCAGAATAACAGGTTGCCTAATTCACTATACACAGCTAGAATTACTCTGATACAAACATTACATGTCAAATAAATATATAACTAGTCTCATTTACTAAATCAGAAACAAGAAAATAAAATCAATCTTAATGTGAAAGTAATTTAAGATTATCTCACATCACTGAGTTTCTTAGAAATGCAAAGGCATATTTTAAAGTATTTTATCATAATATATCAGCATGAATAAAGAAAAACTCTACATTCATTTCAATATATGAAAAAAATTGAAGCAATTATTTTTTAAGTTTTAGAAGACAGTATGAGTTTAGACATACCATGTTATCAGATAAAAATCAACAGATACACAAATTCTTCCTAAATTAACGAATGTGTTTAACATAATTCAAATTAACCCCTGCTAGAACATTTCTGGGAAAGGGGGAGGAATTCTAATGTTACCTTGAAAGCATCAATACATGCAAAGTGCTAAGAAATTATAAAGTTAAAAAAAAAACCAGCCATACAGATGAAACTACTCTGTCAGATACTGGAATATAGTATAAAGCAATAAATACTGAATATTATGCACAGCTGTAAGAAATAGATAAAAGAGCAGAATAAACAACTATGAAACAGACCATAATATATATAATGAAAAAAATAATCAACTGGCCATCTCAGAGGGAAAATCAGACTGGATCCTAATCTTTGATGCAAATAAATTACGTGTAGATTAAAATTTTTAAATAAAAAGAAAAACTAAGAAAGCTACTGGAAAATATAAAATCAATCAGATGTGGGAAAAACTAAGTATAAAGACAATGTACAAGATACATGCACAGGAAATAACTAAATGTAATAGCTTTCTGTATATTAAAATCAGTGTCAAGTTTAACAATATTAGGAAAGCTTGCAACAAGTATTAACATGAATTACTAAAAGTGTATTATTGTTTTATATAAAAAGAACTGTTGCAAGATCAAAGAAACAATTTATAAAGTATAAATAATCAGGCAATAAAACACACCCTAGGAGCTATTTATAAAAAAAATCACTAATATAATAATAATTTCCTTATTAGCCAATTTAAATGAAATATATACAAAAAATAAAAAGATTTGAATAATACATAATTTTAAAAAAACCAACTCAACCTATATAATTTTTTTAGTTTTGTTATTCTCCAGATATTCACCTTATATTTAGAGATATACAGTAGTCCAGATAAATTCACAGTTTTGCATGTTTATTTCAAAATCAATTTGTTTGTGTAAAACTTACATATCTTCTATACATTATGGTATTGGTATAATTTATATTCCCAAATCAAAAGCTAATCAAGACAAAAATATTCTCAGATATGTTAAGTTTTTCAATACAAATAGAAATTCTTAAATAGATAATACCCTAGAATATTAAAATGTTAGCTTTTCCAAATTTCTCTTCCTTCAAAGCCACTTCTTTCACTACTATTATTACTTTACCTTGAAGTAGCCTTCTTCAGTAGCTTTTTAATCTTATTAGTTTTGCAGGTATATTTTTCATGGATAACCACAAATGCATTACAACCATCTGGTGGTGGTTCATCAGCAGCAATCTAAGATTTCAAAGATGATTGTTAACTACTGTAGTTAATAATACAATTATTTTTTAAAAAACTCACACATTTCTTTGATTCAAATAAGTTATCCACTACTGAGTTATTCTTCCAATTAAAGTAAAAAATTACATCTAAGTATAATCTAAGAAATATTTTCATAAAATAAATTTTATCCTAGGAAATACATGCTTCAAAGTTACTGACATAATTCTATTAGAATTTTATTAGTTTATTTCAGTAGTGATGTGTCCTCATAATGACCTTATTCCAAATAACTGTAAAATACTTACAGATTCACTTATAGTCAATGACAAAATGATGCTATATTCAATGATAAGCTCTGGCACTAAAATAGTAAGTCTGTAGGTCATTCTGAACTATAGATTGTCACACTAAATATAAATAGCTCTATGTACATTAGTAACATACCTCTATGTATTTTTACATACCTGTTGAAACATCTGGATAGTCGGAGAGTATGCCCTTATGGAGAAAGCAAACTTTAAAAGATTGATGTGTAAATTATCTAAAAACTGTCCAGCTTTCTTCAGGATTAAATTGTAATATGAATAAGCTGATTCTATAAAAAGAAATAAAAAGAAAAGTATGTTATATTTTATATGTGATACACTGCCACATCCCTTACTGGAAAGCTAACTTAAACACTATGGTACAGTCATATTTTAAGTATGGTTATGAATGATGTTAGGGAAAAATGGAAAATCAAAATCTCTATTATTAACATTTTTTTTTTTTTTTTGGTTTTTCTCCAGTACCGGGAACCGAACTCACGACCTTGCGCTTGCCAGGCAGGCGCTTTGCCGCTGAGCTAAATCCCCAGCCCCTATT
>NW_004955404.1:14176466-14181512 GCF_000276665.1 Chinchilla lanigera | reverse complement strand
CTTTGCTACCTTCTGCCCTGGAGCCAGCCAAGTATGGACTGAAACCTCCACAAACTGTAAGCTAAATAAACCTTTCCTTCCTTCATTTTGGGCATTGGGTATTTTGTCTCAGCAACGAGAGAGAAAAGTAACCAAGACACTAAGCAACCAGTGCTGGGATTACAGACCCTTTAATCTTTCTACCTTCCTAATAAATACATTAACATTTGTTAATTCTGAGCAAGATATACATTTGGAGGTATAAATATATACTCTATCCTCCTGAACATACATATAAACAGGAATTACTAACTCTACCTTGCAGTGAAATGAAAACATATTGATTACCAGGCTTTTTGAGGGCAAGTATTAAAAATCTCTTAAAGAGCAAATATACTCTGGATAATAAAAATGTAATACTGCATGTCAGTATACGCTTGTAATAAAGAGCAAACCTTAATGTAACCTATGGACTCTGGATGTATTATTTTGGCTCAACAACTGCAACAAAGGTACCATTCTGGTAGGGAATGCTGACAACAAAGAAAACTATTTATATGAGTGCAGGAAGTAAATGGGAAATTTCTATACTTTCTGCTCACTTTTGCTGTAAACTTAAAACCGCTCTGAAAATAAATTCTAATTAAAAAAGAATAAAAATACTACTACTAGATGCAAAAGAATATTTCAAATAAATATGTGTTAAAGGAAAGCCGTAACTTAACAATTTTTATTTCTTATTATAATGCAATGTCTAATATCTATATAATTACTATGAGTTTACTAACAATAAAGTATTAAGGCCTCATACTTTTGGAAATCTATACTTGGGAATGATTTCCATTAAATACCTTTTCAAATTTAATGTTCAAATTTACTAACCTAATTCAGCATTTAGTTAATTATTACCATTAAAGACAATAAAGCCAATATGTGCACATAAATACAAACTCTGTAAGTTAAATTTTGCACATTACTTACCTCTTTGCTTATAAATTGATAATTCTCGTACAGTCTCCAAAAACTGCCAGAATTTTTCATTGCTTTCTTCTGCCATAAATTCACTGTTTAAAAAATGAGTTAATGGAAATAAAAAATGATTTAGACAGTATAAACTATACTTTAGAACTACATCATATGACAACTACCAATCCTCCACAAACTAATGTCACAATACTTTCTTCCATTCACTATTACACAAAAAGAAATTTATGATTCTTACCTCAGGTATCATTTTGAACTATGGGGATATAATAACGCCAGAAAAGTCTGCATATGAAATTATTTACATTTCTTTACAACCAACACTAAAAATTGCATAATTTATTTTCCCTCTCCATATACAACAGCACTGAAAAATATAATTTAGCTTGACAGTAAAGAGAGCATTATAAAAAAAGTCATTTACTTACTTGTACAATGTTTTTACTATTTGAAACAGTAAAGATTTTAATAAAAAATTGGAAATAGATGTATTACACTAAGCCTTTGCCTTAAAGCCTAAAGAAGCTTTTATTTTCTTGCACAAGAGTGTAAAGAAAAAAATGGCCAAAACCTTTTAGAAATTGTAAAATAAAGAAGATTTCATTCTGTGTAGAACAAAGTGTAAGACACTATGAACAAGTAAAGTAGAAAGAGCCACCAAGCAATGATACATATCCTTTGTTATTGCCCATTTCATCTTTCTCTCTAGCCTTGGTAAATTTTAACTAATGCTCAATAAAAATGGAAAGCATTGAGGATATACAACACACACTGAGTAACTCATTTTTGTGTGTATGAGACGGCCACTAACAGGGGTGGGGGGGGAGGAAATGAGAAAAATTCATTCATTAATATAAACATGACACAGCAATTTATATAAGAAACTTCAAAACCACTACTGCTACGAATTCAATGGCTTGAGGAAATAAAGGAAACAGGAAACACTAAGTAAGATTTAAAAAGACACAATCATTAAATAGGTGCAACACTTTATACTCCACTGACTTTTTGTTTTTCTTCCAGTACCAGGAATCGAACTCATGACCTTGCTGCTTGCCAGGCAGGTGCTGTGCCACTGAGCTAAATCCCCAGCCCCTATACTCCACTGATTTGATCCAACAGCTATAGATATACTCAAAATAGGTTGAGTATTCCTTACATGAAATGCTTGGGACCAGTATTTCACACATTTCTGAATTTTAGAATATTTGTATATATGCAGAGCAAGCTATTTTGAGGCTGGCACACAAGTGAAAACATGAAATTCATTTATGTCTTACACAAAACTTGAAGGTAATTTTGTTTTACATTTTTAGTGCACCTGCATTTTTACTACACACTGTGACATAAAGTTAGGTGTGAAATTCTCACTTGTGGTGTCATACTGACACTCAAAGTTATTCTCACTTGTGGTGTCATACTGACACTCAAAAAGTTATTCTCACTTGTGGTGTCATACTGACACTCAAAAAGTTTTGGCGTATTTCAGATCTGGGATGCTCAACTTGTACTGTAAACCACAGGTAAAAACGTGATCCTTCAAAGTGATCATCTCAACAAAGTACTCACGCTTATCTCCTTAATATACCACTGATCTTAAGGTCTGTTTGAAAATCTGCAATTTCCATCTCTATGACAGGCTTCAGCTGAAAATGCTGAGTATACCTATGAATCACATGCCTAACCTATGCACCAAAGGTCTGTCAAGCCATAGTCTTGGCCTTCTGTCCAGAGCACATATTCGTATGGTTTCCTAATTTTAGCATCCTTTATTAGATGAACAGACTGAGAAGCTTCCAAATTATCAACTGTTGTCTCCTTTTTTCTTAACTATTTCTTTTCTATGTCTTTCTACTCTCACTGTACCTCAAGCAGCAGGAGAAATCTGGTAGCATGCCAACATTTTGTTTGGAAACCTCAGTCAACTATTGAGATCGCTGCTTCAAGTTGTTTTTTGTTTTTTTAACCAACTATAAACCCCAACCTAACCAGTATTCTGTTGCTAAATAACAGGGGTCATCTTTCTTCCAGTTTCTAATAACATACACCTCAATTCCTTCTGAACTCTTGTCAGAATGCCCATCAATGTTCCTATGTCTATCAATATCCTGTTTACATTATGTATTTTCCGAGATGACAGCAGGTGGTTCTAGCATGCTTCTTACTTTGTTATAAGTCTTCACTAGAATTGCCCTTAATGCCAAAATTTTTCATTTGATAGTCTCCTCAAGGTTGCTTGGGCTTTTTCTACATTTCTCAAAAATTTTCCAGCCTTCGTTCAATTCCACAACTACTCTACATTTTTAAGAATTTGTTACAGCAAAATCTTACTTTTTAACATCAAAGTCTCTATTAGTTTCCTAGAGACTTTGTAACATTATCAAAAACTAAGTGGCTTTAAACAAAAGAAACTTATTCTGTCATGATTCTGGGAGAGCAAACATCCAAAAATCGAGTAGGTAAGGCTGCACTCCTTTGAGGCTCTAGGGCAGCCTCATTCCTTTCCTCTTCTGGTTCTGATGGTTACAAGTGGTCCTTAGCTTGAGGATGATTAACTTCACTCTCTAACTCCATGTCCACATGGCCTTCTCCTTGACTAAGTCTTTTCGTAAGTCTCTTACAAGGGCATTCTGGAGTCCACCCAGATATCCCACTATAAACCAAGACTCTTAATTACAATTATAAAGACCTCTTAACTACATAAGCTGCAGTTCACAGGTTTGGGAATTAGAATGTGGACATATCTTTGAGGGGGCCAGCTTTCCATCCACCACAAAAAAGGTGGTAAATCATACCTGATCTAGATTAGAAAGATCCTAGATTGGAAATGTCCTACAAGAGTTCCAACCCAGACTCTTGAGCCAAATAGAAACTCAAGACACTGCAACTACCAGCCTAAAGTTGGGATAATTTAGATAGATCGGGAACTAAGCATGGGATCAGATGTAGGGAAGCTCTGGGAGAGATGGGGAAAGGACTGCTGTAGCATCAACAAAAACTACTGTAGCATCAAGTAAATGCAATGCATTAGGGTAACGATGTCTCTTTTTAGGACCACTCACTATTACTTTGGTGAAAGAACAAAAGCAGTTGGCTTAAAACTGCTGAATGTGTCTGGGACAGTTTCTGCATCCTCTGTTCCATTCCACTGACCCACATGATTGCTTCTGTGCTAATTCCATGCTGTTTTTATCACTGTAGCTTTGTAGCATAAACTTGAAATCTAGGATGATGATGCCTCTTGAACTGCTCTTGTTGCCAAGGCTTGCTTTTGCTATTCTGGGTCTCTTCTGGTTCCACATGAATGGATAAAGAAAATGTGGCCTTTATACACAATGGAGTATTACTCTGCCACAAAGAAGGATAAACTTGAGCCATCTGTAGAATAACGGATTCACCTCGAGACCATAAAGTTAAGTGAAATAAGTCAGACACACATGCTGAAGTGTCACATGGTTTCTCTTACACAAGAAACCCAAAATATAAAGAACAAAATTAGAGATAGTAAGAAAAAGTGAGACCTTTTGCAAAAGGGTCCAAGAAATGGAGGGAAGAGGGAGGGAGAGATGAAAGGGATGAACAAAGAGTTAAGATGTGTAATGTCCATGTGCCAATTCCCACACGGAATATAATCAGTATGTACAGCAACATGTACCAACAAAAATAAAAACTAGGGAAAAAAAAAACCTTCATGCTGGCTAAGACAAAGAAGTTTCTGTTTACTGGCATAGTAAGGGACAATTTTCATTTCTGAAGAGTCAGTGACACTTCATAAACCAACTGTGGTGGAATAGACAAGAAAAAATAATTTGTAAGCAGCGAGCCTAGGATGGGATGGCCTGACTCTACTTATGAATCTAGGTGCTTCCAGCAGAGTCTGCTTTAGTGCCAAAGGGAAACGCCACATCCACCTCCCTTTCTTCTTCTGTAAAATAAGTGTTACTAAAACCCGCAGGGAGGAACCGGGGTGGACGGGTTCAAAACCGGAGGAGAGCCCGAGAGCGGCGCCCAGACCTGGGAGGCGCCGCCAGGGGGCGCTGCGGGGAGCCCGGCCGCGCGGGCCGCAGAGTGATGCTCCGGGCG
>NW_004955404.1:14173483-14176366 GCF_000276665.1 Chinchilla lanigera | reverse complement strand
TTTTTTGGTTTTTCTCCAGTACCGGGAACCGAACTCACGACCTTGCGCTTGCCAGGCAGGCGCTTTGCCGCTGAGCTAAATCCCCAGCCCCTATTAACATTATTTTATTTCTTTCAGTGACCACCAAGCAATCAGCACTAGGTCAGGCGAAAGTAATCTTGCAATAAACATCTGTCTGGATCATGCCTGTATTTCAGACCAATCCATCCCAACATGTGGGGTTCTATTACACGGATGATAGTCCATTACACAATTTAAGAGAAGAAATTATGAATAGCAAAATACAGTAAAGAATTATAGTTCATAAACTTTACAGTATATGTATGATGAGATTCTACTGCAACTTGGTATAAACAGCTTAAGTGTATTTAGTGTATCCATAATACTTTAGGAGATAAAAGTGAATCAGACCTTTAAGAGAAAATGTCATTTTGTCTGGAACTGGAACAAACTAACCTGAGCTGCTGCTTCCCTCCTCTAAACCCATCTCCAAAGAGCCTAAGGACAGGGCTGGGGATTTAGCTCAGCAGCACAGCGCCTGCCTGGCAAATGCAAGGTTGTGAGTTTGATTCCTGGTACCAGAAAAGCAAACAAACAAACAAACAAAGAGCCTAAGCACACAAAAAAGAAGGATGGGGCCTAGAACCTAATTCTAAAATTCTCCAACAACCCCAAGGATACAGAGAACCCCTGAAAGAAGCAAAGGCAGAAAACAACTGAAGACAAGAGTTAGAAGGGGCCTGGTAGCACTAATGAGGCTAAGAAGGGAAAGAACTGTCTATGTACGCCCTTTTCTTTTCTTCAGACTGCCCCACGTGCAATCATTATCTGCATCGTTGCCACTCTGTTAGAAAACTGTAGTTCTACTCTAGGTTCAGCTAGGGGTGATCAGGTAACAACAGGGCAGGTCTAGAGTGCATTTGGTATGAGCATCCACAGTTTGGACCCCAGATATTTTCTGGTAATGTCTTTACTCTTCTACATCTTCACACTGGGTTACTGTTAGAATCTTCCTATAAAAAAGCACAGTTGGAATGATGTCATGCAGTTCCTAGGATGTTCTTGTGCACTGACAGAACACTACCAAAGCTGTTCAGTAAATCCACTTTGCTGTCTGTTAACAAAGAGAAAATGAAGAAGGGATAAATAGGCCAGGAAGTGGGAAGTAAGTTCAGGTATTTCCCCAAGAATGTCTTGGTGGCACCTTATGACAAAATTGCTCCTACAGTCAATCACGCCAACCTATAGCTTTCCAACGGTAAGAGTCAGCAGGAGGAATGCCGCACATCTGAGGCTAACCTAGGCTGCATAGTGAGTTCAAGGCCAGCCTGGACTACATAGTGAGACCCTCAAAAAAATCTGATAGTTATCACATTTAATTTCTCATTTACACTATTTTTCCCTTTCTTAACAAGGTCAGCAATTATGTCATGTTTTTAGACTCTCACCATTATTAATAAATTTAAAAGAATAATTTTAGTAACTATTACTTTAACACATTTTCCTTTAGGTTCAACCTGGAAGCACCTCTTACAAGTAGAATTTAGGTACTTCTGAGCTCATATTCCAGCTTGTTCATGATCTGCCATCAGACTGTGCAAGTGCTTTGTTTCATTTAGATATAAAATGCTTCAATAACTAAGGAATTTAAGAGTTCAAAACTGACGATAGTTTTTATTTTTTTTTTTTATTTTTTATTTTTTGGTTTTTCTCCGGTACCGGGAACCGAACTCACGACCTTGCGCTTGCCAGGCAGGCGCTTTTGCCGCTGAGCTAAATCCCCAGCCCCTGACGATAGTTTTTAAATTGGCTTGCCAATAAAAAGCAGCACTAAATAAGGCCATAAAACATGTACAGGGAAAAACAGATTGAGGACAGATAAATAGGATTTTAGATGAGAAATAGCAAAGTTGATGTTGGATTTTAAAAAAATTATCAAGGAAACCTGACACATTAATCTATACTATTTTTACCTGATTACTACAACTAAAATTACTGTGCAAATACAAAGATAATAATTTTTTTGTTTGTTCTTTGAGACAAGGTCTTGCTATGCAGTTCCGGCTGACCATGAACTTACTATGTAGCCGAGGCTGGCCTTGAACTCACAGAGATACTCCTGCCTCAGCCTCCCAAGTGCTGGGATTACAGGCATGCCCCAACATGCCCGGCAATATTTTCTTAATGATCTGAAAGATTACTGAGTGGTCAAAATTCCTCCACACTGTACTCTTCTGCTTCCTGGTACTTTCCTTCCCTACCACCTGGCAAAATCCTATCTATTAACTCAACCCCAGCATTCATCACTGCAAATGCTGTTCTGCTATCTCTGAATTACTGACTAGGTGACTTTTTTATGTGTTCATGTTGTGCACATCCCTATTAAAGCTCTCATCACCTAATAGTATACTTCACTGTCTTGCTGTCTCCATCATATTACAGAGTCCTAAGAACATAGATCACATTTATTTGTCTTTGTGTTACCAGCAAGCAGTGCTCAGCATCTTTATGACTAAAACAATGATTATTAAATAATGTAGATTTTCAGAAAGGAATTTTTAAAAATATCATTAACGGCATGTCTGAATTCTTCATTTAAAAATGTGTTAAATTATAAAACTACTTAACTTCAAGACTGCTTGAGCCAAAGAGGCTCCAGTACATCAACACTTAATCTGAAATAGTTTAACTTACATTTACACTCAGGAATAAAATCATACACTATTTAATCACACAGAGTAAAAAGTTTTCTGTGTTTAACTGGTAAATATTTCATCTTTAAGGTATTCTATATTCATATCATCAATGCTCTGCAGTGATAAGAAAATAACATTTCTTCAGAATAATTAAGCCTTCCGCTTCTGCGCCTAAAACTTTACTTTT
>NW_004955404.1:14128995-14166023 GCF_000276665.1 Chinchilla lanigera | reverse complement strand
CCGGGCACCCGCAGCCCGCCCGACCCTCCCGAGGCCCCGCACGCACGCACCTCGCCTCCAGCAGCAGCGGGGTCTCCGGCCAGTTGGCGGCCAAGCGCGCCGTCACTGCCTTGGACGCGCAGGCCGTGCGGGCGCCCAGCAGCCACAGCCACAGCACCGTGGAGCCCAGAAGCAGCCGCACCGCCTTCGCGGCCTTCGCCGCTGCCATCGCCTGCGGCACGAAGCGCGCGCCCCTCAGGACTGCCGGCGCCTCGGACCGCCACGGCTACTCCGGGCGCGCGGCCGCCCACTTCCGGCGGGGGGAGCCCGAGTCCGTTACTCACGGCTCCGCCCGGAGTGGCCGCGCGCATGCGTCCTGCGCTCGGCGCGTCGGGGGCGCATGCGGGACCCCCGCGGGCCGGCGCGGAGGGACGCTGGGAGGCGGCGGCGCGGCGTGCTGGGGGAGGCGTCCCGCGGTCCTGCGACTGCGGGAGGGGCGGGAGGCGGGCTTGGGAGACCTGGAGGTGTCCAAACCAGGGAAGTCAGGAGTCCCGGACCCTGTCCACCTTTGGCGAACCTTGGGATTCTCCGATTTACCACCGATCAGAGTCACGGGGGGACCTTTAAACGGGGCTGCCCGGGCCAAGCGCGGGCTCTGAGAAAATCTGGGGACCCCAGGGTTAGAAAGCCCGGGATTTGCCAGGAAATCTCAGCCTTAGCTGCTTGCTGGCTTCGTTAAAACTTTGAGCACTGGTCACAGCTAGTGTTTCTGATTCGGTAGGTCATGGGTGGGGACCAAGAATTTGCATTTCATTTCCGTCAAGTTCCCACCTGGAGACCCATTAGGAATGGGGACTCTGGGCCCGATCCAGACCTGCTGGATCAGAACCTCCGGGTTTAACAGGAACCCCAGGTGATTGCTTCGCACAGGAAAGTTTGAGAGGCTCTGCTCAAAAACGTTCAGGTGAAAGTACATAAAAAAGTTCTAGGTTTCTCTGCAGTAAAATATAGGGTAAGGCGAAGCAGGAAGAAGAGTTGAGGGAATGCACTGATCCATTGCTCCCCAGTCCGTCCTTCTACGCGCTGATCTAGACTTCAAGTTGCCACAATTCTCTTATTTTTATTTTTATTGTCTCTCTGTCTTTGCTGTCCCTCGCTCCCTCTCTCTCTTTCTCTCCAGTTTATATTCCTCCTTAGAAGACCTTGTTTTGGAAATTCTACTCAGGCAGGTCTCACTTCCAAAGTTTAGCTTTCATTTCCTAATTTCTTACTTGGTAGGCTTTATCCCTCTTTTAAATTTCTCTAAGCTGTTTAACTGTCGTACAGCACTTGCATCCTTGCTTTAAATTTTGAATTGAGTATTTATTTATTTCTCCTACTAAAAATAGTATATTCCCTGAGGATTCACTTTACTCATTTTGGGCATCCCCCTGCTGTGCCTACCATAAACAGTTTGTATGTTACTGCAGATCAATAAATATTGAAGACTCCTTATTTTATAGACAGGCAGAATGCTAAGGCAAATGAGTATTTCTATTCATAGTGCATGACACAAAAATTTTTATGGATCTTTTACAAGTATTTAACTTTATTTCTACTCATGTTTAAACTGATTTTTAAAATTGAAATTGTAGGACAGAGAAAATGAAATATTGACAGGAAATGCCTTAAATGTCAGCATATCTTGTGGTTTCCAAAATCCGTAAATGATTCGCCATATGTAAGGCATATAAAATATACTATTACAAGATGAAACATAAATTGATATTGGAGTTCAGAATAGTGAGTACTCTATATTTCTCTTTTAAAGACAATGAAATTAATGTAACCCAGGCCACTTATTCACATAATTCTTATACATTTGCACTTAAATCCACGTAATTCCTACACCTTTTATCTTATGGAGTATTCTCCTAGAAACTTAGTTTGGAACATTCTTTGGAACTGATCATATCCAGGCTTTATTTTTTCCTTATCTGCAGAGCAAAAGGATAAGACTGGTTAAGTTTCCTACTCTATGCAATTCCTGTGTGCAGATTTTTTAAAAATGCAAAAACTGAGTAACTCAAAGCCCAAAGTATTCTAAAATCCATTTTCAATAACCCTTTGGCGTATAAACTATGAACTGTATATACTTCAGAGACATAATTGTACCTAAATATGTTTTAGCAAAATACAATTCAAAGTTATTCACTTCAGGGTAATATGAATGAAAATTGATGATGACAGCTGTTTTCATTGTGTGTGGAAGGAGTGATTAATGAGTGCTTTATAATAAGAATTTTGTGTGTAGTAAAATAAATCATCTTGAATGTCTTTTTAGATATAGCATGAGCTCCAGGTATTTAACAATAATAATGGCTTTGTGAGGATAGAGCTACTGCCAAACTAACTTGTATAATAAAATCTTAATTTTCTGAGCCTAAATAAAGTGGCACAGCTGAAATGACTTTGTAAAGATACAATATGTATATGTGCTAATTCCCTATGATGAATGTATTATGTATTGCAAACATACACTAAATAAAAAAGAGGAGAGAAAAAAATTGTAAGTTTTTCATATTTCCTTTATTATAAAAAGACCATATTCTCACTTTTTATTTGAAAAATTTGAATACACATAATGTCCTACTCTTCACCACAGTTGTGCAGAATTTTAAATTTATGTAATTTCTTATATTTCCACTCCCTAGGCAGGATTATTACAGAGTCATAGTCAAAAAAGTAATGGCTTAAGTTTTTTTAAATTTAGATATCACCACGTTTGATTTTTGTAAGTTTCATATTTTACTTAAAACAGATTACAAGTGCCTTACAAGTGTCTCACTCCAGGTGTGTTTGATAAAAAAAAATGCAGTGCAGTTTACAACAGTAACTTTTAAATAGCAAATGAAGGATGTGAAATACATAATAATTTTTAGGTTAATCATTAGGTTAGTCTTTTCATTTGGAAAAGAACTTTGAATTTTGTATTTGATTACTGTCTTCTATACTTACATACATAGGTAGTATGGTCAAAGTATATTTTTAGTGGTGGTAAATGACATGTGGCATTTAACATTTTAACATTTTTCAGTGTACAATTCAAAAGTTTTAACTACCTCACATTATTGTGTAACTGTTGCAGAAAAACCAATATTAAATCAAATGGAAGACTCCTTTCACCGAGGTTTTAGAAGGCAACATTTATTATGCTAGCAGACTGGTGGGAATCGGTTCCAAATCACCAGCACATGAATCAGTTTAGAGTTCAGTTTAAATACAGTTTGCAAGCAGTTTAAATACAGTTTACTAGGCTGATGGCAGGCCATTACATGATTGGTTATATGCACTGAGTGATATGTTGTCAAGCAAATAGATTTACTTAAAAGAAATTGTTTATCATATGGTACAAAGATTCTGGGAAGGAGGGGAGTGGGTGTGAGTGGAGCAAGTAGAGTTAAATGATTCCTTGACTGGGCCACTGTCCCAGACATCAAGTCCTTAAAGCAAATTGGAAACAGTATATATTTTTCTAACAAGGAAAAACACAAGCTGGACATAGTCAAGTTGGCCCAGTGCATTCTCAGAGTGAAACAGCTGGATGCAGACAGTCAAGGCTGACTGAATTTAGCAGGCTAGCTGCAAGACAAGCAGCAGGAACATAGTCATAGGCCATTAATTGATTTTTAAGTTTTGCTATAAAATATCCATAAGTTTGTTTTATAACCATGCCCTTACATAACCAATCTCTAGAACATTTTCATCTTGCAGAATTAAAGCTCTACACCCACTAAACAACTCCTAATCCTCTCTTCCTTAGGCCTGATACTACTTTGTCCATCTAAGAATGTGACTACTATAGATACTCATATAAATAGAATTATGTAGTGATTTATTAAACAGAATATTCTAAAGGCTCACTTTGTAGCATGAATTAGAATTCCCTTTTAAGTCTGAATTACTTTTATCATATGTGTATTCTTCATTTTGCTTATCCATCTATCCACGAACATTTGAGCATCTTCCACATTTTAGTTATTGTGAATAATGTTGCTATTAATGTAAGCACAAAAATGTCTCTTCAAGATCTTGCTGTCAATTCGTTTGGCTGTCTGCCTTGAAGTGGAATTGCTGAATCATATGACAATTTTATTTTTAATTCCTTGAGGAATTGCCATACTGTTTTCCATGGTGGTTGTACCATTTTGCATTCCTATCAGCAGAGTACACAAGGGTTTCAACTTCTCCATATTCCACCAATACCACTTTCCTTTTTTTCTTTTTCCTTTTTAAAGAAATAGTGTTCATCCTAACAGGGGTGAAGAAATACTTCACTGTGGGTTTGATTTGCATCTTCCTAATAGATCAAAGCAATTTCAAAACATAGGTTTTAGAACTAATTTCAGATCTAAATGTTGAGCTATTCAAGACAGTAATCTCCATAGTTGTATAAATGCAAAACAATCTCCTTAGTCTGTCTTCTTTCAGTTCCTCTCTAAACATATCACTTAAAAGATTGAGTTGAGCTGACAGGATCAACACTTCTCAAAGAGTAACTAAAACTAGGAAGAAATTCTATTGTTTTTTTAAATCATGAAAGTGAAAATAAGCCGGCTAGAGTTGCTATGGCAGCTCAGAAATGTCTAATCTTTTGTGTCTTGCTGTCTGCCATCCTTAATGCTTGGATTTTAACCTCATCATCACAGATGGCTCCTGTGTCTCTAGACTCCACTAATATATTCCTGGCAGGAGGAGGGAGGAGCAAGGACAAAAGGCAAAACCTGGGTGCCAACTGGGTTGCTATACCTAACAAACCCTGGAGGATCTATCAGATGACTTCACCTGACCATTTATTAAGCAGTTTTCTGCTCCATGGCAACCCCTAGCATGATGAGAGGTTGGGAAATGTAATTTTATAGGGGAGCATATTTACTCTCCTCTAACAAAATTGGGATTCTGTTACTAAGGAATCAGAGACTGAAATGTATTGTGTTGTGTTGTATAGATGCATGGCTGTATTGCTAGCTTTTCCACTGTAAATACCTTATTTTGAGACAATGAGTTGACTTGGAAACTAGAGGTGAGATGAGATTCTAGAAAAACAGAGGACAATTTGTAGGGCTACATCAGGAAAATGACTGTCTGTGAAGAGGAAATATCTTCTAACCTATTTTATGTACCAGAATATGGGTTTAATTGGTTGAAGAAAGTAAATGCTAATTACCTAAATGTCAAATATTAGTAAGAATAAATGCATTTATTTAAAGATACTATAATTTGAAAAGTAACAAAATATCAAAATGTATTGTTGAATTGTTATTTTTAATCTGTTATATCTGCAGCTGGAAGTGCTAAAAATCACTTTATCTAAAATTAGTTGTTTCAAGTAACATGAGCCAAGAAAATTTGCATCAGTTGTGTCATTTCAGTCTTAAAAAATCCTCCTGACCCAGCAACTGCTCTTAATATAATCAAATAACAATTTGTTTCATTTCAAAACTCAGATTTTGATTATTCTTGGCTAAAGGAAGACCAGAGAAATTTATTCTTCCCATTTGCCTTTTTTATTTGCTTCAGATTGCATATTTCAGCTCTGGAAGAAGAAGGGGAATTCTGCAGAGGAAAGAAACATGGAGTCAGTTTATGTACTATATCAGATAGGGAACTTATTTTTTGTATATTGTACCAGATGGAAATACAGAGGGGGCAGAAAAATGGAGAGAAGGCAAGAGGTTTTACAATATTAGAAACTCAGTTAACCTTTTTACTTATTTTCATTTTTGTCTGCATGCTGTTTTCAGTCATTTTTTTCTTCTCTCCTAATTTCTTCTCATGTTAGTCTTATATCATCCATTTTTAATTTAATGTGAATAGATTTTAGAAACTAAGCTGGAGATGCCAGAGTGCTATTTCAGAGTGGTGTGATCTACTCAAAGGTCATTCATTCCTCCCAGGTGTAGCTACCCCTGATGAAAATAACCTAAAGCTTAAGTAAGAGAGTTATTCTGCCTTCAGCATAGTTCTGTTTTATCCATCCTCATCTTCTATATGCTTTTCCTGCAGTTCAGACTTCCCTTCACTCAACAACACCTTTGCCCAGCTGTCCTGCTTCCTCCTCCCAAGTTGTCTCATCACTCTTTAGTCTTTTCCTCGTATGCCCTAGAGGTTTTTCATTTGAATCAACTGGCATGCAGAACATCTGGGACTGAACCTCCTAAGGAAAGGTAGTTTTACTGCATAAAAGTCCAGGGGATTGCAGTCTCACAAACATCCCAGCAGGGTCTAGGCAATATGTGTCTAGTGCCCACAGGCCTGATAATGATTGAACAGGGAACAAAATGTCCTGAAAATTGGCTACTGAGGGGTTGGATTCAGGACTTAGGTATTTTAGTGCATGAAATTAATATATTAATATATATAACTGTAATGAAGATTAAACTGCCAATGAGGGCACTTTTTGGATACTAAAACACAAATTCCTGGAGCAATCATACTGATTTGGATGAACTTCTCATTGTTTTTAAAATCATTGTAATGGCTCACAGGAAGGATAGACAAAATTACATTGAACAAAATAATGTTTATAAAATGCCACGTACATACCTAGTATATGGTAGGCTTCAAAATATGAACGCACAATTAGTTATATTGTCATATTACAATTTCTATTATATTATTCATTCCATATTAATAATTGATGAATATTCTACAAGGTTATTAATATGTGGTTTGTAACTTTATCTCTAAGTTTCATACTGTTATGACATCAGTATATGTGTAGCAGTTTTCTGTTCATAAATTTCCCAAGCCATTGGGCACATTGGTGTGAATCTGTATTTAATCCTACAAAGAATTATAAGCCACATCTTCACATACAACTTATGTTTCACATTCTTGTAATTCAAAATGTCAGAATAATTTCTGCTGTTGATTCAGAAGGTATCTCTTTGCCCACCAGTTTGTCTACTGCTTTGTCTGGATTTATATTTAAGCATTTGGCTTTCATTTTTATCTCTAATTCAGCCAGGCTGGAAGAGTTGAATAGTAGCACCAGCTGGCATAGAGTTGAGCCTGTATCAGCATATTGATGTTCCTGCATCAGCATATTGATGCTAGTGACACCAAAATATTTCTCTGTCTTACTAAGCTGCCTCATATATGCATTAAACAAGTGCGGTGACAAAACAGAGCTGACAGTAGTCATCCCAGAGTATGTGAAGTGTTGCCCACTGGAAAAAGAAATGCTTCACAGGTAGTTGGTGCATTATTCTAGTGACATGAAACAAATCAATAGACCCCCAACTATCAATAATAAATAAAATGAGTTTGTGATTTTTCTACCGATAGTTGGTGATTTACTGTTGAGAATGGAAGACTTTTGCTTCTAAATGTAATTAAAAGTGAAACTCACCATGATGAACATGCTTAGAAAAAGCAGCTGCTCAATCCTGATATGAAGAATAACTGGCTAATAAATTTTTAAAAATTTAATTAACTTTTTAGTTGAAGAAAAATTATATAGAGGAAAGTGCCCATGTCATATGGATACAGCTCAATAAAATTTTTACAGCTGTGTCATTCATGTAACTTCTACCCAGATCAACAAATAGCACATATAGGCAGCACCCCTGTGGTGGTTTGGGGCTTATTTTGCAAGGGGAACAACATAAGACAGGACACATACTTTGTATGATTGTTTATAAGTCACCCAAAGAACACTATACAAAAGAGTGCAGGAAATCTGTCCACACACTAAGACCAAGGAATCCAGCTGAGGGCCTGGATCCCACAACAATGTCCTACATGAGTTGAGCTGAATACCCAGAGCTCATAACAATGCCTCCCATGAATCCAACTGGAGGCCCAGAACCCATGATAACATCCCATGCAGGCCTGTTTCATGGATCTGCTGGGAAGGCCCAAAGGTCAGTGGTGAAATCTACAAAGTCTGTGCCAGCAGGAAGAAGGACCTATGCTAGCAGGCTGAAGGATCTGCACTGGAGCCAGGAAGTGATGCTCAGAAGAACCAGAGCTCCCCCAGAACGTACCACAGCCATCCTCGACAACACTGAGGTCCCGAGCTCCTCCGATGATCAGGATGGCTGAGTTTGCATCAGGGAAGCCAATGCAGCAAGCTTTTCCTGGAGGCCGGCAGTGCACCACCTTCCCCTCTGGAACTAGGAAGCTATGCTCAAAGTGAGGACCAGAGCTCCCCAAAGTGAACCGAAGCCATTCTCAGTGCCAGCGAGGTCCCGAGCTCCTTGGAGGATGAAAACAGCCAAGTTCATCAGGAAAGCCAGCTCCTCACAGCCTCTCTCAGCTCCCAACAGCCCACTTCTTCTTCTCCAGGTCTGCCTCTTATGCTGCTGGCAATAGTCTTCAGATGGGCCTCCCACACCCAGCACCACAGTTACTCAGTTCAGCTGGGGGTTATAAGTTGACCACCAGTTATCAATCCACTACAACCCCCTTGCCTACTAAGTCATTAACCTCACCTTTTCCCACAAAGCTAACCACTAACCTTACCTCTTAGGCAGCAAGTTAACTTTACATGTTTTAGGCCGTAATTCTGCACTACTTTTGAGCATGGTTTAAATGTGAGGAGTGTATCACCAGACACATGTAACAGAAAGATCTCTCTGCAGCACTATGAAAAATGAACTTGAGACCCAAAGACCAGGTAAAAAATGATAGAAATAGTGCAGGCAAGAGAGGAGAAGGAGTCAAGAAACCAGTGTGATAAGGCTGGGAAAGAAGAAACAAATTGGCCTGCTGATTTGTGTAGAGTATGAAGGATCCAGGCTGGCTTGCGGGTGTCTAGCTTTGACAGCTGGATGGATATAGCACCATTTACCAAGAGAATGGAGTAAGCTTTAGGGGATAAGGAATGAGTCCCTTGTTGGGCATATTCAGTTTGAGGTGCAACATGGCAAGGACCTGGGTGAAATTTGAGCTATTAGGAAGTCAGAGTGCATAATCTTTGTTGATTCAGTATTTGCACATGGTAAAGAATTAAAAGTGTGAATGATGGTGCTCAGTACTCTGTCTTGAGCCAGTTGGTGAATAGTGCTGACATTCACTGAGCTAGAGGGGATTAATGAGTTTTAGATATACTGAGTTTGAGACCCTTTTGAGCTAGGTTATAGATAGCTGGGCATGTGGGTTTGAGCTCAAAATAGAGTTTTTTGGAAGGAGAGAAAGTAATGTATTTAAATGTAGTCTTCTACCGAGTGTTCCATAGACTATTAGCTGTTCCTTTTGTTGACTCCATTTAAAGAAGGCCTGATAGTGATATCCAACTCGTTTGTGATTAATTGCTAGGAGAGAAACATCATTTGTGGTTTTGTGGAGGTGAAAAGAAGATATCAGCATTTTGTCACTAATGATAATGGCATCACGCCAGTCTTAGAAGGCATCACAGCCAGGGTTCATCAGAAATTATTCCTCTAAGTTTTAACTGTGAGGCAACTCATTTCTGTAAGAAAATAATGTTAACTTATTCTTTAAAAGTGGTTACTATCAATTGTGGCACTACAATGCCATTAGTTGGGTAATTGGTGGGAACTGAGGTGTAGAATTAAGGCAGGGTAGGAGGGAGCAAGTTGGAAGATGAATGATAAACTGGACAAAATTTATTCAGCTAGTCATAATGCATATGATAATTGGGGATACCAAGTGTCAGATATAGCTCTTATTTCAGAGTTCTTTTCAGCTAATGGAGAGATGAATCTAAGTAATTATAATGTAAAAATGTTATGATGTAAGCAACATCCAATACTGAACAGGGGAAGAGGCTATTTAATACTCCCAGTAAAGAATTCTTTACAGATAAAATGGTATAAAAAATAGTTGAGGGATGACTTGTAAATCAACAGGCAGGAAAGCTTGATAAGGCTTCTGGCACCCAAATGTACAATAATTTAACATTATCTTGAGAGAGGAAGGGGGAGAGAGAGGGAGAAAGAGAGAATAAGGAAGAGGAAAAAGAGGAGGAGGAAAAGAAAGGAAAAGAGTGAAGAAGAGGAGGAGAAAGGGTAATAATGGTGGAAGGACAGCTAAAAACTGTAGAAGGAATACCATCAAAAACTCAATTAAAAAATCCCAACATGATACTTGAAAATATGAACAGAATTTTATGTTTTATCTAATGGTCAGAATATTAAAATGTCTTAGGGGAGTGTGATATTAGAACAGTGCCAAAGGATCACTCCACAGGTTACTCTTTTTTTTTTTAAATCTTTTTTATTTTAAAGAGAATAGTAAAAACAAAAAGGAACAATAGCAAAATACAAACAAAAAAGGAAGGACATTAAAAATGATAAAGAGCACCGGGCGTGGTGGCGCATACCTGTAATCCCAGCACTTGGGAGTCTGAGGCAGGAGGATCGTTACAAGTTTGAGACCAGCCTGGGCTACAAAGTGCGCTCACAGCCCGCTTGGACTGCACAGTAAGACCCTGTCTCAAAAAAAAAAAAAAAAAAAAAAAAAAGATACAGGGTTTCAAACCAAATGATAGAGATTAACAGTGGCTGTTATATACATATGGTATCTTCAACAAAGTTGCTCAGATTACCAGATGTAAGAATGGAAAATTGATCAAACCATTAAAGGGAGTAAGAAAATAATAATTTAAAAGAACATTAGAGACAATACATAGTTTCAGTAGACAAGATGGCAGGAATTCACCAATGGGTGTTATACTGTAAATTGTTGTCTTCACATAAGTTGTTCAGATTACCAGATATAAGGATGCAAATTGGTCAAAATATACTAAAAAAATTTAAACATTAACTGTTCCCCTCAATAAACCACCAGACATCAGCCATACAGTTATGACAGCTATCTGTCTATCTATCTATATCTATCCATCTATCTGCCTATCTATATCTATCTGTATCTATATAAAATGCCTTAGTACTACCTTTTTCTTCTTTCCCTCATATCAGTTGTTCCTTCCTTTGAGCAATTTCTTTCCCTTCCATATTATCTATTGTACATTTTGGGTTTTATTTACTCTTTCATGTTCTTACACTAGGGAGACAATATGATGTTTACACATGTGGGTCTGATTTATTTCACTTATGATTATGGTCTCTAGTTGCATCCATTTACCTATAAAAGCCTAATTATAAAGGGATAATTGTATTTTTATAGCAGGGTGATCTGATAGCAACTGCCTTGACTGAGTGAGCAAATTTAGCATCATATAGAGCAAAACAATCTGATGTTATTATGTGGCTTCTGATGAGGTGCAATCAGATATATATAGTATCACTTATAAAGTATTTTTGGCCAGAATGTTAGATCTGAATCTCTTTGAACCTGTAAATTTAACTTCCAGTTTACAGGAAAAACAAGAAAGAGAGGAGCATATAAAACAACAGTATGAAAAACAAATACGATTTTTATTTTTACTGTAGGATGTGGGAATATTCTATAATAAAAGTCTTGAATTTGATATTCTAGATTATTTGAATGGTGTTCTAGATTAAAGGAGGCTCAAAAGGTGTAACAACAAAAGCTAATGTAGGCCTTCAAGGGAGCTTGTCTTTTAAAAAAATAACTATTAAGGATATTTTGGTGGCAATAAGGAGGAAGTAGAATAGGAAGTGGATATTTAGTTATAGAATTGTGTGTTTGCTTTTCTGTTAAGAAGTGAACTGTGGCTATATAGAAAATATTTTTAGGAGGTATCTGAAAGTTTGTAAGGCCTATAACATACTTTTAAATGCTCTAACAAAAATATATATATTTGGAAACGTTGAAATTGTCAGAGTTAAAAGCATATTTTATAGGAATTAATTGTACTATGGTTTCAAGGTTTTTAAATGATTCAAAATTTTAGAAATAAAAGTTAGAAATACAAGGTAGGAGGGAGGTTTGGATGATATGTAATTTTAAAATCATTTTGGTGCCGTTTTTGTCTTATGAACCTTAAAAATGAATCGAACCATATATATATATATATATATATATATATGTTATTTTCCAAATTATATTCACACAAATTAATTTTCCTGCAGAAGAAGCATAGTTCAGTTTTCCTCATATATTATGAGGGCACTATAGCATAATGACTATCTGAGCTGTAGAGCAAGTTTTTTAAATTCCATGAGCAGGGACTCTGTCTTTTTCACTGCTGCTTAGAGCACCACCTTGTCTTTATAGAGTGCTCAAATAATAGTGTGTGAATGAATGAGCCTATAGAACAGGAAAAAGAATGGCCCTTACCTAAAGCACATGACACGCAGCAATTGTTCACTATCATTTATGTTAAATGGCACCATTTTTATTGTTTCTGTCCTAAGTAGTGGGTCTAAACTTTCTATATAAAAGAGGCAGAGGGACAACAGTCTGGCTAGAAGAACTAGGAGACTTGAAGATGCATTTTATATAGCAGATGCTGTTTGTACAAAATGTGGCCCAAATATATGGTGAATGTATACATTTAAAAAATTATAGTATAAGATACACTGCTATTAATCCCACTCAAAATATTCTCCCTCATTTCAAAGACATTTATCTTATTGCTCTTGCTGCTTTCTGAAGCAGTTTTAGAGGTCCTCTTTTTGTGAGTGTCTTCCCATGATGTGATTTTAAAAAGTACGGTGAACGCTGCTCCCAAGCGTCATACAACAGAAAGACCATCTCCCAAAAGCGTGACAGTGTGCCCTCACCTGCCTTATTCACACCACCTGGATCCATGTGACTTCTGGCTCTTCCCCAATATCAAAATGGCCATGAAAGATAAATATTTTGAATCAACTCAGGACATCTAGGCAACACTGACCACAACTAAACACACAAAAGGGGACTTTAGAACCGCTTGAGAAACTGGCAAGAGTAATGGCATACGTGTACTCAAAGTGAAGAGAAATATTTTGAGGAGGATTTTATTAAAATTTAGCCATTCACTGTATTTTTTATCATACCATCAATTTTAGGTGTTAGGTTATTTGGCAGTACTGTCATACCTACCGTGTAATATTGTCGAGGTTCTGGATCACTCTACAGGTAGGAATAAAAGGGAGTCACCTCTGCTATGTGTTTCAAGGTTCCATTCACTCAACATTTATTAAATTCTTACTATGAAACCTAAGCAAGCTCATGGGAACTCAATGATAAATCAACATACCAATGAATCCAAACCAAATAATAATAATAAAAAGAACCCAAAATCTTGTCTTTCAAGAGCACTGTCCAGTTAGAGGGAAGATAAATTAGATAGGGATGAAAATAACATGATAACTGATGGCACAAAGGCTCACAGAGCCACTTGTCCAAGTCCCTACCGAAATAAGTGTCAGGAAGCCGAGAAAGAATTGTTAGCATGAGATAACAGAAATCACATGGAGGCTACCAGAATTTTGAGGAAATTGTATTCATACGTCCAGCAAAACAAGTAGCACCTTCTCCAAATGTTGGGTTTTGTGATTGTATTGGTCAGGGTTCTCCAGAGAAACAACCAGTAGGGTATGTATAGACATAAGAAAAGAGATTTATTATAGGCATCAACTCACATAGTTGTGAAGAAGCCCCACAACCTGACAATCTGTAGGCTGGAGAATTAGTAAAGCTAGTTGCAGAGCTCAAGCTATGCCAAAGGCTTGAGAACCCTGAGCAGTCAGAGGTATAAGTCCTACCATCTGGAGAGTGAGGATGGGGGAGCATTAATGTTCAAGGGCAGAAAAGAAGATGGGTGTCCAACTCAAGAAGAGATCAAACTTTCCCTTTCTCTGCCATTTTGTACTAATCAGGTGGGCCAGATGACATCCATTTGCATTGGGTTTGGATGGATTTTCTTTACTTGATCTACAGATTCAAATGACTTTCTCTTCTAGAGACAGTCTCAGAGGTACATGCATACGCTCTACTCATTCCTTAACCAAGTCAGTTGACATGTAAAATAAACCATCATAGTCATTTTAAAGGCTACTGCTTCAGAGATAAGATAGAGCCTTAAACAGTCCTGTTCGTGTTGCCCCAGAGCTTGCTGTGTGCAACCAAGCCTTGCTTCCTAAGGACCAGTCCACGCTTTGATGCCTGCCTGCTCTTCATGTACTGACATCAGATCTTTTTGAACCCTAGACTAGCATAAAAGTTGGTGTGTATTACTATGATGAGGGCGTTGTAAGACCCTTCAAGAATATCTTTATATTATTTGAACTCATTTCAGGCTCCAAATTATTGTTCATGTGCTACTGTATGATGTTTAACCTATCACCATCGAGTAATCTCTGTTTGCAAATGCTCTTAGGCTTTCTGTTCTTACTGTAGGAGACCGTCTTTTTCTTAACTTTCTGTAGATGGCTCTCTCATGCCATGAATAAATTGAGCCTACACCAGCCTCAAGTGAAAACAAGCAGTAACTTCTTTCTCTGCTTGCTGCTATTCAATGCACCACTTCAATTTCTGGGTGAAGAATTTCCAGAGAGCTGTGAAAGACACATTGCCTAAATTTTAGAATCGTGCTCAGTTTTAGTGAAATTAGGATTGAAGCTCAGATCCCTATTAAAGATAAATTTGCATATATTTCAAATGCAATAAAATAAACCCCTCAACTTGTAGCTAAAGCCAAACATCAGGCAATCAAGTTATTTGATTTGTGCTTTGGAAAATACAATAAATCACACTCTGATTATAGCATTTCAAATTGGTAGACTAAGGAGTCCCTTAGGAATTAAATACTTTTTTTCTCAAAAACATTGAGCTGTATAACAACATATCATTTTCATGATTTTAAACAAAGCATTTAAGTTACAGGCATTTAATCACTGAGTCCACGCAATCACTTATATTTAGCATGACTATGATTAACATTTAAAAATTACTTTTCAATAATGCAAATGAACATCTTAAATCTTTTCCATTAATTTGAATATGTAAAATTTTCAACTGAGGTGATTTACATAGGGTCATAACATTGAAGAAACAGCTTTAAAATCAATGCAAAATATAAAAGGCTCACATGAATGGATATGTATAAAAAACTGTAGCCACAAGCTCTCACACATTATTAAAATGGATTTATTGCTTTTGGCTTTGATTTTTTTCTTCCTTTTAGTAAATCATTATGGGGATCCCTTGAGTTTAATTATAATTACACACTTACATATTATAATGTTTCACATACATATACTACATATACAGTCTTTAAAGCTGAGCTAATAGAATAATATACATGCAAATTTAAATTGTGTAAAATGCAAGTAATTAAAAATTATGATTCCCTAAGCAGCATTAATATACAGATAGTTATGAATTCACTGCATTATATGCTAAATTTATATCACAATATATTTTTCTGGCAAAGTGGACTTATGGTATATGTTTGAATTTCATAACTTACAGATGCCTATGTCAATATGCACAGATTTCTAAGTTTCATAACTTTATATGTAAGGACTTCTTTTATGGCAAACTGATCTTTCTCTGTACAGTGTCCTCTGCTAAACAAAGTGGCCCTACGTGATTGTGTGTCAGTGGCTACAGTGGCCTCTCACAATCCCGTTCCCTTGGTCACAGCAGAAGGAAGTGATGGGTAGGAACCCTAGCTAGTTTTTCCCAGTATATAGACTTGTCAGTCCTGCATGGTGGTCAACATCAATGACTTTGTGCAAGGGAAGTCTTAGTAACTCATTCGAATTAGCATATTCTCACAGTGATTGTGAATGTGAAAATCAGAGAAAACTGAGTAACTGTTAGAGGGAACAGAAGTTTTAAAAAGATGAAAATAAAGAAGCTGCAGCTGGTAATAGAGGAACATTGCAAAGAAAATCCATTACATCTTGTTTTCTGAGGTAGCATCCAGGTAAGCCAGTTGGTGGGGCTGGTCTGAAACATCCTTGTAGGTCAGTCTGTGTTACAGACAAAGTTGTGTCCTCCCAAAAGATATTTTGGAGCCCTTGCCACTGATACCTGTGTCTGTGACCTCATTTGATGAAAGGTCTTTGATACTATCAAGTTAAGATGAGGTCATTAGGGTAAGTCCACATCCAATATGACTGGTGTCTTTATAAGGAGGGAGAAGAATGTCATAAGACACAGACACACCAGGGAAGAATGCCTTGTGAAGATGGAGGCAGAGACAGAAGTGTTCCAGCTGCAAGCCAAGGGACACTAAGAATTGCCAGGAAATAATCAGAAACAACGGAAAGGCAATGAAAGCGCCTTCCTTAACAGAACATGGCCCTGCTTGCATCTTGAGTTCTGGTAACTAGTGTTTAGAATCCTGAGACATATGTTTGTTTTTAGTCTTTGTTTTTTTTTTTTTTTTTTTTTGAGCCAGGGTCTCACTGTGTAGCTCAGGTTGACCTTGAACTCAGCAGATGGCCTAGGCTGGCTTTGAACTGGAGGCAATCCTCCTGCTTCAGCCTTCCCAGTGCTGAGATTATAGACACATGCCACCATTCCCAGCTGTCTGCTGTTTTAAGAAGATAGTTTGTAGTTCTCTGTTTAGGAAACCCTCAAAAACAAATATAGATTCTAAGACCCAGCTTTGCCAAGTTTCCAGTTCTCTCTTTGAGGAGTAGTTGTGTAACTTCTCCTGGATTCCCAACTGGCTGAGCTTTACATTCTCCAAATTTCCATGTAACATGAAACCAACTAACTCTGTGTTCCTTCTAAACTAAATATTGGTATAAATTGGAACCAGGAGTGGGGCTTTATAAACAGAAGCTTGTGAGAAATGAAGTATATGTGGAACTGGTTATGCTGTAAAGAGCAGTGAGAATTCCCTCTATATCAGGGACAAAATGCTGGTAGTCTGTATTTTGTGATGAAAAAATTAACTAAGCCATATCCTAGTGTCTCTAGATATTTATATCTTCCTAAAGAAAGTCTTGAGGGTTTTGTAACTTTAAAGACTGGGTCCAAAGTCTTATAAATGGAAGAGTCAGCTGAATTCCTGGTCAGTTCATATTGCTATGGAAAAAATTATGACATAATCATGTAAGTTGGGAATTTCAATAACGAGGTTTTAGAAATAGAAAAGGTGACTGAAGGTTATGCCAATTTTATGTTGTATACATTTACTGCAATTAGAATAATTAAAAATTAATAAAAATACTCAGTTTACTATGAGCTAGGCAAAAATGTTAATTATTTGGAAAATAAAAGGATGTTTTAAGGTTCATGTATGAGCATTCAAGGTTGAAGTTGCAACAGGATCTCTGCTAAAGGCCTCATATTGTATACTGAGTGTTGTCTGTGGGACGAATGAAGGACTTGTCCTTACAGAAATTGTATCATTTTAATATGTCATGCTAAAATGGCCCACTAGAAATCAGTTTGGAGATTCCTCTGAAAACTAGGTTTAGAGGTCCCATTCAACCCAGCTATCCCCCTGCTGGGTATTTTCCCAGAAGATCTAAAAACATCATATCACAGTGATATATGTGCACCTATGTTCATAGCAGCACAATTTGTAATTGCTAAAATGTGGAAGCAACCCAAATGTCCATCCACTGAGGATTGGATAAGAAAATTATGGTACTTTTATATAATGGAATATTACTCAGCTGTAAAGAAAGATAAACTCGAGGCCTTTATATTTAAATGGTCACAACTAGAGACCATACTCATAAGTGAAATAAATCAAACATACATGTGCAAGCACCGCATTGTGTCACTAGTGTAAAACTTGAAAGAGTTAATTTAAACTCGGAGATATGATAGACACTGTGAAATGATAGGAAACCACCGAAGAGTAAAGGGCTTCTGGGATGTGGGAAAAGAGAAGGGAAAGAAGGAGAAATTTTGTATGTATATATATACAGGATAGATAACATGGTTGTTCTTCTATCTGCTGTTTCTATGCTGAAAGAAACTGTCAATGAGTCTTTGGTTGACCAGTATTGCATGTCTATATCTGTTTTCATGAGAAGCCACTTTGAAGATATCAATATGTAATACAACCACCATTGTTAATTCCCTACCACTTTGTTTGTAACTCTGTATTGTCTGTATTGTGCTTGTGATATGTTGTAAAATGTTGTATGTCTGTTAATGTTTCCCTCCTTTTATCCTTAAAATAAAATAAAAAAATAAAATAAAAAAATAAAATGGCCCACTAGGAAATAGGACAAAAATTTAGGAGAATCTGATCTTTATGATCCTTATACAAAGGATCAGAAATGGAGAGCTATGTCTTGATATCTAATACTTTGGAAAAATTTATGATATTTGAGAAAGAAATAGAATTATCAAAGATATGAAATAATAATATGCAATCACCTATTTGATTTTTTAAAACTTTGCCCAGAAAAGTGCACAGAATTTAGTTTCATAATATTTATCTCAGATTTTTGTGGTAAGGCTGAGAAGTAACTTTTCTAGCATGCATACCTTTAGCACCAATACTGTCCCTTCAACATAGGATTCAAAACAAATGTAGAAACTTCCAATGCTGTCGCATTTCGTCTTTTCCCTATTCTCTGACTATCCCAACTAAGTATGCTTCCTGAATGATGAGAAGAGAAGATGAAGAGTCTTTTGGTTTTCTTTTGGCAGAATAAAACCAACACCAATCTTTAACCACCCTTGCACCCCAGCCCCAACAAATAAACACACAAGCAAGCAAACACAAATACACAAAAGCTCCTCTATCTTTGAGGATCTTTCAAAATTATGTAGAGATTTGTCCCAAGTTTCTTACTCTTCTTGAAGCAAGTGCAAATATTGAGAGTGCAAATATTGCTTGGTCAAGGACAGGCAAGAGAAGGACAGGAATGGTGCACAGATATTTTTCATCGAATCTTCTCACATCCACTATGACATAGGGGGGACTGTCTCTGTTTTACACAAGTCAAGATGTTTATTCAGTTAATCAGGATCACTTTGGCCAAGTCTGGCTCTGTCTGCCCTAAGCTGGGTGCTTTTTCTAGTGTATAACTCAGCCTCTCAGCCTAAAAGAATATTTATTTATAATTAAATTATTTTGTTTAAACATTTTCATAATGAATTTGGTTTTTCTCAGGTCTTGCAATAGCTAAGACTTCTTTTTGTAGGTTAGTACGTGTGTACCCACAGGTCATAATAATCATAGCAGTTGCTAATTTGTTGATTCTCAAATTTTCTAGGCATTTTTGATATTCCAAAGAAGTCACTTTCTGTAATGAATGCATAGCAGCTGAGTGAGAAATATTTTTAAACAATGTTTATAACCAATAATGATAAGCTTCCACTGAAACTGTCTAATCTGATATAAAGCAGTTTGACTTTGGAAAATCCATGCTTCCAAATGGATGGGTAGATTCTTTAGTAAGCTGATTTCAGAAAAAGGAATAGACCACTATTTAATATGAAGATGTAATGTAAACCTCACTATTTTAATTTTGCTATTTTCCCTTTCTCCCTTGCTTATTAGTCAAAACCTATTCTGTTTCTTGGAGTAGACGGTGCTACAAAATGTACTGTAATTGTTGAGAAGTGATTTTCTCAAGAGACCCAGGAAGCTTAAGTAGTTGAGTTTCCTATTACTTTCTGCCCCCTGGGTTTTACATTAGTTCTGCACTGACTTTCTTGTCTTGTGTATTTGTAAGAGTAAACGATTAGGTAGGAGAGGCTCCAGGGGACTCTTCTTGGCAGTAGCAGGTTGTGCTTAACTACCTTCTACTTGCATGCACCTGATGCTGTTGGTTATTAACAGAGTTTGTAGGAATCAATGACTACAATATCTCTTTGCTTAATAGGTGTTCACAAAGAAAAAAAGATGTAATAACATTTATCTGCAGGTGCATTCTATGGTCTTAATCCAAGAAACAGAATTTTGTAGTTGTTGACAGCTGTTTTACTTGTTCTACATTTTCATTGCGCAGGTTGAGCCATGAATATTCAAAACATTGTCTGCCTGACTATGTTACTCATGGGAAAAGTCAGCAAGAAGCTATATATGTGGTTTAAAGTAACGGGCAGCAAAGGCTATTGGAAATAGAGTGGTGGGAATAAAGTGTAAAAACCAGAATGGTAGCAGAGATAATTAGTGGAGGATTTTAGGAAGTAATAACCTGATACCAGTGTTGAAATCATACTATAAATGAATGTAGTTCCCTGATGATTTCCAGTTCCTCTACAGTGTCTCAAATTTACAGCTGTTGAGGCTGGAGGTGAAATCAAATTTTGAGATTTGTTCACAGAAATGTCAAGTGCATCTTTTTGTATCTTTGCACTAATATCTTTCTAAGAAAGGGATTTATATTTTCTTTGTCCTTCCCTTTCCTTCTGCACTTTCTCTCCCTCTCATCTTTTTTTCCTTCTGAAATTACTAGGTCTTCTTTGCTGTTGCATTGGGAGAAAAACTAAAGAAATTGAGGGTTGGTTGGATTTTCATGGTTAAAAAATAGAAATACTTATGGAAAAAGCTAGTAGAGAGATATGAGGGCAGAGAAGCAATGGCCAGCAGGGATGGGAGAGGGAAATGGACAATAGGTTTATGTTAGGGTTCCTCAAAGATGTGGAACTAAATGGTACATGGATTTCTGGAGGAAAATATATGTATAATAAAGATTTTCAGGAAATGTTGCTGTGGGATATATGATGTCATCTTCCCATCTGCAATTCCAACCAAGCTGTTAAATAGGACAGGTTCTATAAGTTTGCTTTTGTTACATCAGCATACGTGGCTGGAACTAACTAAAAGCAGAGCTGAAACAGTGTGAAAAAAATATTAAAAAGTAGAAATAACTCCTTTACTGTCCTCTAAATTTTCAGCTACAGTTAAATGAGGCTATTCTTGCTTCCTGAACTTTTTGCTTTTTTTTTTAATGCTATACCTTCTGCGCTCTCCCTGTCTTACAATCTTCTATCACCCCCATTCCATTGAACTGTCAATCTTATTAATCTTATGGCCATATTTTCCTTGAAGCCTTTTCTAATGCCTGCCTGGAAATTATTTTCTTTCTAACGTCTATTCCTCCCCTAGTCACTCTTTCAAGTCCCCTATCACCCACTACTTTGTATTACAACCCATGATTGGATCTCTGTCCATTGCTAGTGTGTGAGACACTCTTATGCAGAGATCCTGGTATACTCATCCTGTGTCCCACCCAGATCCTGATCTCCTAATGGGTGCCTTATAGCTACCAGATACTCAGTGAATATCTATGGAACAATGCCTGCCCTGCTCATCAAATGTAATTTTTAAAAACTTACATCTCTTCAAGTTCATGAGCTTTAAAAAAAGCTCTTTTGTACATAAAAATTTTCTTTCCATAGTACACCATTGAAAGGTAAACTTGGCAATAATAAATTTTAGTAGTCAAGATAGATCTAAAACAAGCAAGATGGAAAAGTAATTCAGAACTCCTTTAGGGAATACTATTTTTTATTCCAATAACTAAATTATAAAAGGTTCTCACCCATTTGAAAAATGTATTTAGAAAATAAAACTGTGTGGAAGTGAAAAACAGAAAAACTGTCATTCTAAAGATTCTTATATGAATACAAAGAGGGTCTATGATGTTATTATTTTCTTATATAAAAACAGAAATTTTAAAATTAAAACTATTGAAGAATGAATGAACGTATATAACCAGAAATGGTAAGTAAGTAAGTAGAGATAGTTTACATACTTCCCTTTCAGAGGAAATGAGTGCTTATGGATGTACATATTTCTCAGTTTTCATATTGTCCTTTGCCCTCTGGCAAGAGGAAAGAAGACACATTCAAATTTGAGACAGTGCTTAGAAGAAATAAAAAGATCCCAAGGAGAATAAATGAACAATAGCTACATATATCCACATAGATTAATCTCAAAAGTGCATTGACTAGTGGAAAGGTGAACCACGGAAGAAAATAGTACTGGATGTGTCCCCTTAAATAAAGTTATAAATAGATAGAACAATATAGTGCTCAAAGATATACGTATAGCATTAAAACTATAAAGAAAACAGTGAATGTTAACGCAAGTTCAAGAGGTGAACTTTACACTTCTTTGGGATAGAAGGGAAGGGATGAAAGAAAGAGCTGTTGAGAAGGTAACAGGGGCCTTCAAAGGTACAGATAATATTTCTGAAGCTGGGTGGTGCATTTTTGAGACACACCTATATGTTATATAGACACTGTGTACATAATTAAAATTAAACAATGAATATATTCTCTGATATAAAATGTCTCCTTGTAAAACTGACATATAGTGTGGTACAGAGTTGTGCAGGGTAATGCAGAAAAGAAGATACAACTTTAGGGTATCATTTTTAATCCAAATGCTGTGGGCAAAATATCTTAAAATTGAAGCTTACTGGCATGTTTTTTGGAATAAAGTAAAGCATTATCACGATGTTTTTAAGATAAAATAAATGTAAGTTTTTCCAAGGAAGTTGCTACTTTACAATGAGGCATTTCAAGCTGGACCCCAGACCACTTGGGGGTGCTCATTCATTGTTCTGTTCAGCAGTGGGTGGGTCAGGCAAAGAATTTGGGAAGCCCCAAGGAGCTGAGAAAGAGGTGCAGCCTGAGCCACCATAGAAATTTGGATTCTTGTCTTGTGTCAGAGCACAGCAAAGTTGTATTTATGGAATAACATGTGGTATGTAGTGTTATACAAACGTGCTTTTTTTTGGTATTTTAGAGACTGCAAGGTAAAATTTTTTAGTCATCTTTACTGAAAGTTATTATTCTTTTATTTTGTTTTGTTTTGTTTTCCAGTACTGGGAATCAAACTCACGACCTCGCGCTTGCCAGGCAAGCACTGTGCCGCTGAGCTCAACCTCCAGCCCTGAAAGTTATTATTCTTGGTGCCCCCTAGAGGTTACTGAGAATGCAGTAGATAGTAATTTGGACTCAGTTCTCAAGTGAAATTTATATTAAGCTACTTATAAAAGAGTGAGACATTTCAGGGGTTTATAGGGGCAGATAACACAACACAAGGGGCCATTGAAGAGGAAAAGGGGAATTGTAGAACAGACAAAACACATGTTCTTAAAACTCAAGAAGGCTTTAATTTCCTTTGTACAAATACTACTTGAGTTATTTCTTGTCCAAACAAACAAACAAACAAACAAACAAACCAATTATCATGTATGTACTTTGAAGCAGAGTAAAAGTTGTCTTGCAGTATGAACAAGGTAAGGCTATTCAGAAAGTTTAGGTTCATTCATTTGTCAAACATTTATTAAATGCCAACTACAGGTACAATACTAGCTCATGGGTTACGGTGATGAGTAAAAGCATTGTCACTGACTTTTGTAATATACATCTAGTAAATAAAATAACATTAATAAATACATGAATGAATGAATTAAAGGTAGCTAAAATGCTATGCTCCATGCTAGAAGAGAAGGTGCTCTATGAGAAAAGATTACAAGAGTGGTGGCAAACCTGAAGCATGCATGCTGCAGCAGGCTGTTCGTATCATTGAATGCTCTAAAAGGGTTGCCCTCATGGGATTAGACTTAATGGTGGAATAGATCAAGAAAAATTTTGAGGAAGTGACATTTGAGATGGCATCTGAAGAATGAGTAGAAATCAATTGTTGAATTGTCAGAGGGAGTTGTGTTCTAAAAGGGTAACAGTGGAAGGCCAAAGGGAAAGGTATGGAGACAGGATGTAATACAAAAGGTTCATTCTAGAAAAATAAGAGAAGACTTGGTGACTGGAGTGCAGTGAATGAAGGATGCAAAATGAGTATGAGAAAAGCACTAAAGGCCATGTGAAGGATTTAGGTCATTATCTAAAAAGCAATGAGAAACCACTGAGCTACGGTAAACAAAGGAATTGCATGATCAGATACATGAAAAGAATACTATGACTTCAAGGTATAGAATAGCTTGGCAGATGCAGAAGCAGGGAGATTAGTTAGGCGCACTGGCCAAAGCAGTAGATAATGGCCCCTTAACTTATCATGTTAAGTTACAATGAATATCTCGAAGATAAAATCTATAAGACCTGAAAATATATTGAAGATGAAGAGCAAAGAGGAAAAATCATCAGGAATGACTCTTAGTTTTCTGGCATAATATGGTCTTGCCAGTAATTTAAGGCACACACCAAAGCAAGATCATGAATTAGGCTATGGACATTTTGAACTAGAGATATTAGTTATTAGTAAAATAACTGTCTCAGTTATTTTTTTATTGCTGAGACAAAGTAAACAACATCCAAAGTTAAACAGGGAAAGGTTTATTTGGTTTACAGTTCATAGAGGTTTCAGTCAGCTGGCTCCAAGGCAGGATGGCATGCAGAGGGGCATTGCAGAGGAGAAACAGTCCATGGTAAATCAGAGCAGCCAGAAGGCAGCCAGAAGAATGGGAGGAAGCAACAAACAACAAGCAAGGACAATAGCTCTCTCTGTCCCTTATATTTTACTCACTTACACCCTTAATCCTAGCATAGCACCATGAATCAATCTCAGCATCACATTCTTGATCCCAGCAGCACAAAGCCTAGATGCAGTCACCTCTGAAAAGCCCACTTATGACTGCATAAGGCTTTGGGGGAACATCTAGGTACAAGCCATCACAACAACCAAATCCAGATGTTGAAAAGGAAATTGACTATCTGCAATTATAGTTGAAGGAACATGTTTGGGATGGAGATATGGAAGTCTGGGAGTTACTGTACATAGGCAGTAGTTAATTCAGGGCACAAATGAGGCTTTTGTTGGAGAGAGTTTAGAGTAAGATGAGAAGAGAGTCTGGAACTCAACCTCGGGGAACCCAAAGAAAAATGTGTAAAGGGGCAGTCACAGAGCTCAAATAACCTATGGCAACTGTACATGTAGATCACCTTTATAGTCTTAGTGTAGGGTCTGGCACAGAAAAACCAAGTTAACACCACTAATTCATCTAGTTATATAAGAAATCTGTACTGAACATCAGCCACTGAAGACTAATAGCAATTCAAAGAGGATGACATAGATTCTATCCCTGAGGAGCCCATTATTCAGTGGGACATCAAGCTTTCAGGCTGTAGCTTCTCATTTAAAAAAAAAACTACACAGCCTTGGAGACATCCATATCTCAACAAGCACCCTTTCCTTTTGAGCTCTTAGATCCTCCAAAACACAGTGCCCACACTGTGGACAGGGCCATGATGTTGCCTTTTTGAGGAATGAATGGTGAGGTTTCAATCAATGCTTACCTAGACAAGGGCCAACCAAGGAGGGCTAACAAACAGTGTATATGTGTGTGTGTGTGTGTGTGTGTGTGTGTGTGTGTGTGTGTGTGTGTGTGTAGGGGGGCTAACGTCTTGTTTAGAGCAATGGTTGCAACTTTGGGTTGATATTAAAACCATTTGGGTAGATTAAAATATTCTGGTGCTTAGATCTCAGATTCTGATTTAATTGGCCAAGAACACACGCTGGATATTAGGACTTTTTAGTGCTCCCAAAGTGCTCTATTGTTCAACCAAAAGTGAGAATCTCTGGCTTAGAGGAACCAGTGTACAAACACTCAACCCCCCTTATAGGTTCCAGATTTTCCCCTATAAAATTATCTGGAACAGATCTTTGATTGTCAGTCAAATCTGAGCCTAGCTCACCTACCTATTCCATTCATCACATTTTTTGTTTGATTATAACATAGTCTTTATTCTTAGCAAAGTCATAACTGCATTGTAATTTTCTTTTTAAACAAAAATAACAGCAATTATCCCCTTGCCCTTGGCCTCAATCCAAACCTACACACTTTATGTACACTACAGTTTACTAAAAGAATTTTTACTCTTCTCATTATGCAGGGAAAGGGATGAAGGTAGCACCAAAGTAATGTTTGTACAGTGGGATGTTTGAGGGTACAGAAGTTGGGGGCTCAGTAATGGGAAACAAACAAGAGAAGCAGACTTTGGACAGTGACTCATGATCAGATTAGCAGCAACCTGCTTTTATCCTGAGTCACCACTGTGTTTGGACTGGTGAAATGAGTTCCTGAGAGGTTGCATATTTGACTATCTCTCAAGTGCTCTCTCTGCAAAGGAGGGTACCTGACTACTGGATGCAAACTTTAAAATTCAGCTATTTGACTTTTGCATTTCCTAAAAATGAATCATTAAACATTTGTGGCATGGCATCCAAGAGATGTCTAACACAGACACTCTCATCTCTGCAGAAGCCCACCACACCAGAGACTCCCAGCAACAGGCTGGTGCTAAGACAAAGATGAGTATTTGTTGATGTAGCTAAGGAGACTGCATACCATGGGCAACCATAGATTGCCTTGAGAAGAGAAAGTTAGGAGGGGGCTGCTTAAGATTTGGGCTTGTGTCAAATTAGTTGGGAGGGTTAAAAAAACCAGGGTTCTGGATTGGTATCTTTCAGAATGCAGGCTAATTAGATGAGTGAGTACTTTAATACCTTTTATTTAGGGACCAGGGGGAATGGGTCAAAGCTAAAATTGTCACTGGAAAAGAAGTGGTTGTTATTCATGTCTTTTTGGAGGAGACAAACGTTTAGGCATTTTGTGGTTGCATAGTGTCTTTGTTTTTGTCTCTGTTCAGGCGTGTTTACAGAGTTGTCATGCTTTTGTCTTATTCATAATCATGGAAAGTCCTCACCTGATGTTGATGTCACGTGAAGTTGTGAATATTCAACAGGAAAACACTGTGGCCTAGCTGGTAGCAACTAAGGAAGCTACCAGCTGACAGTTGTCAGGGCTGTGTTTTTCTTTTTCACTAGACAAGTTGGAGTCAGGCTAGGGATGACAAAAGGGTCAAGGAAAGATTAGGGATGAGGGATGGGATGGAAGTTAGCAAACACAAATGGAAAAAAACTAATTTAAGCAGGCATAATATGTTTGCCACACTTCTTCAGCTCAGAAAGGCACATCAATCATTTCGAGAAGGCATCTGTTCATTCTCTGAAAATTTACCTGTACTTGAGTGAACCACAATATAAATGCTTTTCTAAATAGCATATTTCTTTCATCTTCCTTTCTTTCCTTTTCTTTCTCTTCATCTTTTCCTTCTTTTATTTCTTCCACCCTCCTCTGTCTTTCATTCATTCTATCCCCTCATTCATTAATTTAAATCATCCGTCTATCAACTAGCCAGGCAATATTTTATTATATGCCAGAGATTAGACTAGTGTATAGTTTTCTATTGCTATATAACAAATTTTCACAACCGTCATGGCTCAAAACAACAACCATTTATTACTTCATAGTTCTACAGGGCATGCCCGGGCTGGGCTTTCTGTACAGGGTCTCACAGTGCTAAACTCAAGGTGTCACATGAGCTGATTTCTTGTTTGGAGATGCTCAAGAAGAATCTGCTTCCAAGTTTACTCAGGTTAAGGTATAATTCATTTCTTCAAGGCAGTGTGATTGAGGTTCCTGTTTTCTTGATGATCACTTGCCAGGATCTGTTCTCAGCTCCTAAGGGCTGCCCGTACTTTTTGAGATACGGCTTCCATAGGCGGTTCACATATGATTCTTGGTTCTTCCTTCATGTCTGAAAGTGCATGTCTTTCTAACCTCTGTCTGTGAAATCAGCTGTAGAAAATGTTCTTCTTTTAAAGTACTCATTTGATTAAGTAAGGTCCAACCTGGGTAATTGTCCTTTTGCCCCATACCATATGATACCTTATCATATCGTACCACAATCGTAATTTTTGCCTGTAATTCACAGGACAGGATTATACAAGGATAAGGGTCATTGGGAGTCATCTTGGAATTCTGCCTCCTTCAGGTGGACAAGTGAGGATATCACTTGTCTCCCTACAAGAGCTCACAATTTCCCAGAGAACTTAGTCATATAGAGAGAACTTGAAGACACAATATGGTGATGGTGATAAAGCCACACAAGGGTAGTAAGGTGCAAAAGTGGAGGGCTGAAGGGCCAGTGGAGTGTCCAAATCTCTTTACAGAAGAGATGTTTTAGCTGAGTGTGGAACAACAAACTGAATCATCAGGTGGAGATTATGGAGAGGAGTATTCCTGAATAAAGGGTACTAGTCATAGAAGGGTGTGTAAGGGTGTGCATGTGTGTGTGTGTGTGTGTGTGTGTGTGTGTGTATGTTATGGTCAGAGGCAGAGTCTTTGTCATTAGAGTATAATAGAATGAAAAGAGAGAGCTCCTAGTAGAATAGGCAGGTAACATAAAGAATTAAGTGGTAGAACTGTAGCTCATAAAACAGATCGAGGCAAGAGCAAGTTCTGGTATTCATTTTCACTCTGCATAAGCACATACTCTGCTGTGGGTAGTTTGCATGGCTTGGGTAAGTAACTGTCATGTAAAGTACATGATCGTTTACCTTGCTCTACCATTTTGTGCTTTTAGCAAAAAAAAAAAAAAAAAAAGAAAAGAAAAGAAAAAAAAAAAGGCTTACAAAGACCCGGAAAGACAGATGTTTCAATTTCCTGTTTTCAGAGGAATGAGATGCTTCTACATTTGCTACATCAGGACAGTACCTTAGAGTCAGACACTTAAATGATGTATCATTGCCTTATAAAATCTCAAAAACAACATTTGACTAACAATAGTTGGGAAGAGTTAACATTAAATGCTTAAAAACAATGCACAAGAAAGAATATCAGTAGACATCTATACAGTCCACCAAGGGAGGAAAAATGAAAGAGGAACTGTTTCAAAATGACTTTTTGAGCAAAAAAAGCATATTGAATTTAGGTGTCTGGAGTACAATTAAGAATTAATTGGATAAAAACTCCACAAGTCTCACAGCATGATTTTAAAAATAAATGCTCATATCAATTGAATAACAATGGGTAAGCACTGCTGAGGCAATATATAAGATGTTGACTTGGGTTTGGGTGGTCAGGTTTATAGCTACATTGAACAATCATTTTTTTATGTTTAGAATGTGCTTTCTGGGTAAAAGAGAAAATTAGAAGAATATTGAGCACATTTTAAAGCTTTAGAAAAATGTACTGAGGATAATGCTTTCTACCTGATCCCTTAGGATGGAAAAGAGAAATAATTATAAAAGTTTTGAAAATAATAAGATTCTATGTAGTATCCATTATAAGGAAGTGAATAATAATTTCATCAGGGAGATAATATGCTTCATGGCAAGGTGACCAGTCTTCTTGATAAATGAACACAGATATTCATATATATGTAATAGAATTTTGCTTTTGTGTGGTATAATTCATCAGACATTTCACTAAGAACATTGCATTAAATGGTTGTGAAAGGTCACACTAAAAAGGTTCTTATCAGTAGTAGGAACACATTGAATGATTTACCAAGGGAGTGGGAGCTTACTTCACCTTAGATAAAATGCAAGCGAGAACTGTCAGGGTTGAAGCCAGGCCTTGTTACTAAGGAAGTTTGTGGAAACTCATTCAGAACTTTAGAGCATTTTATTTCTTAATATATTCAAGGAACATTTATTCAGGTGCCTACTAAGTGCAAAGCACTCCACTAAGTGCTTTAACAAAATCATAGTCCTACTTAAAGTCTGCCCTTGGGGAGCTTTCAGGCCATGTATCTTGCTGTGCTATTAAAAAAAGTCATAGAACACTTACCTAAAAATATCTCTTAAAGCCTACTTCGAGTATTTGATTTCTTATGATTAAAAATATTTATCTATACATATATTGAGAGAGAAGGAGAGATAGAGTAAAATTCATTGCCAGTGCAAAGACAAGGAACATTCCATTGTAATTCACCATATGAAACATTAGGAAGGTGAAAACAGTCTTTAAAAAATGTACTTCTACCTAGACTTTTTCCCCCAAACCTAATAATTACACTAAGGTTATCAGTCTTGCTGCAGAAAAATTAAAGTGTATTTTAAAACTTGCTTTCTCAGAATGAAATGTGAATGCTCTGAAGCTCAAATCCATTGGAAAAGTGCAAACATTTTAATTTGCTAAGAAAACTAATAATTGTCTACATTGATTTTTTGTGACTAATCCTATATATGCTTAGTTGCCTATATTAATGACATTGCCATCCATGTAGCATTCCAAGCTAGGACACTTCAAGATACCTTCATGCCCCTCTTCTCTCACTCTTTCACACTCACTCCCTAAATCCTGTTGGTTTTATCCCTGAAATACTTCTCAAATTTCTGCTTTTTTGTTCATTGCTATTATTTCTTTTGTTTGAAGTTCTATTTCTGCTTGGACTATAGCAATTGCTTACTTAGTCTTTTTCAGATTATGTCAACAAATATTTATAGAGCACTCACTGCTATGTGCTATTTCTGCTGGTAGAATCATATTTTTTGTTCCCTGTCCATAATTCATACCTGAGCTCCAGATCCTTTATCTACCTCTTTATTCAATATTTCTATTTGGCTGTCTCATTAGTAGCTTAAATCTAACTTATCTAAGCAGAACTTTTCCTGCCAACCCCCCCATCTCAACATCTCCCAGTAGTTTTTGTGTTTTTCTCTTTTCCCTCTTTTCAGTAAATGAATTGTCAGCCTACCACAAGCTCAAAAGGTAAATCTCAGCATCATTTTTGGCCTCATTCCTTATTCATTCCCTTTTATTCAGTCTTTTAGCAAATCCCTTGTTTAGACTTTCACCATCTATCTTAGATATAATAATTTCTTTCCATCACAGGTATTAGACACCTGGTTCAAATCTAAGTAAGGTCACTTACTATTGTCTGTGGCTATGGTTTCAAAAGCAAAAGTAGACTTTTTAAAAGAAAGGAAAAAGGACATCATTTTAAAATTCTAAAATGTTTTTGCCTCTTAAGAATCAGTCTGTGGAAAATGAGGGAAAACGTATAGTTACTTGACCTGTTTATGTTCCCAAAGTGGATTATTCAACAAAGAAAAATAGGAAGTTATCAGATTTTCAGAGTGAATGGTATTAATGCCTCAGGCAGGGTTTGTGGTATGTAGAAGTGGGTGGGGGTGGGTTTGGTCTACACCTGACATGATGGGACATCTACTGGCATTTATTTGGTGGGGGAAATGATAGAACTGTCTTGCATCCCCGAACCTTCAATTATTTCCCTAAATTAAGAAATTGGATCATGCCTTAATGCATAGAATGACTTTACAACAGGCATGCTTGTTTGAGATATTTTATATTTAGAGAATTATTTTGACCTGACATTTAACAAAGAGCCTGGCCCATTTGTGAGAACCTTGTACTTCCTCCTTTTCTTCACTCCAAACTCTCTAATCTGTCTTGGTTTGTGATCACTGCATCAATTAAGATTTTTTTTCTTTCTTATCATATGTCTATTTTAAAGTCAGACCTATTTTTTACTTGTCCGACTGCTATTTTTAATTCTAGCACCCACTATATTCCTGCTTTTTTTATTTTCTTATTGAAAGGAATGGCTTCTGACCTTCTCTGATATCCAAACGAGATATTTAAGAGGCACAAGCAGCTCAGGACTTCTTTATGTTGTCTACATAATCATACTGAAGCATTTACATGTTGAAACACACAGTGTTTTATTAATTACTTTCTTTCAAAATTTCCTTTACATTATAATTAAGGTATCACATTCATTTTAGAGTAAAATGTATGTAGGTAGTTTCTACTATTTCTGATGTTTAACTTGAAATCATTAAAGAGATTATTTCAAAATATTTGTTCAATAAATATGAGGGTTGGATCTGATGGGATTGGAAAGACACTGGTTTAGATAATAATGCTTTCCTGAGGGGAGGTTATCAAAGAGCTGAAGGCCGGCGATCAGAAAGGATCTCATGGTTCAGTTTCAGAAGGTTCAGATTATGCAAAGACAACTGATGACCTCACAATAGGGCAACAGAAGACCCAGCAGAAATCAAGACCTGCACCTGAGTCCAGGTGGGACTAAGGGAGAGAGCTAAGGAAAAGCAAGACTCTCCACAGGGCCACTTCCCTTGGCTGGTGCAAAGATGCCACATAAACTCCCCAGCTTAGATCACCCTAGGGGAAAGCAGAAAGGAAAGGGGGAGGGGAACCAGGAGCTTGACTATTCTAAAGAGAAAGGGTTCATTAAGAAGTTACTCAACATTCAAATTGCGACTTTTGTATCCCTCTACCTCAGGCGATGGAATCTTCCAGGCAGTTCACCCTGTTATTAGAAAAGGGAGTTACACTGCTCCAATCCAAGTCTTTGGATTTAGGATTCGGTAGATTATTTCTCCACTGTTGCTCCCATCATCTCTTGCCTGGACAACTGGACTTGCTTCCTAACTCGCTCTCTGCCTTCCTTCAAATCCTTCCTTTCCATTCTTCACAAAGTCCAGTGAGATTTTAACATCAGTTAGTCACATAATTTCCTTTCTTACCACTTCCTAACGGCAGTTCTAGTGAAGAACACCCCCCATCATGGCTCTGAAGGAAAGGCCCACACCTCCTTCTCTAGTGGTCTGTCTCTACCTTGAGCCCTGCAAGCCTTTCTAGCTCCACACCTTTGTACTCTTTGCTTTATTTAGAAACCTCTTTTCCAAGACGTCTGGAATGACTAGTTCATTGTACAGTATTTCTTCTGGACTCAGCCCCTTTACCTTCATGTAAATATAGTCATTTCTGACAGTCCAGCGAAAAGCACTGCCTCTTTCCCTCCGCCTTTTGCATTTAATCTGTTGATCAGCTCATTCACTTCTCCTCTACTCTTGAAATGATCTCAGTTGATGTTCAGCTGGATGCATCTCTAACCTTCCAGTTGGATAGGCCCCACATCTTAGCATCATCCTTCAGCCTTCTCTTTTTTTTTTTTATCACCAACATTTGGTTCATCAGGGAACACCATGGTTATTTCCTGAAACTACAGTTTATCTGACTTCTCCACCTGCCCGATCTGCTACCCTCTTGTCATGGTCCGAGCCATCAAATCTCTCACCTGTTTACTGGAATAGTCACTTAATTGGTTTTCCTACTTCTACATTTGCCTTCTTAAAGTCTGCTCTCAAGAAAACAGCCAAAAGGACCTTAAACTTTTCACACCTTCCAGTGGCTTCCTGCTCTTCTAAGAGTAAAATTCTTACAGTGCCCCATAAGCCCTGACATTTCTCTAGCTTTTTTCTCTAGCTTTTTTTGTACTGCTTATATTGCTAGCATTGAACTCTTGAGGTCACAATTATTATCTTTATTGTTCACTAATATAACATATGTACCTAAAAGTAACTAGGACATACTAGCATCTCATTTAACTTTGGATGAAATGAATCTATGTTATGTATTTCTTTATCAATTATATTTCCACCTTTGGAAAATAAGGTACATGAGAGCAGGTTCCTTACTGGTTTTGTTTAATGATGTATATAACCATTCAGAAGAGTGCTCAGTATATAGTAAATTCTCAAGAAATTCTTATTGAAATATATACATATCTACTATGAAAAGATTAATGCATTTACTTACACTCTACTGGCTTAATGAATACATTACACACAGGTAGCATCACTTTGATTCTTCACTATAAGCTTATATTAATGGTAAGGAAAGAATATTATATATTAAAATAAAACCTGAATTGTTCATTGGAATAGAACTTTATGGGAAGCAATAAGTGAGGTCATGGTTACTTTAAAGTTACAATCATGCAGTGAACTAGAATACACTAAGTATCACAATTCTTTCCACAGTTTTCCTGGACTGTACCAATTCTGCTGTTTAATTCTAAGAATAAAAAGCTACCATTTTGGTCTTACTTGTAAACTGCTTACCGTAGGGTTATTTGGGAGTTCAGGTGAATGTTTACAAAAATGAGAAAGAAGTCATTTCAGTGTGTAAGAGCACTATCTATTCTTGAGAGATTCACATGGGCAGTGGTTGGCATAATCTGTTTGGTTTTACATCTGCATTGAGGGGTATTCATATCTATATGTTCCTGTGTGCAAATGTAGTGGATCAGAAACTATTCTCTGTGATTGTTTGTACTGTTAATCTCTCCAGGGTTTCCTCACCATTCTCAAAGGCAGTTTCTGGCACCAAAGGGAAAACAAAGAAGTTGCGATGTAATTTTATCTCCCAGTTGAACTTGATTAAATGGGGATTGTTCTAATCAAAAGTTTAAATCCTGGGGGAGTGCAATGTTGCTAACAGGTTTGAGAATATCTGAAAAGAACAGAGAGAAAATACTAAAGTTAAGGTAGGGAAAGAATTAGGCATAAAAATAATTGTAGTAAAGCTTATTAAGGCATACAATTAGGTGAACAAATTGCCTCCCAAATAGTGTTAAGCTCATTGCTAGACTGGCAAAGGAAGTAGAGGGAAGCTATTTGAAACATTATTTTTATTATTTTAATAATTTGTGTCGGAATCATAGTAGCTGCAATCTGTTAGCCAGAAACAATTGCCAGCTGGTGTCATCCTGGAGTAACTATAGTAGGCTGAATGCAAACATGTTTTTCCTTTTTACCTGGAGAGCATTCAATTTTAGAAAGTTTCTATTCATTTTCTCTTGAATGTGAGGTCTGCCCTTGTAGATAAGGAAGCCTGTTTATTTTGTGATTTAAAAGCTTTGATTAGGTTCACACCAAGTTCCACAATTGTAATAAGGAGACCACACACACCTGGGACAGTGTTTGCCCAACCAAAGTTACCTATCGTGAAAAATGAATACCCAGGTACATGTCTGAATTATCTATGTAATTGCCTTGATTCAGTGCATTGTTTTCCTTGCAATTATTTTGAAGAAATGGTGGCAATCCATTAGCTATTTTCCTGACAGTAGAAACAGCTCTTTTGGGATAATGTTCTTTGAAAAGTGCTAAGGGTGCACTTACTTATGGACACATTCATTCTATTAGCAACGCTGCTGTTGTATGTTTGGTACAATGTTTTCTTTTGAATTTTTCCAAAATGACTTCTTTCAATAATCATATAATCACTTTATAATTGTTACTGTCTTTCCCCTTTTTATCTGGAAAGTCACAGAGCAGGTACCAAAGGACTGCAGGACATAGAACTGCTCAGTTTTGACTATAAAGCCAGAGACAGAGGAAAAACAACGAAGTTTTCTCAAGAGCAGAGAGAGGAAATTATGAGATTTGTTGTTGATGTTCATTGGATTTCTTCAGTGGTGATCTGAATGCATTTCAGGGAGGTGAGTAATTTCTAATTTTGACTACTTTCACTTACCTTTCCTCGGCTCAGTTTTGTCATCTCTAAAGTGGGTTGTTATACTTCCTGTATCTCTTTAGCATATTGGACTGAGAAGCAAATGAGTTCAGGCTAGAAAAGTGCTTATCATTATGTAAATTACCATTAGCATTGGGTTAATCCATTTGAGTAGCTAAGAAGGTTCCATTTGTCTATCTGATATCAAGCAACTTAATAGATAAGAAACTTCTCAAATAAAATAATATAAAAAGGTATAACAACTTTCTTATTTGAACAAAACAAAGTTGTTTTTTTTTTAAACCATAAATAAGTAACCCATGAACCACATGTACTCAGGAAATAATTATTGGGCTTCACTGGGTTCTTTCTCTGTCACTATTTCTTGCTTAAAGTGTACAGTGATACCATTAATAGAAATCCAAACCTAAGTGAGCGGAAATGGAGTCAGGAAAACTTTAGAGAAGCTGATTCATTATACCAACACTTTCCTTACAAATATAGGCTCCTACAGTGTCAGCAAGAGCACAGTGTGTGGTTGTTTATAGAGCTGCAAACAGGAAAGGCAGCAGAGGAGGGAAGAATCTGAAGAATCTTTGTTGAGAAGAATCCCACCTGTTTGGAACAATAAAAATGAATTCCTATGGGCAAGCTCACACATCTCTGAAAGAGATCAGATTTTAACCGATGAGCAGGACACATGGAGAAAGAGATTAGCAGATTCAGGAAGAAACGAGTGTGACCCCCAAAGAGGTCAAGCGCGAAGGTAAGCGTCAATGAAAATATGGTAGGCACTGGCTGGCACAGTAGCCGGAAGATACACATTGGCCTAGGCCAGGGATTCACCTTGCTTTGATCACACCTTCAACGCCTGTCTATTGTCCATTTGGAAAGACAGGTCAAGTAGAAGGGAATCGTGTTGGGGCAGTTACTCCAATTCCCTGGCACGTTCATTCATTACCTGAAAAACAGAAGTTGTTTTAAAGCAAAGATTTGATTCTGGGATAATTACAAAAGCTGACTGCTGGAATAATCGTTTTGAAAAATAGAAGGGCTTAAAAAACATAGGTAAGGGTCGGTCTCATCTTTCACATTGGTGCAAAGGAGGGACACTGACAATGACTTTTAGGAGGTGATCCCTATGTCCTGCCTGGTTGTGGGCTGGGCTGTCTTGGGGCTGAAAGAAAGAACTGTATTTGAACACAGCCCGATACACAGTAGGCGCTTCATTGTGCTGATTCAATAAAGTTGGAGAGTTGGGCGCACTAAGTTCGTAGTTAAGGAAGGACCAGAACAAGACTTGAGCATCAGTTAGAATGTCTTGAGTAGAAATGAAACGCAGTCTGGAGCCCATTTCCCCTGCTCTCGTGGGACAGGCCAACCTGTGTGAAGGCTGGTCTAATCCACCCTGTCTTTCAGCGGTGTGGGGGTATTACCGGTCAGGGTCACTGTCCAGACAAGAAAGCTGCTGATTTAGAGGCATCAGATCAGCACCAGCGACTTCCTCCTCGGGGCTTCTTGCGCCCCCTTAGCTTTCTTGCCACATGTCTCCTGGCTTCGGGCTGAAGGGATTCCCACCCCCAGCTGCCTCCTCCGAACCCCACGGTGCAGCGGACTCCTCCCCTGGAAACTCCTCCGGGGTTGGGGAAGGCTTTGGCGCATGCTCGGTACCTAGGGCAGGTTTTTGCTGCGGGTAGCAGGGCTCCCGTCACACTGGCTGGCGGGTTGTGACGGTGCCAGCCTGTGTGTGTGCGAGTGTGTCTGCGTGCCTGCGCCTGGGCGGACCGACCCGGAGCAGCAGTGCGACTCGCCGGGGAGAGGCGGCGTCGCAGAGGCGCCTCGCCTGCGGCCGAGGAGGAAGCCGCGCTGCAAACTTGTCTGCCCTGCTCTCGGCTCCCGCGCGAGGCCACTTAGGGGCACAGGTACCGGGTGCGGCGCCCAGGGGCGGCGGGGCCCGGCCGCCCTTCGTCCTTGGCTGGCGCCCTAGAGACCCTCATGCAGCCCCTGCGCTCCCGGACGAAGCTGCCCGGCTGCCCGACTGCTGCCCGGCGCAGGTCCGGGACCGGCGCCGCGCTCCCTAGAGCCTGAGCGCCGGCATGCTCCGCGTCGCCTGACCCCGAGCCGCGCGAAGCGGAGCGCGCCGAGCCC
>NW_004955404.1:14112093-14128855 GCF_000276665.1 Chinchilla lanigera | reverse complement strand
GCGGGGCCGCCAGCCAGCGCACGCCTCGGCGTCAGGGGCATGGAGGAGCGGCGGGCTCCGAGCCGCGCCCCGGAGTCCCCGAAACTTCCAAGCAGGCGCCCGTCCGCGCCCCCGCCGCCGCTTCCCCTGCCGGCCTGAGAGCGGGACCATGGATGAAAGGTTCAACAAGTGGCTGCTGACGCCCGTGCTCACTCTCCTCTTCGTGGTCATCATGTACCAGTACGTGTCCCCCTCCTGCACCAGCTCCTGCAGCAACTTCGGGGACGCTCGCCCGCCCGCCGCCCCGAGTCCGGCCCGCCGGGCACAGGCGTCCCCCGAAGAGTGGGAGCGGCGACCCCAGCTGCCCCCGCCGCCCCGGGGGCCGCCCGAAGGATCTCAGGGAGCCGCGGCCCCGGAGGACGAGGACGAGGAGCCTGGGGATCCAGAGGAGGAGGCAGAGGAGGAGGAGGAGGAGGAGGAAGAAGAGGACCCGGACCCCGAGGCCCCCGAAAACGGCTCCCTGCCCCGGTTCACGCCGCGCTTCAAGTTCACCCTGCAGGACCTGACCCGGCTCGTGGATTTCAATATCAAAGGACGCGACGTGATCGTGTTCCTGCACATCCAGAAGACCGGGGGCACGACGTTCGGCCGGCACCTGGTGAAGAACATCCGGCTGGAGCAGCCGTGTAGCTGCAAAGCTGGCCAGAAGAAGTGCACCTGTCACCGGCCGGGCAAGAAGGAGACCTGGCTCTTCTCCCGCTTCTCCACCGGCTGGAGCTGCGGGCTGCACGCCGACTGGACCGAGCTCACCAACTGCGTGCCGGCCATCATGGAGAAGAAGGACTGTCCCCGCAACCACAGCCACGCCAGGTACTGTCCCCTGTCCCGCTGCTTCCTGCCACCTCCCTACCCTCTCCCCGGTGTCGACCCCGCGCGCCAAGCCATCCCCGCGCCGGCCAACCCATGCCAGTGCTCGGGGCAGAGGCTTTTCCTGATGGATGAGGCGCCTCCGGATAGAGCTGAGGTCTTGAACTCGCTCTTCCCTAGACCCCACTGCTTCCGCCACCCTGCTTTCACCCTCAAAGGTGTCCGGAGCCGTCGTTTGGTGTGTAACCTGTCTGGTGCCTAGCACGGTGTGGCCTCCCTCGGATAGGACGCTGGAAAACCTCTATGGAATGACGAGTCGGGGGTCGAGGGCCTGGGCAGACCGGGCTAGTCCAAGCTTGCCCTTAAATTCTGTGGTGGGAATCTAAAGCAGGTAAAAAGCAGAGGAAGCTGCAAGTACAGGCAGGGCAGGAGACTGCCAGGCATGGTGAAGCTGGAGACTGGGCTAATCCCTCCCTCGGTGGCCCCTCTGAGGCCGCTTTGAAGATACACGTGCAAGTTCCTGCTCTGCCCCAGTATCCCTAATTCGGGAGGTGGTCTCTGTCGCTGAGCACAGCCAGCATTTGGATCCATGCTGTTCTCAGCAAGATTTCCGTTCTCCCCCTTGCCTAGGCCTTGTCCCATCAACTTGTTTCAAAAGTATTTGTCACACAGTACTGTGTGCCCGGCAATGTGGTAAGTGGGTACAAAGATGAAATAAGTAAGATCACCCGTTTTCAGGATGGAACGTTCCCCCCTTAAATATAGTGATGGAGCTGGGGATTAGGAAAGTTTGAAATCTTGATAGCCAATGAAACCGCTGACATTATTAGCATCCTTTGAGAGAGGCATAGGTTTAAGAATTTGTTCGAATGCTCTATCTGCCCATTGTAATCTGAAGATTAATCTGACATGCATTCTCAAGGGGCTGCAGTATTAAAAGCTTGGAGCACTACATTGTTGAAGTTTTTCTCCTAAAGGTTTCAAACAATTTGGTGTAAGGAAATAGGAATTTAAACACTCAGCTCAATATATGCTATCAGATAGCTTTTCCACTTGACGCTGTGCAAAAGCTTCACTTATTGGAAACTACCCAGACTTTTGGAATTTGCCTCCACTGAGGCATCTAGTACTACTTCATTTCTCCAGGAACAAACAAAACTTCATTATGCCTTCTTTTTTTTTTTTAAATTTAGGGAGTTTTTCAGATACTTTCCTCTCTGCTTCTTTCCCTGTTTCATGGATATTGGTTAAAGTAAAAAACAGCTTGGAACAGATTTAGAGTGAGGACATTAGGCTTCCCTTTAGTACACTTTTAGGACCTTTTACTTTAGAATGTTGTAATGGTGTATGAGTTTTTTTTTTTTTTTTGAGACATGATGTAGTCCAGGCTAGCCTTGAACACATTAGCGAAGGTTGACCTTGAACTCACAGTGATCCTTTTGCCTCAACCCTAAGCGCTGGGATTACAGGCATGTGAGTTCTGGGGTTACAGGCATGTGCCACCATGCCAGGCTGGAATGGTGTATTATCTTATATTATAATATACTATAATTGTATATTATTTTAGATCCTGCCTCTCTACTTAACCTTAGTCAGTTTTTCAAATACATATTACTTCTAAACTTCTTCATGCATAGCACTGCTACTTCAGGAGATTGCTTGTGCTACATGTCAGCCCATGTTGTACTCTTTTTATTTAGGTGTTACATACTCCTAATTGACCCAGAAGAGTTGCTGGCCTGTTTTCTAATTTCCATTTTACTAAAACTGGAGACATTTGTAGTTTCTATCCCATAGAAGCATCTGATGATTTTTCAGTGAGCACTATTATTAATGTTGTTTTTACCAGTGTCCCAGTGAAAGAATGAAGAGTTTTAGAGAAGTTAGAAAAATGTAAATTGTAAAAACAATTGGATTTCTGCTCAGTGATGAAATGGCACCACTGTTATAAACTCTGCAGAGATCATAAGCAGTAAGAACTCACTTTTATAGGAAGTACTGATATCTCTCTATTCTGCAGTGTAGAAAAATTCCACCTTGGCTATTTAAACACATGGTTTCTATTACACATTCAAATTATTTTTTAAAAATTTGGTGAAGACAATAAACATTCATTTCTCTCTGAATCACAATTTACCAGGAAATCAATTATCCTACAATGATTTTTTTTTAAATGTTTTTTTTTTCTGGTAGTACTTTTGGCACCACGTCTTATAATCCTTTTCCTGTTTCCTTTTCAACCATTCTCCCCTTCCAATAATTCTCAATTACTTCCCTGCTCTAGATACTTTAGGAAGGACTATTGTGGAATATGTGAAGTGACCTATAGCAAAAGCTACGGAGAAAAAGTTGAAGAGATATTCACAGTAGCATCTTCCTAGCAGAGAAGATTGAATTAGTTGTCTGTCATTGTAATGTCTGTGTACAGCACTCTACAGTCAGCCAGATTAGCCTGGATAATGGAGGGTACATTTCCACAATGCAAAATGGCAGATAATCTATTGCTACATAATGGGAACAAGGTTCCACTTCAAATAGGGCTGACTCTAAGCAAAATTGAGATGTAGATCCTGTTGATTCTATTTCCCTGGTCTCTGCATTTGGTACTCTTCAGCATCTCCTTCTCATTTCTCTCCAACATCAGTGCTATATGGATCACACAATGGGTCAGAGCAAGGACCCTGAAGTCAGTTAGATGTGGTACTTACATTTACTAGCTATGTAACCAGCTGTGAGTGACTCGGAAAGATTCTTCACCATTAAAGTGTAGATAGTAATTAAGATGTCCATCATAGGGGTGTTATGAAAACTAAAATGAGCTAATGTATGTAAAATGCTTAAGATAGTATATATGCATAATATAATAATAGACTGGTATGCAATAATACTTAAAATGCTAGTACATAGTAGTAGTATAATACTAGCTGTTAATTATAATGATAATTTCACTAATCACAAAAGGAGCTGAGGTCAGTTCCTTACAGCAGAGCAGTTCAGTGAAAATTGGTCATGTCGACTTACAGAGGTACCATTTTTTGATTATTTGTACTGAGAATCCTAATTTCTAGACTTACAGTTGAAATTGAAAATTACACATGTTTGAGTATCAGCCATCATAGGAGGGAGGATGAGGAGCAGGCGGTGGAGGGACCCACAATATAATATATATTCTGTTGGTGACAAGAAAAGTTATTTAAAATGGTGAGAGAGGAAGTAGGAACTTTCAGGAGAAAGACAAAGTAGGAATCCAGCTCTGAAAAGGGAAGCATGGAAGAATCAAAGGACCAATCCTGTGAATTACATGGGCACATGAAATGATAATCATCTTGGCTGGCAGTGTGGATCCCGCAACATTTGATCATGGAGATTGATTAGAAAAAGATTGGAAGCTAATAGGAAGGTGGCACATCTGGATGACCTGTTTTATCTTATTACAGGTGGTTTCTCCCAATTATTTTTGTGTGTCCCCAATTATTACTTTGATATGTTATTCTTTCTCATCATGATATGCTCATTTCTCTTCTGTGTGTCATTTCCCTCTTTATCTCACCAGTGAGTCTTTAGGAGATACCTCTTTACTGTTATAAAAACGACTGAAGGAATAACATAGTTATACAATTGTCATGAGTAATTTCACTCTAAGAAGGAGAAATAATATGATTAAATTCCCACCTAGGGAATTTGTATCTTCATTTGCATAATTATATTCAATGTTTTGTCTACTATGTCTGCAGTCTGTATATACAATGGAGGGCATCTTAAGCCCCTACTTATTATGATAGTTCTTAGAGTTTCAAGCAGTCTTATCCCTATGGAAACTAGGCTATTGGGGAAGAAAGACATCCTGCGACAATGCTAGAAGATATTCCATCCTAATCCTCCTATTGGACAGGATGGTGATTTTTTCTCTTTTATGACTCATATTCCATTAATTCTGTTGGAATAGTTGGAACCCTGTGGACATTGTGCTAGGATACTCTGAGTAACAAGTGATGTAAACCTAACTCAAACTTATTTAGCCAGAGAGGAGCTATTGGTTTACATAATTATACTTCAGGACAGAAAAGGATAGAGGTAGTTTCAGAAACAACTGGAACTAGAGATTAGTAGTCTTTCTCCTCACTGTCCTTTGCTTGCATGCTTATTTATTTATTTATTTATTGTGGTGCTGGGGATTGAACCCAGGGCCTTGTGCATGCAAGGCAAGAACTCTACCACTGAGCCACACGCCCAGCCCAGTCCTTTGAATATTGATCTCATTCTGTCAAACTGGTTCATTCCTCAAGGTGGGAGACTAGTCTTCATGTCTAATAGCTCTACAAAGTGAAAGGAAAGCAGGCCATTTCTGAGTTTGGCTTTGAAATGGTGGAGAATGACTGGTTAATTTCAGCTCGGGCCCTGGGACTTTCAGCAAATCATTACAGCCAGAGAGTTAAGGTTTTCTGAACCACTTTGTACCACGGAACAACTTCCACATCTCTCTGTCTCTGTCTCTGCCTTTGTTCCCCCTTACCCTCTCTTTCTTTCATCAGTTATCAAAGAGAAGCTTACTCCTGGGTGGATTACTGGGCTCTGGACAGACCTTTTGATTGTGTCAACTATAGTTTGAAATGAATGAGAAATGAATCTTCAGATTTCTTCTTTGCATTCCACTTAAGGAATATTTTAAATCAAACAACAACTCAAATTTACCTATAGCATCTAGAAATCATGTTCCTATGAAAATTAATAATACTTAATGTAAAGATGGAGAAGACAAGGAGAGATATGAAAGTTGCCTTCAAATACTCAAAGGATGATGTAGAAGGTAGAAAAGAGGTGGTCTGTATAGCACCAATGAATAAAATTAAGATAAGAAGTGATAGAATTTGAACTCAGAGTAAGAACTTCATAAAATTTGTAACTAACATGGACATGAACTGTTTTGTTAAGTGGTATGCACCCCAGTGGTGAAAACCTTGACATTATTAAAAAGAGTTCTTTCCTGGGGGAAGGTTTAAACAAGGTAGCCTTTTAAAGGTCTTTCATTCTGAGTTCAGGGTATCTTCTTTCCCCCTTTCCTCCTCAATGCATAGAAAGAAAGAAAAAAGAAAGAAAGAAAGACAAGAAAGGCAAGAAATGATTATAAATAAATGTGCTGGTTCTCTAGCATTTGTAAATATAGTATTTCAACCTAAAGCACATCCTGATAATACAGACTGTTTTACACATTCAGGGCCAAAAATTATCAATAGATTCTGTGTACTAGATCATCTGCTTCTTAATAATAGGCAAAAAAGATAAGATGGGAAAATATAACACAACTTGCTACAAAAAAATAGAACCACTCTGAAACACCATCTCATTATTGCTTTTCCTTTAGACACCAAGATAAAATATGTAAGGCATCTGCAGAGCTTTGTTTCAAAGTTTCTACTATATTATGGCCCTCGCTGCTTTCTAAAGCATAATCTGTTTGATTTCTAATTAGAAATGTTGAACTGCCAAGAAGGTTAATTTTTACCACAAGGTTTGTGTGCAGTGTAAAACCAAGGAAATAAAAAATTGTTCTGTCTATATGCCATATCTACTTATTTGTTCATTGCAGGGGCTCTTAAAGAACTGTATTGCTTCTGCTTTAAGCTACCAATATTTGTTATAAATCAGAAAGAGGGTAAATTAAACTCATTCCATTTTTTTCAAGTGGTGAGGATATAAACTGGAAGTAGTAAATGGTAATAAATGATTCATTCTGTCTTTTTCTTGCCTGTCACCTTGGGATTTTTGATTGGGTTGGTATTAGAGAAATAAAAATGTTCATGTAATAATTAGAAGCTAGGTAAATTTAACCACTAACAATGTCATTTTCCCTAACTTGAACTCTTATATTATTATTCATGAAAGCTAATTATTATCTTCTCATTTTGAAAGGCAGTCAGAAGCTTATGGCATTTGAAAGTTATTTATACTTGATAATGAATTAAATAGTTTAATTGAGACTGGAAAATCCTAATGTGATTTTAAGAGTCACAAAGTAGATTACTGGGCCAAAAAATAGGTTCAGTATGCAAACAATTAAATGGAGGAAGCCAAATTTGTATATTGTAGTAATCAGTTATCTTGTTTTTGAATTTGTTAAACTGTGGTTATTATGTATAAATTCCCTGTTGATTTTATTGGTTAATATAACTTTGTTTAAATTATAGCTAAACATTTAACTATGCATTGTGAGATATACTCAAATCCATTAACTTTGACAATTTTTTTCATTTTTCTTTAGCAAATGCAAATACAGTTGTGTAACACATGCAGTACATACACAAAGATTAACTATAGAAGATGATTAATAAATGTCAGCTTTTAGATTAGCCTTTAAAAGTATCAATGTATCTTGACAAGATTGTGGTTTTCCAGAAAATGGAATTATTAAATGCTGTGCGCTGTGACATTGTTATTTCAAGTGCAAATTTTAATTGTTAGTGGTTGATTTTCATAGTTAGCAGCATGCTGACTTCACAGATTCTCAAAGAGAGGAGTAAAAGTCTGTACCAAGGCTCTTAGATTTCTCCTGGTAGACAGTATGCCGCAAATCAGAAATTCATTTGGGTGCAAAGAGATGTCCTTGCCTTTTGGAAAAGTTAATTTCATCATTTATTTTCATGTCAGAAAAAAACTGAGAGGACAGGGGCTTCGATGGGGGATGTGAGGATGAGAGAGGTATATTTAGCTCCTAGTGTATACAGACTTGGTACTAGTACTGTCTGAGCCATACAGTTGAATTGGTGGTGGCTGAAGGTTGTGATATAGGAAGGCAATGGGAAGAGATGAATTAGGATGACAAATGCTCATAAGAAATAGGGGGAAATCAATAATAAACTTATGACTGATATGTGAATGTAACGAAGGTGATTTTTAAGAACTACTTGGACTTCAGCTGGGTCCAACAACTTTCATGTGACCTAGAGTTCAGTCAGTTACCTAGTCTGCACTTCAGTTTTTTTTCCTGGCAAATGAGAGTAATACGAGTGTTATCTCATGATGAGCATTAATAATCCAAGTGATTAGGATATAATGAAGAAAAGTATCAGTCAGCTACCATTATATTCTCATAGAGTGTGTTTTATGCATACATACTGTTTTGCATAAAGATAAAATGATGAGTAATCCTGTACTCTCCTTTTTTAACCTGAAAATTTTCACTTTAAGTAATGCAAAAGTGAGCTCTGAAGTTGAGATGCCGAAGAGGATGAAAGTAAATGTTAATTCTAGGATACTGTGGATACTCAGTGCAAGAACTTGGTGAATATTGTTGAGTGGAAACTTGCAGTCTTTTTGTTTTCTTTTCAGCATATCATTTTATTTTTTATGGGAAATTAATGAAACAGCAATAAAAATATTTACACGTATACAATTAAATTCATACATGAAACAGTTCTGTGGTGAAATTGAATTAGTTGCCTGTGGGCATATAAATATTTGTAGCTCATTGCTATTATTAATATCTTACTAGGCTTTTATTTGTAAGTACTGTGTCATTTCTTTTTAGAACTTTGCATTTTATGCTGTGTATTCATGGTTGCCCCTACATTCTAGGTTCTTTATAAATATAAGTGGCATTAATGCTAGTCACTTTCATGTCCTTCATATTAATTTGTTGGATTTCCAGAGTATTTCTTCCAAAGAATTCAAGGTTCTGGATGGGTAATTGTAAACTTGTATGATGGCATTTGTATTTTGTGGACTCTAATTAGCAATGTAGAATTTTGTGAGTTTTCTTCCAAAGTGAAAACATAGACTTAGGAAAAGTAAACATGGTTTCAATGAGAGATATTCAGTGACTTTACATGCAGATGGAAATCTGAAGGTAAGATCCTTATGATACAATAAAGAACAGCATGACATACTAAGAAAAAGAAGACAGCAATATTGTAGAGTGTAAATTAGAACGATGTTACGGAACAGGGAGAGAAGGACCTAAGTAGTCTAGGTGAAGAGTGAGATCTCAAAGGAACTGAATCTGAAGGAAAGTTACACTTAATGTAGAGGACAAAAATTTATCTCATATGCAGTGTCTTGTCTTGTTAGTGCATTTATGGGAAGTAATCAACTATCCAGGAGCCTATCTGATTGGGAGTGCAAGTATCTTTAAATACTGCTGGTATACATTTATTTACGTACACCCTCCTTTTATATCATATTGCCCTTTTACAGAATTGATGGCTTTATTAGTCAGGGTCCTGAAAAAGAGAGCTAGCCTTTGTGATTGGGATGGGACTGGTTATGGAGATATGAGCAAAGAACAGGGAACCAACATTGGACCTTGAGGTGTCTTTGCAACTAGTGACATGTGGAAACTTATCGTACTGGGTGTGAAGTGGCAAAGGAAGAGAATGGTGATATTGTGTATTCACGCTTGCCCCGAAGTAGCTAACAGGAGCTACAGTTTTGGCATAAAGAACCTAAGAAGCTTTTGGATAGAAGCTGGTAATAGAAAGCATCCACTGCTAGAACTGCTGAGGTGAGGCGGAGAGAGGAAGGGTGGGAGGACTGAAGGGTGGGGGAGGACATGTGCTGACTATTTTCTCTTCCTACTTCCTCCATTGTCTTCTACTGAGTGAGCTGTCTGCAGGCCAATGCTGGAGAGATAGTTCATGAGTTCCGTGGCCTTCTGCAAGGCAGAGAAAGATGGAAATAGATGTGGAGTTTGAGGAGGGGAGGGATGAACTGGAGGAAAACTTCTACAGTGTTTTAAAATAGCTTGAAATTTCTTTTAACTCATCTTCTAGATGCCCTGGTTCTGTTCAATAAATGAACCATAGACTGTATTTAAGTACCTGTACTGTATATGCTCTGCAGAGCCCACAGTGTCCACCTAAGAAGAAGTGCAGCAAATGATGACTTACCAAAGAAAAAACCAACACAGACAAGTGAATTTTTGATGAGTCATAAAAATAATGTTAAATTTGGGTATTTGTCACCGTGTACACCAGAATCAACTGCTAATAGTGGCAGACTTGGGTGGTTAGGTCTGTATTATTGTGCACAGTAGACAGCACATATTTTACATTATATTGGTGCATGGCATTTTATAATTTTGGTTATATAACAACATTAGTTAAGGCATAACAAGAAGTGCACAAAACTGGCTATAGTTTGCAAAAACGTATTTATGCAACGAGATGTTTTCTGCTGCTTAGATTTTCTTCCAAGAGTATTAAAATTCTTCAGGGTAACATTTATGAGCTTTAAGTCTCTGGAAGTAAAATGTGAGAGAAGGAAAAAAATGGTGTTACACTTGAAACTGTTCTAATATATTTAGTTTTAGTTTTGAAGGCCTTTTGAAATTTTTTCTGTATTTATTTTGAAGGAAATGTGATATGTTCAAAGTACATACACATGCACCTTTCTTGCAGAATATTGTGAAAATTAGTAATTTTAATATACTAATTTACTAATGTTGTGTACATTAGACTTGTAATATTAGAAGAAATGTTTGAATAAAATAGGTGTCTGACAAAATGTGACACAAGAACCATCAAGTCACTGTTTTAATTCTGAGAGTCAAATGCCACCAAAATGTGCTGGTCAATGTTAAGTATTTATAGGTGAAAAAAATATCAGATGCAATACCTTTCTGTATACATCTATTGCAATTGGTGTATATGTGCTGTTTTTTCCATCCACAGGGAAAGATTTTGAGTTTCTGGGAACATTGTGATCCACAGAGAAGATAACAGTCTACATTGTCTTTTTCATACCTCATAGCCTTTTCTCTTTTACACATAGCTCTTTCTCTTTTGTTTTTTTTTCTGGTACCCCATTTTATAAATGGCTAGTGTCAGAAATGTCCTGTAAGCAACAGGATCATCCTCAGGCTTTTGTTTGGCTGTTCCTTTTGTCATGATTAAGTTGTCTTAGGAATTGTCTTCTGCTGGCTATGAAAAGCATCAGTTCTAAGGAATCCGTACTTTATTGAATTGGATGTAAATCCAGTTAACTTAAAAATTCTAGGAGAAGTATCAGGAAAGATTTTCTTTCTCACAAACTTTATTGAATTTCTTATTGTGCTTCCTATATATCTGATGAAGATGGTGGATTAATGGATATTTCTGTATTTTTATTAATAGGCATTTTGGACACTACATCCATTGATAAACCTCCAAAGAAATGATGCATAAAGTCTTCTGACAACTTGGAAAATTTTAGGTACTTTGGAAGTACCCAGGTTATTATTGGGAACATTCTTAATCTCAAATATGTATGATTATGGCCTATTCTTTGGCTTTTAAATTCAGTCTTAAGCCTAAGACATCACAGCAGATAAATTTCTTTGCTTTGAAGGTTTTATTCTCCAAGTTCCTTATGTGTGCTATAAAGAATAATTAATGTAATGAAAAAATCAATAGCGTGTATAAATTATTTAGGCTTTACTATCATTGTAATTTTCTCTTCAACACCTATCGATTGGCAACAATTCATTTGTTAATTTCTTCCTAATAAGATATTCATTGTATTAGGTCTGTAGTAGTGCTGTCCCTGCACTTTCACAAGCAAGTCATGAATTACTAATGATACATGGAACAAGTTAACTTCCTAGTGAGTGCTGGGAGATAGAAATAGGCAGAGAGGAGTAATTTGAAATGCTCTCCTCTAAGAGCCCTGGATAGGCAGACAACTGCTAATAATTACATGTGTGTACTCTTGCAGATTATTAATTTGTGCTTAACAGCTTTATAGGTATGCATTTTTGCAGGAATAAATGTGTTTTCATTTTATTTTTATGAACATATGTTCATTGTACATATTAATGAGATGAACGTGATATTTCAATACATGCACATGGCGTGTACTGGTCTAAATTCAATCTCTTTTTATCCAACTTCCCCTTCTCTCTTCCAACCTCTGGTAATTAGTATCCTGGTTTAAGATTGTCTTTTTTTCCTCTTCTTTTTATGAGGGGGAGGGGTAAAGGGAGTTCTTCCTCATTATTGACAATATTGTTCTGAGTAGGGTGGTTATTAACTGATGTTTTGACAGTTGACGGCTAAATCACTTCAGAGAGTGGAAAAATATCTGAGACCTTTCGAAAACTGAAAGAGAGATGGGTTGAAGAGATCAAGCTACTAAAATTCATGGCAAAGAGAACTTTTACAGTGATAATTTGGACTAGGGAGGCAAAGTGGTATTTTGCAAAAAGCTGTAAGTTTGTAATCAGACAAGCAGGGTTTGAATCTGGGCTTCCTCATTTACTTGTTTATTTCCTAATTTTGTTCCTTCCTGCCAAGGTTTCTTGAGGACAGTGACATTATTTTGTTTCCTTTTGCATCACCAGCACCTAAAATAGTGCCTGACACATAATGACTCTCAGATAAATGTCGACTGAATAAGTGAAAGAATGAAAGAAAGCAGCATAAATAAGTTTACTAATTTATTAAACAATTTTGATAAGAATATGTGCTTTCTTCACATTTTTAGTGTTGTGGTTTAAGGAAATGGTAGGAAAGCACTTGTAAAGTATAAACCACATAAATTTGAATTTACATTGACAGTGAAAAGTCTTTTGATATGAAATGGAAAAGGAAGGAAAGTTGAATTTTGGAAATGCAATGAATATATTATTCAGCTTTTATGGAGTGTTTCAAAAATCAGGAATGACAAAGATGAAGTTGAAAATGTGCAAAATACACATTCAGCTCAACAACTTGTTACAGTAATGACTAGCTTCTTTTAAAATAGGAAATAATATGTAATAAAAGGCTTTACCTAAATGCATAAGTCTTTCCCTTAGGATATCAGGAAACATTTTTTTCCCAGGGATTTTGCTCATAGATTAAGGTTCAAGGCTTTCCCCCCATTGCTTTATGATTTTCAGAATTTAAGGATTAAAATTCATATTTTAAATTTTGTGTTCATGACTTTATGTGACAGATATAAATTATAACTCAGTGTTAATGTACCTGGCAAGTGAGCTGAGAATGTAACTGTTCTTCATTTGAGCTGATTTAGGATGTGATGACCTACTGAATTATTCTGTGTGTACTGTTTTGTAGCTAATAACAAAGAAAGCAAGAAATTATTTCAGGAGAGAAAACAAAATATTCCCCTTTCCCTCTGCCTCCTGATTGACCCTGCGGCCCCACTGTGTGGACCAGTGTGGAATGGTGCACCTCTTATTTCCATGGATTTGGGAGGATAAAACTATCTTCCTTCAGCACAGTCATTCATGTGTCTCATTGTCTTACCAACAAGGTGTTTTTAAAACAGTTGCTGAACATGAAATTCAAGCATAGGACAAAACATTTAGTTGATCACAGGCATCAAGATGGCAAAAAGTACGTTTGAAACAGTGCACAAGCCAGTAATCTCAGTACAGGTGCAAGGTGAAGATGAGACCAGATCTAGGATTAGAGTAGTTCATATTAGTGCCCTCATACCCGTAGTTGTGGTTGTGAACTAATTCCAGAGACAAGAGTGAGATTGCAATTCAGATATTTTAAGCATAGGGGACATAGATCTAGGAGGACGGAGGGAATGATGTTGGATAGAATTGTAACGTTAAGCAAAATGTGACACAGAGAATTCCTTATAGTTTAAGCATGATTATAAAAACATGGAATGGTTGACAAGAGATGTTTTTGTTGTTGTTGTTGTTGAAAACACGTAGTAATAAACATACATCCATTTACATTGCAGAGTTATGGACAGATTGGTAGGAAATTATCAATGGCTGCTGTAATACATGTTGGTATCTTCAAAGTGGTTTCTCAGGAAAACAAAGATATGCAAGAAAGATTTAACAAGTAGTTACAGCCTAAAGGTTGTGAAAAATAGTGGATTACCTCCTTATCAGTGACTCCTTTCACTGAGGTGTGACGGCTAGAAGGAAGGCCAGGACTGAAAAGAAGGGCCAAGAGAACAGCACCAGTGTCCAGCAATAGGCTGTTGACTTTTTCCTCTATAGTCGTGATTACACGGGACTCCTCCTTGGGGATAATGGTCTGGCCAGAGGGAGAAGGTAGAGTATGCCCTGGGCCCCTTCATTCCTGTTGGACCAGCTGGTAGGAGGGGTCTGAGCTCTGGGGCCTTCACTTCAGAGGGCAGTCTGACCTCTAGTGATCACCTTTACAGTCAGGGCATGGCCTAGGGGACTTCTTAGGGCAGTCCCTCTTGAGATGGCCTGGCTTTTGACAGCGGTAACAGATGAATGTAGTCGACAAGTTCTTCTTGGGGCCCCAAAAATCAGACTTAGGGTGTTCTCTCCAGCCTCCCAGCACATTGGGATCCCTCAACCACTGAGTGTCCTCTCCCCAACTATCAACACAGGTGGCAGGAACATATGGATGTAGTCCTTGGCCTGCTAGTCAGTCTCAGCACTATCAGGTGTGAAGTGTCCCAGGCGGGTAACCTAGACACGTACCTTCTCCATGAAGGCGGTTCTTCAGAATCTGAATATTGGGCACCCATGTAATCCATGAACTCTCGGTGCAGACCTCTCGAAGCTCCACTCGCTCCACCACTGCAGTCTGTACAGTTACGGGAAGAATGGCCTCCAGGGGCTCTCCCCAGGTATTTCACAAGGTCCTCCTGGTTTCCAGCTCCCAAATGGCTCTTGTGTCCCCAGTCAGCTCGACCTCTGAATCATTGGGCCTTGGCACTCTTGTGTTCTCCAAGTCCTTGTTCATCAGCTGCTCCTCCACTGACTCTGGACCTTTCCGGCTCTCAGGGGCAGGGCCAAGAGTGACCTGCCTTATGGCATGTTTTTCCAAAGGTTTCTCCATGTCGGGATGGTTCACGCATGTCTCTGGGTGGGCCTATTGTGTCAGTGCTTCTCTGTGGCATGGTGGTTCTTGACCATGCAGTGGCGGCTGGCCTGAGGGCCAGTGTGCGTGTCTGCACTGCTTGTTGGGTGCCTACTGCCTGCCTTTCCAGGTGCCTGCGTGGCTGGGGGGTGGGGGTGGGCCTGAAAGGTCTGGTGTGCCCTAGCTGCGTGGCCCCTGGGTGGATGCTTGTGGCCTGCCTGCCTCCCAGGTGCCTGCATGGCTGGGGGGCCAGGCCCTGACAAGAGAGATTTAATAATACCTAATTTTAACTTAAAGTTTTTTTTTCTTCAGCTTATGGGTTGGATTGATTAGTTCATTCCTTCATAATTGTACATAGCTCAATATCAAGCATGGTGGTGAATACAAATTGAATAGATGACTTGATTTTTGTTCTCAAGGAGTGAAAGCATAGTTGTGTAAATCATAGACAAAATGATTTAAAAATAAGACATTTAAGGCAATTCTTGGCATTGTAATGAGAACCATTTATAGGGGAGGGGAGAGAGACGCAGAAACAGGCAGAGAGAGAGAGAGAGAGAGAGAGGAGAGAGAATATTTGCAAGAATGAACAAGCAAGTCATAAAGGGTTTGAACTGACTGAAGAGATGGGATAATACTGGTTTGGAAGTACAGCTTTTTATAAAGGGCCCTGAAAATATACTGGTGTGAAGACATTATTTCTGATTCTACATGAAATTTAGAATTACTTAAATTCTCAAATAGTAGTACTTGTTAAAATTTATCCAAAAATTCTCTGATATTGTCACTTTACCACCAATATTGGCTCTAACAACTTGATTCTGAGAAATAAAATGCAACCAAAGGGTTGAGATAACACCTCGGATGTTAAATCATAAAAGGATTGTGGTTTCTATCTGTGGTGCACCTTCCCTCCCTCCTTCTCCATCCCTCCCTGTACTTGTTCTGTTGAAAACCCTGTTCTGAGCATGGTTAGAGAGAAGCCTTCTTGGGAAGGAACTGAGACCTCCAACAGAAGTGTCAGTAAAGGGGTTCTGTTAGTGTCTGTCAAGTCTTCAGAGACTGTAGCCTTGTGAAGGACTCTGGGCCTGGTTTGAGTACTAGCAGGAATGAAAAAGCAAAGTGGGGTGATTGTAGGAGTGATAGTTTTATGAAGATGAAAGATGATCACAGAACACAGGATTACACCTATGTTCTTCCCTTTTTAACAGAAACAAAGGCAGAGTATTTGAATACAGATACAGGTTGGTGGGTAGGATTGATGGTCTACTCTGATTGCCCAAGCTTTCGCCAGGAAGTGTAAAGCATGGTCATTAGCTGAAAGTAATGAAAATAGGGAAAGAATGTTAGAGATTCGAGATTAGAGATATGAATGATGATCTTAATAGCTGAGAAAACATGTTTCCTGTGGAAGTATATTGTATGGCAGTATTGAGTTCTGTTTAGCATCTCTGATTGTATGTTTGAAATTAGTCCAGTAGCATAGCTCTGTGATTTTCTTCAGTAACATTTAACTACTCTGGTCAAGGCACAGACTGAGGGTACTCTGTTTCTACCCAGGATTGGTGCTACACCCAGGGAAGAGAAAAGGAGTTATGGAAGGTTTCAAGGGAGAATTTATAGTTCCAGATCATATCATTTAGGCTATTTGGAACATAAATGAGAATACAAGGATGAGCGAGGGATATTAAAAGAGATAGAGTAAAATTTACATATCAGAGTTGATGGTGAAGTTCTTGCTGGTATTGAAGAATTGGAGGAGTAGGAATGCCAGAGTGCTGTCTATGTGCTGGGCAGTGGGAGATATTGGTCAGAGAATGTTTGAAAGTAAGATGTTAGAGTGTACATTGTTGCTTTTTTTTTAAATTTTAAAAATAAAAGGAGGAAAACATTAACAGACAGACAACATTTTACAACATATCAAAAGAACAGTACAGACAATACAGAGTTACAAAGTGGTAGGGAATTAACAATGGTTGTTGTGTTACATCTTGATATCTTCAAAGTGGCTTCTCATGAAAACAGATATAGAAATGCAATACTGATCAACCAAAGACTCATTGACAGTTTCTTTCAGCATAGAAATAGAAGACAGAAGAACAACCATGTTAACTATCCTGTATATACATACATACAAA
>NW_004955404.1:14026476-14111993 GCF_000276665.1 Chinchilla lanigera | reverse complement strand
TTTACTTACGAGTATGGTCTCTAGTTGTGACCATTTGCCTATAAAAGCCTCGAGTTTCATTGTTGCTTGTATGGTCTGGGGGGAATGGGCACCAGTGTAGGAAAAAGAGTGACTTTTGGTGATAAGAAAGTCAAAGAATAGTTGCAGATAAGATGTTAATTGACTGTGAGAATGATGAAGTCAAGAATGTAGATAAAAGTAGAATGGGAAAAGAAAGTAGGAAGTCTAGTGCCAGAGCTCAGAAGATTCTTGGTACTAGCACCATATGTAAAGATGGCATTGACTGACATGTGCACCAGAAGACGGTGAAAATAAGATTCTTTACTCATCTGAAAGTCAAACGTCTAACCTGTTCAGTTTTACAAGATTATGGGGAAGATAAAAGGTGGAGAAGAGAGCAGAATATAGAAATTAAAAGAAAAAATACTAATAGGAAGCTGTAGAAAGAGACAGAAAAACCCAAATACTATTGTGTAGAGAAGCACACCAGCTCATCCTTCGATATCCTTTTGGGGCCTAGGAAGTTTAAGACAGCAAGGAGGTCAGAGAACAGTATTCCTTGAAAAGTTCAGTGCTATGACTTCATATATATATGTCATTCAATCACAGTTTATAAGAAACTGCTAAGTTTTGTTGACCATTCTGAACAAAGTAATGCTTTTTAAAATGGTATATAAAAGTTTCCATTTAAATGCACATTTAAAATGTTAAGCCTGGGTTCTAAAGGGATCAAGACTCTGTTATCTAAATGCATCTCTTGTTAGGAGCAGTTCTGTCCTCAGTTTTGCCTGATATACAAGATTTTTCAGTAGACAAATTACCTCACGGGGAATGAAGTCTGAATATTGGATGTGAACTTGAACAAACTATGACTCAGCACACCCTATGTCAGGATGTAAACATAGGTTTCCTGAGAAGTAGAGATTTCTCAAGGAGACAATTCATATTCATAAAGGATGTTAGATTATTTCATAATTATTTAATAATCTAACACAGTTTTGATGAGATGGACTAGGAGAAGGATGCATTAGTGGATACTTTTTATATATGGAAGGAACTTTATTCATAAATAGACTGACGTGTTTTGTCTACAGTTTGACTCCACTTTTGGAGAGCTACTCATTTATTTAGAATCTGTCATTCTTTTGTTCAGCCTTGGGGAAGTATTTAAGGCAGTACAATAAGTCACATGGATTCAAGTGACTTTGAGGTATCAGAGAGGCCAAGGAGGCCTCTGTATGCAATCCACTATTTGTACCTGATAGGAAGATACAGACAGTGGATTACATACCATGGCCAGTGTTTATGAAGTCGTTACAATTGATGTTCAGTAATAATGTCTTGGATGTGGACAGGTGGACACAAGGATGTAAACAACTAGCTAGGGTACAGTATGAACAGGTTGGAAGTGCTAGTACTGTTCTAGGTCCTGGAAATAAAAAGTGAATATGGTATTCTTTTTTTTTATAAGGACAGACTCCCAAAATGGACAATTGTAATGCAGTGGTCAGGGTGCTACAGTGCAGGTGCATCGTCTGTATAAGCAAGGGATAGAGCAGAGCCTATAGAAGTGCAAAGGCTCCCCAGTGCTATCAGATATATGAGATTTTCCAGTAGACAGATAACCTCATAAGGAATAAAGTCTCAGTATTGGATGTAAGCTAGAACAAACTATGACTCAGTAGATCACATGTGACAATGCAAATAGATAGGAAATGATGTGATATGAAAGAGTCATCAGAACTCAGAATAAAGAGTGGTTAATATTCTCTGAAAAGTGTGTTACAGACTCCAGAAGGGGTAATTCAGAAATTGGGCACAACCTAACCTTGTCATGAAATTTTTCCAAAACCATTTTCTCATCATGACTCACCTGTTTGTGTCCTGGATATGTCTTGATGACATGTTGGTTGGCGCACTTTGAAAATGTACTCTAAGGTTCTGTAATGCTTTCTTGAGTGGCTACAAAAGGGGGCAGATTTACAGTGTGTACTGGAGGAAATAGGGCCCTTCCTCCATTTTTAGCATATATATATATATATATATATATATTTAATAACAGATGAACAATGCTATTCAACTGTCATATAGCTTAATTACTTGTGAATGTGCATATTAAGGTACCTAACCTTGTTAGGCTAACTACATGCTTGCAAAGACAATTTAAAGTAGATTGCAGAATTAAAGTGGAACAGTTGAAAATATGAATAAAACACACTAACAAAGGAATAAAGAAATATGTTTGCTATACATCTAGCTTTAGTTCATTTTTACAGTTAAATATTAACTTAAACTTTTAATACCTTGGTTACCAAGAAAAAAAATAGAGAGACTTTGTCATTGGGTTAAGCTTGTTTCAGGGAAAAAATACCCTCTTTTTCCTGACTTCTAGAAGGAATTTATTACTTGAAGGGACATGGAATGACATCATGAACAATGTTTTCATAATGGTTTCGCTGAAGATACGGAAACGTTCTTCAAAAGGCTATTATTCACATCAACTGTACAAAACAGATATTGTAGTATATCAGAAATAAATAACTAGAGGATATAATAAAAAATCTTATTCACTAGAGTGACAAATATATGAAATACTTAGTAATAAGCTTCATTAGATATGGTTGTGACCTACCTAGAGAAAGCTACACCATTTCGTTGGAGATATAATTAAAGCATGAATGGACAAATGATTCCTAAAAGAAAGATGCATATTGTAAAGACTATGCATTTTTATCAATTTAATTTATAAGTTTAAGAACAAAATATTCTATGAGACCTTTCTCAATAAACTCATTCTAAAGAATTTTGAAAAAAATCACAGGATACCAGGAGTATTATAAAGAAGACAATGTCATCTCTGGGTGCATAGAAAAAAGTATACATACATTGGATAGGAACCCTCAAAATGGATATCATTATGTTTATAAATTATATGTGTGATATTGTAGTTATTAAAGCACGATAGTGGAAAGAATACTCAATAACCAGTTTACCAACGACATTTAGAAACACAGAAATTTTTTTGAGACAGGGTCTCTCTATATACTCCAGACTTGTCTTGAACTCACTATATAGCCCAACCTGGCCTTGAACCGATGGCTAACTACATACTTGCAAAGACAATTTAAGGTGGATTGCAGAATTAAAGGGGAACCATCACATTAAAGGGAAACAAATCCCTCCCTAGTGCTGGGATTACAGTTGTGCACCACTATGCCCAGCACAACAAACACCTTTACATTCATGTCACATGTTATATAACAAGCTATGTCCCAGATAAATTGAATAGTTAAATATAAAAGATAAGTTTCAGGATAATATGAAATTGGGCATATTCATGAACCTGGGAAAGAACAAACCTTTCTAATGTTTGAGGGGGTAAAAGAAAGCACAGAGGGAAATATGAAATACTTATCTATATTAAAAATGTGAAATGTGTATTAAAGACAGCCATAAGTAGAATAAAATGAGAAGGAAGAGGGCAGAGCTTCATGGCTTGGGTTGGCAGGAATGCCACAGAGACACTTTACTGTAAGATTAGATTAGCTCCTGATTTATGTAGCCAGGGATCTAGGGTTTTTATTGGCATAAGGAGGTCACATACAGCAGGAGCAGATGCAGTGGATTCCAACAGCTTTCTTCTGTCTTGGGAGCTTCTAGTAATGTGGGGATGTTGGGGCTGCTGCTCCTGGCAAGGTGCTGAAATGGGGAGAGAGTGGCTCCCTCCAGATTTGAAAAGTCAAGTCTTGCAGTGCCTCAGTTTTTTATATTCGGTACTTAAATAACCATCTGGGGATGAATTACACAAAAATTGATTCACTAAAACTTAAGGAGGCATTTACAAATATCATGCTCTCTTGGCTCTCGAGCCAAATCCAGCCTCCTCAAGGTCATGGCTTCATCTTTCAAGCGAAAGCTGACTCAGAATTCAGGTGCCTCGAGCATTGTCTCCAAGTCTTGCCTTTCAGGACCTTGGAAAGCTCCTTTCTGTGTAAACATTGGGGAAAAACACACAAAGTTTGGCAAGAAAAGATTAATGACTTTCTTAAAGGCATTCAAACTGGTAGAAAAACTATTACATTCTCAACAGATAATTGGGCAAAACTTATGTACAGAGAATTTTCTCATTAAGAGCCTCCATAAGTAAGTAAACAACTTGGGAAATATTAGCCTCATCAGTAAGCAATGGGAGTAAAATATAAATAAAAAGTCCCCGCACTTTACAGCTAATGAATGCACACTAAAAATACAGATATAATAATTCAGTTCTCATGAAATTGTGGTGAAACGGGTTAATTTGCAAGTTTGAGACCTTTCATTATTGGGTTTTGGAAAGTAGTTTGATTATATGTCAAGAATCAAAAAACTGCTCATGAACTTTTGTACCAGGAACCTCAACCTTGGAAATTTATCCTATGGAAATAGAAAGAAGGAAAAAAGAAAGATATATAAACTAAGATATTCATCCCATGATTATTTACAATGTCAAGGAAATGGAAAAACCAGGGGACAACTAAGGATTTCAACAGAGGGAATGATTCAATTACGGCTTACTAAATGATGGAATTTTATCCCCATTGCAGTGAGAATAATGAAAACCAGCATATTAGCAAATACTTGAGACACTGATAAAGAAGATACAAAGTAGATTCTGTTCAGTTATCATACCCCTATATATATCCTTATATTTAAGTTCTGCCAAGGAATGTAATACAATTACAGAGGCTGTGAAAGTGTGGGTAATTTAAATCTTATTCCTTTTTTCTTAGTAAAAGCAGCATGTATTGGTCATGGATATGCAAGCTCAGATTACTGGGTTTATATACTAGTTCTGTTACTTATTAGCTGTGTGACCATGACAAGTTATCAATTTTGTTCCTAGTTTGCTAATTTGTGAAATGGGTATAATAATGATAGCGCCTACCATACAGAGTTTTGAGGATTACCTAAGTTAGTATTTGTAAAGTGCTTAGAAAAGTATCTGGCATATGTAAAGTACTCTGTTAGTATTAGGTATTAGTAAAATATTGCTTTCAATAAGATATAAATAGGTGTAAAACCTCAAAATAAACAAAAAATTGCCTTCTCACAAAACACTATGAACCAAGGGCTAATAAATAGACGCTGGATTTTCATAAGTCTTTGTGCAAACAGCAAAGCCATTAGTACTGGACCATGACTTCCTTTTGTGTAAATATTTTATTTTACCCATTTTTTTTATAACATGCTGGTTCATGGTAAATAATCAATATATGATTTTGATCGACTGTCCCAGATATATGGTGTTTTGATGATTTGGTTTAATAGTCCAGGTTTAGGTGATAATAAGACTTGCTTCTCTTGACCTTGTGCCTACCTTTGGCCTCAGGTCCTTCCCTCTCCTCTGTGTGTCTGCTTATTGCACTATTGTTTTGGGAAGCATTTCAGGGGTTGTTCTGTTGAGGCTAAATCAGGATCTTCTTCTGGGCAGAGTCATGGAACCCTATTGATATATCTGTTATGGTATTTGTCATATTATGATTATATTTTTGCACTATTTGGAAATTACCTATTTCAAAATGGCAGAAAGCAATCTACTAGCTCATAGTAAAAGTGCAATTTAATTTTTAGGATTTTGATAGACTACAGAAAACAGGCAATAGAACAAGTGTTAGGAAAAATATTAAAAATTTGGTCAACTTCAGGGAACTGGGCTCCAATGATGTAGGTGCACTAGCTCTTCTTCAGTGATGTGGGACATGTTCTCTTCAGTTATTGGCTTCTTGACTTCTCTTTTTCATCAGCCTGATTACACATTTTTGGCTGAGAAGTCTGACAGGTCCATCTCACCTTTGTGAGGTCCTGTGGATTGTCATTCAGGTGTCTGTCCCGACTCAGCTGAAAAGTAGGGATGGTGGGATGGGGTCAGGGATGAAGAACTACACACAGCTGTCTCCTGATCCACAAAGATGGTGACGTGGGGCAGATTTCTTGAGAAGGGCAAAATAACATGGTGAACACCTCAAAACATGGTTAATGTGTAGCAGTTCTCCCTCCTCATTCATTTCCCAAACTGTAAGCACAAAGGGAAATAACATTTGAAAACAAGAAATAAACTAGTGAAAGAAAGAAAACCAGATCTAATTGTTAAAAAAAGAACCACCACCAAGGAGGAAGAACACACTTACAGAACTAGGCATTTGCACTGCTAGAGGTGGGAAACAAATATCAAGAATCACAAAGAGATAAGATTGAATGATGATATCCACCGGAGGAGATAGAAAAAGAAGCATAATATCTATAAAAATATGCGGTGATGATGAATGACTGCAGCACACAGAATGCTGCAGAAATATCAAAAAATAAGGCCAGCTCTGAAGGGCAGGCTTCAAGTACTGGAATGAAGATTCCCATTAGTTGCAAATTATAGTATAATGTGAGTGGATTAAAAATATGTAGAAGACTATATGAATATATAAAATAGATGTAGGTAAATCTGTTTATCATAGGACACTGCGATGGGATGAATTGTGTCCTACCTCCAAAAATCATATGCCAAAGTCCTAATCCCTGTTTTTTCAGAGTGTGGCTGCATGTGGAGATAAGGCCTTTAAAAAGGTGATTAAGACTAACTGAGGTCACTAGGGTGAGCACCAATCCAATGTGCCTGGAGCCCTTCTAAGAGAATATTAGAACACAGACATACACAGAAGGAAAACCTGTGAGGTCAAAGGAGAAGGGAGCTATCGACAAGTCAAGGAGGAACACCTCAGAATGAAGCCTATGGTTTTTGTCTAGATGTCCTCCCAAAGCCTCATGCAGTCATGGGGCCAGCTTCTAAAGTTTATGATTGATTCATGGTCCAATGCTGGGATTATGGGTGTGAGTGCTACACCCGCCCTGGTCTGGGGAACTTGCATACAGTATAAGGGAAAGGAAGAGGCTTACTCTCTGGGGCTGCTCCTTCCTTTTTGGTCTTGTTGCTTTTGCTGTCTTCCACTGCCATGAACTGTCAACCTCTGCCATGTGATAATCTGCCTTGGAGCCAGATGAGTAAAGTCTGAAACCTCCACCAACTGTGAGCTAAATAAACCTTTCCCTCTTTAATTTGAGTGTTGAGTATTTTGTCCCAGTAACGAGAGAAATGTAACAAAGACACCTACTTTCCAATATGGTGATTTTGGACTGCTACTCTCCAACACTGTGAGAAAAGAAGTTTCTGTTGTTTGAACTACCAAATCTATAGTACTTTGTTATAGCATCCCAGGCAAACTAATACACATATCAAAAGAAAAATCATTGCATAGTTTCTTATAGCAAGGAAGAGAGGCTTCTAACATGAAAAAAGAGAATTTATAAAAAGAATGATGGCAAAAAATGTTTAACTTCCTTCTATCAGTAATCCTATTAACAGCTTTAGAGGAGTTTACCCTCAGGACTTTGGATGGAAAATATATAAACAATGACATGAGTAACTTTTGTTACTAGATACATACATGACTACATACTTAGCCCTAAGAAATTATCTAAAAAACTATTACAGTAATAATATTTCAATACATATAAAATAAATCTATAATTTCTAGTGCCCCATACATCTATAAAATATAATAAAAAGTAATCTCTTTTTAGAAATAATATAAACATCATTAAATAATTGGAATTAATGCAGGATATGAAAGCTCCTTAAAGGATTTTAAATAATAGAAGTCATTTTTAAAAACTGGTAAAAGTAATATTTTTCTCAAGAATGATGTCACTAAATATGTATATGATTGTAACTTCTTTTATTAAGTATAATGAAATATAATAGACATTGATATACTTTGTAAATTATAAGGTAATATTTGGATGCCAGATATGTTTATTATTAGAGTTCAGGATAGCAAAATAGACTCAGGATGAATTTTGGAGAAGTAGGTTTTGGGGATGGTCTATACCAGTGGTGGCAAGTGTATGACATGCATGCTGCAGCAGGCTGTTTGTGTCACTAAAAGCTCTAAAAGGCTCACCATTATGCTCTATACTGTTTAAGGGTTGGGGAAATAGAATTCCTGCTTATTTAGTGATCAGTCATTTAGACTCCTTGATTAAGAGAAATTTGCACTGAATCTATACCATTCTGCACAGTAGGGTACGGTTAATGTTAATGATGGTGGAACCAGAGAGCCTGGTGGCTCTTCATTTATTATTTGAGTCTCCTTGGATAATTATTTAACATTTCTGCCCCTCAATTTTCACTCTGTACTTGGTGATAAGTTTGTAGTGAGGAACTGATAACTCCTGTAATATCACATTATGATTAAAATTACTTTTTATAGCCTATTTGTGTGAAATATAATAGCAAAAAAAGAAAGAAGAAAAAAAAGGTGGAAACAGTTCTCCCACAGGGGACTGTTTGAGACTGATTTGTGTCCCCTCTTTCAGAGAGTATATGGAGGCACTGACTTCTGGTATTTTAGAAGGTTACTTTTGGGAAATAGGGTGTAGATGTACTGCAGTTAAAATGTGAACATTCTAGAGTGGGGTGAGACCCTGCTCCTGTTTAACTGCTGTGGCTATAAGAAGAGAAGAGAGACCCACAGGATGAGTGCCATTGTTATGGTTTAGATCTAAAATGGCCACCAAATTCCATGTGTGTGATTGGATCATGGTGCTCCTCAAGCTGAGTGTGCTGTCAGGAGGTAGGTCTTGGGTGGGGTGAGGCACTGGGGGTGTGGCCCAGAGGGCATATCTGCCTCCTTGGCTCTTCTCTTAGCTCTCTTCTTCCTGGTTGCCATGACCCGAGCAGTTTTCCTCTGCCAGAATCTTCTACTCTGCCCTTCCTGCCTGAAAGCCAGCTGCCTATGTATGGAGTCCCCTAAAATCTGTGAGCCAAAATAAACCTCTTCTCCTTCAAGTTGTGGGGTTTCAGATATTGTGTCTCAGTGTCAGGAAAGTAGTTAAGACAGCCATATAGAACAGAGGTGAAGCTTGGAGTTATGAACTATAGGATAAGGAATATCAAGGACTCCTGGCAACCCCAGAAGCAAAGAAGAGACAAGGAAGGATTCCCTTTCAGATGTCAGTGGGAATGTAATTCTGCTGACACCTTGATTTCTGATTCCTGTTTTCAGAACTGTGAGACAATACATTTCTCTCTTTTTGAGTCACTCAGGTTGTAGGACTAGGAAGGTAATACAGAACTGTGCAGATTTTGCAGTTGTCGAAGGCATATTCTTGGATATTACAAGGATATGAAAAAGTGCTCATTGTATATTAGTAACTGAAAAGCAGGTTAGGAGATATTCTGTACACTCTGATTCTTATGATCTAAAAATAAATGTATGTTATGTGTATTTCTCCAATTCTCTTTCCATACATCATAGTATTTTCTTTGTTTAGTGATATTTTAGACTTTATTTCCTTCATTATATTTTTCTTAATTATTCAAACTATGGGAGAAAATGTGTGACTGTTAAATTATTTTTGGAGAAAAATGTATTTTCATTGGTATGATCTTCTGTGTGTAGGCAGCTGGGTCTCCCTCATAAAAAACAAAATTATAAGCTTGTGCTTTTCACTTTAAACTGTACTTCATTGAGCTTCGTGGAACCCTAACCAGCTCTGCCACATGAAAATGTTAGGTTAGGGTCCTAACATTAAGAAATCAGTTACAGTGTATGCAGTGTGTGATGCTGACATATCTAAAGGACATGTCTTACAAAAGGATTAGAAAGGTACACATTATGGCATAGCAGGTCAGACTCATCTGCAATCTGGATAAGGTTTGGAATGAGTATAGGAGGATGTGTAGCTAATGGAGATTTATGGGACCTGCTCTGGGTGGGATAGAAAACTTGACTAATAAAATTTGTGTACCAAAAGGTTCATCTTCCAAATCGAAGACCTCCTAGCATAGATGCTACCATATTACAACCAGTGAAGAGAGTTTGAGTGTGTTTGCATATCTAGCCAAAGAATATTTTAAGTTATTTTAAAGTATGTTCTTAATCACCTTAAGATTGTAAAAAAAAAATGCCTCTACTTCCCTTTGGGATTTTAAAAGTGTGTAATTGTAGAGTTACTGATTTACTAATACTTTGAATTTAGATGTATTTAATTTAGCTGAATTGAGATATATCCAAGCAGGTGGATGTTATGGGATTTTTTTGTGCAGTTAATTAGAGCTTAATTAGGAGCTAAAAATGTGGAGTGAGGTTAGGATTATTTGAGGAGATCATCACCCTGAGAGGTGTGAAATAGGCATGCCTACAGGAAAGGCATGTGCTTATTGTTATTATTCAGCTATAATATATTGAAACTTTATGGTCATCCCTCGTCCCACAGGACAGCAAGGATCTTTCTGATGCCACCAAAGACTGGAGAAAGCAAATGAGGTAGCAGATGCCCACAGTCGCTAACAGCCCAGGCCACTTCATAATGGGCATCCAGAGTGTGCTGGCCTTTCTTTAGCCCAAGATCTCTTCCTGGTAGCAATGCCTATGAGTAGGACATTGCCCATTTACACATACTTGGTTTATTTTTATTGCTCTGGTCATTCCATTTAGTGCTACAGCTGGCCTGGGGACCCTAAAATTTTCTAGCTCTTAGACTCCCTGAATCCCTCTTCATTTACTATCCAATGAACTTGCCTCAAGCGAGCTCTGTCATGTATTCAGGCCTCCCTAAAAACTATCTATTCTCGAAGAGAAACTTATGAAAGTCCATGTTGCACCATACGGATTATTACTATTGCTTTACACACTTCAATATGTATTGATCATGCTCCATTAACATGTGAGGATAACCTAATTACCATAGCAGAAAGAAGTAACATTTATACAACCCATTGTCACTCAAATACTTTGTTAACTTTTATCATCCTCTTTCATTCTTGTGATAGCTAAAATATTTGAGCACATTTCCTATGAGCTGGCATGTATAAGAGATTTACATACTAGTAATTTCTTTAATCATCGAAGTAACTGTTTCAGGGAGGTGTTATTAATGTCCTTGTTTTGTAGATGAGGAAATTGACATACAAAGAGGTAATTTGCCAAAAGTTACAAAGATAAGAAGTAGTAGGACCAGGATTTGATCTCAGGCGTTCTGAATCAAAAGCCTACACATTTACCTTTAAGTATCAACTTCTTTCCAACTATGTCTTTGATTCTCTTATTTTTAGTTGTTATAAGACAATGTACAGAGACATGGTCTTCTAAATGTATTATTATAGTGTATTACATTCCCATTAACATAATCTCATGATTATACTTACGTGAGTCCCTAATCAAAACTGCTGGATAAGCTTAATTGTGTCAGCTTGATTGGCATAGCAGCCATGTAGAGGATTAGTAAAGCACACTTCTGGGTGTGTCTAGGTGAGTCATGGAGGTATGACTTTGGATAATATACCTGACTCCTGACCCCTTCTTTTCTGGCATTTTCCCCTTGCTCTGAATCCCAGTCACCATGGGCTAAGTATCTTCACTCCAATATGCCCTTCTGGCATGATGCTTCCGCCTTGGGTCCAGCTGACTTTGTGCCGAGTCCCTTGAAACTGTGAGGAAATTAAACTTCTCCTCCTTTAAGTTGTGAGTGTCAGAGATTGTGTTTCAGTGATGAGAAAACTGACACATCTTTTTTCAGTTTAATCTAATGTTTCTCCACTTACATTGTCACTTGGGAAACTACAAGGATGCCGTGGTAGCCTTCAAATACACTACCAAAGACCACTGAACTGAAGGACGCATGGGCAGAATTAAGACTTTTTACTCACACTGTCTACTAAATCAATTTCAAACATAATGATAATGAAAGGGACATATTAAGGTACGTTAAGGTACCAAGAATAGTTTGCAAGAAGGAATAGAATCCTACAGTGTGAATGCTGGATTATGCAACATTTATATATCTTATCTTTGTCTTACAGACTTTAAAATTTTTTTTATTTTAAAGAGAAAAAAATTCCCAAAATTTGAAAACAATATGATAGGAGGGTAACAATGGTTAATACATTGCATATTGCTATCTTTAAATTAGTTACTCAGAGTACAAGATATAGGCATTAAATTGTCCAAAACTATTAGCACAAACCTTTCTTCTAGTGAACTAAGAGAAATTAGTATAACTATCTTAAATATCGTGCATGTGTACTTTTTGTTTTCCTTTCCTGATTTTCTCTTTTCCCCCTTCCTAGTTTCTCTTTCCTTTTGAACAGTTTCTTCGCATTTTATAATACCTATCGTACGTTTTGGATCTTACTCTTTCAGCTTCTCACACGAGGGAAACAATAAGATGTTTGCACATGTGCATCTGACTTATTTCACTTATGCGTATGGTCTGAAGTAAGCCTTCCAAACTTGTGATGTGGTTAAAGAAAGAGAGTGCAGTTTGAGGAAGGGCTCTTGATGATCATACGGAAAGTATCTGAGGGGGCACATTTTCTCTGTCAAAGAAATACAGGGACAAGCACACCTGCCAGTAGCTTTATCTTGTCAGGTAGGTGGCCACATAGCTTGGGGTTTAATCTGAAATTCTTTTTGGAGAGCACATGTGGGGCCAGAACAGAACTGTGTTAAATAGCTGGTATTAGGATAACATAATTGTCAGGTCAGTGTGTCATGGTTTTACCTTAAGACTTGTTCTTTATGCACCTTCAGAGAATAGTACTCTTGCTTGTTCCACCATATATTCTACTTATACTATTTTTTTTTTTTTTTTTGGTACCAGGAATCAAACTCATGACTTCGCACTTGCCAGGCAGGTGCTGTGCCGCTGAACTGTATCCCCGGCCCTATACTATGTTTTTAATGCTTCCTATGGGCTACTAACTGACTATCTGTATGTAACACGTTATGATATTCCTGTGTCTCACAAGCTTGTTATCTCTACATTATACACACCATGGATTTTACCTCTTCTCATACGCTATTAGCTTACTTATTATCTATGCATTACAATTCTTGAATTCTATCCACTCTAAAGTGTTTGTTTTGCTTATCTTCTTTTGAAGAATCGAGTACTCTTAAATAATGGAACAAGTACATATTATTTAAATACAATAGATTTCCTTTCTTACCATCAGCTAGGGAGCAAAAGATATTCAGCTTGAACGGAGTTTTAAACTCAGTACTGAAATGAGAAGTAAGTATTGGAAAACCATCTTTTGAATGGGTGTTTTGTTGTTGAAGGTATCAGAAAGGGTTTTGGGAAGGGAGAACTGGAGCCACTGCTGTCCCTGTACTTGCTAGTTTGTTTTGCACTGCTTTATGTCAGTTCATTGGAACTTTATGCCACCCTTACAGAGAGGTATACAGACTGTTGCAGAAATCCCTCAGTTGGCTTGCATTACTGAGGAAAACCATACCTGGTGATCTGACAGTGAATACGACTGGAGTACATATAAGCTCTCTTCTCTAGAAGGGGTCTTTACTAAACTTGGGGTTATCCTGAAAGGACTTCTGGCATATCATTTGTAAAAAGGGCAAGTTGGTTCCAGCTATGATTACCTTTATAACCCAGTTATCCATTAATTTTCACAATGAGTGATGGATCCAATTAAAGGATTTACATGATGGAAAATCCTTTGGAAGCTTCTTTCAGAAAAGCTGGCTTATTGAGAATTGAAAATAGTATAGTTAAAGATCCTCTACTGTGCCTTCTTCTTGGAAGCATAGAAAAGGACCACTTGGTTATTTTACAAAATTAAAAATGCAGGGCATATTGAAATGTTAGTTGTATATGCATTGACTGGTTAGGAGGTTATGCCAATGGCATAAGATTAAACTTGGATTCAAACTCTCATATTTTTCATATGGGAACTGAAGCATCTCAGATATTAAAAAGAAAAGAAAGTAAAACATTCAGGATCTTTCCTTAATAGTTTTTGGAACTCGGGCTTATTGCTCTCTTGATGGCAATTTCTAGCCCATTGTTTCACTGAATTGCCAGGAACAGCAATTTTAGGTGTGAAGTTATTAACTGTCCCAAGGGGGTTATTCTTTAGGACAAGATCATCACTGGGGACTTGAATGGGAGAACTCATTCCAAGCATTAAAGCCCCCCGTGGACAAAAATCATTTAGCCAAGCTTCTTTGGCAGATGTGGGCCACTAGCCTGCTTCTTTGCTTTGACACTTCTTATTTTTTATTTAATAAAATGGATGTAAAATAAGATAAAGAAAAAACAAAGTGGATATTGTTTTATTTTCTTTCAGCAATGGAATGTGTAAGCTACTTTGACCTAAAAAGCCCAGGGGCATCTAACAGCAGTGAGGATGGATGATTTTTTGCTATGGTGTGTGGCATTAGCTTTGGATTTCTGCTCTTGAGCCAGACAAATGTGGATTAAATACTCAGGGCATAGCCAGGTAAAGACATATTTTGTTGATCTGATACATCATCAACATCAAGACATGGTTTAAATGAGCAGTTTTCTTACTTAACCACACGTGGTTTATTACCAGCTATTAAAGATTTTTGCTTTTGATGACAGGACCCAGATAGAGAGCAGCAAGTAGGAGAGAGAACTGATAAGCTACATAATTTGCTACAGGCTTAATGTACACTGTATTACCAATGCTATTCCACTGAGTATAGAATGATAAATGTAATGATACACCAGACTCAGGGAGGATATTTTATTCTGTAACAGTCTGTCATATGTAGAAAAGTAATTAAAAAGATTTTAGAGTATGATGACTTCAGAAATGAATTTTAGTGCTTGAAATTAAGTATGGAACTAGGAATTTTAAGTGAAACATCGACTATTTGGCTTGCAATTAAGGACAAGATTTGTGAATGCTTATTTTTAATTTATGTTGCACATACTCCAGCGATGTTTGAGTTGGCATGCGATTAAAACCACTATAATTCCATTAATTAAAAGATAAAGAGCAAGGTATAAATAATGAAGCAAGGTGTTGGTTTCAACAGAAAAGGCTAGGTTAAGGCAGTAATTACAATTAAGGAAAGTACTTATTTCCAAGTTCCCTACAGTCACGATCCAAGTGGAAATGGAATGAGTTAAACACTTCCCCTTGTTTATAACAGGAAATATGCTAGTATCTTAGAAGAAAACTTTTGTCTGGCACTAAATTCTAAGAGAAATTTATTGCATTGATCATGATGTAAGGAGCATTAAGCTTCATAAACCAACCTCACTCCGAATTTCATCTTACTTAAGTTTACTAACCTCATCTCTCTTACTTATTTTACATTTGTTATATCATGTTATATTTTCATATCCTTGTGAGCCATCTAAATCCTACATCACATCAGGCACAGTGTAAAAAAAATAAAAGTAAATAGTATGATGCGTGGAGTCTTCAATTTCAGTTTTATAAAATATGTAGAATCATTTAATATGATAATTTATAGTAGACACTGGATAGAATTTCACAAGCTATGTGACCACATACAAGTATGTGGTCATTGTGTGTGGTCAAAATTCTTTGAGAATGTTTTGGTCAATGACTGTGCCTATTCACTTTTAGTTATGTGAGTACATGTGCTTCCTTCATTCTTGATCTCACATAATTGCACTCCTACTACATCTGCTTGTTGACTTGACATAGAACATTAATCCCTCAGGCCTCTGCTTTTTCACACCTGCAGTAAATTCCCTCTTGATCTCTGCTCCTTTCCATCATAGTAGGGGCCATGTGGTTTATCGTCCAAGCTATCCATTTGCCAGCACCATTAACTATGCTATGCTTATGCTTCTGCTGTATCCCACTCTGGCATATCTGGAATCAGGATGGATGCTACGATTTGTTTGCTCTTCTGACTCTAGTTCCTGAACTCTGTTCTAGAAGACCACACAGCTGTTCAGCCAATTGCCACAACATGATTATGGAGCCCTGGCTCAGGGGAGTTTTATTTGCATCAGTTCACTTTAGGCTTTTCCTTCTCCTTTTCTCTGTAATCCCCACCTCTTACTGTCACATTGTCAATATACAGGCTTTGTTTTTGGCTGCATCAAGAAAACTGGGTCTATCACAGTGATCCCCACTTCTTCCTAAAAATTTAGCTGCCAATTCAACCATCTTCCTCCTGTTTCCTCTAGGCAAAGACAATACAGTGTACAGCTCTCTATTCCATATGTGTTATGGACTTAAGTTTATCTCCTCCCACAAATCTATGGTTGAAAGTCTATCCCATGATGTCATGGTGATAGGAGGCGGGCTTTTGGACAGGTAGGCGGGGTGAGATGAGGTTATAAGAGACTGGGCCTTCAAGAATAGGCTTAGTGACCCTGTAAAAGGGACCCCAGAGAGCTCTGCCACTCTCTTCTGTTATATGAGGACACAGAAGATCATCATCTGATTTCTATCGTCTATAGTATTTGGTTATAGCAACATGAATGAACTGGGGTATTTCCAGCCTCCACACTTCCCAAGCTCCGGTCTCCTCCCTCGTTTATGTATTTACTCCGGTCACTGCTACCTCTCACTTCGGAATTCTCAATATTTCCTTCCCTTGAAAGGATCTCAAATGTCTGTCTTCCTTAAAATGTGAATAACAGCAACTGCAGTAGCCCTGGGCTGAAAATAAGTCTCACTCTATTCCATCTTGTTTCCTCTTTTGCTGAGCTTGCTGCCATGATCTTCTGCCTCTTCTTTTTCCAGTGACTGCCCTTGAATTTCAGCCTCTATCCCTCAAGTAAGATTGCTCTGACTTAGGCCACTGGTGACATCTCTTATGCTAGTTCTAACGAATACTTGCTACAGTATTCCTCTACATGATTAATTCCTGGTTGAAACTGCTATTATGCTTTTGTAATTTCCCTTCTGTCTATTAGACTGTTGGCCTTTTGTGTGGTTTTCTTTTTTGGTGCTGGGAATTGAACTCAGGACCTTGCACTTGCCAAGCAGGTTCTCATGCTACTGAGCTAGATCGCCAGCTGCTTTTTGTGTTTTGTATTAGTCAGCTCTCTGTTACTGTGGCAAAAGACCCAATAAACACAATTTAAGGTAGGAACACTTTATTTTGGCCTGCTATTTGAGACATTTTGGTTTGCGGTCTGCTGGCTCCATTGCTTTTAGGTCTGTGGCAACGCAGAAGCATTGTGGAAAGCTTGATGGAAGAAAGCTGATCAATTCCTGGCAGCCAGGAGAGAGGAGGGCAGGGTAGAGGCAGACAGGTGGGCAGAAGAGTGAGAAGGGAGAGAGAGAGAAGTCCTAGAGGAAGAGGCCAAGGACAACAAGGACATGCTCCTAGGGCCCATTCCTTTCAATGAGGCCTCACCTAAGTTTCTGTTACCTCCCAATACTAAAGGACCTCCAGTAACCAGAGCACTACAGGTCTAGTTACTCTCATTCTGCTTCCCAGTCACTCAGGGAGCACACAGGGAGTAGAGGAGATGATGAAAATGCATGAGATCTTCCAAGAAAGGTCCAGAATAAGAACAGAACTGAGTTAGTTTTATTTAGATGAACTGTGTCTAAATAAGAGTAACATTTAAAGGACAGCTAAAGAAAAAAGGGTTACAAAACTACCGTTGGAAAAATGTTAGGTTTGGATCTAAAATTCCACTCCCAAAAGGCTCATCTGTTCTGAGTTGGGGTGTTGGGAGGTGATTGGGTCATGAGGGCTCCAAGTTCATCAGTGGATCACAACCATCATGAAATACTTTGCCAGGAACTGCTGCCATTGCCCTGAACTGCAAACAAGCCCCTAAGAGCAGCAAAGAGAAGCAAGTTTTACTTAGCCAGTAAGAGTCTCTTCCTATTCATTTCGGCTGATCAAGGTGCTGGCAGGGTTGCTTTCTTCTGAGGGCTGAGCAGGAAGGACCCCTTGGGGACCTCCCCAGAAGTGTGAGGCAATATATTTCTGTTATTTAAGTCACACGGTTTGTGGGACTTTGTTACACCATCCCTACCAAACTAATCACCGAACCAATTCCTTATACAGAGTACTGAACTGGATGATGTAACTCTGTAGTTTGAGAGGAGAAAACATAACAAGGAAGAATGTATTATTTTTGGGAGGAGGATGGTAACTTTTTGGTTAACACAATAACTTATTCTAGAGGTTTTATACTTCACAGGAATCTTGTAAACAGAGTTAGAGAAGACAACAGAACTGCTTTGCTCTGGTTGAAATGGTGTATGTGTGTGTGTGTGTGTGTGTGTGTGTGTGTGTGTGTGTGTTGGGAGCGAGCCACTTACTGTCCCCTGTCCATTTATCCTCCTCATAGGTGGCCTGTAGCCAGAACCCTTTAAGTGTGAATATTGTTGTCCGCTGCTCTGAAAGAACTGTGCTTGAGGGATTAATTAGACTCTGTGGGTCAGGATTAGCTACCTTTAAATGAATTATATTGTCTTACAGGCAAAACATCATTTCTTGAAAAGTGATTATTTCTATATACTGTAATTTAGGAAAATGTATCAGATCCTAGTTGGGGAAGGCTTTAGGGTCTACAAAACATGCGCTAAATATCACGGAGGAAGAAGGACTTGCCTAACCAAAAATTGTGAACTTGTCTTTCTTTAAAGCCTTTTTCTTGAAATAATGCCAGAGGCAACTATATCCCCCAAATCTGCATTCATTATTGGTCCTATTGGTTAAGCCTTGAGCTTTTCAGTGAGCTCTGTAGTATTGCATTAAAAACTGCTTAGGAAAGGATTTACATTTAATGAATTTTTGAGCGGCGTGCTCCTGAGCTCTTTATCCTATCCTATCTAGTCTGGAACTTCCTCCTTCAATTATCAGTGCTTTCAGATTTTCAACTTCTTCCTCTCTGATGGCTCATTCCTTGTAGTTATTAGAAATAGTCAAGCCTTACTCGTTGTACTAGATCCTAAAACACGCTACAAAGGCCCTGCAGGCCAGTTTAGAAACCTCCATTTCAACGTCATCTCTTCCTACGGCCACGTAAACTGTGTGTGGGCCAGCTGGTGTCAGGGCTGGGGTGAGCCTCTGGCATAGGAAATGTGTTCTTCCTCGTCTTCCTCGGCTTTCATCAGTTTCCTTTTTTCATCTTTCTCTAACAGCCATCATGAAATGCTTTGCCAGGAACTATGTCGGCTGCCTTTGCAGTGAGCTCAGAACAAGTCCCTGATAGCATCTAAGAGAAGCCACTGTTACTTACCTAGTTAGGGTCTCTTTCTATTTCTTTAAACAGTTTCTGTATATTCTCTCTTAGATTGCCTTAATTTATTAAACTACTTAATGCTTTACGTGTTCTTTTTCCTTTAAAATAGTTCTTTCCGATCCTTCTTGTTTAATTTAGAACAGCTTGCCATTTACTTTGTTTTTAATTAACAGTTTTAAAAATTGACAAATAAAACATATATGTTTTAGGTGTACAATAGGATGTTTTGAATATGTATAATTAAATATGTATAATTGTTGAATGTCTAAATCAAGCTAATTACCATATACATTGTATTGCATGCTTATTGTTTATTTGTGGAAAGGGCATTTAAAACCTATTCTCCTAACAATTGTCAAGAGTATAAGACATCAATGTTAGCATATTTGTCACGTGAAGTCTCTTGAACTAATTCTTCCTGACTGAAATTTTGTGTTCTTTAAATAACCTCTCCTCATTCCTCCTACCCTGCAGCCCCTGGTAACTGTCATTCCACTCTTTACTTCTGAGCTCAACTTTTTAGATTTCATGTGTAAGGAAGATCATGTGGTAGTTGTCTTTCTGTACTTGGCTTATTTCACTGAACATAATAACCTGCAGGATTATTCATGTTGTTGCAAAAGATTTACTTCTTTCACAAGGGCAAATAGATTCCGTTGTGTATATACACCAGATTCGCTCTGACCACTCATCCATGCTTAGCTCAATCTTATACTTAGCTATTGTGAATGATGCTGCCCCCAGTATGGAAATGTAGATTCCTCTTTGACATACAATTTCATTTCCTTTGGATATATATCCAGGAGTAATGTTGTTGGATGATATGGGAGTCCTATTTTTAATATTTTAAGAATTTTCCATATGGTTTTCCACAATGGCTATACTAATTTACATTCATGCCAACAGTGTACAAACTTTCATTTTCCCCACTAACCCTTTTTTATCTTTTCTCTTCTTGGTAATAGCCATTCTAACAGATGTAAGGTGATTTCTTAATGTGGTTTTAATTTATATTTCTTTGATGATTAGTAATGTTCACCATTTGTACATATTCTTTTGAGGAGTGTCTATAATCCTTTCTTACTTGTTTGAGTTCTTTATATATTTTAGATATAAATCCCTTATCATATATATATATATTTCTCCTAGGTTGTCTCTTCACTCTGTTGATTCTTTCCTTTGCTGTGGAGAAACTTTTAGTTTGATGTAATCTTGTTTGCCTAGGTTTTTCTTTTGTTGATTGTGCTTTTAGAGTCATATCCCATAAATCATTGCCCAGACAAATGTCATGGAGCTATTTTTCTTTTTTTTGTTTTAGTAGATCTACAGTTTCAGGTCATACACTTGTATGTGGTATGAGATGAGTCTATTGTGCACATGAATACCCAGTTTTTCCAGTATCACTTATCACCTTTCCCCATCATTTATGTTTGGTAAAATTATAAGTGGATTTATTTTTGGGCTTTCTGTTCTGTTGGTTTATTGGTTGGTTCTGTTGGTTTATTAGTTGGTTCTGTTGGTTATTGGTTTAGATTTTTACTTTTATGTCAGTACCTTGCTGTTTGATTGCTGTTTACTTCTGATAATCTTTTCCTTCTTTATTATACTTTTTTAAAAAAGCTGATATCTCATATATTTGTCTTATAGTTACACCCTTAAATACCTCAGCTATGGCTTTATGTGTTTTGGTGTCTTTTTCTAATTCTTCAATGCTCTATGCAGTTATTTTTCTTTTATCTTTTTAAATTTCATAGTTTTACCTTTATTTATCTTTCTGTACTTACCAATTTTTATTGTTTTTCATTTTGCTTTTTTCCTGATTTTTATTTTTAACAATGCAATTTTTAGTCTTTGTATTAGTAATATTTTGTTTTTACCTATTTCATAGGTTTTAATTTTACTAGTTTTTTGCATTGTAATGATCAAAACTCTTTAATATCATTTGCCTCTTACTTTTCTGTTATATTTTATTCTTTAATTTATTATCATATTTAAAAATCACAAACACATAAGCATCTTGCTGAGAATAAAAGTTGTAGGGACATTCTTCTTAGTAATCACAGAGATTAGATGTTTCTAATCTTGCCATTGTTCTTTTGTGTTTGGAGAATATATTTCCATTTTTGATTCTCCAGGAAAAAGTCATCATGATATTGCCAGTATCATATATGATAAGTTTCTCATACAGCAGTAATAATGATTCTTTTTATGGAAGGGCCACATTTTATATTAGACTGAGAATTAAATTTTTATTTTTTTTGTTGCATACTACTTTGGTCAATGGTTTATTTGGAACCAGGTATTCTCACATCCATTTTGTCTGAGGCAATCATTGGGACCAGAAAGTTGCTCAACACCATATTACATTACTCAAAGAAGAGGCGGGAGTTGGGTAGGGTGGGGTGGGAGTGGGACTCAGAAGCCTGGCTGTGCTTAAAAAATCCTAAAGGACCATTCATTCTGGGAGAAGACTTTGTAGTGAGACCATATTCGTGAAACACAAGTACAGATCAATACAAATAGAGCTCAGCTGCTCTCTGGTTTAGTTATACCACCCAGGGAATCATAAATCTAGGGTATAATTTTAAAAAATAGAATGATGAGGTAACTGAAAAATCATGCCACATCAGGAAGAGTTAAGGGCTTAGTTTGTCTACAAAAGTTTAGAGAAAAATTTCTTCCTACTGGCAGTATCCCTAGGGCTGTCATGGAACAGGGCCTTGCTAACTAGGGCAAAACTAGATGCAATGGGTGCAGTTTACAGGGAGTGAGGTTTGGCTATGTTTATGGAGAAAAACAATTCAAATATGAGAAGTCCTAAGCCACACAGCCTACTGTTTTAAAGTTGAGCATGACTGGTTAATAGAGCCATTGTTAGTCGGAAGTTAGGAGGTTCTGTGATCCTTCAGCCTTCTGTTCATTTTTACCTCTGGCCTTAACTTGGATATTTAAAAAAAATAAGTTTTATTATGTGTTTTTAAGGTATACAACATAATGTTTTGCTATATATGTATATATAATAAAATAATTACTATAGTGAAACAAGTTAACATTTCCAAATGGCCTGATTAGTCTCTTTAAAATAGGGGATCTACATTTGAAATGAATTTCATTATCTGTTGCTATTTCTTTTGATGAAGAAGAGAAAATTCCCTTTCCTCAGCATTGTTCTTGTTCTTGGGCATATTGCATCTAGGGCTTGGTCATTGTGTTCATATCTGACTGGGTTCATTGAAAGTTAGCACCATGCTGGGCAAAAAGGAGGCACATTTGATTGGATTCACCTTAGAACTAAGTCTTTAATATAGTTTGTTCACAATTTTTAAAATGAGGTATAAATAGTAAATAATGAAATGCCCAATCTTAAATGCTTAGTGTGAGTTTTGACAATTTCATGCACCTATGCAGCCACTTCTGGGGTGTTCCTTCATGGCCTTCTTGGTCTACTCCTCAAATCTCTAAGCCATAGTTAAAGCATTTTCTGACTTCTGTAATCATTGATTAGATTTGCTTATTCCTGAGCTCCATATAGATGGAATCTTATAACATGTACTCATTTGTATCTGACTATTTTTACTTGACATACTGGTATGGAGGTTCATCAGCCCAGTTATCACAGGCATCAGTAATTGGCTCCTTTTTATTTCATTTTATTATGTGAGTACATAAAGATCCATTTTCTTCTCTGAAGATTTGAATTTTTGAAACCTAGAGGGAGAATTCGAAACATTTCCAAAAGACTTTGAATTCTGAAGTTAAACTTCCTTCTGACCTCATTACTTACTATTGTCATTTTAAACTGTATTATGCCTAATTTTATTGAAAGAAGTGAAGTAATTGATATTCATGTAAGATGTTAATAAATGTCTAGTTCATGAAAAGTTTTCAGTAAATGTTAGAGCTGTGATGATAGTAATTTTTGGTTTATCTAACTTTGCCCCAAATATATTTTTTCCTAAATTTAGATGCACCAATAAGATGAAGTAAAATACTCTATAAATCTGTAAAAATTTAGTAAATATTTTTAGGGGAGTGAGTTTCAGAAAATTTTAAAGTAATGTATATAATCTGTTGTGCATTGATCAAGAATTGAAATAACTCCTCATCAAACCTATTAAGTGTACAAAGTTATATTTATTTTGAAATAAAGTGGTAAATTATCTTTATTACTACAGTAGAGTAGCTAAATTTAGGAGAAACAGTATGCAATAATAAGAATTTTAAAAAATATTCTTGTATCAGCCTTATTGAGGTATGGTTGACATACAGCAACTGATAATATATACAGTTCATAAAATTTTGTATATTTTTACCCATGCCATGGACCTTCATCTCAATTAAAGCAGTGAATACATCCACCATCTCCAAAAGTTTTCTTTTAAGTTTTTCTCTCTTGCCACATCTTCCTCTAACCCAAGAAACCATTGATAAGCTGTCACTATAGATTGTTTTGTACTTTATAGGGTTTTAGCAAGGGGATATTAAGGTAAAAATAGTTCACATTTATATTGTCTTAAAATTAAAATCATACTTTGAGAAATATTTAATTGCATGAGAAATACTCATGATATAATATTAGATAAAAGACATATAAAATTGTAAATACAAAATGATCTGAATTCATGTACACAAAATGCCTTTGACTTAAAAAAAGATGAAGGAAACATTGAAATGATGTAATTATTTCTAGGTATGGGGTTATAGGTGGCTTTATTTAACATATACTATGTTTTCTAAAGCTAGTGTAATAAAAATCATTATTTTACAATGTAGAAGTAATGAAAATGAAACAAGGAAAGCCGTGGTCTGGGTGGTTTAAGTATACAACAAACTCTATAATGCATTTCTACTTTGCTGAGAAAATTTTCACTTGGGGATTTTCACTACTAATTGTTGAGAATGTATCCTCTGTGCTGAAGGAAACATTGAAATAAAGAAGCATTTTTTTGAGAAGTGTTGGAGTGCCTTGGATATTAATATAATTTCTCTGAGTAATCATGTTAATAACTATGGTATGTAAAATAATTCCTACAGTATCTGACTGCTTATCCTCCTGGAACTGAACTGAAAGCATTATGTGAGCTCTCCTGGTAATGAAGGTCACAAATCAAAAGAAAGAATACACGAAAAAAGGATTAGAACAAAAAGAGCTAAAGCCGTAACTCTACATTCCTGTTATAATGAATCCTATAATTTGACAAACATAAGAGGGTAAAAAATAGTATTTAATGAATTAAGGATGAACTATTCTTCCCTATAGTCAGCTAGGAATAAAATCTTTTTTCCTAAAGTGCTGAAAAGTTCAGGAAAAAAATCTATGTAAAAATTAAAATAATTTGTTACATGTAAGGGTGTTATAATTTTTGGTAAATAATGTGCATAGTAAAGGGTATTTTTTCTTCTTGAGTTTTGCACAGAACTTACGGTATGTTTAATAGAGTAATTATGAGGTAAATATGCTTGCTTGTACTTCTCATCACAATAGTAACATCAGTAGGCCTCTACTAAAGACAAAAATAGCCATGATGTCCTCAGTGTCATAGAAGGTAGCTCACTGTCTGGGTGAGGACTTGGATTTAAAATCGGGTATCTATTTTGAGTCTTAATCATTGTTTTCATTTCTTATTTTTTCTATTGGTATATTAAAAGAAAATGAAAATGACAGCATAGATTAAAGTAGTTCTTGATTTCTATTAAGTTTGTGCTTAGATTATTTATAAAGAATATATCTATAAAATATATGAAGATAATTATACCTTTCTTTTCCTATTTTTAGCAGCATTTTTTATTTCATTAGAGAGATCATTGGCCTAGAAACACTTTTTCCAATGAAGTAATAATTTATTATCTTGCATCCCAATTCTAGGATTAGTGAAAGTGGAAAGAGACTGAGAAGAATCTGGTAAGAAGGCAGTGAGTCCAAAGGAGGGTATATCAGTGTAAAATGCACGCTATTGCATTCAAAATAATAGTAGTGGAATAGTCACAAGGACATGGGTTATATTTTGCATTATTGGAAAATATACATTGTGCATCCATTTCTTTGTGGTTTGAAAGGTGTGCAGACTGTTGCTATGGGCAGTTATGATGCACATGTACTTGTCAGTTGTTCTAGAAGTTCACAAATGTAGTCACTATATATGTCAGGCAATCGTATAATTAGTGCAATTAAATACTTTGTCTCTCTTTTTTATTTTAAACATAATAAAAAACTAATAAAAGTGATACAGATTTCAAAATAAAATGATAGGAAATCAGCAATGATTATTATATTGTATATTGTTGTAAAAGTAGTTGCTCAGATTTCCAGATATAGGCATGTAAGATTGATCAAGCAATATAAACACTAACTGTTCCTTTCAATGAACTAATAGAAATTGGTAATACAATTATCTTAGCTACAATATATATAGTACATATAATATGTATAGTCGTTCTTTCTTTTCCCCTCTGTCTCTCTTTCATGCTTATCATCTTCTCAAATCCTCCCATTCACTAGAGTGAACTCATTTTCAAGAATGCAATAGAAAATCGAGCCAGTAATAAGATATTTCAGTAATGTTTAAAAAAAGACATTTTAAAGTTAAAATGCTGATGCTTTCTGAAACCTTAATTGTATTTAAAAATAAATGAAATTTTGATGACTTACATCTTTCACCTCCCCCAAACCTTTCTCTAATGTAAGTGCTATTTCATATAAAACTTCTTAAGCAGAACTTGACATCTTTTAAAATCATTCACTATCGTAATGTAATGTAGTCTGCAAATATTTCTCAGTTCATTTGAAATGTCTCTGTGGATGAACACTGATTCGATTGATAACAGCAATTGAATGTCTTACTATTATTGCATAATGAAGCTAATATCAGTATGAAATAAAATAATAAGCTGTCAAAATTTACCAAGCTCCCCAAAATGTTTTTTACAGATCAAAATAAAAACTTAGACAAAAAAATAGATAAATGTCCGCTAGCCACTTATGTTGAGATAAATACAAATGACCTAAAATATACATATATACTACATACACACATATATAGTGTACAAAAGTTTCAATAATAAAATATACATATTTAAATATATATCTTAAATATATTGGCAGTCAAAATAGCTTCAAGAATAAGTGTAGTTATAGGTGGCTTATTACAAGTAATTAGAATTTAATTTCTAAATTATTTAAATTGAAGAGATATCTAAAAATGATAATTTGTATGCATTAAGGACGAGATCATTTTTCATTTTTAAAATGATTAGTATTTTTTGAAAAAAAACCAAGACTATTCTTTCTAATTGAAAATGAATTATTTTCCCTTCCTAGACACACTCTCAAGCCTTTAGTGCAGTGTATTCTAGCTCCTTTCCCTTCCCTGGCGGCGGTCTACTTTCTGCTCAGATCAGCACCTCCCAGCATCGCAATGCGATGAGCAGTTGTGGGGACTGTGGGCAGGGACAGAAGTCAGGCAAGTCCGTGAATTTCTTATGAACACAAAGAAAATGTTTTGTGCAAAAGATGTTAGTTAAAATCAGGTTTCAAGTATGCTGTCGACTTTAAATTATGGTATGTGTGTCTTTCATTAACTTAGGGAATCCTAAACTCATTTGAAATTAAAGGCAGAAAGAATCAGAGAAAAGCTTTGAAATCAGACACAGTGGGTGGGGTTCAAATAGCAACTCTGCTGTGGTGAGATAGTTTAATGCATTAGCCTCTACTTTCACATCAGTGACTGGAGGGTGAAATATCCATTTGGCGGAGCTGTTTTGAGAATCAGTAATAACATAGGTTAAAAATCTGTCCTACATTGTATTCACAGGGTTTTACCAGAGTCCATCTTTTACTTTTTTAGAACATGTATAATATCAGGAGCTCATTCTGTGATTATATTCAGTTTACTAAGTATACTATAGCAAATAGGTATTATAAACAAAAGTTTGAATACATAAGTAATATAATAACCTATTATTCACAGAACTCTATGAAGTTTTGCAATCCCAACACAGAAAAATCCTCATCAATTTTACTTAATACATAGAAAATTCTTATCAGAATTAGGGCACAAACCTAGAAGAAAGTGTTGAAGCGGGGGGGAATTCTACATATTTCAGCTTTGTTGAAGCATGGTCACTATCAAATAGATAAAGAAAGATTTCAGTATATAGATTTCATAGAGTAGATGTGGCCTGAAGGTGCTTATACATAAAATTACTTTTAAAAGTATAATATTTAAATTAAACAAATCCAGAAAATATTGGACAACCTTGATGTTGAAAGAAATTGGACAGAAACTTCTGATAGATGTTCCTACCACATATTTGAATTTCCATACAAGTATAAATCATGCACAGAGATGACGTTTTATTCTTTACATTACTGCCTGACCCTGGTTCTCAGAGATCTCATGCTTGCCCAGGACAAAAGCAGTTTTATAAACCACTTCATACTCAGATGCTGTCATTTTGAGAATAAATCTCCTGGAAAAAATTTGTTTTTTGAGTATGATGTGGCTTAAGTTTATTTTGAAAATTTCAGAGAACACAGGGCTTAGTGCTTTACATAATGGAGTGTTGAATGTTAGAGTTTAGCCACGAGTCAGGCGGATGGTGCGCTGACTGGGAGAGTCAAGCTGCTTAAGAAGATTGTTGTGTCCTCTATCAGGAGCAACACAGGAAGAGTTCATTGCATTTCCAAGATAAGGAGCTGAAATGCAGAAAGATGAAGAAAAGCCAGCGGAAGTGACGAAGGGTAGGTGAGGACTCTTTTTCAAGGCAAACTCTTGTTCTCTCAAATTTCTGTACTTCCCCATATTTTAACTGAAAATAAGGAAAATCATGTTTCGTCATTCTTGATAGTGATCAACAGAGCACATAATGGATTAACTTCATGTCTTAATTACTGTGAGGGGCACCATTCATAACAAATCCACTTGCAGCAAGAAAGTAAGGCTGTCTGTTTTTCTCGTTTTAGCTCTGTATTTTTTGATTTATCCAAATCACTTGAAACTATGGTTAACCTGCTCTTTGACTACTAGTTTATTAACTGTCATTTACCAGATTTTGTCAGATTTCAGCTGACAAGAAGTCATAATGAGATTGAAGACTCACTAACCATCTTCTTAAGAGCATATTGGATAAAACTGTATGTTCAATGGGAGGAATGTAGCATAGTTCATGGAGTAAAGGAAGCAGAACATATTTGGATCACAGTCAGGTAGAATTATCTATAAAGAGGGTAGAGAGACAGAGAAAACAACAGAGACAGAGCAGAATGGGAGGTGAGATTGCTCTGGTATTTAGATGCTTCTAGCTTTTGAGCAGCACACTAAAGCTATTTCTTTAGTGAACACATAAGTTACTTAAGAAAGTGAGTTTAAAGATGAAAATGTATACAAAGACTGCCAAATAAGTGAAAATAACAATCTAAAGCAAATGAATTCCAGGAAAGTCAACTTTGAAAAATTTAAATAAATACAAAAATTATTTGTGAATATAAGGATCCATGAAAATTAGATTAGTTCTTAAAGCCACATTTCTTAGAATGGCAATGAGGTGAAGAGAACAGGATGAAATCCAGGCAGCTACACAGAGCTGCAGATTTGAAATGTTGAAGAGTAAGGATTAGGTGTGAGTATTAAGCCAGGAATAAAGCATATCAGTGATGGCATGTACGCTTAAAACCAGGAAACACATAATGGCCAGAAGATGAAATACACCCCAAATGGCAAAATATGCTCTGTCTGTGCATAAGATGAGGAAGACTGGGAGAACACATCCTCTTTATTAGGTGTAAAATAAAAATAAAAGGATAAATGGGAGCAAAAAATGGGCAAAATTAGTTCATTGAGAAAATTTCCCCTTCACGATATCGTGTCTCTAATTTGGAAACCGGAATGGGAAGCATTATGGTTGAAGGACAGGGAAACAAACTAGATGTGGCAGGAAATTGATCAAAGATCATTTAAATAACAGGTCCTGATGGCTTTCAAATTAGAATGCCAATTATTGATGATGCTGACTCTGGGGCGCTGAAAGTCCCATTTTTATTACAGTAGAAAACTATCCCAAGTAATTCTTAGACACAGTGAACTCTTAGTGCCTGCTTCATTATGCAGGATATCCAAGGACACAAAGCGAAAGTGTATTTTTCATTATGAGAGCAGTTTGTGATCATTTTTAAAAAGTACTTTATTTTTATAGCTCTTTTCTTCTTTCTTTACAGCTACCATAGAGTGCTTCCCATTTTGCTGTAGTGGCAAAAGACACTTACCTTATGTTAAAGTGATTTGCATTCACAAAGAGAATTATAGCTCTGTCTAAAGTGAGAAAAGGCAGGCTGTGTGTCCCAAAGCTGCCAGTGACTCAGGGCATTAGAAGAGAGTAAGCCAAAGATGAACTCAGGTCAGCCTTGTCATTTTATATTTAAAACGTGAACATTTTATTTGGATCAACTAAAGCAAGTGTATGATATTTTTAAAAATTACCTGAACTTTCTCTATGAGGGCCACTTTGTATGATGCTCGTGACAGACTACAAGGTGCAGTGTTGTATTTTATAACTACAAGGGTTTGAAGAATGTGGAAAGCTTCTATGAAGAGCTAGAAAGCTATTCATCAGAGCTGAAAAGTGCCTATATTTGTAAATTATTATATTTTTTCTTAGGATGTCCAAGAATGACTCAGTTCCATGGAAAAGAAGATGTTGTCTGAAGAGAACTAGTTATCTGAGGACAAGTAGCTTCACTAGTGTGGGTGAAATGAATGATAGAGTTTTGATGGAATAGTTGCAGTTGTTCTTAAAGTTAGTTGAACAGAAGCAGATTACTGTTTGTCTTCCAGTCTAAAGGTGTTTATTTTATCTAATAGTTTGAAAGAAAAATCTACATCAATTTTAAAATAGTTTCTAGGTCCTTTCCATCTCTTATTTGTTTCTAATTTTCTTTTATTTCTGTCTTACTTGTGTATGAGAATCTCTACTACCTTGATTAGTAAATCCTGTATCATTTATAATTTTTTACTTACTCTTTATTCTCTGTAATTGTTTGATCAATCTTGCATTCTTACATGTAGTAATCTAAGCAACTTTGTTGAAGATAACAATATGTAATGTAACAACTGTTGTTAACTTCCTATCACCTTGTTTTGAAATTCTGTATCATTTTTATAGTTTTTGTGTTGTTTTGACTTTGTCTTGCTTGTTGTTATTTTGTTTTCTCTTCTCTTTAAAGTAGAAAAAAGAACCCACGATAATCTTTGACACTCTTGTGACTTTGTGAGAGCCATCCCAAATTTCTGTTCTCGTGTTGCCATAGAGTAGATACCCATGTGGGAACCTTTTAGGCACAGTAATTCTACAGTCTTCTTTGAATATGAAGAAAAGTTATGGTGGGGGCTGGGGATTTGGCTCAACGGCAAAGCGCCTGCCTGGCAAGTGCAAGGTCTTGAGTTCGGTTCCCGGTACCAGAGAAAAAAAACCAAAAAAAAAAAAGAAAAGTTATGGTAAAGGATCTAGGCAAAAGATATAAATGAACTAAATTTTATGTGCTTATAATTTAATCTATCAGTAAAATATATGTATTATATACATCCATATTCTTAAGGATTTGAGTGAGAAAATGTAGATAGCAAATTATCTCTAATTAGTGAGTTGAACAGATGTAATTAGTGTTACAATGTAATTACTGTACTGAACACATTTTTAAATAGATGTCTTTTAGATCCCAAATATACCCATCAGTAGGGATTTGATCAAAGTGTGGGACATCTAAGTGGTATAATACTAGCCATTCTACTTGGGAAAAAACTGCCTGGACAGAAGATAGTATGGACAATGTAAGTTCTATTTTAAAATCAGCACATGTACACACACACGCCAGGTCTGGATAGGTATGTGTCCAGTGTCATCTGTGTTTATCCTCAGGTGGAGAGATTATAGGTGATTATTCTGTAAGTAGAAAAAATAATCGTGAATATTATTTTTAAAAATCACTGTATAATTTTTCTAGCGCTGTTGTCGTAAGTTTTGGAGCCAGAAATCCCAAATTAAGGTGTTGGCAGGGCTACGAGCCTTCTACAGGGAAGGACCCCCGCCTTGTCTCTTGTAGTGGGTGGTGTTTGCCAGCAGTCTTTGGTGTTCCCGTTTTCAGTGGCTGCACTTCAATTTCTGCCTTTGCTGTGCACGGTCTTCCTCTGTGTTTTTGTGTCTGCACATGGGCCCCTTTCCAGTGACCCCTGCTCTTCTTACTAGAAGAGCACCATTCATATTGGGATAAGAGCTTGCCTCAATCCATTATGCTCTCATTTTTAACTAACTACATCTGCAAAAATGGTTTTATTTCTAAACAAAGTCACATTCTGTGGGTAGAACTCCAGTGTATCTTTTTTCGGGGGAGGAGGGGACAATTCAACCCACAGCAATCATCATATTCAAAATTTATCTAATCATCAGTTTTCTCCAAAACAATCTATTCTTGAATACTTCATTTTCTGTCTCTTTGTCATCAAGATGCAGTGTTTGACTCTTTCTTTGCCCCTCTGTATGAGCAGCTCCACACCAGAGAGAGCTTCTGGGAGAAAGTGTTTCTCTCATCACCCTGTATATGATGAGAGATTTGTGTATGTGTGTATGTTCCCTAGTACTTGTCTACTATGTATGCTCTTATATAATCCCCTATGCAATCCATCCCATTTCTAGTGTGCCATTCTGATCCTGTTCCCTTGCTCCAAAACCTCCAGTGCTTTTCCTGAATTAAATCTCTAAAGCTTATCTTTTTGGCAGGAAGGGTCATCCATGACTTTTCTGCTGCCCTCTTTGTCTTGGTTCTCACAGTTCTCATATGCAAACTCCATGCTGTAAGCTAACTCTTATCACTTTCCAAAAATGCTTATCACTTTCCAAAAATACTTATCACTTTCCAAAAATGCTCTGTGCTTTTCTCTCTCCTCAGTTTAACTTATGCTGGTTGCTTTCATTGAAATGCTTTCCCTTTTCTGTCTTTTTATGTATTTTGGATGTTGAGTGTCCCCCAAGGTCTGAATGTAAAAGTTTGATCCCCAGGATGGTTGTATTGGGGGATGTTGGGCATGAGTTTGGTAAGACATGTACAAATCATTAAATAAAGGCAAGACAAGCTAAGTGCCTTACATCAGGTACCCTAAAGTACCTGGGGGTTCATATTGAAGTAAGAGTATTTTAATGAAGGGGTAATAAAAGCTCTGGGAGAAGTTGATATTTCATGAGTCAGTGAATGTTATAAAGGAAAAAGATGAATAGACTCTGCCAAAAATGTATACACACTTCAGGAAAGGAAAAATAGTATGATATTTTTTCAACACATGGTGTTACCCTGGTGTGGAGGACCTTAGAGGATGTTGAATATTTCAGAAACTCACTATACTGCTGGTCCTTAGAGGAAATGTTTAAAAATGCATATGTAGCAATCTCAATGACCAAGGTTACCCAAGCAGCAGTTTGCCATACTAATAAATGTCTGGAAGCACGTGGTCATCATTTTGAGCACTTCTTGTAATTGTAGAGGCAAAAGGTAACTTGTGTTACTCTCATGATGTCTTAATAAATTTAGTATTAAAATAGTCATACAAGTTTTTCTTTTACTCATGTTTGTATGCATTTTCTTTGGCAGACTCTGTATCTGTGTGTGTTTACCCACAGATGTGGGGCAGAGTTGGAGGCCCTTAGGTCACTGAATTCCACTTCAGTATTCCACTGAAGGGGACTGTGGGATCCTGGTCTCTGTCTCTCTTTCTGCTTATGTTGGAGATGTGACTGTTGGGTCTGACATGCGCTCCCGCCATGATGTGAAGCTGTCTACAGCCCTCACCAGAATGAAACTGCCTGATCTTGGACTCTGAGCTCCCCAAACTATGAGACAGATGAACTTTCTCCCTTGATAACTTAGTTGCCACAGGTATTTCACTGTAACAATGTGAAGGGGACTAGTACACCTCTTTACCTGTTAAATGATTTACAATTTTTCATTGACTCCCAAAGTACCATTTTATCTCAGAGATTTTCTCAATTACTCCATTAAAATGGTCTTACCTCCATATGAATCCTCAGGCACATTATGGTATCTGATTTAAGGCAGTTATCTTGTCTTGTCTTTGTTTGGTGATTTGTACACAACACACTCTACTCATGTCCCTGTCGAGTGTGAGTGCTATAGGCTCACACATATACACTTCCACCTCCTAAATTGTAATGCCCTGGGTGGGGATATGGGGAGTATGTACCTTGTCTGTTTTACACTCTCCACAATGGCCCCTTGTTTTGACTAGGTTTGAGATGTTATGGATTAGAGCACACAAGAGGGTGGTGTAGACTTCAGAAGCACTGATTTAATCAAGCGAAGTCGCAGTGCAGATGACCAAATATGGAGAATAGCTTATTAAATCTATTTGATAGTGGGAATATTTTCCTAGGACAGGGGCTGTGGAGCTGTTGCTTTCCACTCAGAGAATCTTCCCATGAGCTGGGTTGGGGTCTTTTACCAATCTTTCTTCTTGCCATACAAGAGGTAGGTTGTATTTCTTCTAGATGTAATGAGAAGATGTGGCAGTTGGGTCAGTTATCAGGATATATAGCTTATTTGGACCAACTTAATATTCTACATGCAAATATGTCAAAAGAAGCAAGTTATTTAATTTGTGAATTTTTCTAATATTTATACAAATATTATTTCTGCAATTAAAGCTAACAGTAGGACAGCATTATGTCTTAAATTTTAGCAAGTTATGTAAGCTAAATGTTGAAAATGTAATCAATGATGTCACCCTTTTTAATGGAAGTGTCAGTTGGGGAGTATGAATGAATATATGATGAACTTGCTAAACTATGTTTCTAAATTACTCTTACTCAGGGTTAATGGTGTATAACATGGTAAGGACTTCATTAACATAAGACAGATGTGGGATGCAGACCCTAACTTTGTGTTCTGCCCTGTCATAAGCTTAATGGCTTTGGTGAGCCATTCTAAATTCATGCTTTCGGGGGCTGGGGATTTAGCTCAGCGGCAAAAGCGCCTGCCTGGCAAGCGCAAAGTCGTGAGTTTGGTTCCTGGTACCGGAGAAAAAACCAAAAAAAAAAAAAAAAAAAAAAAATAAATTCATGCTTTCTCAATTGAAAAGTAGAAAAGCTAATATCCATCTCAAAGTTTTTTTGTGAGAATAAAAGAAGTAACTTATGTAAACTAGAACAGTATTTGCCACCTAGTGATTTTTCAGTGAATAGAGATGATTAATAATGATGTTAATATTAAGAAAGGCCAGGTACTTTGAGATTCAGTATAAGCATAGTTTTAGAGGGCCAGAATCATCAGTTTTATTTTCATTCACCAAATTTTTTCAAAAAAATCTATTAAAAGGTCCGGGAAAAGGTAAGGAATAAGACAATCCTTAATTGGCTAGAATGATATATTTGAAAAAAAATTAATTTCAAAAGATAACTATCATTATAGCAGAAATCTAAGTTTCAGGTACAATAAAGAGTTAAAAGGGGCTGGGGATTTAGCTCAGCGGCAAAGCGCCTGCCTGGCAAGCGCAAGGTCGTGGGTTCGGTTCCCGGTACCGGAGAAAAACCAAACCAAAACAAAACAAAACAAAACAAAACAAAAAAAAAAAGAGTTAAAATCTCCAACTTGTCCCTCAAGTAACGTTAGAGCTCAATGTTGAAGTGTTTCTACAATATTTTAATTTTTGTCTATTAGTAACTGTGCTTTCACTATTTAGCTTAGTGTAACATCAGCAAAATTTTAAGGATTGTTCTAATATTCTTCCTTTTGGTACTAAATAATTTTATGAATAAAAGAGATGGTGTCATGCAAATCAATGAGAGAAATGCAGGATCTAACAGGTGAACAGATAAAGATAAAGAATAAATATCTCATAAAGGAAAACTGGAAAGTAACCATGAGAAAAAAAACATTCTATATAATGAAGAAATAAAGAGTAATATAATGAGATACCTGTTTTTCCCTTTCTAACCCACTGATGTAAATAGTCAGGATCTAATGACATTGATTACTCACCCAGAGTGGCAGTAGAACTGGTACAACCCTTTTAGACACAGTGAATAACATACAGAGAACTATATAAATATTAATACTTGTAGATCTTCAATTCTAATTTTAGGAATTAAACCTAGGAAAGTGATATAAAGAGAGAAAATAATATGAAGATACATGCTGCAAAATAGTCATCACAATGTTATTTAAAGTTATAAAGACTAGAAGCAATATTAATGATCACTGCTATGGCAAATCATTCAATTCTATATTGTGCAGTCAAAACACATGTTCTATGGTATACATACACTATGTATTTAACTTGAAAAATACTTATAGTAGTATTGATTGAGGAAAAACAGTATAAAATTATGTGTACACCAAAATTAAAGCTTCATAAAAATATACATGGAGGGGCTAGGGATTTAGCTCAGTGGCACAGTGCCTGCCTGGCAAGTGCAAGGTCATGAGTTCAATTCCTGGTACTGGAAGAAAAACAACAACAAACAACAAACAAACAAAAAATATACATGGAAAAAAATGGAAGAAAGAAAAAAACAGGTAACAGCGATTGCTGAAAGGAGGTATTATAATCTTTTCCCTGTCTGTAGTTTGCAAATTTTCTTTGCTGTAGCTTTATTTTATAAACAATTTTTATAAAGTAAAAAAGCAGTTTTATGCTCAGTGAGATTTACTACTGGGCAAATATATTATTGCCTTGTGATAGGTTTATCCTGGCCTCTTGGGCAAAAGCTGAATGCTTAACTAGGCATTAATTAGCCTTAGATTCAGCACTGGGAGAGGGTGAAGATGTCAGAGGTTAATACAAATTTTGATTAGAATAATTTACCTAATGAAAACTCATGTCCATGTTACTCTAGTAAGTTTTCCTTTAAAAAAGTTAAGGATTTTCTAAAGCCCAAGAATGGCAGTGACTTTTAATGAAAACCCGATAACAGAAGAATGATTCTGGTATATACCAAGTATTTCTACCTTCCATGGCTAACAACATAAGTGCAATTAGTTTATCTTGAACTGCAATTTATCATACTATTTTCCTGTCAAAGATATATGAAATTTAGGAGTGCATTTAATCTTCCAAAAAATGTTTTTCTGCATAAATATAGAGCAACCACAAACATGCTGCATTGATGGGTGAATAAGTCATAGAATGATGGAAACGTTTTTAGAAACCTCATTGAAAAACTCCTCTTAGCCAGCCCAAGTTTTACAGTGACTTTTGAAAGCATCAGGCAAATGATTCCTCCTTCCTTTAATCATATTCTCTTAAGCTTCCAGGAAACTACACTCATGATTTTCCTTTTTTTCCCGCTTCACAATATAGTCACTTAACAATCTAAAAAATGCTTAGCTAATATTTATTGAGTTTTACTATGTAGTAGGCATTAATCTGAATGTTATTTAGGTATTAACTCATTAAATAGTCCCTGAAGCACTTCGAGACTAACTATCTTCATTTCAAAGGTGAGTAAACAGAGTCACAGAGAGCCTCAGTGATTTCCAAGTCACTCAGTGGGTGACAGATTTGAGACTAGGACCCAGGACTCTGGTTCCGGAGCATGGGTCCTTCACCCTGTATCTTATTGTTTCTTGCAGTGCCTCTCAGTACAGACAAGGGACACAGAGAACCCTGCATACCCAAACATGGGCAGCCAGTTTGCAAGAAATCCAGCAGTTAAAGTTTCACAGGTACCTAATTAGGAGGCACAGAAGGAAAATATGTTTTAGATTACCTAGAAGGCCAATAGGATTAAATAGAACTTTTAACTACCAAATTACAGAGTGGTAGATTGAGGTTCCTGGTGCTATTCTTATGCAGGATCTTGTTGATTTAGGGACGCATTAACCATGCTGACAGCAAGGTAAGCAGAGAGTTGGTTTGGGAGGCTGCCCCTTGTGGGGAACGTTTGGTTTGTTAGCGCCACTGAAACTTTGGGTTTGTGTCAAACTTGAGGTCCTCAGCATTATTTTCATGTTGGTAGGGATGGTATTACCCCATTCATAATTCATCCCATAAAACCTGATAAATCATGCTGCCTATTCTAAACTCATTCAGTAATTAAGTGAAAAAATACATTAAGGGCTTGTGGAACAGCACAACTGCAGGCAGAGTACAGGATTGATGCTCTCTTTGGGAATAATAGTGCCTGGCCAGGAACCGCCTATTAGCGAGCTGAGGGAGAACTTTCAGGCAGGTCCATTTTCCTTCAGAAAATTCTATCAGTTCATTCCAACATATGGCAAGGGGCCACCACTTATTATCTGGGTAACATGGAGCAATTACTAAACCTCTCAGAACCTCCACTTATTAATCTGTTAAACAAGGATAATGACATTGACCTTGTGGGGCTCTGATGGGGATTAAAGTTAGATAATAAGGTCTTTAATCACTAACTTACTTTCTTATTACTTTAGTATTTGATGCCATTTAGTAAATGTTACCTTTGGAAATGTCTTAGCTGTGGTTTCTGCAGGTTCCATTTTTATTGCTCTCTTCCTCAGAAATTCGTTTCTTCATTTCTTCTTCCTGCCATTCCATCAAAACTGTACGTATTTTAATTCCCTGAGGTTTAGGCATGAGGAGAAGTTCATCAAACAAATTATATTCTGGAAAACAAGAAGAGTAAAAGACTTTTATAGAATGAAATGTCAGCTGGCAGGAAGAGATATTTCTATTGGTTTAAAATGAGGCAAAACTTGAGTATGGATAGGCATCAGCGCTGACATTTCAGAGAGCAATGAAGTATTCGCCCAGGCACCTATGAGGTAATTTGTCACTTTGCACTTGTAAAGTAGGAGTCCAGAAAGCAGCAGTAAGCAGTGGGCTGACTTGGAAAACTGATTGGTGTTCTCAAGAGAATCTGTTTTATTTGTTTGGTGCACAGATCTGTCTCTGGCTAGGAGCCTTAAAGGGTATATCTTGTGAAAACATTTATCTCAGGAAGAAAATAGTTTTATATTAATTACCTTTAGAGTTTCTTGATGTCTTTCATAGTGAATTGTTAGTGGGATTATTAAGAAAAAGGGGGACTGTAACATTCACTTAATGTAAGCTCTTACCTTTCACCAGGATTACATATAAATCTTACAAGACAGATGGATTAACAGTGAAATAGACATCGTGGGAGACCTATGATGAGCCAGGCAGCTGCACAGTGGTACATGGCAGATAAGGTGGTGTAGAAGAAGCAATACAGTCCTTCTCTATAGAACAATGAGGACAGAGGCAGAAACGAAGGGTGATGGTACTAGAAAAGATAGCTTTGGGTACCAACAGGGTGAGTGCCTCATTACTGATACACATAAAGTGCTTTGGGAACAATGAGGAGGACATAAATATTTTTAAGATTAGAGCAAGGTCCACAAAGAATGTGCTACTTGAGGGAAATCAGAAGGTTAAATGCTCTCACAAGTGAAGAAGACAATTATGCACAGCTATCAAAGCTCTGGGTCATTAGGATAACCCTGATGTGGTCAGGTGATTGCTTGGCTCTGTATGAGTGGGGTTGAGGTGGAGAAGGAATCTGTACAAAACAGTCACCAAGGTGGGAAGAGAAGCAGAAAGTTAGGTATCAGTGAATCCCAGAAGGAGTGCTCGAAGAGGGAGCAGATAACATTAAAGCCAGGGAGGTCAAGTAGGATGAGACAAGAGCTATGTTATTAGGGAAGCATCGTGACATTCCTGGGGATGATTCCTGAAAGTCCAGACAGACCTAGCTGCCTTGGGAGGATGAGTGAGTGGAAAGGGAGGAGGTACAGGCAGGAAGCATCACTCTGTTAGTCATTTTGTCAGGAAAGAGAAAGAAGGAACATGCATCTTGAGGGACAGGGTTGTCTGTACCTGCACTTGATAGACAAGAGCACCGAGCTTGTTGTGTGCTTGAATGTTGAGCCAGAAAAGGGGGCAACTGAGGATACACGAAGGGAAAATTTATGGAGGCAGGTTCCAGAGAAGGCGACACAGGCCAGGCTGAAGAGCACGGATGGGAGGATTAGTGCTTGAAGAGGCAGGGCAGGCTTCCCTCTGGACAGGAAGAAAAGACACGGTGGTCAGTGAAGGTGGAAAGGAGGAAGGTGGTGGTTTGCATTTACTTCATGACATTTACTTCATTTTATTCTTTTTCTGTTGGAATTACTTAGTCTTTTTTGTTTACATTTTAAAGGAAGTGGAGAGACTGGAGTAGTAAATCATTGCAAGTTTGTAGAGACAAATCATCACCCACATATAAAACACATAGCTTTCTCTTGTGCTGATCTGGAAATGGTTTTCTTAGGAAAAGAATTCCTGGTCAAATCTTTCCGATGTGTTTTTTATATACTTAATACCCAGGTTGTCTGAGATCAAAATTAGGGAGCTACATAAGAGATGGAGTAGCATTTATGTCTTACTGGCTACACTGTAGTTTGTGAGAATAACTTCAGCAGGTACTATTACATCAATATACAAAATAAAAATAAATTAACGCATTGGCTCCCAAAGCTACAGATATCATTATCTAGTTTTTAAAACTTAAGTCAAACTATTTGAACATTTTATATCTACAAAACAGTAACATCACCTAGATCACTTTGACAGTAATGTCAAAGACACGAGAGGATCTGACTGGATAAAGCCCTTTAGGGACACTGGTGGGAGATGGTGTCCACAGTGTGTAGGAATGCAGGTGTGGCAACAGATAAGTCTGGGTAAAGTCCCAGCTCTGTCTCTTATTTGCTGCATGACTTTGGGCATATGACTTCATCTCTGTGAGTCTCAATCCTCTCATTTTAAGAATGTGGTAATGACTCAACCTACTTTATAATATTTTTACGAGGAATAAATGAGAGAATTTATGTAGTTCTTAGTAACATGCCTGACACATAGGAAACCCTCAATAAATAGCTGGCAAAATGAGTGATAATAGTAAAAATAACTTAATATCTACAGAGCTATGTGAGGTTTCCCTGGCAGCATCTTGTTTATAGTAGAGGACATTGCATGTAATAAAAAACTTCTGAAAATGTTAGATATTAATATATACCAAATATAGGGTATTTGAAGTTCTAAAGAAGTTCCTTTCTTTTTTTTTTTTTGGTCTTTCTCCGGTACCGGGAACCAAACTCACGACCTTGCGCTTGCCAGGCAGGCGCTTTTGCCGCTGAGCTAAATCCCCAGGCCCCTTTAAAGAAGTTCCTTTCATATGATTTCCCGGGGCACCTAGAAGGAATTATGCTGTGGTGATCTTTACGTGGTTGCCTGTTCTGTTTGTATCAGTTACATTCTGGAAGCTCTTTGAATTGACTGGAAGGGTAAATAGCTCTGTGGAGTGTTTAAAAGCAAGTTTTATTCTTTTTGCTATCATGAGGATAATCTTCTGTATATAACAAGATCCAAGTTGTCTTATTCTTATTTTCCCGACCACAGACACTTCATATTATGCAGAAGTGTCCAGAGAGGTGGCGATTGATTTTGAGAAGACCTCAGTTCTGCTACCATATTCCTTTCTCCTGACACTGTGAATTCATTGAATTTCCATTTACTCTGGTTTACGTATTAGAAAATGAGAATAACAACAGCTTTCCTTATAGCTCAGGGCTATTCTGAGGACAAATCAGGGAAACTGTGGTATTTAAGCATTTATTTAGCCAACACACTTTTGTTTATTCTCTGTTCCCAGAAGGTGTGTAATCTAGTAGGGCAGATGGACACATGGTTACACTGCAGGCAAATTCCCTGAAGAGGCTGCAGGTAGACAATAGAACCCCAGGGGTTAGGCTATCACAAGGAGTTTCTCAGATGCGGGAGGTGGTACTCCAGGCTGGCACTGGTTTAGAATTTTAAGAGGAGGAAATTTCCTTATTTTCCAACCTAAAACTGTACTACTAAATCCTGATTCAACTTTCTTCATGTCCCTGAAGCTTAATTATTTGATTCCTTGAATTTAATGTTATGAATATATATTTGCCAAACAATATTTCTATGTATCAGAGCAAGAGAAATCTATTTTTACAGAGTTGTGGAGTGCCTATTAATGTTGGGCATCGTGCTGAGTAGTGCTTGAAATATGGAAAGAAATAATAACTTTTGCCTTAGAGATGTGATGACCTAGTTAGGGATTGTAATGTATTAAGGCAGAATGAGCTACAAGTACACCAACAGGAATATGAGTCATACAAACTGAATATCCCTTATCTGGAATGCTTGGAACTAGAAGAGTTGCAGATGTTTTAAAATTTTAGAATATTTGCATACACATAATGAGATGTCTCAGAAATACTACCCAATCCTAAACATAAATTTATTTATGTTTTTCATACACTTTATGTACACAGTCTGAAGGTAATTTTATTTAGTGTACCTGCATCTTGACTATGACACGTTACATGAGGTCAGGTATGTCATTTTGGTGCCTAAAGTTTTCAGATTTTTGTTGCTTTGATTAGTGATGTATCTTGTGGAGGCTCAGTTAAAGACGTCAGTAACATATGGAAGGTTTCATAGACAAAATATGAGAAGAGATGGTGGGGTGGGCCTTGACCCAGTGAATGGGACATGGAACTGAAATGAGTAGCTTCAGTAAAGCAAGAGGTGTGAAATTGCACAGATTCTCAGAGTAGGTGGGCAGGCTGGAGGGCAGGGTTGGTGGAGAGATGTACTGGGAAAAAGGTTGGAAGGAAGAAGTGGCTGTAATTGCTGCTAAGATCTTTACCACAGAGGTTTTTTTTCCCTTAGTGGAGGCTGGGGAAATATATTGTACTGCTCTTTAGGTAAAAGAAGACTAAAATCATTGATCAGGTCTAGTAGAGCTTTTGAGATTACACTAGTTGCAATGTGACTTGAAAACCTTGGAGAAAGGAGCCTAATAAGAGGTTATTGTCAAAATGGTGAGAAACCTTTAGTTCAAAATCAGTGAAGACAGCATACTCTGAAACCTTCCCTTTCCACATCAAGCTTTGAGAAATATGTAAAAAGAAAGTTTATGAAACCACCGAGTATATATCTCTGCTAAAAGAAGAAAGCAAATGGGATTAAACTAGAAGCAAGGAAGAATATACAGAAAAGTTTCTCACAGGAAATCAGAAGTCAGTAGGGAATTACAAGGACCCGAGAAGGCTATCAGCACAAAAAGGATCACCATTAGTTAACCCACACAGGGAGAGATAACATCTCAGATAATAATCTGAGAAAGACTTCAACATGTATGAAAGAAAGGATTGAATATGTGAGAATCTTCGAGCACTTGTTAAATTTCTGGGGAAGGGTATAAAAATGAAAGAGTTGAGGAGGATTTCCAGGAGAGTAAATAGGTAGGTGAGAAGTTTGCTGAATACTGCCAGAAAAAGTATGACAAAGCATTTCAGTTTGATTTTGGACCTTTTGGTTTGGAGATGCTGGAGAAATATCTAGGTGAATGTTATTACCTCGTACTAGAAACTTTAAGTCCAGAAGTTTAGAAGAGCCTTCAGCTCAAGATAGCACAGAGGCAGTACTTGAAGGCACCCAAGTCCATGAAATAATGGAAAATGTGATAAAATGTACTGTGAGGAATTCTATTTGATGTACAATTATTGAACTGTGTGGTTTAACTATTAAATCAAAGCTGACTGTGGTACAGAGGTCTGCTCCATTAAAAATTTATCACAGTTAAGATGAAAGACAACACATTTTATGTTATTTAGGAGTTCTTTATCGTGTTTTGGCTTTGGATTATGTTGTTTAGTTTATGTTTTATATGTTGATTCACCATCTTGTTTGGTTATTCTGTTTTTCATATACACAAGTATGCTTGTTTTTAAAATTATTATTATACCATCCTAAAAGAAATAAATGGCTAAATCATCAGGGCCACTAAATTATGCAAAGAAGAGGTTCTTCCAAATATTCTGATGACAACGTATAAAAAATTCTTATATTTGGATTTGACTCCAAATTTCTAACAAGACTGGAATCTTTATAGTCATCAATTCTTAAGAAAAGAGGAAAGTATCTAATATTTATAAGATTGCTTTTTTTGGATGTGGAGTTGCATTTATGAGGCAGTGGGTGTATAAGTACAATATTGTTTTTCAGTGGCATTTCAATAATTCTAGGGTATAAATTTGAGATAGATATTTTTCTTTAAATCAAACAGCATACAGTATTTTTCTTCATTCATTGGCATGTTGAACTGTAGTGCTTTGTTTAAAAAACGCCATCAGATTAATGGCATAGGATTAGTTTATAATGATATTTATATTGATAATGTAGTCACAGTTTAATATAAAACTTTCCCCCCTATAGCATGGGAATATGCCCATGCTATTATACAGCACTACTGCATGAAATGATGTACTTAGATCATTCTGTTATGGTAAATTCTTCCTGGCAGAAGTTCTGAATCTTCTAGTGCTGACAGTTCTTTATTCAAAGGTGTAGTTGCTAGCAGGAGTTTTTTTTACTAGAAGAGTTTGGATATATTGCCCATAAGTTCTTAAATATGTATAAAACTGGGAAAGCAGTTTATGGCCTTGTTTGCATTCTGAGATACACAACCTGAGTTCTGGGAAATACTGTTCTCAATCTTCAGTAAAACCCCACGAGCTCTGCTGTAGTGGCTGAGCTCCACTGCACCACTGCAGTGAAGAAGGCTTGTCACCCATCCCAGGGAAGAATCACTTCAAGTGAGACTGGGCTTTCTGTTCCAGCTTTTCTTGTAAATCTAGAAAGCAACTCAGAGAAATATCTTGGCCATCTGCTCCTTTGTCATATATACACCAACTGTGTTTATGTGCACCAAGGACATTCTCCTAACAAGGGTATGCGTGTTTTCCAAGGGTACTCGAATATGAATAGCTTAAGAATATGTAGTAACATTAAGGTTCACAACTTCTATCTATTCTTTTCTGAAACTACCTGATAAAGTGTCTGCTTAGTGTATTTCTTCTCTTTACCAAATAATGGTCTATCCTTTACCTGTCTTGTTCAAGTGGCATCTTTGTAGGAAGATTAGAAATTTCCCATGCATTAAGGAAAGGAGTGATTAGAAATATTCTTTCAGAGATAAGCTTCACTAACTTTAATGTTAGTTTTGGAGGAGAAACCTGTGGGTTTCTCCTCTCTCTGATTTTACATGTACTTCTGGTAAGGGTGAAGCTGGGCCTTGTAAAGTTGATTAGTGGTAAGATTCTTTAAAAAATCATAGCCACATTTTCTAGAGCTAACAAAGTTTTAAAGATACTTTAGACAGAACCACAAATACATATTTCATGTAGTTCCTTTAGGATTCAGCAAAGTTCTTCAATAAGATAGTTAAGACCTATTTTATCAAAGCAGGTTATGAAATATTGATTTCAGCTAAAGTCGACCCTCAACTTATTTTGTCTTATAAAATATTCATTATTTCATACCTCTATTAATGAGAACTTTTTGTCTGAACTCATGATGAAAATTTTGGGTGACAATTTAAAAATACATAATGGGGGTTCTTTTTTCCAATTTTTTTGGAGGAATGTGAGCAGAGTATTCTGATGTCCTCTGAACAAAAGCTTCCTTGGGACATCACCTGGGATTGTCCAGAAATCTCACTCATTCCCTGGTTTCCTTAGTTTTATCTCTCTTGGTGTGGTACACATGCTGTTTTTGAAGCCTTTCAGGTTATCCTTTGTTCTAGGGTCTGGTCCTGAGACACTTCTGAGGCTTTGAGAGATTGTTTAGTTTATGAACAGTAACAGTGGAAAGCAAGCATCCAGAAGACAACTGGTTCATTTCAGAACTTGCAGTTTTCAGTGTGTGCTAGTCAGCTTTGCATCACTGTGACAAAGTACTAGAGGCAACAGACTGAAAAAGAAGAAAGATGTGGCTGACAGTTTTAGAGTGTAGCCATGGTTAGTTAGCCTCATTGGTTTGGGTGCATGGTAAGGCAGCATATCATTGCAGGGAGTGCATGGTGAAACAAGCTGCTCACTTTGTGAGCAAGAAGTAAAAAAAGAGAAGAGGCTGGGGTTCTGGTATCCCTTTCAAAGGTGTTCTTCCAATGATCTATCTTCCTCCTGCAACGCCCTATCTCTTAGAGGTCTCACCACTTTGCAATAGCACCAGAGGCTGGGACTCAGCTTTTAACATATTGACCTTTGCTAGACATTTAATACGTCCAAACCATAGCACATTGCCAGTACTAGTCAAGGCTTACAGTTATGCCACAGTAACAAGTGATGTTCAAATCCTAATGGCTCATGTCTATGGAGAGGTGTTTCTTGCTCTGCTTCTTATACACAAATGGGTCAGCTCTGCTTGTGCTGCCCTTGTCTTCACTCATAAACCCAGCTGGTTGAATGTATTAGTTAGCTTTTTGCGACTGTGACAGAATACCTGAGGAAGTCACTTTTAAAGAGGAAAGACTTACTTGTCTCATGATTTCAGAAGTTTCAGCCCCTGATCAGCTAGTTATATTGCTCTGGGTCTTTGCTGAGGGAGAGAGTCAGGGAAGAGAAGGTGTGATGGAACAGAACTGCTCATCTTATTGGAACCAGGAAGCAGATAGGATGAGCCAATCAGAGAAAAAGGGCAAGCTATAGCCCCAAGGTCATGTCCCCATATCCCACTCCCTTCAGCTAGGTCTTAACTTCTCTTCCCATCACCTCCAATAATAAAACTATCAATTCACCAATGAAGCTAGAGCCTTCACAATCCAACCACCTGCCAAATGCCCCACCTCTGGACACATGAGCCTTTCAGGGAACATTTTAGTTGCAAAAATTTTTTTTTTCCTTTTTTTTTTTTCTGGTACCAGGAATCAAACTCACAATGTTGCGCTTGCAAGGCAGGCTCTGTGCTGCTGAGCTAAATCCCCAGCCCCAGTTGTGAAATGTAATAATAATAGATGAGCACTTGTCCAGGAAAGCGAGCTTGGAAAAGAGACTATCAAACTACAGTTTAGGTTCCAGAGCATTTGTGTGGAGGTGGCATATCCCTCTGCTCACTTTTCATTGACAACAGAAGGTATTTGGGCCAATATGGTGAAGATGGGTGGGAGGAATATGGTCTTTCTTCAGGGAGGGGCAGTGAATATTTCAAAACAAAAATTGAACTAGGCAAAGTCAAATAGGGAAAAAAGAGTTTATTCAAGTTTATTACAATAAGAGAAAGAGGCTAGAACATGGTCTAAACTCTACTTTGCTCAAACTGAGGGGACTGGAATTTTTAAGATCTAGAGTGGGATCATAAGCCAAATGTGTTTGCTAATTGGCCTTACTCAGAACTAAAGTAAATTTTCTTTTATCTTCATGGCAAAGGATAGTTTTCAAATATGTCACAGGATGCCCATCTAAGTTAGACTCTTTTCCTCACATGAAGAATGAGAGATAGGGGCTCTTTCTTTCTTAGTGATTACATTTCAAGGAGATAACTCCAAGCTCTTGAGAAAGACATGCCTGGGTTTCAAAAGTGGTAAGAGTTTGTACAAGATTTATATCTCAGAGGAGTAGAGAAAGTATGAACAAGGCTATGTTTCTAAAGCAAGAGAACAGGATGAGGAGGAAGCCTGCCTAAACTTAGTCAGGCTGAGGGGAACTTTAAGGATGTCTTGGTTACTATGATTGGACACTAGTACAGTCTACCGCAGGGCTGCTCTGTGTGTGTGTGTGTGTGTGTGTGTGTGTGTGTGTGTGCGTATGTAGGGATGTCACTCATATTCTCGGTTACAAGTAACGTAAATAAGTGCTGGCTGCCTTAAGCAGATAAATGCTTTTTTGCAGAGCATTCAGGTCTCGTAAAATTCATAGGAGCTGAAGAACCAGACTGGAAAAATATACAGACACAGGGATTCTGAGAAAGCAGTCCTCATTTTGGTAAGGATGGTGCATCAGGTCTTTGTCACTGCTAGACAAAGATGTGGCTGCCGCTAGATGTTTCTGTAGCTGATGTGTGTACATGCTGTCCATCCTTCAGTTATGCTATGGTGTTAAAATCTAGGCTGGAATATCTGCTCAGCATTGGCCCCTAGTAATGGGGAAGGGATACTCTCTCTCAGATCTGTGTCCTCACATCTTGGTATTAGGGAATGGGGGAACTTTGATTTTGGCCTTGGTAATGGGAGGAGGGCAACCAATTCCATCAAGATTGAACATAACTGGAGACAACCCTTACTCATGCAGCCAAAGGGGAGATTGTGTAGAGAAACAAAACCAAATAATGAAACTCAGGAGAAGCATGAACCCACTAATGATCACTACAAAAAATCAGGTAGATGGAGTAATTGTGAATTGTAGCAATTGTTTACCCTCTTCTTCCCTATGTCTCCTGTGAGACCCTTTGATGCTCAACAAACCACTAGATTTCTGTGATGTTCCTTTCCTTACTTACCTAACCTTTCTACTCACTGGTACACCCTCGCGGACCTTTGAGTGTTCAGACGCTTATGGGACGCTCTCTCCTCTAAGCTCTTTGCGCATGTTAGGGATGAATAGAAGAGTGGAAAACTGGTCCATCAATTAAGAATAGACAAACCTCCCCAGCATAGTACTATAGAATCTCTCACTTGGTTCTTTGAAAGAAGGTAAAAGGGGTAGTCTTTGAAATTGCAAAGACTAAGGCTCAGACTCCTGACACTATGGAGTTTTTCATGTACACTTTGCAGAGATTTTTGGAGACTGAATTAGGAAAAGTGTGTAAACTGCATAGTACTGGCATACAGTAGGCTTGGATAAACACTAGTGATTATTAAGAAGACAGCATTTTTAACTCTGATTTTTTTCTGCCACAGCTATTTCTCCATAGCAATCACAATCCCAGCATTTGTTCAAAAGGAAGGAAGGACAGGAGTCTATTTTTGAATTGGCTTCGGGGGGCTGCAAAGTGCCACATGCTCTGGCTGTGGCTCTATCTTTCCTCATAGCCTGAGGATCTCTCATGTGGCTTGTCTGGCCTAAATCAAACAGGGCCGGAAGAGGCCGGATCTTGTGCAGAACAGATTGGAGACTTATCTGCCAGACCGCTGGGTCATTTACAGAGTGTGGTGCTTTGCAAATATGAAGCATCTTGAAGAAAGGTTTATGAGAGAGTCTTTACTGTGTCCTCTCACTAATGCTACATTCATCATGCTGAAGCGTGCAAGTACCCATGTGCTTCGTGAATAGATAATTAATTAAAATGTTATATGCAAGTGTCATGCAATATGTGAGGATTTTTATGGAAATCATTAACATGTCTATGAAAATTTCTCTGGTTCTATTTATAAATATGAATCCAAAGATATATGATACCTCTGGTACATAAATAAACACTCTGTGTGTGTGTGTGTGTGTGTGTGTGTGTGTAAGTGCTTGATGAAGATTGGTATGAACTTATATGATAAAGCCGGAAGCTGACCTAAAGTTTTTCTGTGTGTCATGAAAACTAAACACTACATTTTCAGTTTAAAGAATAACTGTTTTACAAAATTGGACAAATCAGAAAGTTTTATTGGCAGTAATATTGTGTTCTTTAAACTCTAGTTGCCTTGGTTACTCTTGGAATATTAAAATAATCTGGGCCTCTAGACAGTGAGGACCAGTCCCTATTTATTTTGGGCCTACGATGGGCGCTAATTAAGCACTGTCTAGGCTGGGTAGGAGGAAAATGTGCATGTTGTCTAAAAGGAAAGATGGCTGCTGCAGCTGGTACTTTGGATGATTTCTGAGCCTCTAAAGAAAATAGCACCTCTGATTTAGAGAATAATTGTCTTTCAGACATGCATGGATACTTCTCTGAATGTCTCATGTACACAAAGACACACCTCTGACCAGTTTAAAGTTCCTAATTTAGCAGAGAGGCAGAGAGCACCTATTGATCCCCATATACCCATGCAAGTTTTGTCCTCAATCAATGTGCTCCACCCCGACCCCTTTTTCAGTGATCGTAGCAGTGTGGCCATAGGACACTCCTAAGAAGGTGATGCTTCTCACGTTTACCTTGGCCTGCTGTTGTACTTAACACCAGGAAGGGCTGCAGGCACATCCTAGAACCAGAATGTCTGAGTGGAAATGAGGCTGAGGGTTTGCTGAGCTCAGCCCACACCTTTCAGATCAAGTGACCAAGGATCACAGAAGATGGATTTCAGCTGGGAATTCCTGATGTGCAGCACAATGGTTTTTCTCTTATTCTGGTTTAGACTGAGGAAAATCCCACTTTCCCCAAAGTCCCTTATTTAAAGAAAGGCTGTAGAGCAATAGCTTGGTAACACTGGGATATTTAGAAGTTCTCAATAGAATTACAAGGCACAGAATCACGGAGTGGCTTGGAAATTGCAGAGTGGAAAGAAAACTTGGCTGAGTATACAATCCAGCGTGCTGCCTCACAACCCCACATTCTAATACTGCACCTGCCCACTGTTGATCTTTGTCCTGGCATCAAAAACTTGCAGTTGTGAATATGAGAAGAGAGCGCTCATAGGCAAGGAGTTCTGTCTAAATCAGCTTGGCTCATTTGTTTAGCATACCCACCTACTTAGAATTATTGCCTGTAGTATTGGTGAAGGATGGGGCCATGTCTCTGAAGAATTAGAACCTGCCTATAAAGAAAGTAAAACGAAACTGCCTGATTTGCATTTTAAAGTATTTCCACTTTTTTCTTTCATGACCATCACATAATCCATACTGATAACTTAAGTGTTTAATTGATTAGCAATTAACACAACTGAGAACATAAACAATGAGAGAGAAAGAGGGGAATATGGTACTGTGTGCCTACCCTACCAGTCCATCACTTCTATTCACTGTGTGCCTCTAAGTAAATTGTTGCCATCTTGGACATAGAGCACTGGGAATCAGAAAAGTGCTATGTTCTTCTTAAGGAGACCCAGTTAATAAGTGGTGATGCTAGAATCTGAACTTGAGCTGCTGCATGCTAGAGAGGTGAAAACTTTAAATAGGGAACAGCAGCTTGCTATGGGCGCAGCTCAGCCTATTTCCATTTTCTTCCTCTTGCCTAAAAATAAAGTCATTTCATGTGATCTCCTTAGTTAGTGAGCACTTCCTGCAGGGGCAGTGAGGCAGGCAAGGGATTTTGAAGTTTCTGAAGTTTGGGAGAGGGGATTTTCAAAAGCTAACAACTAGAAGAAAGCAGATGAGGGAAGGAAAACCTTCAGAGTCGGGTTGATAAAAGCCTCACTGGTACTGTGAGCTGGGTGCAGAGCCATGGAGGAGGAGAAGAGGGAGAGGGAACAGGGAGCTGGTTAGACCCCAAGACTGATGGGGGCAGAAGCAGAGGCAATGCTAACGATAATGATGAATCGGGCTATTGCCACAAGGGGGGCCTTGGTGTAGCTCAGAAACTTAGCGGGGAGCCGTGTCAAGTCCCTGGAAGTAGAGCAGATAAATCAAGAGGTTTACATTATTTGAAACACACACACAGGCCAGTGAGACTGTATTAGAATTATTTTTAAAAATGGTTGGGAAAGATTGAATCACAGAGAAGGCTGATGGGGGTCTCGAAGTATACTTACATATCCATTGAGTACATTTTAATGAAGAAAGGTCCAAATTAGATTTTTTGGGTAAGACCACAAACTAAGTTTTGGAATCAGCTGTTATAGAAATACTTAGATATTGAATTAAAAAATATTGATAAAGTAGCAGAGGACAGTGGCTCCTTTCCACAAATTACCAAGGACCGTCATTTCCCCCATCCTTTATTTTCCCTTTCTCATCCTTCGTCTTTCTTTGTATCCTGCATGCACAGGCTTGCAGTTCAAAGTGACTTTTCTTTCAGTGTTACAGTGAAGTGAGACCCACACTGCCAAGTGCTGTTCTTTAAAAAATTTTTTTGTTAGTATACGTTTGCATTCCATAGTGATTACATTCACTTAGGGATTGATACATACACACATTTTTATTCTCCTTGCCTGATGATTGGCAGCTGTTTGAAAATGTATATAGGTTGAAAGAAAAAAGTATTTTCATTTAATTAGTAATTAAAAAATAATTTCATTGAACTTACTGTGACTCCTTACTAATGGAATATGTGCTCCTATTGAGTGCTGCGCAATTTCCTAATCCTTGAAATTGGATAGGACATTACCCTTGCTTTTTGTTCCACATTCACCTTCACGTGATACTTCCTTTCATCATGCCAGTGGTCAGAATTCAGCTTTGAAAAGTTAGGAAATCGTCAAAAGTAACGTAGCGCTGTCTAACGTTGAAAATCGTGAACCACTTGGAGCTAGGGACCCCTGTGAGGTAGACCAGGTGATGCTCTGCTTTTCTTAAGAATTCAAAACACCTGCGGTGCCCTGAGAGTTCACCCTGGCATCCTAAAGTGCACAGTTTGAGAAGCACTGGGGTCTTCTGTTTCACTACCAGATGCACTTAGCATAGGGTCCACTTACACATTTCCTTTTACTTAATCGCTCTCAATAGTACAGTAAATGAAAATATACTACAGTTTGACTTCAGAACAAACATTTCCTGCTACTTTTTCATAAGAACATAGTAACACTTTTATTTATATTTATAAATTATTATTTACCGTTACTATTAAAAATGTTTTTGAAATTTATTTGAAATAGCCACAGTAGAGTTCAATCTAGGAATGGCTCAGGTACATCTTATTTCCAATAGGTGTGATACAGTTAGAGATGAGAAGGAGAGGACATTTTTTGTGTTTATTATCCTAAGGTATTGGTCACTATTTATTTATTTATTTATGTATGTATTTTAGCAATGGGGATTGAACCCAGGGCTCCCACGTGTTAGGCAAGTGTTTCATTAGGTGCTTACTTTTTGCCAAAATGCAGAGCGTTTTATGTATATTATCTCATTTTAATCATCAGCACTATTCTTCATTCAACCATGTACTCAAGAAACACTTGTTGAACAACTGCTCTGTGCTAACCGTTGTTTTAAACACTGCAGAGAAAGATATTAGCTAAGTAGGCAGAAGCCTATCCTCAAGAAACTTTCACGCAATGAAAAGAATGAACATATAGAATAATCTAAAGTAAAGATAAAGGCTGTAATTAAGAAAGATTTATCAGATAAAGAAGAGCCTTTTGAGATAGGGTAGTTAGAAGTGTGATTATAATAGTTGGCATCATCCATGTTTTATAGAAGAAGTAACTGAGTCTCACAGAGTTTAAGTGACTTGTCCTTGGTAGCAAACTTAGCAAAATACCTACCTGGGATTTACATTTTTCTAATCTTGATGCTATGCAGTCAAGAGTCTTGAATTAATTCAATATAAAATTATTAACATGTTTGTCAAAGTGTGTGAATAGGTATCTCACTGTGTCTGGGTAAAGTATCTGTGAATTTCTACCATTATTTTCCATCTATAAAGAATTTAAGAACTAGAGGAAGATCAGTCTTATCTGTGTCTTTATCAAGAAGATAAAACCCATTCTAAGCAAAGTTAAATCATCAGTTCTCAAACAAACCTTGCTTTCTCTGGTGAAGCAAAACAGCTTCTCTTGGGACAAACAAGTGTTGGCTATTGTAGTGGACTTCCCGGAGATACAGATTCTCAGGTGCTTAAAAATGTAGTGCATAGGCTAATAATAATCTTCTTAGTTCAAGAAAGAGAAATATTTTTCATTACTGGCTAGTAAATAAAAAATACCAACTGGGGATTATGTTGCAAATTAAGGAAATTTTTCTTTCTGGGAAGGAATAGTAAAGTAAACCACCTTCCTGAATTTAAAGTACAGAGATGGGATCATATAACCAAGGGAATGTACATGTACAAGGGATGGTAATGTATTTGTATTATTATGGCAGTTAAAAGGGAGAGTGAGAGTGATAGATGGAGGAGGCTGAGCAACCCCCAGTCAGGGTGTGTTAGCTGTAGGTAAATCATCTCATCACACTGTGTTTTGGGCATCAGAGTAAATTATCACCTGTTAACACAACTCCTAGAAAGCATTCAGCAGATAAGAACAGTTCTCAGCTCCTTCATGCTGTGGGGAAGAGACTGCAAATGAAAACAGATAAATACCAGCTCTCCTTTCCTTATCCCAGTACCTTATTTTTAATTGAAATACTATCATGAAAACATTCTAAGCATGCAGAATGGCATTAAACAAAAGTGCACAGCTTCAGAACTCTGGTCTCACTCCCCAAAGACAGCTACTCTGCAATTTTTCTATATATACCATACTATATATATGTAGTGATTATATATTTTTTCCCCAATTTATCAAGTGTAGGTAGTGTCTGTTGAATCCCAGTCAAGAAAGAGGGATTTACCTCACAATTCTTTCCTTTTTCCTTTAAAATATTTTAGGTCTGTCATTTTTATATCTTTGGTTGGGGCTTTTAATGTCATCATAAGTTGTTACTTGCATATGATTTTCTCTCTTCCCAGTTTTCATTCAATCATTTTTATGTTGTCAGGACCTAAACAGTTAAATCCTTCTATAAACTATATGATTGAGAAAATATTACTCATCGTAGAGTCGCTTGTATGATTTGTCCTTCGGAGAAGAATATGGTTTCGCAGAGCTGAACTCATGCTTTCAATGGGAGAATATTCAAGGATTACAGTTGAGAAGTCCTGCCTTCCCTCCCTCGTGAGAGAGTGATAGATGGAGGAGGCTGAGCAACCCCCAGTCAGGGTGTGTTAGCTTTAGGTAAATCATCTCATCACACTGTGTTTTTAACCTCCCTCCTGCCCTCCCTTTCTCTCTCCTCCCATTTTTCTCTTTAAAAATATGTTAGTTGTTTATTTCATCACAATCGCCAAAATTTCAGTTTGCTTCAATTTTTTTGATTTTAAAGTGAATAATAAAAAATAGCAAAATACCAACAACATAGACAAAAACAAAACAAAGCAAAAACCATAAAAACGATACAGGATTTCAGAACAAAATGATAGGAATTAACACTGGTTGTTATATTACATATTGTTATCTTCAACGAAGTTGCTCAGATTACCAGATGTAAGAATGGAAGCTTGATCAAACCATTAAAGAGAATAAAAAATCAAAACAAAAAACCATTCGAAATGATACAGAGTTTTACTAGACAAGATGGTAGGAATTCGCCAATGGTTGTTATATGCTGAAGTAAATGCTTCAAATTTAAAGCCCGGCTTTTGGTTACAACTTTCTAATTCTCCTGGAGTTGCTAATGGCTTCCTTTGTGCTTGTCGATGCAATTACTATAAGTCTTCTTTACCATTCCATTATGTCTTTTCATTTAAATAACCATAACTTCATGCAGTGGAATCTATTCTTATCTCAAGAACATTACTTTTGGGTTTGCGCACCTGCTATCCTAGAATGTATTTTGTGGCTGCTGAGGTGGTTGCACTTTCTGGATCTCTGTATCCTTTTCGGAGTCCTATGTGCAATACTGTCATGAATCACAAGCTGCGCCCTGTAGTTACTATAAGTGTCTTTATTTTGCCTTTTTATTTAATAGATAATTTAAATAGAAGGGTTAGTTGTGCAGAAATATAGAGGCTTAAACTAATTTTCCTAGGAGTTTGTACATTTCTCCCCATCATTGGATGATGTTTATGAGTCTGTCTTACCCTTTTTCTTTTGTAGCAGGTTTTTTTTCTCTTCTTTGAAAAATTCAGGATATTTTCTTTGTCTTTCATGTTTGACACTTCACAAAGCTGCATCAGGTTGTAGTTACAGGCTAAGGTTCTTTGAATCCAGTGTCACTGGCTTTAGGAAATTTTGTCTATAAAAATAAAATTATTTCCTTTTCATTCTTTGTTTTCTTTTCCTGAAGTTCTTTTTAGGTAGTTGTAGGACTGGATTGATCCCTCAGCTTTATTATCTTTTCTCACATATTTGAAATCCTCTTCTCTGTTTCATATTTTTGTGAAATTATTTCAACCTAGACTTCTAGCCCTTCTAGGAAATTTGGATTAAAAAATATACTTTCACTTCTATTTCTTGTATTTCCAAAGTGGTTTAATCTTATTTTATGGCAGCAGTATTCTCTTGATTCTCTTTGATCATACCAAGTAGGTTTAACAGATATTATTTTCACTTCATTTGGATTGAATTCTTAGTTCTCTCTAGTCTTTTTTGTGTTTTGCATTCTCATTTGAATTTTTTGGATGATGCTTATTTCTCTGTTTACACTAAAGGTGAAGGACTACCTGGTTGTGGGACATAGTAAGTGTGAAGAGATGAAGGATCAAGGCTGTTCTATACCACACTGTCTGTAGGAGCAAATGCTTGGAATCACCGCAGTGCACATCAATAGAGTACTGGTTAAATAAACTGTAGGACATGTGTGTGATGAAGTGCTAAGGTGCCATAAGAAGACGTTAGGAAGGCATTTATTTTTTGAACTGATCTATGGGGTGCATATGCACATATATATATTTATATATTCAGGTAAAAAATTATATATATTTAGATATTTATTTAGGTAAAAAAGGCAAGGTGAGAGAAAGTGTTATAGTATGATGCTACTTACTGATAAAGTGGAGATATAAATGCATACATATGTTTTCATTTTTATAAATGCAAGGATAAGCCATGAAATTTTAAAAGTTACCTTTTGGAGAGATAAAGAACAAGTTTGTGCTATTTAAAAATTTTGACTTTGGAGCTATATTGGATGTGTTTTACATAAGTATAATGCAAAATTAATATTTAAAAGAGATTATTCCCAAACCAATAGTAAAATGAAATAGATAAATGTAATTGTGTATTCAGTTGGCAATGTAATCATAGATCAAAGATGGACTGCTCTAAAAAACTTTAAAACATAGTGATTTGTATATCATTAAGGGATGTGCCCCCAGGAAAGAAAAATCTAAAATTGATTTCAGAAATTATATTATAAAGGGCAGTCTCAGTGTCAGTATTCTGAGACTTTTATTTATATAAATGATAACAATAGCTAGTAATTATGTTGGTGTTATTGAGGACTGATTTTGTCATAGAGGATAGATATTAGAAATATAAGGTCATGAGGTTAAGCTAAAGTTAAAGTTCTATAATCCTAATTTTAGTTGTTTTTTTTTTTTTTTTTCCCGGTACTGGGAATCAAACTCACGACCTTGCGCTTGCCAGGCAGGTGCTGTGCCGCTGAGCTAAGTCTCCAGCCCCTATAATCCTGATTTTAAATTGGAAGTATCATTGTGATTTTGTGGGTGTTCTATGTGTATGTATTTATGTACATGCATAGCATGTACTAATATGCACAGTATGTATTATCATTGCTATTATTATTTTCTGTCCCCCCAAACCAAAGAAACAATGACCAACCCAGTAGCAGTGAAACACCCTCAGCACACCTGATTGTTGTCTGTAACTACTATTTCTCACTATTGTATAAAATGGAAGAACTTTTTGAGAAGTGACTGATTCTCCTCAGTAAGGGGTGAGAAAATGCACACAGTAAACCTACTCTGTTTTGTCATATTGGCAAATAAAGAAGCTATCGTACACTTCCAGAGTCATGTCAAAAGGACTAAGGAGCCAATCAGTAGAGGCATTTGCTGGGCAAAATTGAGAGAATTTGCATATCAAAAGAATAACTAAAAAGGAACTGAAAATTACTGCATATATTTAAATTCATAATAAACAATTTCTTCCCCCCAAAGTAACTCCAAAACTTAAGTACTACCTTTGTAAGAATTAAATTCAATTTTTTTTGAGAACTGGTTAATAAGCAAAAGGAATTTAGAATTTATCTTGCTTTTCTTGTAGAATAGCATCTCTGGATAGCCAAAGATTTGATGAGAGGAAACATATTTATACATATTTACAGAAGTGTTTCAGATAATGAATGAAGAAGAAATGATTGAGTGAAAATATCATTTTGTGAAAGATTACAAATGACTTGTTCTAGGCTGTGCTGATCAATGGCTGATAATTTTGGAAAAAGAGGGACAACTGGTAGGTATTCTGTGACGGAAGCCCACACACCATCCTCAAGGTGGTCTTTCCAGAAAACACTTCAACCTCAATCAAATTTGGCTTCCAATAAGTCTTTCCATGTGCAAGAAATACTTATGGGGGTCTTCTAAGTGACATTGTCAAGAAGGCTTTCCACAAAATCCACCTAGCAAAGTTCCACAGCCCAAACAGTGATTTTTTTCAACAAAATTAAATTGCAAGGAAAAAAAAAGATGGAAAGGAACGCTATAGAGGATAAGAAATCTAGAGATGTATCAATCTCTCATAATCTTTGCTTGTTTTGGAAACAAATTCAACTAAGCAAATTGAACTTTTAAAAAGATCATGTATAGGACAATCAATGTATGTGAACCCTGAGGGTAATATGAAGAGATTGTTGATTTTTTAGGCCTAGAACTTAGTTAATGGAGTTGTTATTGGAAAGGGGAAGCCCTGACGTTTAGAGAAGTATCCCTAAGTGTTTACTGATGGGCCATTATGATTTCTGGGAATTATGTAGGTGGGAGATCTAGGTTGGTGTGTATAGGATACAAGATTGGCTGTGAATTCATATTTTTGAATTAGGTCTGGATATACAGGGAACATTACACTATCCTTTCTATCTTATATTTTTATAATTCTAAGATTGAAGGAATAAAGAATTAAGAATCAGGTGGGGAGCCAGCGTGTGTGTCCTCATGATTCATTGGGATTCTTCAGCAACAAGCCCTCTTGTCTATAACGAGGGCTGACTCAGAGCTTCGTGCTGATGGTAGGAACCTTAAAGCAGGGCAGCATCACTCATGTGTATGCCAGATGTGCACTTCCTGTTAAAATGCCAGAAGAAGGGTTTCACTTAGGGCCACCTACCTTCTTCCCTGGAACTAATATATGCCTTGGTAAAATCTTGTGGAACAGATCTCATGCTTCCTCATGGGGCACATATCCTGGCTATCCATATCTAGGAGTGTGGGGAGTGTTCTGAAGAAAATCTGATATTAATTTCTTTATTATTTTTGATCAGTATATGCTTATAGCACATAGTGTTTACATCCCTAGGTGGGAATTGGTACATGTATGTAACACTGTACATCTTCATTTTTTTTATTATCTTCTCTCCCAACCCATTCCATCCATCTCTTGATTTCTTTCTTCTTTTTAAATTTTTTCCTTTTTGGTATGTGTTCACAATACACAATGTTTCCATTCTTTGAATGGAACTGGTTCATGCTTGTAACACATCTTAACTCGTTTTTTCATCACCTTTCCCTCTCCTTCCTCCTCTTCCCTATCCCTTCCCTCTATCTTTTGATCCCTTTAGCTTTTCAAAAAGATCTACTTCCCTGTGTCCTACTGTCTATCTTTTATTCTGGTTACTATTTATACTTCAGATTTCTCATACAAGAGAAACCATGTGATATTTCTACTTATGTGTCTGAGTTATTTCACCTAACATTATGGTCTCAAGGTGCATCCCATTTCTTACAAATGACTCAAATTTATCTTCCTATTTTAAATTTCATTTTATTGTAAAAAGTAAAACAGATTGTAATAACAAAACATTAGGAGAATAACAATAGTTAATACATTGTATATTGTCACCTTCAAAGTAGTTACTTAGAGTACAAGATATGGGCATAAAAAATTCTCTAGTTGATATTAGCACAAACCTTCCTTTTCAGTGAACTAAGAAACGTTAATAGTATCACCAACTTGCATTTTTCTCCCTTTTCCATTCCTTCCTTTCCCCTGTCCGCCATCCTAGTTCCTTTTTCCTTTTAAACAATTTGTTCCCACTTCCCAATTTGCATTGTACGTTTTATACCTTATTTACTCTTTCAGTTTCTCACACCATGGAGACAATATGATGTTTACAATATGATGATTTATTTCACTTATGAGTATGGTCTCTAGCTGCTTCCAGTTACCTATAAAAGTCTTAAGTTTATCCTTCTTTATGGCTGAGTAGTACTCCATTGTATAAAAATACCATGTCTTTTTATCCAGTTCCTCAGTTGATGGGCATTTGGGTTTTTTCCAAGATTTAGCTATTACAAATTGTGCAGCTATAAACATTGCTAAACATATATCGCTATGGTATGATGTTTTTAATTCTTCTGGGAAGATACCCAGAAGGGGAATAAATGGGTCAAATGGGGCCTCTGATGCAAGCTTTTTGAGGACTTTCCACAATGATTTCCACAGTGCTTGCACCAGTCTATGCTCTCACAAACACTGGAGAAAGGTTCCTTTTCCTTCACAGCCCTGCCAGCATTTGTTATCAGTTGATTTCTTGATGATAGTGATTCTTTCTGGAGTAAAATGGAATCTCAGTGTTGTTTTAATTTGAATTTCTCAGATGACCAATGATGTTGAACATTTTTTCATATATTTATTTGCCATTTTATTTCTTCACCTGAGATGTATGTTTTCATCTCAGATGGCCATTTTTGTATTGAGTCTTTGAATTTGTGGGGTGTCTGATTTTTCTTTTCAATTCTTTATATGTTCTAGATAGAAGTCCTTTGTCTGAGGTACAAATTGGTAATATGTTTTTGTTTTTTATCTTTAAAATAAATAAATAAATAAAACTTTCCCGCTTTGTGGGCTCTCTTTTCACTCGGTTGGTGACCTCTTTTGCTGTACAAAAGCCTTTTAATAAGATGAGATCCCAGTTGTTGATTCTTTGAAGTATTTCCCATGAAGTTTTGGTTTTATTCATGAAGTTTGTGCCAATCTATGTCTTCAAGATTTCTACCTACTTTCTCTTCTAGTAGATTTAGTGTTTCTACTTTAATATTTAGATCTTTGATCCATTTTGACTTTAGTTTAGCACAAGGTGAAAGACATAGGTCTAGTTCTTTGATCCATTTTGATTTGGGTCTATGGTAAATCTTCTATATGTGGATAGCCAGTTTTCTCAGTTATTAAAGAGGCTATGTTTTCTGTAGTGTGTGTTTTTGGGTCCTTTATCAACGATCAAATAGTTAAATGTGCTTGGGGTTGTGTCTATATCCTCTGTTCTGTTCCATTGATCATTATGTCTAATTTTGTGCTAGCACCATGCTGTTTTATCACTGTAGCTTTGTAATATAACTTCAAGTCCAGGATTTTGCTGTTCCCTGCTTTTTTTTCCCCTGCAGGATTGCTTTTGCTATTCTGGGTCTCTTCTGGTTCCATATAAATTTTATGATTGTTTTCTCTGTTTTTGTGAGGAATGCTGTTGGAATTTTGACTGAGATTGTATCACATCTGTATATCAATTTTGGTAGTATGGCTGTTTTGATTCTATTGATTCTGTCTATCTAGGAACAGGGGGTGTCTTTCCACTTTCTGATGTTCTCTTTAATTTCATTTTCCAGAGTGCTGTAGTTTTCATTGGTCTTTCACTTCCTTAGCTAGGTTAATTCCTAAGTATTTAATTTGTTTTTGGTGCTATTGTGAATGGTATTTTTTTTCTAATTTCTTTTTCAGTGGGCTCATTATTAGTGTTCAGGTATGTTATTTATTTTTGTATAATTTTTAAAAATCGTGCTACATTATTGAATTTGATTATTAATTCTAAGTGTCTTTTGGTGAATTTTGGGGGGTCTTGTATTTAGAGGATCATGTTATTTGCAAGTAATGATAACTAGAAAAAGTCATATTTAAAACTAAGATTGGATTTTTCATTTGGACTACTATAAGTTGTAGACCAGGCTTCTGAAAAATCTTACTTTCAAAATCTGAATTATATTGACCTTGGCCAACTATTAAGACATGGAGAGACACGAATGACTTAAATATATCAGTAGATGAGATTAGTGCATTAATAAAAAATTGTGTAGACTCTCAGAATTTTACATAGATTATTCAAGAGCATGTTTGAAGAATAAAATTCTAGATTGGAAATCACAAAGGTGACTAAATTTTAAATGCAAAGGTGGTAAGGTAGTTGGATAGAAAAGAGAGTTGAATGTGACTATTCCCTGGACAAAGTATCTTTAAAATAAGAAATTCAAACTACATTTTTTAATATACTGCATCCTATTCATTCTGGATTTTGTCAACGCTCTTATAATACTCTAAAAGATCACCGTTATCTTTGTATCCTGCAAAACAATAGCAAGCTCAAGGCATCAGTATCGAAACTCCAACCTTTCTATTCTCCGTTTTGCAATCTGACAGCATGTTTCTATTTCCCCTTGTAGGTCCTGATGATGCTATAGCTTTATTCTTCAAACTCATCACCTGCTAGTCTTTTGTTTATTCAGTCATTCATTTAATCCGTATTTATTAGTGTCTGTGCTAAGTACTGGGCACACTGACGGGAACTAGATAAAATTGGTTGCTATAGCGATAGTGTTAGGAATCTTGCAGAGGCCACTTAAGGCTTCTTCCTCTCTCTTGAGCCAGTCTCTGCTGTACAGGAGACTACTAATAAGTCAACCTCTCCCAACATGACTACCTGTTATCTGGCACTGCTGCAGTAGGGCTCACTATGGTCTATCTTTTTCACCTTCCATACCTTTATTTATATGTCATATTTTTTTGGTTTTTGGATGTAGTTCTCTCACTCTTAACTATGAACAGACAGACAGACCCCTCTAAATCTACCAACAAAACCGCCTTCATTTACAGTAGTGATGGCTCTGAAGCAGATGACCGGATGCCTTAAGGTACACGTTCCAAGCTCAGCCCATAGCCTGATGTTTTCCTTTATATTAGTCAGGTTTTCCTACCAGGAGTAAAATTAAAATTATGTCCACCTCCCTGCTCTGACCCTGAGAATTACTGTCAGAAGTCTTTTACTTCAATTGCTAAAGTTTGTTGTTATTACTTGGAAAAAACATCAGTAGTTTTATTCATTAAACTTTAGGGATTCCTGCTAGACAGACAGCAAAAGAAATAAAAGAGGGCTAACAGATGTTCGTTGAACTTTTGAGCCATTCTTATAGCTTATTCTTATAGCTATTCTTACAGCCCTGATATCAATAGAATCATAGAAACAACAAGATCGGTTGTTTTATCAGCTGTTTTGGCATAAGAATGAGTACTTATATATTCGTGGCACTGGGTCAAGTTTTTTTTTTTTTTTTTTGTTTTTTTTTGTTTTTTTTTTTTTTTGTCTTTTTGAGACAGGGTCTCTCTACTTATTTCTAAATACCATCAAGCATCTCATCCTTCTCAAAATGTTTTTATTTCTTTCCCAAGATTTTTTTTTTTTTTTGCTTTGTTTTTACTTATTTAGTCCTTGCACCAATTCTATGAGGCAGGGAGTTTTTAAATTTACAACATATTAAGACTTTGAGTTTTAAGGCCACTGAATCATTTGTTCAAAGCTATAGGCCTGAGATTTGAGTCTAAGGCAACACTTGTGTAAACTAACAAGTAACCCTTCCTTCCTTCCTTCCTTCCTTCCTTCCTTCCTTCCTGCCTTCCTGCCTTCCTGCCTTCCTGCCTTCCTGCCTGCCTTCCTGCCTTCCTGCCTGCCTTCCTGCCTGCCTTCCTGCCTTCTTTTCTTCTTTCCTTTTTTCCTTGTTCTTTCTGACCTCATTCACTGCCTTTCTTCTTTCTTCTCTTTTTCTTTTTTAAAAAATGTGGATAACTTATAAACAGGCATAAGGTATCAGAATCTATAATTTTAATTTGGAATGGTGCTCTGTAGAATTTACCACAACATGATTTTATAAAATAACACTTAAGGTAAAAATATTAATGCTATATTATCATATACATTTATTACTTAATAGTGGCTGACTGAATTTTAGTTGTTGAATTTTACTCTGCATGTAGTGCAAATACTCCATTATTATCAAGTAAGTTATTCAACATAATTCAAAGTAACAATTTTACTTTCTGTAATATTTAATACTAAAAAGACAGTTCCTACTCAGAATTGGTGCTGTTTTATAGAACTTTTTAAACTTGCAGGTGTGGAAAAATTTGGAGGCGCATTTCCACAGAAAAGGAGCAATTGGTCTTTGAATGCATCTTCATTTAAACATCTCCTGCTGCAAGTCACTTACATGGACAAGTTTTAGACATTGAGCTGTGCTCCTAAAACGTCAAGTACAATTATCATAGTTAGAAAAACTTTCCTCTAAATAGTTTCCTTAGGAAAGAAGAGATTTTTTTTTTTCTGCTTCATTTGAGCTCAGTACCCAGCAGCTTTCTGGTTGCCTAACTGTCCTTTGTTTTTCAGCTCCACACTGGTGGAGGAGCAGACAATCTGCTTTTCAGAGCCTCATGCTGGTGAGGCCAGAATTAATGCTGCACGGGAGACATGGTGGGTGATAGAAGTCTGACCCTTGGCTGGGGAGGTTTGCTTCATTTCAGAGCTCTATGATTGGCCAGCACTCTTCTGAAACAATCCCGTCTCTGAATGGACATTTGTGGGACTCTCAGGCTGAGCATGGCTGGGAATTGGCTCAAACCACCACCCCTTGAAAGCTGTTTCTCTAGACTAACCCGACGCCTCAATTTATTCCACATCTCTCCCCTGATTCATTTTAGCCTATTTTGTTTTTTGTAAACAGCAGGCTATTGTATGATTTTTCCTTGATGACTTTTCTGGTACATATTTTTACTGAATAGTAACTTATAGGTTTGGTAATTTCTGGTTTTAAAGCTATATCCACTTTCTCTATTTTGTTTTATCTACTTTGTAAGCCCATGAGTTAGAAGAAATTTTATTAGATAAGAAATTACAGTGTCAGAAAAGTTCAGAGACTCATGTAATAACACAACTGGTTGGCAAAGAAATCAGAACATCACATTTAGAGTTTGTGATTATTGGTCCATGTCTTTTGAAACTAGACCCTGCTGTTCACAGAAAACATTCTCAGAATTACACTTTCCATGAGTTCATCCCTTACATTAATTTGAGTTTCTGAGACTTTGCTGTATTGTCATTCCTTGGCTTTTGCTGAAATGATGTCAAATCCTGCAATCCATTTTGGCTTCTGGGACACAGTGATTCCTGCAGTTGCTAAAAGTATGCTGGGCCATAAAGGCAATGTCTTAATGACTTAAGACAAGAATCTTTTATTCCTAAAATAACTCTGCTCACTAATGTGATCAGGGAGCTCAATTTCAGTTTGACAGAGGTTTCAAAATAGAACTTCATGAGGGAAAACTGCAATTAGATATTCATGGGTAATATTCTCAAGTTTGTGAAGTAGAAAGTTAATGAAGAGGAGTATTGATTTTTAGTTTAATTATACTACATTTGATGTTATACCTGCTGCAGATTGTAAGAACTCGCTCATTATTTTGCCTTTCTTTGTATTTGGTACCTATTGTGAATAAAGCCATAGAATTCTTTGCACTGTGCAACAGACATTAAATCAAGTGCAGTATGCCTGCTGTGAGTAAGCAAATAGGAGTCTTAACAAAATTCCTCCTATTAGTACTTAGTTCTAAAATACTTAGTTGTAAACTAATGTCATGGTCTTACCTTCTTATCTCAGAAGGCTCTTTTCTGAAATAAAGGTCCCTGTGAGATTAGGAATCAAGTCAAATAGAGTTTCAAAGAAATTGCCTGCACAGTCACTCAAATCTAAATTATTAGCTTCTTTTTAATTGCCTGCACAGTCACTCAAATCTAAATTATTAGCTTCTTTTTTAAAGTCTACTGCAATTTCTTGATCCAGGTGTCTGGAGATTAAGGATTTCTGTTTTATGGAGGACAAGTGTTGTCAGGAGACTCCTCCTGGGTGAATTAAAGAAGTGATAGAAATGATCCGAGAGCTGATTCTCAATGGCAAAGAAAAGAAGTATGGGACAGGGCCCCTTTGTTTTCTGTTACCAAATGTTGTGGATAATAACAATATTTTTGATAACCTCCATTTTCATGGGAAATGATTGAACTGAAAATATAAGCATGGAAATTATAGAGTGCTACGTTAAAGCCTTAGGGAGAAAACTCATAAAAATTGCTGTGTCTCTGCCTTTGTGGTGTTTTTGGTCTAGCTTCGCAGTTAGTGAGACTGAACTGAAATAGGTTGATTTCTATTAGGATCCCACCCCAGTGCCAGTGACCCTGCGTCATAGGTGTATATGCTGGGAAAAATGTGCAGATGACCTTCACTTTGCTCAGTGTGCCTTAGGGGAAACTGGGGTAGGCACCTCAATTCCTCTTTCCAGTGCCTAAGAATACCATCTCTTTATATTCTAAGAGTACAACTGAGCACATTTACTTTCTTGCCCTCTCAGTTTGAGGTCCAGATAAACTTTGCTTTGGGTCCCATTACTTTTTTCAAGGCCACATCATAAAAAAATCTCCTTCTAAAGACATTCTGACCCATGCTACAACATGGATGGATCCTGGGATGTTATGCTAAGTGAAATAAGCCAGACAGAAAAAAGAAAAATGCTGCATGATTCTGCTTACAGAAGTAACCTAGGGTAGTGAAATTCATGGAGACAGAAAGTACATTGATGATTTTCAGGGTCTAGGCTGGGAGAAGAAAATGGCGAGTAGTTGGTTACTTGGTACAGAATTTCAATTTCGGAAGTGGATTCACACAGAGTGAATAGAGTTAATGCCACTGAAATTAAAAACGGTTACTCTGTGTGTGTTTTGCCAAATTAAACGTATTTTAAAAGTCTTCATCAGGCCATCTGTTGTACCTGGATTTTTCTCTCCTCAACTTAATAGTCACACCTTTTCTGATTATTAGCTATGAAACATTCACTCAGGATTGCAAATGCAAAATTTGTATTTTCCTTTTCTCTTGCCCCATGTATTACACCCATCCTTGAGGTTTGGTGATTTTACTCCATAAATGTATCTGTGCTTTATCCCCTGATCTGAGTCTTTGCAACAGTGAATATAGCACAGGATAACATTTTCATTTGTCTAAGTCTAGTGGTCATCTGTAGCTCACCTCCAGCCACATCCCCCCAGGCTTTTCCTGGTTCTCTGACCGCCTCACACATTCCTCTTCACTATCTCATGGGACTGGCCTTCCTAGTTTTCAGGACTTTCTGCAAAGGTGTTATGGTTGATACATTGTGTCAACTTGGGGAGTCTAGAGGTTTGGCTAAGTGACTCAGCAGGAAGCCAGAGTGCTTACTTTGTATACATCCTGAGCCTGTGGAAGAGGAAGGCAAAGAGTATGTGAGAGCTACATGCCCCTTAGGTGTGTGTAGCCTGTTTACAAAGTAAGGCAGGGAAAAGAAGCTGCTTGCCGCCATTCCTCCGGGTTTGCTCTGGCTGCTTTGCTGTTCCACTGCCATTCCCCCCTTTGCTCTTGTTGGTTTGCTACCTTCTGCCTCGGAGCCAGCCAAGCATGGACTGAAACCTCCACAAACTGTAAGCTAAATAAGCCTTTCCTTCCTTCATTTTGGGCGTTGGGTATTTTGTCTCAGCAAAGAGAGAAAAGTAACCAAGACAAAAGGTCACCTCTTAAAGAAGGTCTCTGTTACCATCTATTTTGTTAATTTTTAAAATTTTTAATTGACACACACTATTTGTACAATATGATATTAGATGCATGTATATAATGTGTAATGATCAAATCAAGGTAATTAACATTTCTATTTCCTCATTTATCATTTCTACATCTTGGTAACTATCAGACTCTTTTAGTTATCTTGAACTATGTCATAAATTATTGCAGCCTATCGTTACTTATTGTGCAAAAGAGCACTAGAACTATTCCTCAACCAAAGTGTCCACTTATGGATGAGTGGATGAAAAAAATGTGATTTTTATATATACACAATGGAATATTATTCAACCGTACAAAGAATGGAAGCCTGTTTGTCATTTGTGGCAGTGCTGGAGGAACATCTTGTTAAGTGAAATGAACCAGGCACTGAAGATAAATACCCCGTGTTCTCCCTCATTTGTGGAAGCTAAGAAAGCTGATCTCAAAGATGAAGTTAGACAATGGTCACCATCTTTTTAAAAATATCTCTCCTTCCTCTCATGTCTTGGGATGTTTTAGATGTACTGCATAGTTCATGATGACACTGAAAAAATGTGGATCTGCAGAAAATTCATGTTTGTAGTTTGCTTCAAGTGTATTTTAAAATATATACTATAAATAACTAATAGTAGCAAGGCAGGGTGGCATGTGCCTATAATTCCAGCCACTTGGCAAGAGGATAGCAAGTTCAAGGCCAGCCTGGGTGATTTAGTGGGAACTTGTCTCAAAGTAAAAGTAAATAAATAAAAATGGCCAGGTGTTCCCTGGATTGAAACCTAAGTACTGCAAAACAAATGCAAGCCAAACTAAACAAAACATCCTACTAATAAAAATGAGCAATTGTGTTTTTGGAGAAGCAACCAAGAACCAACCAGTCTCCAGTTTGGATGATGCAGAAGGCTAATTTGCCTGTTGCATGACCACACTGAATTTCTTTAGTGTGAAATTGGGATAATAATACTTGTCCTATCCATTTTGCAGTAGTTATAAATACTGTTTTTCTCCTTATTATCTGTAGAGTACTTTAACATTTACAAAGTGTTCTCTTATTTATGCCTCATAGCAACCAGGTGAAGTAGGTATGATTATGCACCTTTTGTAGGAAAAGAACCTCATTTTCCAACATCCCAGAGTGAGTGAATGGCAAGGTTAAGACTCAAACTGAGGGTCACTGCTGCCCACTGTCATTCTGTCTCTGGTCTAATGCTGCCTTTTGCCCACATCCCATCTGAGGGGAAGAGCATGCTTTGAGCATTCTAAAATCACAGGAGTGTATTCCAATATGCACTGTTTTGATTTTTAAGCATAGTAAGTTTTACCTGTATAAGTTAACTGCATTGCTTGTATATTACTTGATCAAATATCTATCTGGTATATAATATTCACACACACACTATATATATATATATATATATATATTCTACATATTTTTTACAGTAGTTATCATTTAATCCAAAATCATACATTTTACTTGAATTTTGAGATGGAGGAAGTGAAAGTATTTGAACTGATCTAGCTTTCTGAGTTAAAATCTTTGTCTATTTCTGTTTGCCTTGGTTAAAGATACTTTGTCATGGAAGAATATTTACTATATGATTGCTTTTGGCACACGCATTCAAATGTACACTGTCTACTCTTCCCAAGTTGGGCAAAGGTATGACAAAAGTAGGGTAGGTCTAAATAAAGTTATATACTATAAGTACACACAGAATTGTCTATGTGTATCTGTATGTTTGTGTATATATGTTACATATATGCATATATATAGTATGTGAATAAATGTATATGTAAGATATGTAAATACATACATCATATATATATATGCGTGTAATTTTTTTTCCCTTAGATGATGAGCAAACTGGCTATTTTCCTTGAAGCAGCATCTTTCATATGCACAGGGAAACCGATGAGATCTTCCAGTGTGCCTTCCCTTTGTGAAAAATGACAAGAGGAAGGAGAGTGGCTCAGAGCAGAGAACGCATGTTCTGTTATCCACAGATCACAGTCTGAGAGAGGTGGAGCACTTGGGATGTGCTTAGCATTTGTCCTGCTTATTCTCCTCTACTAGCAGGAATTCTGAAAAAGATAGTGAATGTGACTGAATGTTTTCTTAACCTGCCTCTGGTACCTTCTCTCCTGCTAAAACTTCTGGCACACACACACAAGTTTAAACTTTGACTTTACCTTATTATGCACTCTGTGTTTGCTCTGTGGACAGGTACTGAAAATTTGATGTGCTTTAAAGTCATGTCTGGATGCCTTTCCACCAAGGAAACCTTTGTTATATGGGTATAAAACACCCTAAGACTCAAAGTCTTATCTAAACTATATCTGTAAAGATATTTGAAATCCAAGTAAATTTCATACACCAGGCTCACTATTTTCTACTATTTTTGACTCTGTGGCCAAATATATAAAACACTTCTCAGAAGGAAGCTGCAATTTTTTTCTCCCACAATGGTCCCTAAGCAGACTCTCTGATGGATAAGTCTCTTTTCCTGTTTTCAGGTCTCTTTGTGAGTGCTTGTAACTCAGAGCATATCTTCTTCACCTTTACTCACAATGGACCAATGGAAATTTTTTTTTACTTTATTGTTCCTTGAGGTTCAAAGAGGATGCTGCCTGAGATGATGCTGGCCACAAGCGTGCATGTGATGGAAGAGGCCCCTGCGTGATTAACAGTTGTTGTGGTGTAATTTGCTAGGAAAATTGTTCCTAGGTTTGTGACCCGGGACCCTCCCAGCTATGATCAGATCTGATTTACTAGGGGCCCAAGCTCTTATTCTCAGAATCTATCTGCTACTGTCATTGCCTGGAAGGCATTGTAACACAGGGCCTCTAGTTTGCAGTGGAAGCTTGCTGCTTATCAGCGTTTTGCAGGTAAAAGCTCACTTTCTGAGGCTGTACTTCAGTGCACCCTTAGAAAACTTTTCTGCTGTCTTTTGTGCTTGTCTGAGTTCTGTTCACCTTGTAGCAACTTTTGTGATGTCACATTTCTATTCAGAATCTGCTTAAGAGTCAATACCCTGCTAAGAATAATACTCAAGATACTCTGCTGAAATCAGATAACTAATAACACAACTAGCTTATCTTTTACTGAGCACCTTTGAAGCGCCAAACATTTTACCCATGCTATCTCATTTATTTTTTGCCAAACTGGTAAGAGATGTTTTCCCCATTTTCCAGATCAAGAAATTGTGACTTAGAGTATCAAGAAATTTGTTTATATTATCCCAACAGTCTCTCTTACTCAAATGCCCATTTTTAAAAATGGTACGAGCAGGGTGCTCCATGTTTTTTTTTTTTTTTGTACTGGGAACGGAGCTTAGGACCTTGCACTTGCCAGGCAGGCACTTGTGCTGCTGAGCTATATCCCCAACCTGCCATGGTTTCATGTCAGCTTATGTAATAGGTTCTGGTGTGTGATTGTTGGCTGTATGACTTATTAGTGAAGCATTCTTTAGTAATCCCATGGCTAGTTTCACAGACTGCCATATTATTAGTGCTAGATCCCAGTTGCCTTGATGTGTTGTGGATTTGACACCAGGACTACTTATTGATTCTATATCCATACCATGTTGGTGTCCTGTTCTGTCTGTCATTCTGATGGAGGGTGTGTTAGCTTTTTTGACTCAGCCTCCTACTTACATATCTGTCCAGCAGCTGTCAGAGAGCTTCCTACCTGAGTAGCAGAAGTCAGTGGTAACTTCTTTCTCTTCATTGGAAATTAATGCCTTTAAATGAGTTTATATCTCTCAGGCAGATTGGAGTCTATATTGATCCTCACTAAATTTTATCCATTGAGATTCTCATCATTTCATTTGTAGAAAGATGCTGGTTAGCTGCACATAACTACTTATGGTACATTGGTATAAAAACACATATATCTGTATTTTCTAGTGTGTCTCCCCATAACACTAGGTTGTGGGAATTTTGTATTTGGACCACATCTTTAGGGTGATCATTTATATACTATTGCAAATGAGACTTGCCATAAAATATTCTGTTTTATTTAGCAAGCCTTAGAGAACTTAACATAGTATGATATCTAGATGTATAGATTATAATTTAATATGTATGATATTTATTTTTTAGGTAAGTTAAATAACGTAATTTTAGTAAATTTAGTAATTAGTAAATTTCAGTAATTTAAAATTAGCAAAATTAGTAAAATTCAGTAATTTTAGGTAAGTTAAATGTTTTTATTTTTAAAAAAGAGGAGATTTTCTAGGAAATTAAACATTGATCAAGTTTCTTAATCATCTTGAGGCTTCAGTAAATCAGAGATACTGTATACATGCTTTCTCATTTAGCTATTATTAGTGAAAAGAAATATATATGAATTAACTTGGTGGTGCCTTGTCTAGCATATTAGTCCTCGAAGTGGCATTTCTCTTTCTCTGTGAACTGTGAATCATTACTGTGAGCAAAGTAATTCTTAGCTCATTTTCTCTGCATTTTGCTTTGTCCATTATAGTCATCAATATATAACAATAATTACTACAAATGCACTTCGAATATTCATTGTCCATAATTGGAAGAATTGGCTAAAGAATATGAATATGAATATGAGTATCTTGGTTATTTGCACGGGAATTTAAAAGCTTTCTCCCAATCTATTTCATATTTCATTTGATTTTTGATATATGTATTAAGATCAATATAGTCACACAAAAATATATAACTGTAGCCAGCAACAATAAGCTTTTTAATCCAAGTATTTATACTGTCTTATTTGAGGGGATTATTTTAATTAAGCAAGAGTGGAAAATGCATTTCAGTTCATTTTTCTTCATCCATAATTTCCTATAAATAAAATTTCATAACTTGGTTAAATCTATAGGAATTATAGGACTGTAAAAGAAATGAAAATTGATTACTTTTATTATCATTAGTTTAATTTTTATGCTTCTTTATTTTTAGTGTTTTATTGAATTTTATTTCCTAGGAGCTTATGAGCTGAAGGCTTAAAAATGAAAACATTTAAAACAGAGGTAGTCAGTGGGGACTGAATGCAAGATGGGGGAATGGACAATGGGGGGTCATATCAGAGTTGACAAGGGTAGATTCAGATCAAATGCAATTTAATAATTCATGTACATTCTTGTATTATTTATCCACTATTTTCACTTGGCTGCATTCCATTAGGGGAAGTAAAAATTACATCCTCTTGACTTCCCTTCTTGGAAGGAATACAGGGCTTACTCCTGATGGGGTGGGTTGATGAAGAGTCTGCCTGTGATGCCTTGCCTTGGGGTCCACACTCCCTTATGCCCGTCTCAGAGGCATTATGTGTCTTCTGGGGAGTTCAAGAATCAATCCACTTTTGCAGCAGTAATAACCCTCAATTCCTGGTGGTTTATGCCAGCAAATATTTGCTTCTTGCTCATGCAACTTATGGCTGTAGCATTTGTCCAGGCTGCTGGCTGACTGGGTCTATTCCATTTGTGTTATCATTCTGGAACCTAGATGGGAAGAAGCAGCTCCCATCTGGGACATCTCATGGCAGTGGCATGAACCCAAGACACCACATTAACTACACAATCACATTGAAAGCCAGGACATGATGTGACATGCACCTTGTATAGGGTGAACTTCCTCACCTGGTATTTGTTGAATTATGTAGTAGGCTGTAAGTGTTAAACGGCCCACAGTTAATGTTCAAATGAAACTTGTATGGTATTTTACAGGATAGATGTCTTTATGAGTAATTATACTGTATCCATCCATTCATTTGTTAACTTGCTGTATAAATTCCTACCAAGTATTTGCTGTGTTCCAGACTACTCTAGGTGCTGGGTCCCTTTTCTTCTTACTCACTTTTTGTCTGGGCATCCTCCTTCAATTGCATGGCTTCCTTTGCCATCTCTATGATGCTAGCTGAATCTGTTCTCAGGAGCAGACCCTGTCTGACCTTCTAGTATCTCGTATCATAATGGAACTCTCCATACATCCCAAGCCAACTGTGTCTTTGATTTCACAGATTATTCATGCATCAGTTATTTACTGATTAACTCATGCACTAAACAAATATTTTCCTAGGGCTTGTCATGTACTAGGTGCTGCTGAAGGTTTTGGAGATTTAGGAATGAATGAAACAAGCTTATTGTTCTCATAAAGCTTATGCTATAGAAGTGGAGAGACAGCAAGTGGCAGGCACCAAGTAACAAGGAAACTAATTACAGATAGAACACTACGAAATAAAAATAAAATAATGGACAGTGTGATCGTGGAAGGCCTCTGGAGGAGGTGACATTTCAGGTGGGACTTGATGAGAAGACGCCAGTGATGCAGAGTTTTACTACTTTAGATACAAAAAGCAAGTAATGAAAAACACCGGCAGGTGGCGACAAGCTTGAGGTGTTTAGGAACATGAAGGAAGCCAGTCTGGCAAGTGACACAAAGGCGTGTGTCACCCCACAAAGCTGGGCTTGGAGAGGTGGCTAGAAGCCAGACATGATGGGCTTTGAAGGATGCAGGAAACTGTTCCAAGTCAGATACAAAACTGTTAATGGGGCCCCACCACCAAGCCAGAAGACCAGGCATCATTCTTGCTTCCGCTCTTCTAGTTCCTACATACAGTTAGTGTCTGTGACTTTCTCTTTTTGCTTTCTACGGAATTCTCAGTTGTACCCAGCTTGCTACCTTCCCACTTCTGTTTCCTTGGTCCATGCCACCAGCACCCAAGGAAAGGTCTAGCTGCTCTTTCTGACTCTAGATTTGCCTATGCCAGCCTGGCCCCACCTCCCTTTCTAGAGTGCAACTTTGATCAAGCCAGTTCCAGTGTGAGGACCGTCAGTACTTCGCATCAGCCGGTCCAGTTGCTCCAACCCTTTGTCTCCCGTGCACATCTGCACAAGGGCTCTCTCTTTCGGCTCTGCTGTGCTGCATACGCTTGGTTCTCTGAATGTGTGAGTTTTTCACTCCCCAAACCAGGCAGGCTTCATTCCTGTGCATTCTGTTTCTTCCTCATTGCCACACCTGGATTGCTTCAATTACTGCTCTAAGTCCTAGCTTTGTTGGTGTTTTTCTTCACTAACAACTCACTACTGCTTAATTAGCTCTCTTATGTGCACCCATTGACACCTGTGCTGTTCCTTCACAGTTTTTGCATCACTCCAGCTTTGATTCATATGCCTTTCCCATCAGAAGATGAGCTCTGTCTGCCTTATTCACTCTGTACCTCAAGGGCTTAGCACAGGGTTTAGTACCAGTGTATGCTTCAAAATACGTATGTTCCAGTGGCCAATGGTAAAGACATGAAGAGAGATTGTTTTCTGTATAGGCCAGTGAGTGCTGTGTAAATAATCTAGCTGAATTAAATAAAGTGGGGAAACAAACTATTTCTTGAATCAGAAATGGGGTTAGGTAAATGGGAAAATGAAGGGAGCATTCCTCCAGGACAGAGAACAAAGTTAGCTGAGTGCAGAGAAGGGGATACTGAGCTCAAAGTACCCAGAATTTGGCTCTGATTGCTCCACTTCCTGACTTTGGCTAAGTCACTTATCCAGCACGTGCTCCAACGTTTGAGATATGAGTTCAAGTCTGTTTCTGGCATTTGCTGATTAAGGTCTTGGGCCAATTTCCTATCCTTTATCTGTTGGTAAGACTGGGTGTGTCTTCTTTGTAGGATTACTGTGAGGATTAAGTGAGCTAATAAAACCCTGAGAAAAGGATTTAACAAATATTGCTGTTATTATTTATACTAAAACACAGATATGAATAGTTTTTTTTTTAATCCAAGGCTATCACATCAAACAGATATGATAACAGTAAAAAAGCACCAGTAAATTAGTGTAGAAATATATTCAATTAGAGTGAACATAAAGTTGGGATGAAGTAAAACGTGGCACAACATGGGGACAGACTGAAGGAATGAGTTCCCAGCACTCTCCCAAAAGCGCCATGGTACTCAAGGGCCTTCAGAGGAGGGGTGGTGTGTCTGTCAGTTTTCTTTGGGCTGCTGACGCCTGTTGGAAAAGTGCAGAAATACCAAGTCCTTTACTTGCTTGACTCTAGCCCTGTGTCTAGCATTCCCTCTGATGCTTCCTACGGCTTTGCCTCCCGGTTTTGTTGAAAGCCAAAAGAGAATAAGGTTTTCATGGCTCAGAGATCTCTTTTACATTTAAGTGGGATTGGATAAACCCAATGGATTTTTCTATTGCTGCCTTGTTCCTAACAGAAGTGCTTATGTTTTTATTGCTGGAGTAGAATCATCTACTTAATGCTCAAAGAAATCAGAAGGAACCTTGGCTGACAGTTTGATTCTAGGTAGCACTTTTGGCACCCATAGGGTACTTGATTTGGTATTGCTTGGAGATGTCATTAATGTAGTGGAAACAACTAAAACACTTGGTCTGAACAGCCAAGGATAGGCCAAGAATGAGGGGGAGGGTGAAGGGAAGAGAGCTTTGACAGTAGTGTGAAGCAGGTAACGGGGGAAAGTAACGATTAACAGAAGTGCTGAGCTCTCAGAAGGGCAATTTATAGAGGTCAGAGACTGTGTGGTGCATATGTCTTCAACATTTAGGATCATAGTGATTATGGGCACATGCATCAAAACTAGAAAATATGTTCCAGATATAAAAAAGATATTATGATAAATGAAGAGCAAAACAAAGGGCAGATAACAGGAAGTAAGGAGATCTTTTTCAAATTGGAAGGGGAAAAAGAGATATAGGAAAGAGGGAAGGAAAGGGAAAAGGACTGAGAAAGGAGAACTGAAGAAAAAATAGAAATAGAACATTTTCAAGTGCAAAGGGGATCAAGGGTTGGAGAAAATAGGGAGGGGTGGGAGAGGATGGGCACAAAAAAGAATTAAGATGCAATCATTATGTATTGTAAACTTGTACTAATAGAAAATAGGTAATAAAAATAAATAAAAAAGATATTTCGTGCCTTGTGTCTTGGAGTTGGCAGTTACTTCAGTAATATTTGAGTGTACTTGGTTTAAATGAGCGGGCTGTTTAGAAAGAGGAGCATAAGAAGTTTCTTATGAGATTTTCTTAGGGCCCTTTCTAGCCATCTTAGTATTTTGGAAATTGAATAAATTCTTTCAGGCCACCAGAGCTAATTAATACATTTGATCATGTGCTCCTTCATTAAATAGAATTCCTTGAGGAGCCCATGAAACTTTAAAATGTGCAGCCTAGGTACAATTTTATTGCTTTTTAGTAATAATAATAATAGGCACGACTAACTGGACATTTTCAATGTGCAAGACACTTTGCTCAGAGCTTTATGTTATTCTCCTTTGATTGGCACAAAAGTTCTATAAGCAGGGACATCTTGGCTACCGCATGGCTGCAGTCTCCCTTATTTGCTGCAGTTTCACAGATCCCAGCTGTTTCTTTGGTACTCACATATCATTAGGTATATGATATTATAAAGCTAAGAGAATGCAAAATCTGCTTACAGGGAATGCATTACTTTGAAACCTGATTGTCATGATAGCAAACAAAAAAAGTGATATATAAAAGAACATGTATTTGAAGATACTTGGTCTTGGTCACTGAAATTTTAGCGTAATTTTTTGGATGACTTTTTTCAATTTTAAGCCTAGGGAGATATAGATTTTATAGACTTATCTCTGTACCTAGAAAATTAATCTTTTAAAATTTTATTAAAATTTAAAAAATTATTTTCTCCAATTTTATTGAAGTATAATTGACAAATTAAAATCATATATCTTTAGCTCTACCATGTAATTCCTTGACAGACATAGACATTATGATTACCACAGAAGCTGGAAATTATCATCTGTGTGTGTGCAAAGGTGAATACTTAGGATCTACGCTCCTAGCAATTTTCAAGCAATACATCATTAACTATAGTCACCATGTGGTATATTTGATCTTCAGAACTTATTCATCTTATAACTGAAAGTTTATACTCTTGGACAAAATTTCTCCATTTCCTCCACCTCCCAGCTCCTGGCAACTGTCTTTCACCTCTCTTTCTATGTGTTTGACCTCTTTAGATTTGCCTTACTAAATTTCTTTTATTTTTAAAATTCCCTTTAGCTTTTCTTATAACAGTTATCCATCATTCTTGGTGGATAAATTGATCCTAGTTCCAAACTTTAATTAACATTTTGTTATTGATTAGACTTAGAGGTCATGTGCTACTCATGGAATTAATGCAAATATTATGTTTAATGGTTATTTTAAAATGCAATTTTATTGATTTCAGATATAAAACCCTTACTTCTTTCAAGAGAGCAGTATGTTGGAGGAAAAATGATGCTTTCACTGTTAGTAGTTCAAGATTTGCCTGCTGTTTTAAAGCTTTTCTTTTTTGAAATGTCAAAACTAAAAAGGGAAACAAAAATAACATTAGCAGACCCACGTAGGAAATTACATTATTTGAGGATGTCAAATTGGAAGATAGGAAGATAGAACATTTTTGTGTGTGTGTGTGCAGACTTCTCTGCTTCCTGAAAATAGCAATGAGTAACAGAGAAAATCTTTAATGCCATCTTTGAGCTTTTGCTTGCTAAAAAGCACTGCTAGCTTCAAAGGTTAAAAAAAATACCCTCTTTGCAGAAATATTTTATCCTTTCCAGAGCATCTTCTGTCTCTATGCATAAGTGCACTCCCAGTGGCATGCTTACTCCATCTTCATAGCCCTACATATCTTCAAGCGTGCACATAAATTCTGTCAGGAAGGAGCTACGACCTCGTCGTGAATAACCATAAGCAGCACTGTGCATGCGGCTCTGTCGCTTAATGGGAAACATGGCCCTGGGTGATCACACTGCACTCTGCCTTTTGGGGCCGTAAGGTTGGATGTGAGCTTCTCTCCATGGCGGTCAACATCACACACTCAGATTGAGCATATGTGGTAGAACCAATGCCTGAAAAACATCACTTGGCTATTCCATAAATTGTTATCTACTGCCAGTCACGCCAGATGTTCACAGAGGACTTAAGGTACTTTAACCTCTTTGTGCCTCAGTTCCCTCACTGGGTAAACAGGGATATAATTGCATCACCCCTAAAGAGCTATTATGAAAGTAAATGAAACAAAGCGCCCGGAATATCTCAAGCAGTGTCTGGCACACAGCAAAATGCGCTCTTGGTAAGTGTTAGTTTAAAACAAATTTTCTGCTCTTAAGAGTCGGCTTGAGATTTTAGATTCATTTTGACTTGTGTGCTTTTTCCTGGAGTATAAGGCATAATTTTGTCCTCCTCTGGTGTGTTCCTGAGAGCATAGATGTGAGAGAAAAGAGTGATTTAGTATGAAGTGTCACGCTGGGTCAGCACATGGCTGCTTCCTCTCCGCAGTGCCTATCAAAGGCTGAGCCAGCCACTGCCCACAGAATTCCTGTAGCCTGCCCCCACCCTCCTGCTCAGATATCTTAACTGGTCTTGGCCACACTCCTCACTGTGCTTTCCTAGCTGGTGTGTCCCTCTTGGCCTTGTTTATTTGGACTGTGATACACATATATGATATGATGGGTTTTTGATTGGCATCTCCTTAAACATTTTTCTTCAGAAAGTCTCCTCTGCTCTCTGCTGTCTGGAAGGAAAACCAGATAGGAAGAGGAAAGGTACTGTGTGGACTAAATTCCCCTCAACAAACTGTAGGCATTTAATGTCCTCTTATATAGGTGATGCAAGGCAGCATAGAGAAAAAGAGTAACATTCCAAGCCGATAGGACCGATGAATGATTTGACAACCATAGTGGTGATGGTTGGTGACTTTGGTAACTGTGCACTTCAGAGCAGGGGCTTAAGAAGAAGATACTCGGGCTGGGGATTTAGCTCAGCGGCAAAGCGCCTGCCTGGCAAGCGCAAGGTCGTGAGTTCAGTTCCCGGTACCGGAGAAAAACCAAAAAAAGAAGATACTCATGTGGTACTTGCCCTGAAGCATGCTTGTTCCCACAGAGGGAGAACTGTCCTGGGCAGCATTACGGGTCACCGAGGGACCTTTCTCAAGAGGGTCATGAGTGAAATAGCTACTATCTCCATGGAAACCATTTCCTCAATTTCTTTGTTGCAGGATCCCAATATTTAGCTCCTACGTGCACCTTTCTGACCAGTGCTTCTGCACCCCTGCGGCTCCCATTGCTGGATCTATTGCTCTTCCTGTGTACAGCCTTCAAATGGATCTGAGCGATTCACAGACCAGTTCAGTGCCAAGGACAGGATAGGTGATCTAAATAAGTTTCATAGGTGATAACTGAGACTTTCTTTAGCTTTTAGTACTGAAGTACACCAAAACATTAGCAATATATAAATAAATGTGCTTTATGAAGTTAAAATAGGGCTTTGGCAATATGAAATTTCATCCTCTGTGTATATTACCATTGTGCGGGTGAGGTTTTGCATAAATGGTAGATTGCTTTACTTAAAAAAAGAACAATTACAGAGGATCCCTGTAATACATATTTTTCCGTGGAATATTAACTGTATTATTTAAAAAACTGATGATAAGCTCACTGGATGGAATTAGCAAGTTATCATGTGGCCAAGTGCCTTGTCAGCATTAAATTCATTTTAATAACTGAGTCTTAGCTATAAAGAAATGAGAATCATTAAACATCTATTGATTTTTAGGGTTCTGATTTTCACATTACCTTTAAGTATTTCATTTCATTTCATTTCATTTTTAAATTTAAAAGGTAGACTATAACTTAAGACTGAGGTTCTGGCAAATTGTAATACAACTTATTTTAAAATTTGACCTGAATTATAGAGGATAAACCTACTAGGAAATAGCTCATTTACAATCTTATAGATTGTTTGGTAGAAAATAGCCTAGTAGTGCCTTTTAGCTGGTGTCGTGTAAGGGATGGACAGATTCTGGTGTCAACTGATGTTTTTGGAATAGCTTGCCAGCAGGCCAAATGAGAATAAAATTAAAATTAAATTTTCTCAGAGGAGCTGACAATCTCAGTAGTAGACTTCTTTGCTCTTTCTAGGAATGGAAAAATATTTCCAGCATTGACAATGAATGACGTCTATGTGCTTCCAGTCCCACAATAAAATGTCTTCAAGAACTACAGACCCTGCTTAGTTCCATGTTTTCACTTAAAATGCATTTCCTTTAAGATAAAGCATTAGCGCTGAGATTTGCAAAGACGTTTTAGCTCTGTGCTTTGATGTTGCCATAAATGGTTCTCCTATTTGGCAATGGAATTAAAATGGACTGAGCCATGGGGCACTAACAGTTAACCCTGTAGTAGCTGTCATTTCTGCTTATAGTAATACTCCGTGTTCCTGCCCTGATTCTCAAGGTCCATATGCTAAGTCTTCTCTTGCATTTTTTGGTGGTGCTGGGTTTGAGGCGGGGTTTTGCTGTGTAGCTCAACCATCTTTTCTCGCCTTTTGGACCTCACCTTTGGTCATACTGTCCACTTACTCTCTTGACTTGAGCCACATCGGCCTTCTTAATGTTTCAGCAGGCCTGGCGCGCTCTTGCCTTAGGACTTTCCCTAGCATTCCCCTATCTAGAAGCCACTTACTCTGGGTGGTCACATGGCTATTTCCCTTAAGCCTGTGCTGAAATACTGAAGGGCATACCTTGACTAGCCAGGTTGCTATTATTTCTTTACATTTTGCCATATCTTTTCCTCTTTATGCTTTAGTATTTCATTTTTCTTTATTATCATTTTATGACTATGTTGTTTTCCTATTTAGTGTATATTTGGCTTTTGTATGTCTTTCTCCAAACTGTTTGAAGGGAAACATCATTTGTTTTGCTCCCTAATAGTACGGTGTCTGACTCTATTGAATGGAAAACTGGAAATACCTGATGTGGCATACATGCTACGCCTCTCATATTGAATTCAGTACCAGTTAGCTTTTTTTCAGTATGTGATCAACTTTGCCTTGGACAGTAACTTTCATTCATCCGGAGGGTGATCCCACTACCTCATTTTTTGTGTGTCTAGTGCTACCCATGGGCTTGTTAGCACAAAGCCCAGGGTAGAAAACTTACAGCTTTGAGTTCACAGCAGGTGGCCATGGTATTTTGCCTGGTTATCTCTGAGATTAGAGACACAGTTGATAAATGACAGCCTGCCAAGCATCTATTACTACATCCCAGCTGTGCATAGGACAGGGTGTGCATCCCTCATTCGGCTGTATACAGATGCACCTGTTTCACTTTGAGCTCTGGCATGTCTCAGAATTTCTGATGATGGCACTAAATAGATGGAGCGATTTGGGACCTGACGGAAGGGGTGAAATTCCTTGCTTAAAACGAAGCCTGGCCTGCAAAATGTCATCATCAGAATTTCAGATGAGAGCTGATCTGCTTTCCAATTAGTTTCCACTTCACATTTCTAAATTCCTTGCATGGAGGAAGCCATCCTAGATTAGGCTGGTTGGAATAATCATATCTTCCACCCCAGGTTTCTGTGACTAATGTTGGTCTTGACTCGGGAAATCCACACAAAATTTGACAAAATAGCAAAATTTAAAAATTTATATAGAAAGTAAAAATCCATAATTTTTCATGGAGAGTTATGTTCTGGTGCCATTTCATGAATGATGCTACATTAAAACTTAATTCCTGTGGAGCCAGATCTTTCCCAGCACTCAAGGCACGTGGCTCCATGCACCAGACGATATGTTGGTGTTAACACTGTCCTTAGGGCATAGGCTTTAGATCTGAATTGAAATATTCTAAATAATGAGCTCAGGACTCGCTGTATCATTTGCTTTTATAATATTCTGCCAGCACCACATAAGCATTATATGAATGCTTTTCATGAAATTGATGCGGATGGATATTTAATATTTATTAGGCAATAATAGTAGCACAGTTTCATTACAGTTTTCAATATAAAATAGATTTCCAACTATGTGTTTCTAGAATTTGTACAGTGTTATAAGTGCACAAAAAATCTTGTTTGCATGTTGGGGGTATATAGGTTTATATGAACTAGATTATTTGTGCCAAGTACTGAGTTCCTATATCAAAGGAATTGTGACTATAAAATTGAAAATTTACATAGCTGAAATAAAACATTCAGTGAAGATTAAAATTGCAATGAGTTTGAACATCCAAACCATCTCAGTACAGATCTGTTTGATACAAGCACTCCAAGATTAACACCTGCATGTTACTGACTACTGTGATACATTGCAGTGGCCATAAAAAATTATTTCATCCCTTAAATCCTTTTGAAAATGTCTTCTTAAAAATAAATTGATCTGATACCAATGAAACTTTTTATAATGATTTATGCCAGGGAACCATATTTTAGTACCTTGATTCCCCATGAAAGGATTAAAGGGGGTGAAGAGAAAATGTATGTTCCTTGTTGGAGTGCCTCTCATATCCCTTTGAAATCCTTAATCGAAGGCCTTGAAGTTTTCTAGCTACTATCCTTTCTGCAACCCACTACCTTTTTATGTAAGTGCACTGGTATCACCAAATACCTCAGTCTTTATTCCCTGACCTGATCATCTATAGCCACCAGCTCTGCTGTTTTGTCTTTCAATGGTTTTGCATGTCATATCCTCCTCCTCACCATACTTTGACGTACTGCTCACTGCCCAGTGGTAATTTCCACTGTAATATCTCTGATATATCCCCTAAGAAGTTGAATTGGCACAGCCACTCCCATCCACCTGCTGCTGCTCCTGGCAGGATTTTCCTAAGAAGGGAGGCCACTGGGATCTGTGTTTCTTTGTTTCCATCCTCTCTGCCATCCCTAGCTCCTAGGGAATTTTCCTCTCTCCAAATTTCAGTAACTAATCTCAATGTTTAGATAATTCAAACTTGCCTTGCTTTACTGAAGGTGTAAGGAAATCACTTAGGTTACCAGAATGGAAAGTTAGGAGACTACCAGTTACTGGAAATTCTTCATTCTATTCTCCATAATTGTCCCTCTGACTTTTCAAAAAAATTTTCAACAAATGATAAAGCTTTAACATAAACATAGAACATTAATTTTTATTAGGTAATGGAGAAGGGTGCAAGATGGTAGGCAGTAATAAAGACCTCCTCCCACTCATCTCACCTGTCAATTCATTCATTTACTCCAGTCCTTCTGTCTTGTTCTCTACTTCTTATGGTCTTAGCCATATTTGCCCTTATATAGGCATTTTGGGCTATAGAAAACAAGAATAGATAACATACACTGAGCCATTACTATAGTTTCATCTTTTAAAACACAATAGTATAGGTGTCCAATTGGTCTGCTGTACTAGAATGCCATACATGGCTTATATAGAACAAACATTTATTTCTGACAGTTGTGGAGGCTGGGAAGCCCAGTGTCAAGCACTGGTAATATAGTGTCTGTTGAGGGCCCTTTTCCTAATCCACAAAGATCTGCCTTTTCCTTGTATCTTCTCATGGTGGAAGGGGCAAAGAACTTTTTGCAGGCTCCCTTATAAAGGCACTAATCTTGCTCAAAGCATTCACTCACGGTCTAGTCACTTCTCAGAGGCCTCATCTCCATACTATCACGTTGATGATTAGCTTTCAGCTATGAATTTTAGGGACAGACGAACTCTGAGTCTATAGAAAACCTTATACAGTTGAACTGTCTAAGATTAGATTTAGTCTGTTTTGATATTAATTTATTTTTACCATCTTCATTCTGTAGTTTTAAATTGCAGCTTCATACCCCTTCTTACTTGGATTTCCTTCTGTGTACTGATTTATTTACAGAGGAAAGATACTAAAAACCCTATTCTGTGTGCTAAATACCTTCAATGAAGCTAAGAAAGAAATACAACTCTCCTAGTGATTGTTAAATCAGAGTAGGGTTCAGATTTAGAGTACCTGAAGAATAACAGAAAAGCAAGAAATGCTGCTCAGAATTCCACTTCTTTTTGGTATTGCATAAGGAAATGAAATAAGTCAGAATTTTTATACACCCCTCTATTCTCAGATATCACTCTCTGTGATAATTATACCTATGTTTAACATACACATGATTATAAAGAAAAAAGCACAAAAGCTAGATATATGTCAAAAAAGTCTCAATGAATAAGACATTGATACTATAAACTGTTATGTGAGAATTGAAAGAGGATACTATTATGACTTAAAGTATCAGCTTCATATATATCAGATTAATATATAAATTAAAAATGTTATTTTGGGAAAAATGTGCCCATATTAGCAGCACAGAAAACAAGAATAGATAACATACACTGAGCCATTACTCTAGCTTCATTGTTGCTTTCTGTTTTGAATATTTCAAAAATACATATTACTGTAACAGTTCTAGAGTAGTATATGAATGCTTCTATTCTCTTATTTTTTTCTTTTGTGATAGGGAAGCTTAATGGTCAGTTTGACTGGATTAATAGGCTTGTGGAGGAGTGGCTGGATTATGGGGGCACTGTACGCCCCCCATAATCAGTGGATTAATCCATGGGCATTCTTGGCTGAATGTGCTGTGCAGTGGCTCAGTTGGAGGAGGCGCTCAGCGGGGCCGTGTTTGGAGGGTGTATCTCTCCCTCGTGCTCTTCCCTGTACCCTGCTTCCTGGCCACCAGGAACTGAGTGGCTTTCTTCCCCCATGCCATGATGATGTTTCTGCCTTGGAGCCGGCCAGCCATGGACTGAAATCTCTGAAACAATGGTACAATTTAAACCTTCCTTCCTTTAAGTTGTAGATGTCAGATATTTTTGTTCCAGTCATGAGAAAGCTGACCAATATACCCTCCAATTCTTAGTCATGTAAAATACATTGGTTTCCTTCTTACATTTTTCATTTAATATACTATGGACATTTTCCCATAAAAAGTCATGCTCCTGGTTATAAAGTATCTCCACGTATATGCGTGGAATCATTCTGCTGTTGGTGGACTTCTAGACTGTGTATGTAAGTATTTATTTTTGCTATTACTGGTAATGGTGTACTGAGCACATTTTCTCTAAATATGTACATATGTAAGCAATGGATTCTTGGATGTGAGCGTGCCAGAAAACTATATGTAACATTTTAATGCCCTGCCTAATTGCCAAGTGTTCAAATGATTCTTCAGAGACTTACTAGTATCAGGTATTTTCACATACAATATTTTTCCCCTTTTGATGTTTTAGGCTGACTATTGTTGGGATCTGAGGATTAATACATGTATTTTAAAATTTAATGTGGTTGAGTTTGAGAAGAAGCACGATGTAAGGTTGATATTTAGTTTTTATTTTATATTTTACCAAAAAACACAATATTATCCAGGGTTAATGGTAGCAATCCTTTTATTTGCAATTTTGTAAATAGCATCCTCAGCTAAAAGGGCACTTGACGAAATGAGAATTTTCATTGTTCTTTGCTCACTTCCATTATTTTGGGAATACATAGTTAATACAACAAATACTAAGCATTTCTCCATGTACAGAGATCTTGGAAGTATACAATATTTGAGAAAATTAGCAAGAAATCTTTTTAAAACTATTGTCTCTTAAATTACTACTTCCCTGAGCCTGTTCTTAACCATATGAGTTTATTTACTTTGAAGTTATGCAACAGGTAATTTACAATTTCTTAATTTGGCTTGTGACATAATACTTGCACTAACTTTTCAACTGTAAATGAGTTTGTTTGGGTATGTATTTGACTGCAACAATAGAGATGGAATGTAGAAGTCAATATAATAACATAGCTGGAAACATGGATTATCTATAACATCTCTTGATATTATAAGTGAGGAAGTTGAGAAAATGAAATGTGAAGCAATTTACAGAAATCTTAGGTTAGCCAGGGTGGGGAATCAAACTAGAATGAGGTCTTTTGGCTTCTAGGCCAGTGTTTTTTTCTTTTTTTTTGTTTTTTTTTGGTTTTTCTCCGGTACCGGGAACCGAACTCACGACCTTGCGCTTGCCAGGCAGGCGCTTTGCCGCTGAGCTAAATCCCCAGCCCCTAGGCCAGTGTTTTTGCCACCTAATGGTGCTTGCTGTTTTGTAGGAAGGGTCTGAGGGCACGGAATTGATGCTATCTAAGGCCACCATTGTATACCCCAGGGTTCGTGCTCTCCAACTATGTAGTGGTTGTCTGTGGAAAAAAATATTGGGTTATTTGCTAATTTATTCCCTAAGTCCTGTTATCTGTTATGGACAAGGACCATGGGAATAGACAGATTTTAGTAATAGTGAGTCTGACAGCAGTAAAATGCAGCTTGATACCTTTTGGTGGGAGAATTTCTAGCCAAATAAACAACTTTTGGCTGTTGTGATATCAGCAGGCCTATCTACAGCTTGCCCCAATAGTCCCCACTGCCTCCCTGACTTGACCTACCTT
>NW_004955404.1:14018356-14026186 GCF_000276665.1 Chinchilla lanigera | reverse complement strand
CTAATTATATAGCCCAGGCTGGCCTCGAATTCATGACAGTCTTCCTGCCTCAGCTTCCCAAGTGCTAAGATTACAGGCATGTGCCACCATGGCCGGCTTCCCTGACTTTTCATACAATGCATACACCTAGGCTTTTTTTTCCTTGAGTGTGCCTATTTTGATCCAGACATGGGATAGGGTCCTCACTGTTACTACTCCTGGGTGTGGTGTCTTCAGACATACCATACCTGCTGTCTGCTCACTGTTCAGTTAGTGATTTCAAAGTCATCTTTTTAGAGAGGACATTTGTGGCTTTGTACACAGTACCTATCAGATTGGATTACGTTGTCCTCATTAATCTCCTTTGTGTAGTTATCACTAAGAATATCATACTCATGTTCCTTCTTTGTCTGCTTCCCCTTCATAGATTGTACCTCTGTGAGAAGAGATCTGGAGTTTTCTTCACTGCTATAGCAGACAGTAGGCATTCAATACATTTTTGTTGAAGGATGAACAAATGTTCTTAGGGAATACTGCCTTGGTTGGGGGGGTATATAGCTCTGATCTCTGTATCTATCTCTCTCTCTCTAATATCCCTCTCTATCTCCACCTCTCTCTATATATCTCTCTCCATCTCTGTCTCTATCTTTGTCTCTATCTCTGTCTCTGCCTCTATCTTTATCTCTGTCTCTATCTCCTTCTCCATCTCCATCTCCATCTCTACCTGCTATCCGGGTTAACTACAAGCTGCTCACATCTCTTGCTAATACTTGGGATATGTTTTAAGAAAAAAAATTCAAATGCAGAAAGTATTTTATATCAAGAATGAAGGAAGTGATACATGTGAGTCAAAATGATTTTATTTCAAAATATTCTCATGTAAAAGTTTTGAACATTGGATGCCCTTCACCCAGTTTGTGATAACGTGAGAGAGAACAGATTTTTCTTCCCGACTAACCCAGGCAGCGAACTTCCCTGCTAAGCACGGTGGAGGCACAGTGAATGTGATCATTTTTGTCGTGTCCTGAGGCCTGACCTAGGGTTCCTGGGTTACACAATAATCCCCTCTTCAAATACCCACAGCCTTCTTAGGTCAAGAAGAACAAACGTTATCTTTCTTTATTCTCTTTCTGGGATAGCAACTTAATTACCTGTTCATGTCATTATTAGCATTATTATTATTTATGGCTTTAGCATTGGGATTATGATTTGAGTGGTGAGATAAGCTTCTGGCCTTTGGGCGTCTGGGCTGTGACCACTGTCAATCCTCAGCCAGTGTTGCCTATTCACTACCTCTGGGCTTGGGTCACCAGGGTCACTATAATGGTTCCCCATGACTCTCTCTTCAGCTTGTTCTTTCACATTTGCATAAATAGCTGTATTGTAGGCTTGTTGAATCTCAGTTTGGTAGTTTGCAGGCGTGAATTAGCTGCTCCAATTTTCAGAGAAAGGAATTATTGATCCTCTAAGTGTCATTGAGAGTGTAAAAATAGCCAAACCCTTTAAATATATTGGTTTCTGTTGTTTTATGAGATCCCTTCTTATTTCAAAAATCTTTACTTTCTCCTCCTCTAGGAAGGAAAGAAAGGTAGTATAGATTATGCTGTTTTCTTGTGCATGCAGGGCTCCATAGGTAGTTGTCTTTTATACTGTGTTTCTGGGGAGCTTAAACTTTTACATTCAGGTTACGTGAAACTCACCTAAACGTCTGCACATTGCAGTGATATACTGCTACTTTCCTCTCACTTACCTCTTTTTTTCAAGGAAGCACAAAACCTTTTATAGATATTAACTCTCAGCAATCCCAGAGGATGAGATAAATGGGAACTGGAAAGAATGTTATGGAAAGGAGAGGCAATTTTCTTGACATTATAGAGTCTAGAAGTAATAGGAAAATTCTGTTAATTTCACAGTTTCTCAAACCAGAGTATTTCATGATTAGGATGGCTCATCCAATTTAGATATAGCTTACTAACTTAAAAACGTAGAAGAAAGGAACTTTTATTTAACTGGTCAATTGCAGCCAGGCACATTACTGGGAAAATATCTCTAGGGTAAAAATTTAAAAAATAGGCTTTTTGTAGAATTTTTGGCATATTATAAAAGAGTTGAAATGAAATACTGGCAATGATTTTAATGCTTGAGGACTATAGCAGCATATATAAGAAAATATGACACCATTGTGCATATGAGGCACATATTAGACAGTACCTCTTTCATTGTTTTGGAAATTCCTACTGACACCTATTTTCACTGTGAGTTATTTGCCTGTGGTTTTCTTCGAGAGATAATCATTGTCAGAGTAGACTGAATGTCAGCTTCACTTCCACTAACAATGCTTTCCTACAAAATTAAAGAAAATTAGGAAAATTCTTTGATCTTTATCACTTTATAAATCTAGTACCTGTGTGTTATATAGATGTAGCTAATTTTATATTTTCAGTGAGGACCAAAATTCATTTAGGCTTGAAAATAGGTCCTTGATGATTTTCATTTTGAAGTTTGGGCTGTTTTTTCTTCTTGATTGACTGGAACCTTCTTTAGGGATAAAGACAGCAAAAGATTCAAAAGCAGGAAGACTAGGGGTGGAGTACATTGAATCATAGATGTAATACAGTTTTGCTGTTTCAGAGGTGAAAAATTCTATTACCGTACATGGCAAGCTCACATGTTCAAGTAATAGTGTTTTGTTTTTCATTCCTCTATATAGTAAGTGACTAGATTAACTATTGAAAATATATTTTCTTTCTCCAGAATCCAAAGAGAGAAGAAAATTTCACCAACTAAATTTATTAACTTGTACTGCTAAAGCAGATGGTATGATAGGAAAATATTGATTTTTTTATACTGACAGAGCAGCTGATAACTTATTTTTGGTTTGACTTAATGTATAAACTGTGAGTTAGGTCAAGAGATTTTTATGTCATTTTGTACCGGCTTATCTTGGACTTTACAAATCCAAATATTGATGTCCAAAAAAAAGAAGACCCACAATGAATTTAACCCATTGGGGTTTTCAAAATACAGCCACAGATTTTCCTTAAAATTTTGTTTCCTTCATATATACACTTGTCATACAGTTCACATCATGTAGCTATAAAAAGGCAATGACTCAGGGATGGAATGTGCTACTGTAGGGTCCACACATATTACTCTTCTGTGGTCTCTGTGTCCTGTTACTCTTTGCTGTGACTTTGCTAAGGATTTGTTCCTAACGGTTCTGTCCAGTCTTAAAGATTGCACAGCGGCTGAGGTGAAGAGCAAGGTAAGTGAATTCAGGTCTTGTAACCTGTGGCCTATAACTGACTCATGACTCAGGGCGGGATATTTTGATATCAGGGAATGGTGAACCATAATGCCTATCTGTCTTGCTCAGGACAGTGACCCTACAAAAGAACAAATTAGAAAAATTCATGGACTCAGTATTGTATATAGATCTAGCATATAGGAACTTAAGTTATGTATAATTAGTCATTTTCAAACACAAAATATGTAATTTACTTTTATAAGTTGATCTCAGATGCTGTTGTATTATTACAGATTGTGAACATTCCAGATATGGATACCCTATTTCATCTCTTACACCTGCCTTGGCTAGTAGGCTTCTACATTGTCTGTTTTTATTGTGAAATATTTGTTTCTATAAAAATGTACAGAGAATAATGTAAGAGCACCTTGTGTACCCACTGCCTGGTTTAAGAAATAAAACTTAATAGTTACAGTGGAAAGTCCCTGTGGGCTGTCTCATTTTTCAGGATCTTCTTTCTCCTGGAAGCAGCCACTAGCTTGAATTTTGTGTGGTCATTTTTCTGTATATTTTTATTCTTTTTCTGTATATGCATGCATGTCTGAACAAAAAGAGGTTATTTTGCATAGAAAAAAATTTGTACAAGAGGCATCATGATGCATGCCGTGCTTTCACAATCTGTTTAACTTATTATTTTGGAGATTGATAGCATCAATATATGTAGAGACAGGTTATTTTTATTGTACTACAATATTACCTTGTATGAAATAACTAGATTTTGTCTTTTCCCTTGATTATGGGCATTCAGATTTTCACAACACAAGCAGTGCTACTGTACCCATTTCCATGTTCACACATGAAATTTTTCTGTAGGGCATTTAGCAAGGAGTGGAGTTGTTAAACACATATCTCTTTAATTTTACTAAATATTGCCAAATTTCTCTCTGACTTATACTTGCACCAGCAGTGGCTAAGGATTTAGTTGCTTCATGTCCTCACTAGAAGTAGCTTGTCAGACTTTCTATTTTTAGCCATCAATCTGGTGCATATAAAGTTATATCGTATTATCGTACTTATTCACTGTTCCCTGATAAATAATAGGTCAAACAAACTTCCATATGGTTCATATAACAATGAATACACTCAAGCTTTTTCTTCAATGAATTATTTTTTCCATAGCCTTCACCTTTTTGGTTGGTGAACTTTCTCTTACTTATTTGTAAGACTTCTTTAGGTATTGTGGATTCCAGCCCTTTGTTATATGTGTGGCAAAGATCTCTTCATAATCTCCGGTTTCTTTGTTCTTTTTTTGGCAGGGTTTTTTCGTTTTTATTCTTAATCTATTTCATCAGTATTTTCTTATTTTAGATTTTATGCATCATCTCAAGGTCACTAGAAATTCTCCAAGAGTTTTGCTTTCTGCTTTCATTTCTGTAGTTTGTATTTTTGTGAATAGGTTTACTTTCATACTCTTATAAACCATGCATCACTAGTTCATACTCAGGGCATGATCCACAATTCCACTTAAGGAAATATATACGCATTCACCATTTGAGCTGGTCACTCAGGAAACATTTCATTTGGGATGGGGCAGATGGCTGAACATTTGAGTAAGGAGTACCCATAAATAAAATTTACCATATCATTATTATTTTTTTTCTAAAAAAATGTTATTGCTTGTAAGGGGTATAGTAGCTACTATAGCATTTAAGCGTGGGACACCTGTCCTTCAAACCATTATTGTAAAAGAGTTTATTAAATACTGTAAATGTACAGTAGTCTCTCAGTAGTCAAATGTTTTGCTTTCCTCAAATGCTGTTACCTATGATCAACTATCGTCTGAAAATATTAAATGGAAGGTTCCATAAATAAATAATTCATAGGTTTTAAATTGCACACCTTTCTGAGTAGCATGATGAAATCTCATGTTATCCTGCTCTGTGTATTCATACTGTATATTCCATCTGCCTGTTAGTCATTTAGTACCCATTTGAGTTGTCAGATCAACTGTCATGTTATCACAGTGTTTGTGTTCAGGTAATCCTTATTTCACATAACAATGAAAGCACAAGAAAAGTGATGTTGGAAGTTTACATATGCCAAAGAGAAGCTGTAAAATCCTTTCTTTATATGAAAAATTAAAAGTTCTTGACTTTATAAGTGTTATGGTTTATGTCTGGATGTCCCTCCAAAGCCTTATGTAGTCATGGGGGCTGCTTCTTGGGGACAGCTGAATCTAGAATTTGTGCTTGACTCATTGTCTAGTGCAGGAATTATGGGTGTGAGTGCTAAACCCACCCTAGGATGGGTGGTCTACATATAATATGAGGGACAGAAAGAGTCTTCTCATTTCCTCCTTTTTCTCTTGTTGCTTTTGCTGTCTTCTGCCACCATGAACTGTTGCACTCTGCCATGTGCCCATCTGCTTTGGAGCCAGCTGAGTATGGACTGAAAGTTCCACAAACTGGGGGCTAAATAAGCCTTTCCTTCCTTAATTCTGGGCATCAGGTATCTTGTCTCAGCAATGAGAGAAAAGTAACTAAGATAGAATTTAGTACCAAAGAAGTGGAGTTGTTGTTGTGACTATACCTGACCATGTGGTCCAAGAGCCTTTGGGAATGGCTTGCAGGAAGAGTTTGAAAAGGTTTAGAGATGTCACCTGAAAGAGTAGCATTGAGCACCTTAGCTGTTCTTTTTATTTTTTTGGTACTGGGAATCGAACTCAGGAGCTTATGCTTACCAGGCAGATGCTTTGCCACTAAGCTGTATCCCCAGCCTGCCTTAGCTGTCCTGTATGGGAGATTCTGATTAGAATTTAGAAGACCAGAAGGCTGATAGAAATCCTGCCAGTAAAGACCAGATTCAGGAGGTTTCTGCTGGGAAGAGGGACTGCACTGGCTGCTGGAGTCCAGATGATATGTGCTATGGCTTGGCAAAAAGTTTGTCTGCATTTTGCTTATGTCCAGAGCCTTTGGCTGCCACTAAGATTAAGGGCAATAGACTAATTAATCTGGCAGAAGAAATTTCAAGGCAGTTGAATGTTGAGGCTGTGGCATGGCTATCGTTGGGGGCTTTTAGCCAGATCTCTGTTGAGAGCAAAGAGCAAAGCAAAGAGCAAGAGCAAAGCAAAGAGAAAGAGCAGAGTCCAGCAGGATGATTTAAAATTCTGAGAGTTTGGTCTGAATGGAAGCACTAGTAGAGCTGTGAACTGCAAAGGTAGAGTAGAGGAAATCTTGATTGCTGAGAAGGAACAGGAGAATAAAAAAGGTGGCCTGAGGGCATCACAGGAAGCAGCAAGTCTCCACCCTTTGCTGCCTCAAAACTGAAAAAGTGAAAGACTTTGTTTTGAGGAGAAAGCAGCTAAGCACCAGGTTCCAACATGGTGGCCTCCTAGAGAATTTGTTCCTCAGAACTGGATTCAGGGTGCTCAGGAATCCAGGCACTCAACCCCTACAGCCAAGAAAGAGGAAAGCCTGGCTACTGCTCCACCTGGCAGCAGACCTTGGGGGCATCCATGTGGTGCTGGTTTTAAGCACATGCAGAATGCAAGAGTTCTGAGATTAAAAAGACTTTCACCCAGATTTCAGAAGAAGGCCTGGGAGGCCAGGTTGTGTGCTTATGAGAGGGCAATATGTGAAGCTATGACAGTGAAGCCAAAGGTGCAGTGGAGACCCCAGAAGTTTAGAGAAGCCAGGGACATGGATCACTGATGAACTCTGCCAGGAGGGAGCAAAGCCGGCCTAAGAGAGAAGCCATGGGAGCTATAGCCACCAGCAGTGCCTTGGGGGTGGAGCCATCCAAGCCCTTCGGCACACAGCTTGATCCCTGTAGCTCACAACTTGCTACAGATTGCCTCAGATGCTGCACATAGAGCTACAGGACTTAATGTTTACACTGCTGGATGTTGGACTTGATTTGGTCCCATTCCTTTGTATCCCCATTTGTAACTTTTGAAATGGAAATATCTATCTTGTGCCACTGAATGTTGGAAGTGTTTAACTTTCTTTTCATTTGTATAGGGGCTCATAGCTAAGAGTGCCTTATATCTCAGAGAAGACTTGAGACTTAGACTTTTCAGCAATGCTGAAAGTGTTAGGACTTTGGCTATTCTTTATTTTTTTATTTTATTTTATTTTGTTTTGCTTTTACCTTTTATTTATTTTTTTATTTTAAAGATAAAAGAATGAAAACATTAACAAACACACATACATTTAGAAAATAACACAAAAACAATACAAGCAATGCAGAATTTCAGACAAGGTGATAGGAAAGTAACAATGATTGTTGTATTACATATTGATATCTTCAAATTAGATACTCAGATAAATAAATATAGACATGTAAGGTTGATCAAACACCTAAACCTGAACTGTTCCTTTCAATACAGCAATAAAAATCAGGAGTACAAGGAAGGAAAAATTACACACACAGACACACACACACACACACACACATATATATACACATACACACACAAGATGGTTAAGATAATTGCACTACTAATTTCTATTAGTTCATATGCTAGCTATCATGTGTATACATATATACATATTTTCCCCTTGTTTCTTTTCTCCTTTCCCTCATATTTTTTTATTTTAAACAGA
>NW_004955404.1:13983538-14016806 GCF_000276665.1 Chinchilla lanigera | reverse complement strand
TTTTTTTTTGATTTTGGAAACTCTTAGAGATGTACTAAATACCTTTTTCATAAAGGAATGTATATTATTCTTTGAGGGGCCAGGGGATGAATGTTATGGTTTGTGTCTAGATGTCCTCCCAAAGCCTCACACAGTCACGGGGTGGGCTTCCAGAGTTGGGATTGATTTATGGTCCAATGTTGGGATTATGGGTATCAGTTCTACAACCACCCTAGGGTGAGTAGCCTGCATACAACACGTAGGACAGAAAGAGTCTTCTTTCTCTCCTTCTCTTTTGCTCTTGTAGTTTTGCTGTCTACTGCCGCCATGAAGAGTTTTCTGTCAGTCACACCACCGTCCCTTGGAGCCAGTTGAATATGGACTGAAACCTTCACGAACTGTGAACTAAATAAACATTTCCTTCCTTTATTTTGGGCATTGGATATTTTGTCTCAGCAATGAGAGAAAAGTTACTAAGACAATAAGGAAAGAAAAATATTGTGTATTTAGGTTGCTAACATCTATGGTAAGAATCTTGTATGCACAAAAATTGTGAAGAAGAACAAAGAAATTTGTTCTAATTTTGCAGACTCACTTTAAACTGCAAATATTATGGTCATGGGATGTGATAAATGCTTAGTTTAGATAGAAAATGCATTAACATTGTGGGTGGAAGATCTAACCAGAAAACATACTCCAATTAATGACATTGTTTTGTGGCAGATAGCTTGAGCCTATACAAGGAATCCTGCAGGGATCCCCTGAAATGGTGACACCTGGCAGTTGACTACAAGTAAAAAATGCTTACACAGATTCAGGAATAGGTTTGGACTGAAAAATAGAAAACTTACCAAAGAGACTGCAAGACAAGTAGGTGGAGGCGGATTTGCTGATGTGAAGAAGTGAAGAATGTACTAAGGCCACTGAGAAGAGCTAACAGAGGAGAAGTTGGAACACCCTGCTGATTGATCTGTAGAGGAAGAGGGAGAGTAGACTGAGTAAAGAACTGGCGATGTGGACATTACTCAAATCGGCTGAAGTGTTTCAAATTGTACACAGAGGAAAGGACAAAATTATGGAATGTGACCCCCAGAGAGAATGCAGCATTAGAACAATCACTTCTATGATCAGTGGAACATTAGGACCTGTGCAGAAATACTTCACTGAGTTCAAAAGAAAAGGAAAACTTCCAGCGAAAATGTTCTTCCAAAACACTTCATGATGAAGGCATGGTACCTTCTCATACCATTTCTCACAAGAAGAGTGAGAACAAAACAATAAGATATTTTGAGAGAGACCATGTTCATATAATTTTATGACCATACACAATGTGGTTGTAATTGTTCTGTTTTATTAGTCATTGTTAATATCATAGTATGCCTACTTTATAAATTAAGCTTTATCACAGAATGTATAAGAAAAACAGTATAAATAGGGGGTAGTACAGTCTGAGGTTTTGGGCATCCCCTGAGGGTCTTGAACTCCTCTACTCCCTGTGCATAAGAGGGTAGAAGCAACTGTGAATATTAAGGGCCCAGAACGGGTAGATATTTGATGAAGTGGAGCTGTGAGTCTGTGACCCTGTTTCAACCTGAGTATCTCTCCAGTTAGCATAATTAGGAAACTTAAAACTAATAGAAATACTTATCTCTAGATTGTTTTTTTAAAAGGTAGTAAAACAAAGAGGTCTGTTATTTAAAAGTAAATTAAGGTGGCTATTATTACTTTAAGATCAAAATTATGAATTTAAGATTTAGACCATTTAAGTACAAAAGAATTATAAGGAAAAGAGAGGCAGGTAGCTTAGACTGTGAGCTGCAAGTGGCTGCTCTGTGTAGTTTGTTTGATGCTATTGGGTGCCTGGCTCTGTGTAGCTTGTTTGATGGACCGTAGCCAATCCCCACCTTTTCCCCCAACTTTCTTCCACCTTGAGACCTAGCCAATCAGATAAAGAAATGTTGCCTTTCCCAAGTGTTACCAGTCAAAATATACTGGAGTGGGAGGGAGGGTCTGACCCCTAGGTGTTTTTAGAGGTGAAGCAAATTTCCAAATGGGGTGAGGCTGGTGGCAGAGACAGCTTGCTTTTCCTCTTCTCTGTTTTGAGGGTCTGCAGCACAACAGCAGCTTCAGAACGCTGGCCTGCTTTGTCTAATTCACGATGCTTGATATTAGCAATGTTCTCCGAGGAACCGGGGACTCTGCTCTTGTGATAAGTCATGTGCCTACGGATGGCTCTCAGCTCACCCAGTGATTAGTAACTCTGGTTGTTAATGGGTAATGAGATACAGCTTGGATAGCTTGGAGACCAAGACCATTGGTCATTCCATTAAATTGAATTTTAGAAATGAGCTGCCGATGGCAGTGGGTTTACCCAACCAATCAGATAAAGAAATGTTGCCTTTCCCAAGTGTTACCAGTCAAAATTATTTCTTGGTGACATAAAATTGTTCTCTTTTATAGTATTGTGAAAAATAAATGTTGAAAAAGACTAGAAGGGAAGCCATGAAATGGGAGCTTAATTTTTTAAAGTCTAAAATGATATACTACTTTGTAGTTTAAACTTCTTTTTTGTTAAGGAAACCCTTTTCTTTTGGATTTCCTTTTTTTTTTTTTTTTTGGTAACCTTTGCATTTTCTCAAACTACTATATACTCACTGTAGAAGATTTAGAACATAGTGTGGAGAAATATTAACATATAATGTCAGGATTAGGGTAGGACGGGGGCTGTAGGGTGAGATTTGGATTTCTTTTCTTTCTTTTTTTTTTTTTTTTTGGTTTTGTGTCCTTGGGAAAATTACTTAGCCCTCTCTGAGGCTGAGATTTTTATCTTTTTAATGGATTTAATAGTATCTATGCTCAGGGTTGTTGTGAGGGTTAACTGAGATTATTACTGCCCCTGATGACGTGTAGCTAATGTTATTATAGCCTATTTATGGGAGGTGGTGAAGCATAGTAGTCAAGAGCAGGCTTCTGGAATGTACTGCCAGTCCCTTTTCTGCCATTTTCTTCCTGCCTAGCCATTGTCAAATTTTTTAATGTAGCAGTTTTTCAGTTTTGTCATCCATGAAATGACGAGTATAATAGTATTTAATACTAGAGTTGTTCTCAGAATTATAAAAGTACACATATATGTAAACATAAAATAATACCTATTACATAGTAAGCAAATGTTAACTATTATTATACAATTTCTGGGCAATCAATGTTAGCATTCTGACATATTTGAATTGTTTGTATTGCATATGCACTTTTGATTCTACTTTTTTTATATAGTCCAGGCTCTTTCCCAAAGGTAAGTAGCCCTTGTAATGACTGCTTACTACCTTACTGAAAGGGTACATGGTTCACTAAGCCATGCCTCACTACTGATTACTGAGGGCTTCGGCCCGTTGCTCGCTCTCTCTGATAATAATAATTAGAGAGGTGTTATTGTTCTTATAGTTTGGTCTAGAAGTCAGATTCTTTTTTTTTGTTTTTTTGAGACAGGGTCTTCCTATGCAGTTCAGGGTGGGCTTGAGCTCACTTTGTAGCCCTGGCTGGTCTCAAACTTGCCACAATCCCCCTGACTCAGCCTCCCCAGTGCTGGGATTACAGGCGTGTGCCACCGTGCCCAGCATCAGATTATTTTTTAAAGATGGAGTTTTACTTCATTTTTATACAACTTCATATGTACAAAGAATATTAATGTAAAAAACACCCATGCCTTAGCAACTGAACTAGCACAAGCAAATGTGTCACAGCATTTACTTTAGTTTTTTTTCCTTTTAGAAGAAATATGTCACTGTGGGGTGGGAGAGAGTGAGATAAGTGTTTGGGGAGCAAATACACGCCCCTTCAGGACTCCCTCCCTCCCTGCTCTCTCCGGGTCTCCTTTAGGGCCTGTGTTGCCATTCATCATCCTGGCTGAAGCATGGAGAGTCGGCCATTTTGTATTTTCTCTTGACACACTGAGACAGCTGAAAATTTCCAAAGGGGATTTTCCTAAACACAAGGGAAAGGAAAAGAAAACATGGAAGCACAATACTCTGTTTTCCCGTCAAGATGTCCCTGGTTTTCCTTGTTCTCTGTAGTCCTGTTCTTGGCCCATGACTACTGGGTTCCCTGTGCCAACAGAAGTTGCTGTGTCTCAACTCTCTCTTTTTCCTGTGCCGGCATTGTTTCCTCTCTGGGCATGCATTCAGAGTGCTACTCCTCTGCTTGTCGTCTGTCCCTTTCCTGCTTTAGTTATGTCAAAGAGCAAGACTGAAACCAGCAAGTTTTCAGGGGTTCCTGCAGCCGAAACCAATTTGAACATCATATCGAGTCAAAGAATCAAGGGCTCTGAATTCAGAAGAAGAGGGGTAGGGGACAGTAGCATTTATTGAGTGACTTAATTGTACTATTTCTCATGCACAGTCTAATGTAATTCTTCCCCAAGCTGCAAGATAGGGTTTATCATTACTTTTTTAATGTCCCCCCAATAAAAGACACTTAATCTCAGAGACTTACAACACTGTGTTGAAGGTCACCACGTCATGGTGATGGTGCAACCAAGGCTGCTTTTAGTCTATCCCTCTGAAGCTCTGTAAGATAATAAAAAGTTGACATTCATTCAGAATGTATTGGTTCCTATCATTAAGGCCTCAATTATATTATCGCAGTCTTTTCAACAACCTAATGAAGTCCTGTTATCTGCTAGTATGTCCATCTATCCACCCATCCACCCATCCACACAGCCATCCATCTGTCTTTTATTTAACCAATATATAAACCAAGGCAAGTAGAAGTTAAATTCTGGCAATATCTTCAGTTAGTACAGAGTAAAGCAAGATTGTGAGAGCAGTACATCTTCAGATGTACTTTTCATAGCTATGGTCTACTGAAGAGAAGCAACATAATGTGTCAGTATGTGTGGTTACATATGTGCATGTGTACATATGTACATATATGTACATAAGTATCTGTATCTGTCTGTCCATCTATCTAGCTATCTATCTTGCTGCCTTATTTACTGGTGTATTTCTACCACATAGAATAATGCCTGGCACACAGTAGGTGTCCAAGAAATATTTGCTGAACAAGTGAATCAGTTTACATGATCTGCATCCCCATAAGAAAGATGTGAAGAAGGTGATGCTGTCAAAGTAAAATAATTTCAAGGAAGATTTAATTATATAGTGAGTCCTTCTGAAGGTACAGGCTAGAAGATCCATGTGCAATTGACGGACTCACCCCTGGCAGCAACTGTGCTCTGTAGTATCCCTGTATCCACAGAGAGAAGAGGGGAGCTCCTGCAGCAAAAAGAAGGGACCAACAACATTCATGGGGGGCGCACAGTCACTGCAGGGAAGCCCCTCACCCCTTCTCTCTCCAGTCTATGTCTAGGGCTCCCCAGTTACCATCTTCTCTCTGCAGTCTCCTGCCAGGGTCCCCCAACTTTCAACCCTAATGCCAAGGGCCAGGGGTCTTGCTGTGGTGACTACTGATCAGCTCCCAGGACACAGAGTAGGGTGCAGAACGTGAAACGATCAGAAGATTGTGAGGTACATATTTCCTGGCTATTTTAAGGTAGTGGAAATCATGATTCCTGCAGGAACATGTAAGTCACCCACAGCCACATGGGGAGAAGATGGGCTGAAGGGACCCATGTTAGGCCCTACGTCAGAAAATGGCGGAGATGGGCACTGTGAGGTAATGTCATGGCTTGGTCTCACTTCATTTTCAAGGACTTGTGTAAACAGGTCGCAGTTTGAGGGACTTCTGAGTGTCTTTGACCTGTTCCATCTGATCTTGCTTGCTGTTGTCCGCCATTTGACAGATGGGCATTCCTGGAGTAGTGTGAAGCCTGAATGGGCATCCCTCTTTCTTTGTCAAGGTTGATTGCTCTTGGCAGGGGTGGTTGTGTCACCCGGTGGGTTTTCCCCGTAGTCACAGCCTGCACAGCTTCTCAGTGGATGGTTTCAGTCAGGAACCTGGGCTGGGGCCATGGTTGAGTCTGGTGTGCCTTTTTCTATTTTCCACAAAGGCAGAGATGGCTCCCTAAGCCTCCCTGGGGCATTTCCTTTCACACAAATGTGCTCTTGGGACCAGCTGTGACCTCCTGAGGCTCCCTGCACACCTTCTTCATGTTAGGACCCTGGCATGCAAGTGTTTCCACAACTGCACTGACCCAGCTAGCTTACCTGGCTCATTGACGGTCTGTCTTGTACCTTTTAAAAACAGTAATACATTTTAAATTGAAAAGTAAAAATTATGTATATTCGTAACATACAATGTGTTTTAAACATGGACACCTTTGGAGTGGCTAAAACAAGCTAATTAACATCTCCATTACCTCACCTACTTATTTATTCATTGTGAGAACACTTAAAATCTATTTTAGTTACTCTCTTTCACCTTCTGCCCAGAGCGTCCACCTTAGATAATTTTTCTGTTCAACTGCTGCCACTTCCTTTCTCTGCCCATTTTCCCTTCCAAAACAGTTTCATCCTTTTTGCTAAGGGCTTTAAAAGGTGGAACACCATCCGAGTAACCTAAACACATTGCCATAGGTGGTGGAAGTCGCCTCTCCTGAGAATCATGCAGTGCTGTGGCTACTGCCCTGTATTTTGAGCCATGTTCTTTCAGCAGACATGTTAGCAAAAGCATGGAGGAGGGAGGGGGGTGGGACTCAATATCGCATTTCCACATTTGTGTGTGTGTGTGTGTGTGTGTGTGTGTGAGACAGAGAGAGACAGAGATCAAACTCATAGATGCTCTGCTACTAAGCTATATTCCCAGCCTCTTTTTTTTTTTTTTTTTTGAGATAGTGTCTCCTTGGACTCTCTTCTCCTTAATTTTATTAGCACATGTTTGCAGTACCTCATGACTACATTCACTGGTACATGTGCACAACACATCTTATTTCTTTCTTTTTGTCCCCTTCCCCTCCCCTCCTTCTCCCTTCCACCGTTTCTTTGTCCCCTTCTTTTTTTGCTAAAGGTCTCTCTGCTTCCTATTATCTTTTATTTTGCTCTATAATTTATTTATATTTTGGGTTTCTCACATAAGAGAAACGGTTCAGTATATAAGCTTGTGTGTCTGGTTTATTTCACTTTATGTTAGGCTTCAAGGTGCATCCATTTTCCTACAAATGACTCATTTATCTTTCTTCCTGGCAGAGTAGTGCTCCACTGTGTGTAAATACATTTTCTTTGTCCATTCTTCTGCTGATGGATTCTTTAACCCCAGTAGTATCGTTCACTCACTCATTCATGAACTTATTCTTTCAAGGGCATTCGCTGAGGGTCCCATCCTTGCCAGGTGCTGTTTAAGGCTCTGGTGAATTAGGAACAGCATATTCACCTGTACCTTTGTCCTGGTAGAGCACATTCTTTTAATAGATGTGGAAACTGTGTCTGCTTTGGAGGGTGGCTGTCAGGGTAGACGAGATGAAAATAGAAGCCATAGATGAAAGCAAGCAACATAGAAGCTGCAACAGAGTAGTTACTTTATGAATCTTATTTGCCCGCCTTTCCCTACAGATAATAAACATGATATGAGACCTACACTTCAAAGATTTTTGTGAAAGATCATCCAGAAGCAAAATATTTTTGTGACATCCTTTAAAATGGACACTTGTCAAGCATCGTTAAAATTTTAGAATTTCCAGTTTGTTTTTTGGCTCTTAAGTTGTAATGGAAGACACACATTTTATAGGTGTAAGGTGAACAGTTATCTCACATGCACCTTAAGTCCCCTTTGTTTTTTATGCTACCTAAACAGCTCCAATTAGAAATGATGGCCGTTCTCATTTTCTCTAAACTATCAGTCTATTTGAGGTATCTCAGTTGTTTGTGATGCTCTGCTCCATACAGACCCAAGATATTTAAAAAAAGATTAAAGAAACTTTATTTTAGCTTCTTTCACTGGTAATAATTTTAATCCACTAATAAATCTATGACATTTTATCTAGCCCAGAGCTTCTATAAATTCACATATTAGATAGCTGAGCCATATGATGTGCATTTTTAAGCCTGTCCCACTGGCTTCATGAATTTAGTTTTGTAATTTTTGACATTAACGTGATCTGACAATGTCATGATTTTTCCATGATTTTCTGCCTGAGGGTGAAGCGTCCTATGTGGGACAAATGCATAGCTATTAAAACCATGAGTGTACTGCAAAGCAGTAATTGCATTAAGAATTATCAAAAATGCTTCCTAAAACAGTAACAATACCAGAGGACAAGGGGACGTTCGTTTTGCCAGCTCCTTTGAAAGCTTTTGCTTGACTGTGAATGGTGTTTGCAGGATAGCAAAACCACAAAACACAACACAAAACAAAATAACAAAAACAAAACCCCAAAAACACAAAACTGCGGACTATGCTTAGGTGGCTAAACTAAACCCAGTAACCATGCATGTAGCAGTAATACATTGTTTGACTGAATTTAGTAATTAAAGATGAATCAACCCATATTTGAGCTATGCTGTGGATAACTTTTAATATGTAACACGCTGAGTATCTTCTGTTATTCTCCCTAGGTTCAATTTCTGTCTGATTCCACCTGATTTGTCTCTTCACGTGTTAGTTAGCTTGGCTGCCACAATGAAGTAAAATAGATCAGGTGATTTAAACAAGAGAAACGCATTTCCTCATGGTTATAGAGGCTGGGAAGTTCCAAATCTGGCAAGGTCTGCTTCTTGGTTAAGCCTCCCTTCCTGGCTTGTAGGTGGCTACTTTCTTGCTGTGTCCTCTGCCTTTTCTCGTGCATGAGGGTCAGAGAGCAAGCAAGCCCTGTGGTGTCTTCTCTTATAAGAGCACAGATCCCCATCACCGGGATCCATGACCATGATTCCACCTAAACATAATGACCTCCTAAAGGTCCCATCATACTGGAGATTATGCTCAATATATGAACCAGTGAGGGAGGCACACAGATGTTTAGATGTGACACCTGGGAAACTGACCTTTGCAGACTACCCCAACTCCCTTCTAGCCTTGGGCTTAATGTTTAGCTTGGCCAGTGATGATGGAGTGAGGGCGAAAAGTAGATACAGGGGTATCCAAATCATGTATCCCTTTGCCCAAGGTCATAGCTCTTCTCTGCCTCTCAGAGGCGGCTGTCTCTGGCTTCTGAGCCCTGTGACTGCTCCTCTACCCTACAGGCCCAGTGGTGGTGATAGCCCCTCTGTTACTGGTCTCAGGCTTCTTTGCTGTACCCGTAGCTTCGTCTATTTTCCATACATCATGCTTCATTTTTGTAAGAAATCTCTTTGTTCAATCTTCCTCACATTACTCAGTTTGAGTGTTCCATTTGTTGCTACACCCCTGGCTGATTGATTAAATATAATATTTAAGAATTTGAAACGTTGATTATTATTATACCTTTGTTTCAAACAAATTGGCATAAATAGCTAATAAAGAGATTTACCTTTCCTAATGTCTCAGATAGTCCTCCTGACCTCCTTCCACCATAAAAACAAGCAAAAAGATCTTTTTTATAGGTAAAAGAGATGACACTTTGTAGATGAGTAACTAGTTTTCTATACGCCTACATTTTGATTGATTGGAAAGAAGTTAGGTTCAAGGAGAGCCTTTTGGGGAAGGCTACCAAATAATTGTCTTTCTTTTGGGTAATTATCTAAACAACCTATTAGATATCTATCAATAGTTGGTCAGACCATCGGGCAGGGAGATGTAATATTAACCCGGGAACACTGCTATGTGAAGACCACAAATTGCCACTTAGGTATTTGCCTTATTACCTTAGGTTTGTTTCCTTTTGTAGAATTCTAGCTGGGTTTCTGATCATCTTAAACATCATAGTGCTCCAGGCACCAGGGATAAGACTCATGGTAGCTTCTTATAAGTAATTGCTGCATGCATGTCATCTGAACTGTGTGATTAGCTGCAGTACAGTAGAGAAGAGAAAGGTCTTGGGGGAACAAACTCAGTAGGATGGTTTAGAAAAACCCCACTCAATGGACCGCACACAGTGAGGTCAGACATGGTGCAGACAGCAAGGAGTGTCGAGGGTAAACTGGTGACCTCTCAGTTTAGTAAACTGAAAGGTGATTCCAAAAATCTGGACAAATGAGAGAGAGACCACTGACACATTGCCTCTGGAATTCTAGACAGTTGGAGGGTCTGTGAGCAGTTGTAAGATGTTAGCTATGTGAAAGACTGTGTACTGGGAATACAAAGCTAAATCATTCCCCTTACACTAGATTACTTGCCATTTTAGCGTAGATGAGTGAAAAAAATTATTAGATTCTCCACCACAAATGGAAAGAAATCAATCACCTTAAATATAACATTTTCTTCTAAGATGATAAATTCTTATTTCTAAATTTTATAATAGATTTTCAATGTCTGAAATATAAACTGTACTGTGTAGAATTAAACATTGTTCCCATTTTGAAATATAGATAATAGGATTGGCAGTATGACTGGATACAATCAAGGTCATTTTACATGGGCAGCCATAAAACATTAATCAAATTTCTTATTTAAAACTTCATAAAACAATCTGGAGATTCTGAAGTAAATATGATTTCCCTCCTAGCCACTTTATGATGTAACAGGGAATAAATTGATTTCCTTTCTTAACAAGGCGCAAACCACATACGACAAGGAGTAAATAAAGGCCTTGAAATAGGCTCTAATAATTTCCTGTTCTTGTAAGATGCCACAGATGTCTGCATTGAGAGGTAACGAGTAACATTTCTTGTGGTACAACATAAACTTCATTTTCCCTAGGCTGAAGATTAATACCGCAGGAAATGAAAGAACATAGTAAAACTCGGAGAAAACTGGAGGCAGAATGCTAGTACAAGGTTAGTATGCAGCTGGAGTTAACAAGATCAGGAAAAGCTAACAGCAGCCCCTAACTTTCTTTAATGAGAACTGCCCACCAAAATAATACCAGACAAATGGGCTTAGTTGTTTTATCTCCCTCTTCGAGGATTTTTGTCTTAGGCATTGCTCTTTAAATAGGAGTGCATTTTTCAGGCCTAACAACTAGTAATTGTTCCAATATCTGGATCAGTAGTGGAGTAATCAAAATGAACTTCTTTACAGAGAATTAGTGGATTTCTTGGTGAATAATTAGGCAGGTTGAAACTTCAGACCTCTGCACCATTACTTTCTGGTATTTCCATCCCTTTCCTTCAGAAATTAATTTTTCATTGGCCTGGGAGTGTGGTTTGGCTCGAAATGGAGTGATAAGGTTCTTTTTGTCGAGTGACGATGAGTCTTCTTGTAGGTTGTATGCATACGTTTTAGGGGGATTGGTGAATCTGAACTTGGTGGGAGGTATTAGGGACTTCCATGGCATCAGGAACTTCTAGCGCAGATTTAGATCTTGAAGCTGTAACATGCAAGGTGCTGTGCATTTGGGTTGAGAAATGGGATGTGACTGTGTAATATGCTTTAGTATTTATTTATTCATGATTTATAAGATGTGTTTGTGTGTTGAGTAAGCGCTTATTGTGAGCCATGCTTATTTTGGAATACATTTTATCATCAAAGCACAAAACAAAATTTCTTTTTAGTTTCAGTTTTTGGGATTAGTATGCACTTCTGTAATCCAGACAGGAAAAAATGAAATAAATTGCCAATGAGGCAGAGATAGAAAGATGAGTCAGTTTTACTCTGCAGTAGGACCTGTGATAATGACCTTTCACCTTTCACCAGTGCTCTGTGGGTGAAGTGGCCTCACAAACCCAGATGTGCTGGATGCCTTGGACAGGATGGCACCAGACTATAGACTAGGACAGCTGTTCTAGTGCCCAGTGCAGTGTGCTTCCCATCGGGCTCAGACCCCACCCTGACACGCTGCAGCTCACTTCAGCATCAGCCTTGGTGAGGGTGACAGACACAGAGCATCTTTCTCATGTCCCAGACTGGTCTGAGCCCATGAACCGTCTCTGCTATTGAGATTCAGGGATGGATCAGAGCAGTCACTTTCAGAATAGAATACCTATACTTTGGGGCAACACAAAATAAACCTTTGGAAGTTTTGTCGGGAATGGATGTGGGGGATCAACCATTTAGTTTTCCATTTCTTAAGGTTATTCTATGGTTGTGCCTAGTGTGAGGGGCCTGTGGGAGAAGGAAGATTTCTTAGATGTTGCAGAAACACATACACTGCAATTGTTGGCAACAACTACATAACTGAGCCTAATAGTTGCTAACATAAAAGGTCAAAAATGCTATGCTTGGATTTCTGTCTAGTTGGGGGACTCCAGTCTCTCTCTCTGTGTGAGTCATGGGCAGTTTATTTCAGATGGAAGCTCTTTTTTTATATTATATTGAGAGGAATGTTTGTTATTAGCCTTCTCCTCTCCTCTCCTCTCCTCTCCTCTCCTCTCCTCTCCTCTCCTCCTCTCCATTTTCTTTCTTCCCTTCCTTTCTGTTTCCTTCTGTCCCCTTCCTCTTCCTTCTTCTCTTCTTCTTCCCCTTCTACTTTCCTTTCTGCCTTAGCTCCCCTTCCCTTCCCTTCTTTCATGGAATATAAATTAATAGAATACACAAGAGTGTCTCTCATCCCAGTAGTAGCAAGCTGTCCATCCTAGCAGCTCACATAACTCCTTTACATGTTACCTGTGGGTTTTCAAGATGTTCTCATTTCTGTGTCAGGATATTAGCCTCTATGGTGCTTTCAGTTATCCTGTGGTTCTTAAGGCTAATGATTGCAAATGAGACTCCAGAGCCCCATCACTGTTAGCACTGCTGATTTGGACAGGGGAGAATAAAATCTTGAAGCCTACACCAAATTTTAACTTCACAAATTTGAGATGAACTATTTGGCACCTTTGTGAAATTAATAAAACAACCTTGCTTGTGTGCATTCACAGTCCTCTATTCTGGACAGAACATATAGGATCTGTTGTAGCATAAAAATGCATAGGATGAGACATAGACCAGGCGTGATGCAAGGGTGTAAGGCCTCCTAATTATTTCATGACGCCCTGAGATCAGTGCTATTTCTACAGGGTTCTTCATATAAGAATCGAATCTTACAGTCTCTCAAAATGAATGTCTGCTTCATCATCCATTACTTAGATTTCTTAAATAATTTGGGCAGACTTTTATGTTTGTTTAAGTAGAGCATGTTTGCATTATTACTGGGAGTTCATTTAATTTTTCTAAAGGGTAATTGAATTATTCTGAAGTTTAATGCATGGCTTATGCACAGCAATATATTAGCTTGTAAGTTGGAAATTGAGGGAGTCACTGAGAATAAAACATATTTTCCAAGTGTCTTAAGCATTTGGGGAGCTTAAAATGTGAATTTTGATCACAGACATTCTTTGTAGACAGTAGACTTAATTGGCCACACCTGACAACCTGTATACAAAGCCATTTACAAGTAAATAAATGTGCATCAAATAAGGCTTGGCCTAATTGAATTATCTGGGGGAGATACATAAGCACGTGGAAATGCTAGTGCTGTTATTACAAATCACCTACACTAGGAGGTGCAAGCAAGTAAAATTCCATGTATACCGTTTAGAGACCTTTTATTGAACTATCAAATAACATCTGAAGCCTTTCTTTTTTCTCCTTCCTTCCTTTCTCTTTTTCTTTCTTTTTTTTTTTTTTTCTTTGGAGACAGGTTCTTGCTATCCAGTTCAGGTTTGCTTTGGTTAACTATGTAGACTAGGCTGGCTTGAACTCACAGATTACAGGCATGTGTTACTACACTGAGCTAAATAGGATGATTTTAGATAATCAAGTTAAATGTGTACCTCCTTTTTATTAATAGAGGGGTTAGCATTGGAAACAGCAAAGCACTATGTGTTAAGTTTTTGTGCAATCATCCCTGCTTGCACCAGTATATCACTGATGGAATACTTTATTTCAAAAATTTCACTTTCCTATTTTACTAAATGATTGATTTACAGTTTATTTTGTCTTTCATATTGGATATCTATCTGATTATCTTACAATTCTGTTCACCCAGATATTTTGGTTTTCATGTCTATACAACTAAAATTGACTAATTTAAGATCCAAGAATGAAACAAAAAAAAGAAACTCTGTTGTAGGGGGCGGGAGAGAGAGAGAGAGAGAGAGAGAGAGAGAGAGAGAGAGAGAGAGAAAGGAGAGGTGAGAGGCTTTGAGGCTTTTATGGAGAATCTTTGGGTTATAGTATTAGGAAATGTGGTTTATGGTCTTGTCAATGACTTGCTGTTCTTAGTTAAGTGTTTTGTGTTGGATCTGTAAGGGATTTCTGGTGTCCCTCAGTAACAGCAGAAGTCACTTGGCTTAAGAGCATATATAACTAGAAATGTCACTTCAGTGTACGGTGGTTAGTTTTGGAAAGGTTCTGGTCCTCTTAAAAATGGATTTAATGTGCTAATTTAAATATTTTAGAACATTTGAAACAACAAAAATGGATTAATGTATATTTCAAAAGGAAAGTACCTTGGCCGGGGATTTAGCTCAGCGGCAAAAGCGTTTGCGTGGCAAGCGCAAGGTCGTGAGTTCGGTTCCCGGTACCGGAGAAAAAACGAAAAAAACCGAAAAAACAAAAGGAAAGTACCTTGAAGAGCTTTAGAATGTAGGGGAAGGAATCCAAATACTACAATATCTTACTTATTCATATTTTTATTAGTCAAAATACATGAACTCTCTTCCAATGTACCACTTAAATGGAACAGAGCCTTCTGTAATTTCAATTTCTGTATATCTGGTATATATTTTATTGTTTAAAGAAATATAATGGTGTGATTATGTCCTTCAGAGTCTTTCATCTAAGGTGGACACCCACTACTTTAGATGTCATGATATGGATGCACATTTGTGGCATGTACACACAGTACAATGAAATAGTAACCAACATACAAAAGAATATTTTTGTCAGGTACATAATAGGCAAAGCGTTTTAACAGTGGATTTTAGTTACTAATAGAAGCCAAGTAATCTTTATATCATTCACATTACTTGATTAATTTTTGCACAGTTAGTAGTTTCTTAATGCTCTGTGATGATGACTTTATTTGAATAGTGTGGTACATAAATATTTTTATTATATTTAAAACTATAGTTTTCTAAACCTGTGGTTGTAGGCATTAGCCATTTATCTTGATACATGATAGAACAAGTTTTGGTCAGTCTCTTGAAAAGAGTATGCCCTAACACATTGGCTTTGCATGATACCAGATTTTGCAAGTTCAACAAAAAGTAAAAATTATGGTTTTCTTTTTTAAGTATGGATGTTCATCATATATCAGAAGTATTTCTTCTTATCAACACATTATATTTATTACCAACTTCAGGGTAAATATTTACCTATCTTTTGCACCAAAAATAGGCACTTAGCATTTGTGGAGATCCAGCAGAAGGACAGTAATCAATTTGATCTGGCCTCTAAAACAGGTGTCACTTTGACAAATGGTCCTAATTAAGCAGAGGTTTCAGGTAGGAAACCGATTGAGTTAATGCGCTGGCCCCTCTGTAGCCATGGCCAGACAAGTACAGATGTTACAGCAAGTGAGAAGCAGTGCTTTATTAGCCAGGTCTCCAAGCTTTATATCTCCTATCATTTGATCAAAAAGCCTCAGTGCTACAACACCATGGCTTCCACTTATACACAGGTTGCAGGAGGCAAAAGCAGTTATGAAAATTTCACCCCTTTCAAGTTATTGTTTTACTGATCCCTATCCTGCAGTGAGAGACAAGTGCATAAAAATGATAAATTAAACCTCCTTGTTTCCAATCTATGATTCACACTCCTCCTGCACAACATGGGTTTAAACTGGTGGAAACAAAGCTCTTTATGTCTTCTTACATTAATTTCAATAGAGATTGTCTAGGAAAAGGAAGTGCCTGGTGCTGTCACTACTTTCTTCTTCACAATTAACAATATTTTTAGCACAACATGGACATGGCCTTCTCTTTTGAATTCTTCTCACTTGGGGATCTCACAGTGTCACATTATGCCACTGACAATTCCACTATTGCATGCTCCAAGATAGGGTCTGTGATTCATCCTTTTTTCTCTGCTACTCATTAAAAACTTTTTTTTTGGTGGCAGGGACAGGTATTTTGAGAGAATATTCCAATAACTGTGGAGATCTGAATTTAACTCAACTTTCCTGTGTGGAGGTTGGCAAACTTTTCCTATAAAGGATCAAATAGGAAATAACCATGTGGTCTGTGTCATAGTTATTTAACTCTGTGGCTGTGATGTGGAAGCAGTCACAGATAATGCATATGTGAGTAGGTGAGGGACTCCAGTAACACTTTGTAGCTAATGGAATTTCTGCAATCTTTACCTTCTTTGTTTTTATTTGCCACCGTTTAGAAATATGAACACACTCTTAGCTCATGACCATACAAATAAAGCACTTGGGCAGTGTTTGTCATGGGCTATGGTCTGCGTTTGTCCTGTTCTAATACATTTCTCAAAACCCTACTCTAAGCAAGTCAGCATCATACTTGCCTTCGAGATTTTTTATTCACATGGTGGAAACATATCAATATTATACAACAGAATGCAATTAAATGCCAACCCCTAAGTCACACTGATCCTCCAACCAGCCCCATAAGAAGGAAGAGGAACCAGAAAAGAAGTGGGATAAATCAAAGATGTGGATGTGTGCGTGAAGGGAGCAGTGTGTGCCGGGCAGGAACTGGGAGAAAGAGAGCTTCGAGGTCCATGTGGCCACGCAAGGCTCGTGCAAGAAGGAGCAGAAGGTGCTTTTAGGATTGGGGAAATTTCAGATTATAAAAGGGGAACCAAAACTTGAGCCATTTCAAGGTCTACAGCCATAAATATCCCAAAAGGTAAAATTAATTATATGCTCAGTTTGTGTGCCACAGCCCACGCTGTACAATCTAGAAGAGCTGCTCATTCCTCTACTTGCACTTGGTCATTCAGTCATCACTAGTATGTCTCCTTGTGCAAGCTAAGACCTCGCTGCTGTGTTATTCATCTTGCTTGCTGTTGCTAAAACAAATTGCCATAGTCTAGATGGCTTAAACAATGTATATTTCTTACAGCTGTGGAGACAGAGAAGTTCAAGATCAAGATCCCTGGAGATGTGATCTTATGAGGACCCTTTTCTTGTAGATGGTATCTCTCTCTCTCTCTCTCTCTCTTTTCTCAGAGAAAAATTGAGGAAGAGGAAAGGGAGGAGGAGGAGGAAGTGGAGGAAGAGCAGGAGGTTGAGGAAGTGGAGAGGAAACATCAGCCTTTGGTATTCTTTTTAAAGAGAGCTAATCCTAGCATGAGAATCCCATCTCCATGACCTCATTTTATCCTGAATGCCTTCCAAGAACCCCACCTTTATCATCACATTTGGGGATTTGAGATTAGAGCTTCAATATATGATTATGAGGTGAATACAGACAGCACAACCACTGGGCACAAAGCATATAAATAATGGAATAGAACACAATTTGAGTCCTCCAGGGGCTCAGTGTCTCAAAGGGCTCAGTTCCTCCAGGGGAGACCCCATTTAGGATTTAAGAAATAAAATGATACATGCTGAAATAAAGGGATATGTAATTGCAAGGGGAACACACAGGGAGAAGCACTAAATTCCGAGTGTAAGGCAAAGGAAGGATTTACAGAGAGAGCAAGAGTTAGGGATTATCTTGAATAATTAATGAGGCTAACTAGATAGGAGAGAAGAATATTCTCAACAGTACATGCAGGTTTGGGAAAGCATGGTATGTCAAAAAAATGCAAGTGACTCTGCATAGTTTGAGCACAGGAGTATCACGCTGGTTTGGCAGAAGAGTCTAAAAGAGTGTCAGAGCTTAGGATGTTAAAAGATCTTTCATATAATATTAAAGTGTTTCCCTTTGTCCTGCGGGTAATGGTAAGTTGCTGAGGAACCTTGAGCAGAGTACTGCTATGACCATATTGGCCATCTTATTGGGCACAGTCTGGATGATAGATTATTGAAATGGATGTAAAGCTATGGCAATGAACAAAGTTAGGAACTCAGTGTGTTTGTCCGTGTGAGACATGATGCAAGTAAGAGGTAGTGAGGCTAGGCAGGGAGGGAAAAAAGAAAGGGAAAAGAGTCTTAAGAAACTTTTTTTGATGTTACTGGGGGTTGAGCCCAGCACCTTTACACTAAGCTATAACCCCAGTCCACTTTTACTTTTCATTTTGAGACAGGGTCTTGCCAAGTTGCTCACAGCAGACTGATAGTTATGATCAGCCTCCAGAAGGATGAGTTTACAGGTGTATGCTACTATGACTAACTTGGAAACTCCTAAAGTTCTGGTTGGGATAGATGATGTATTCCTCAACCAGATGGGGGTCACCGGATTTATTTTGTGGTAAAGATAGTTTTAGTTTTGGAGATGGTGAATTTGAGGTTCCAAGTGCAGTTATCCATACCCCTGCATGAAGTATGGGTCCGGAGATGCAAAGCTGAGCATCAATCAGCATGAAAGCCAAAGTCTTCACAACTGAGGAAACACGGGGAGAGTGAGTCATGTGAGAAGAGGAGGTCCTAGGACAGAACTTCGGTGGAGGCCAGTACCCAGGGAAGAGCAGAGAAGCAGCCTGAAAGCCAAGGGTGATCTGGATGGGAATAGAGAAAATGGAGACCTGAGTGTAAAACTCTTTCAGGAAAAAGAATAAGGCATGCTTAGTAGGCAAGTCAAAGTCAAGAGAAGCTTTGTGAAAGGTGGGCAATGTCTAAACACATTTACAGGCTGAGGTGATGAAGTCAGTAGAGAGTACAAGTGGACCAATGATGTGGCAGAGAAAGGAGGTCATTGGTGAAGCAGGGTCCTAGATGTTAGGAGGGAGAAGAGGGATGAATTTGGCTAGGAGGAGAAGTGAAGATGCAACAGAAAGAGAGCAGGGTCCTGTGGATATTGACAGAGTTAGATGGGGACTAAGAAGCCAAGGGAACTTCCACCTGGTTCTGTATCTTGTTAGTGAAGGAAGTGGTAAGGCCACATGCGGTGGGTGAGGAAGAAAGAGAGGTATGGAGCATGAGGTGGAAGTAGCCAATTCGGAAAATGGAGGGGAGACTCTTCCAGTGATGCCCTGTAATTCCCACACCACATGGTGTGTCTATACACGTGTGTGTGCACTTGCATATGTGGGGAAGGATTGAAAGAAAGAACAGTTGGCCCCAGTTCAGTGGTTCTTGAGCTCTAATGTGCTTATAGATCCCTTGGGGATCTTGTGAACATGCAATCTTGATTCATTACATCTGGGGTCTCAAATCCTGAATTCGTCACATGTTCTTGTGTCTCAAGTGAGAGTGATACTTCAGGTCCATGCACCAAATTTTGAGCAGCAAGAAACTAGGGCACTTTCTAATTTATATTGTTGCATACACTTAGTGTTATTACTAAGATGCTGCATTTATGTGCAGGGTGAAGTTGATGGTCTGATACCAGCCTGGACTTAGCAATCATAAGAGGAAAGTTAAAGGTATTCTACACCTAGAGTTGAAGATAGAGATGTTGATGGCATCAGTGTGAATGATTGCATTGTTTCTGACAGTGTTGTTTGTGTGAAGATAAGAGTGATACACATGGACGGTTGGACTGAAGTGTGGCATGGTGGAATGGTTGAATAAATGAGCCATGCTGACCTACCCTTGATTCAGAAAGAGAGAGCAGGTTGACTGGGGAGGAGGTTAAATTATAAGAGTGAGAAAAATGGAATGTTGGAAGATTGTGTTCAGAGAGTGTGACTTCAGAGTATGACAGGAGAGGTGGCCTGAGATATGACAGACCAACAGTGCCTGTCAGTGTGGGTTGCTAAGGAATTGTTCTGGTGGACGGCAGCAGTTGAGAACCAGAGAAAGACAGATGCTAAAGCCCCCCGTGGTTGTGAAAATGGTCATGGGATAAAAATAACAAGAGAAAGAAAGGAGTTGGGGATGGTATAAGGAGATGGTATGAGCCCCTGGGAAATGGTTTACAAAGATGGGAAAGGAACAATTTGGAAATGGCAGGGAAAATGCCACACATGAGCGCTTACATATGGGGGTAAGAGAATAAGTAGTCTCATTAAAAGGGGCTGAATCCAGACAAGTGTACACAGGCATGAACTAGATAGGGTAGTGCGGCCCTTCTGAGATGAGCTTGAGAATGCTGGATAGAGTGTTGTGGGGAGAAGCAGGGTGTGTCCAGAAACTGGTTGTGGTGGAGTTAGGAGCAACCAGGAGGAAGGGAAGACCAGTAAAACAAGAGCTTGAGGAGCGATAGGTGGCTAAGCGTGATTTTCCTTGGGGCAGTACTTAAAGATGACATTGAGGAGCAGCCCCTCACTCTGTTGACTGTTTTCTAGATTTTTATTAAAACTTGGATAAAAAAGTTCTTTGGAAAGAGGTCAGCAATCTTGTTGCCAGGGCAGCTGTGTCGAGATGTTGAAGCCTAGTATCTTTCCTACTGGTGTGGACTTGGATTTTGTGCACACCCAACAAAACAACCATTGAAGGTATAATCCCATACTTTTGTGAACATGTTAAACACTCTCTTTTGAATGATAGTATGGCCTGATTGATGCATCTGTTTTCTCTTAATAAAGCATTGCCTTTTATCTAGAGAGTGCACTTTCTTCTAATTGTGGCATGGAAATATTTCTTTCTGCTATAAATTGGAAAGCAAAAAATTACAATAGAACGAAGTTCCATGTGCCTGCCATATGTGTGACCACTATCAGGCTAGCAAGAGTAAAATTCTCATCCACGAAAAGGCCCTTTCTTCCCTGAGGCTATATAATATACCATATGCAAAGGGCTTGTCATGAGCACCAGAATGGGTAGGGTATTACAATGTTCCAATATTGGTTCTTTGTTCCTTTTATTCCTTTAGTCCTGTGTTGCAGCTATTACCGTCTTATTGAAAGCAGGAGCCAGTGGGAAATGTAATTTTGAACCTGACAAATATAGAGCATTCATTTTATTATAAAGGGTTTCAGATACCTAAGAAATAACCATAGTTTGAAGAGCTCCAGCAAAATAAATCTGAAATGGAAAGAGACACAGTGATGAGACCTGGAAAAGATACCTCACAAATCAAAGTAAAACCAGTTTTGAGGAAGAGCAAAAACGTAGAAGGAAATTGGGAAAATAATAAAAGAGATAATGAAACATAATAGAAAAAGATGAAATGATAGCAATTTGTGTTTACCTGGAAGCTTTCATCCACAAATTAAATTTGATAGGAATGGGGGATTTGGAGAGGGTTAGCAGCAATCTAATAATGACTTGGCTCTAGGAGGTTAGGGATGGGGTCTGAGAAAGTCTGTGAGTAAGGAGTAAAAATGTGAAGGAATTTATCTCAGGTGCAGGGACCTTTCAGGGGACTTTGTAGAAGTGATTGACATGGTCAAAATAACAGCAGGGAAGATAATTTTTATTCAGGATACCGGAACAGAAAGCAGCTAGAGAGAAGTATTTTAGGAGAGGTGTGTGGAATGAATGCTATTACCACCTGAGTGCTGGGTAGGGAAGACTTTGGTGCATCAGTATGCCAGGTTCTGGAATGGATGCTGCCTTGTGATGAGATTCTTCCTTTTGGTTTTCTGATTTTTCAGCTACTAAGAGAAAGAAAGGAAACAAAGAATATACTCTAGTTTGGCAAGGTACTAAGGAACTGTTAGATACCAAGGAACTCTTAGATGCTGCTTATAAAGACTGTCTTTGAAGGCAATTGGATAATATATCTCAGGCATTTTGGGCACACCTATTTTCTATGACTGAATAATACTAGGTGAAGGGAATTGTTGCAGGCAATAACTACGAGAGATGTATGTAAAGATGTATGTCTTGGGATGTTCATTACAGCATTGTTTATAATATCACAAATTTTGAAACAACTTAGATGTTCAACAATAGTATATTCCTTAAGTATCTCACCCCATTTATACAATGTATATGTTGAATTTATTAAAATCACACTAACGACTTAATATTGTTAGAAATTCTTTATGAGGAAGAAGCAATTCTTCTATATGTACAATAATGGAATGTGTATATGTTTGAATGTATGGATGGATATTTCATTACTACTTATGGTTATTAGCAGAAAAAGGAACATTAGAAAACTGCCAGGAAGTCAGATTTCAGGAATCTTGTGGTTTAGCAGACGGATAACAAGGATAGCCATAGTCACCTGATGTTTGCAGCTGGGCTTCTCCACAACCCTGTCAGGTGGAAGCTGTTCTTTTATCACAGCTTGAGGATCTGCGGTGCCTCAGGGCAGGCTGCATGGAGGTTGAATACAGAATCAGCAAAGAGGAAGCCACGCCCTGGTTCCAGCAGGTGTATGGTGACGTGGCAGATAAATTCCTGTTTCTATCCAAAAGGCCGATAAAAAGTTTCAGTGAAATATAAAATAAAAATAAATAAATAGGAGTCAGAGGCTCGGTTGTCTTTCCCCTCTTGTTCTAGATTATCTTTTAAAGATTAAGTTTACCCTTGGCCTCCACATAAAAAACCCCTGATCCTTTGAGTGGGACACCAGATAGACCATATTCTGCTTCAGACACTTGTCACCTACTGAACTCTGGTCACCCCCTCTAATTCTTCCTCCTGCCTCCTGGTCTCCTTCCCTCCCCAGACTCTATCACCCTCTTGAGGGTCTTGACTCTCATTCATCCAAACCCTTGCCTCTTGGTTCCCTGTTTTCAAATGGTCTTTGCTGCTGTGCCCTTCAGTATGATCTCACTGTTCATCCCTGACCTCCACCACCTCCTCTTCACTTTCCCTTATACCTCGTTTAGATCCCCTCGCTGTTTTCCTTAGTAACTCCTTGCAAAAGCATTCAACTTATTTTACCATTCTTCCCCTGTTCTTTCTTTCTAGAAAACCTCTGGTATTGTGACTCTGTCATTCCTCATTTCTTTGCCAGCACCTAACCAGCTGAGTATTCCTAGAGATAAAGCAAGCAGCAGGGCTGCCAAGGTTTAATTTTAAATGCAGGCTTTCAAACGTCCACAGCCAGTCAGCTCCAGCTTCCCAGCGGGCTCACTTTCCTACGGCCTGAATGGCTGTTCCCCTCATCTGCTCTCTGCAAATCTCTTTCAAACTTTTCTTGCCATTCCCCTTTCAGGTGGTGACCTTGCCTTTTAAGACAACAAGAAATAGAAGGCACTGGAAGGATGTTTAATATTTGTTTGCTTTTAACCAAATCTAAAAATACTACCAGCACTCTCTTTCTTATTACAATGGGGAAAATATAGCTTTTCTTCTCCTCCTCTTCTTTCTCCTCTTCCTCCTGCTCTACCTTCTCCTTTTCCTTTACTTCTTTCCCTTATGTTCTCTCCCCTTCCTTTCCTCTTAAAGTTTAACTCTCTCTCTCTCTCTCTCTCTCTCTCTCTCTCTCTCTCTCTCTCTCTCTCTCTCTCATCTTTTTGAGACAGGGTCTTGCAATGCAATTCAGGCTGGCCTTGAACTCACTTTGTAGCCCCGGCTGGCCTTAAACTTACAGTGATCCTCTTGCATCAGCCTCCTGAATGCTAAGGTTACAGGTGTGCATCATCTTGCCCAGCCCACTAAGTCTTTTACTTTTCACTGAGTTCTATGCCTAATTCTCTGCCTTCTACTGGATTTCCTTGTAGAATTTATTCCTTCTCTGTGTATCATTGATCTCTTACTTACAGTGTGTAAGAACAAATCTAGAATCTTTGACCTCATAGTCCTCTCCAGTGTCTACTCCATTTCAAATGACTTAGCGATCACTCTCTTTAAAGTGGGCTGCACCTGTTTCTGGTGCTTCACCTCCAATCTTTTAACCTCCACTTTGCAGCTGAAAGTGTACATTTCAAGGTCTCAAAGGCCTTCACATGGCCTAATTCATGTGGGCACATTGTTGCTGCATTTGTTCTGAGACCTAACTGAGCACTTCCGTGGACCACCCCTTTTATAAAACACTAAGGTTAGCTTCTTTACCCTTAGATCCTCCGAGTTTTCTTTATACCTTGCTGGATTGTTTTTTCACTACTATGTCTCAAAATGGTGGTGCGCCTCTTACCTAAACCTGGGCCTTTTCACCCCTGTCTGTTTTTATCCTTTCTTTCTGATAGATTCTACTCTTCAGCTGTGAATTTAATGTCCCCAGCTGTTATGTCAACATCCCCAGCCAATCACCTAAGGCTTGTCAGGCCTTGAGTATCCAAAATGGAACCTTGGATTCTTTTCTTCTCCCAACCTGAACCTCTCTGTTTTCCTTAGCTCAAAAGGACTACGGCTATATTCCCAGACACTTGAGGTGGAACACTGGTGGTTGTCTGCAATTTGTTCTTTCACTTCTTAAATCTAACTTCTCACCAAAATCTACAGCTTTTACCACTTGTATGTCTCAAAACCTTCTACTGTGTCCATTTTGATCATCAGCATCCCAGCCAGGCTGTGACAGCCTGTACATGAGCTACCACAACAGCCTCCTACCTCTCCATGGACCCAGTCAGGCCACTTTTCATAGATTTATCAGTCAACATGCTTTCTTTTTTGAAGTTGACCCCAATTTTGCTTATTAGATGAACTCTGGACTCCTTGCTATAGCACACATGCGTCTTTGTCATCCCACCGTCTTCTGGGTCTCTAGCCTTTTGCTACCACAAGCCCATTTTTTTTTGGACTCATATGAAATGTAGTTAATTCAGAGGGGCATTCTTCAAATTCTCGATCAAAGTGAATCGTAAGTCTCTAGCCCTTTTGCTACCACAAGCCCATTTTTGTTTGGACTCATATGAAATGTAGTTAATTCAGAGGGGCATTCTTCAAATTCTCGATCAAAGTGAATCCCTTTTCCGCTGTTATTCTCTAGAACAGCCCCATTTCAGTTTTGTTTACAAAACTTATGACTTAGAATTATGTGTGCATGGAAAACCTATGAGGTCAAGGCGTTTGCTTCCTGCCATCTACTACGGCTCTTGTGTGTAGCACATAGTATGGCTGGCTTTCAGTACATGTTGTGAAACTTGTAAATAGATGAATTTTGCAAGGTGTGGATTATTTTTGGTGTCAGTGTGAAGAGAAAGGATAAAAATGATCCAGGGTGCGGATGATTACCGTGTGCCTGGCTGACACAGGGTAAATGGTAAGAGTTGACAGCACAATACAGGGACACAAAAAGTACAACAGCAAGAATCAGAACTTGAAAAACGATTTTATCTTTGTAAGTGTGGGAAAATAGGACAATAGAAGGGATTGAGGGAGGAATACAGAACGTTCAGTTTTGTCTGCCTTCTGTGAGAGACCTTATCCTTGCAGAATCTCTTCAGTCAACCTAACTGAAAAATAGAATGAGGATGGGATGCAGAAAGCTGAGAAGTTTGTCTCCAGCAGATATCAGGTCTCCAGTATCTACATACCTACTAGTGCATACCAGAGCACATACATGAAAAAAGTTAAGATGAAGGTTAATTATTTACATGAATAATGCTTACTGATCTCAAAGAATTCCCTTGGCGAGTGTCTTACATCTTAGATGTTAATATGAAAGACATCTCTTCATCTGGCTACATAAATGGAATTGATCATTTAGCAGCAGTTGGTTTATCATATTGCACCACTTTATATGAAAGACGCTATCTGTAAAAGCAATTATAATGGACGGTTTGCTAAGGAAAACACTGTTAGGGAATACAATTTAACTGTGTTCTTAGCAAACACAATATTTTTTGGCAGTGCACTCACTTGTTTTATTAGAGCCAATTATACATTTGTTTTTGCTAATTTTTACTGTACAAAAGACATTTGAAATACTTAATTGTCAATTACTGTAAGCTTGCAGATAAAAATAATGAACGTTATCGTGCAAAGAGCTTATATATAAGAGACAAGGCAGACATTAATATAGTATATGGAAATTTGTCAGAAATTAATAACTTCTATTTTAAACCTCTTTAGAGCATCTGAGGGGAAGAAAGCCTTTAAATCATTTAAATGTCTAGTTGGATTCATGTAGCTAGGTGATGTGATTCTGTCTAAATGGAGTACTGATAAAAGCCACTATATCCTCTCAAGAGAGGTTCTTCCCCTTTAACAGCACTTAATGCAAAAGACTAACAAACTCTTGGAGCTCAGATCTTCATATTTCGTTACTCTGGAATATTTGATGCTCTTATGAGTCATCAGAAAGGAGCTCTGACTTTTCTGTCAAACAATAATGGAGAATGATATATTTCAAGCATTTGGGATCACAGGAGGGTGAATATACTGGCAAAGTCTTGCTTGTGAAATAATAAGAAAATATTTCGTATTCACTAACAGCTCATTTACACAGCACTTACAATATTCTGGGGTAACACCTAGGGATACAGGTGTAATCAAGGTCTAGCTCTTGCACCATGAAGTTGGCAGACTCAGTGTGCCATGAAGCATTAAGTATGTTTGTCCCATTGAATACCATGGGGTGGGAGGGGGTGGGAAAAGGCAGGTGCTGATCAAAGGGCGTATTTTGGTTAGATAGGAGGAAAGAGCCTTAGTGATCTATGGCATAGAATGGTGACTATAATCCATAGTAATGCCTTGTTTATTTTATGAAACACCACTGGAACATTGAGCCTCTGTGTTCTAAACTAACAAAAGGATCAGAAAAGACTTCCTGCAGAAAATACCAGTTAAGCTAAGGCTTTCATTGAAGGAGTTAGATGAAGAAGATAGGGGAGTGAACATGTTGGTAGGTCCTGGATTCTTAAAAAAGAAAAAAAGAAAGATGTTCAAATTGGTTAGAATTTGAAGCGTCAAAAAAGTGGCAGAGATGAGTTCAGGAGACGGGCCGAGAACAGATTCCCAGTGTCTTATGATCCATCATAAAGGAGCTTGTACTTGATCCACATGCTGAGAAGCCAGTGAACTCTGCAGAAGGCCAGACATATTGAAGTTTATATTATCCTATTGAGGTGAATAAATGGAAAGGACATAAGACTGGATTCAGAGAGATGTGTTAGGAGATACTCCAGGAAGAAGGCATGCTGACCTTTTCTTGGGCAAAGGAGAGGCAGGAATCTAAACAAAATGGTAAAGTCAGGAAGTGCTTATGGCTTAGAATGGCCAGTAGGTAGGTAAACACAGGTGAGAGACTTGCCTTATCTATGGCCTGATAGATGAGCAGAGAAGGCGGACCTACAACTTACCTCTCCATACAACTTTGCATGCCTGGCCTCACATGGAAGCAGTAGCTTTATCTGAAGAAAGTGATTGGACCAAATGAAAGGGCAATAAATCCCTTTGCAACTCAAGTACTTTCTGCTTTTTGCTTTCCATAAAATGAAAGAGATGTTTAATAGAACTGTCAGTGGATAGATCATTAAAAATAATTTTTGATGCTGAATCACTGTTTGATTTTTGGCACATAGCTCAGAAGGAGTTTCAAAAATTGAGTGATATTGTTATAATAAAACTCCTTCCATTTCTGTCTATTTATGTAAAAAATGTTCTAGACACATGAAAATGAAAAATAGAAATAAATTTGATGTGGATTGGAATATTGTCTCATTCTTGCACCATTATATTATCCATGGGCCCATGAAATAATTGAAAAAAATCAAAGCATTTTAATTAATAGTTCCATCTAAATTCTTCTTTATACAGTTAATATATATTCATCAAAATATAAAATACATTACATTGTGTTTATCAATTGTGCATAGTGGTTATTTAATAAGAACCAAATACAGAGGAAAAATGTTATGGCTTCAAATGTTATGGTCCCAGGAGACTGGAAAAGTTTCATTTACCAGACTTTTTCTTTTCAGACATGTATGATAAGGTGATCAATAAAAGACTCTCAGGCATGAAATATATTGAGTTGAAATTTGTTGCAGAAGAAAAACAGCATTATAAGCTCAAAGGGAATAATGTGAAATTTCCTCATGTTGAAGAATATATGTATATATTTTACATATATAATACATATTATAAAATACATATATATGTATTTACTAAATGAACATGTTTTAAACACTAAATGTGTCTATAAGAACAAAATAACAGTTACGTTTTTAAATGTTGAAGCTATATCCTTTGTCAACCGTATCCTATGTGAAGTTATACGGTACATTTTGGAGGACAATTTTAAAATGTGGGAGGGGCTTTTCATGATCTAGGAAAGGAAAGTAGCGTGTAAAAAGAGAAGGGTGTAGGTTAGATTTCCGAAAGCATCAGCATTCAAGGATTATCCTGCGTTCTGCCATGTAGCAAGAAAAAGCTGGGAAAGGGTTGCTCTCTGTGAGTTCGTGGGTTATCTTTCTAGTACTGGAGACTTGGCCATCTGAGAGGGTGGATAGGTAGAGAAATACATTCAAAGAGAGCCTAAGGTTTGAACTACCTGTTTGTAAAGAGCAGGAACATCAATTGATGTTCCAGAAGCCTGTCTCCATGGTAGCTATCGTGACTTCAGAGTGACAACAATCTGATAGTCTTTAAGCACTTCTTGTCAAGAGATTCTTAAAGAGAATGGATAAATGTAGGCATTCAAAATACTAGAAATGACATGATATCAAGGGGCCGTGGATATAATCTGAGCAGTGATGATAAAACATTTACCCAGGTATGGCAGATGGAACCTCAGCTTCTCACTCTTCTGCTTAAGGTTTTATACACGTACCTTGTACTTCTCTGTGGTCTGTCATACCAAAAATTTCCCTATCAAGTGTACCATAAATGAGATGAGAAAGGTTGTGTGCCCGTCTGTAGGATCCCAGCACTGGCGTCTACCAAACTATCCAAGCAAGGGTGGATAGCAAATGTACTTCCAGGCCAATCTCCTTTCTAACCCTAGAATTCAGCATTCCAGCCCAGGCCTGGTGTACCTTTCTTTATTAACTTAACTTGTCAGAGTCCTCTGGATCCCTGAAAGTCCATTCCCTTCCTGAATTTTCCCATTTCCATGTGTACTTGTAAATTGTATGAGCAGCATCCAGGAGAAAAAAGTACAAGCTGCAATGCAAGCCAGGTATATAATTTTATTTAATTTACTTTTATTGTGGTAAGAATAGTTATGAGATCTACCCTTTTAACAAAATTTAAATTGTGTAATACAGTATCGATAACTATAGAAACAATATTGTACAGCGGATCTCTAGATTGTACTCATCTAGCAGAATTAAATTTTGTCTGTTGAACAGTAACTTCCCATCTGTTCCTTTCACCAACCATTCTAGTCTCCGTTTCTGAATCTCTTTTAGTTGTTTCAAATAAATGGAGTCAGACAATATTATCCTTCATGAATGAGTTTGCATTCTGTCCTCCAGGTTCATTCATGTTGTTACATAAGGGAAGATTTCATTTTTTTTAAAGACTACCTAATGAAAGGTAATGTGAATGTTGGTGAGAATGTCGGGAAATTGGAACTCCTGTACCCTCTCACTGGGAAAGTAATATGAGAGAGCTGCTATGGAAAATGGCATGGTGATTCTTCAAAAATTAGAAATAATATTAAGATATGACCCAGTTTCTGGGTATATATCCAAAAGAATTGAAATCAGGATTTCAAGGAGATATCTGCACTCCTACGTTCACTCCAGGATTACTCATAGTACCCAAATTGTAGCTAAGTGTCCACTGACAGATGAATGAATAAAAGAAATGTAATACAGACCTCACATGTGGTAATTTTTCTTATAGACATAAAACAGGAAAATAAAGCAGTGGTTACTGGCTATTGCATTGGTCAGTGCAAATCTATATGGCAAATGTTAACGCTAAAAGTTCTGTTTACCAACTATTTCTTTTGTATTCTTGGTTTTCTTGGCAGACTATAAACTCCATAATGTTAGGGATCATACTTTAAAATTCTTTAATATTCTCAAAGTGTTCAGTATAAAGCTCAGGTCACAGTAAAATAGTTCGATGTGTCACATGTTTTGAATTACTTTAACTAATAAAACTTATTGCCAAGACACCTTCATAATACCCCTCTGATGACTGGCCCTTTGAGAATAGGATTGCTCTTTTTGGAACAACAAAGCTGTCAGAGTTTTAAATAATTGACAAGGTTGCTAATAGCTGCTGCTTGGGTAATTAGACAATCATTTAAATTTGTGAGTATCCTGGGGGTGGAACTGTGGTATCTTCAGCTACATCCAGTCACAACAGCTTTTAAGTATGAAAATCTTTACATAAGCGTTCATAGTTCTTAGATGTTCTTTAAGGAAATTATGCATTTAAATTTTTTCCTGGGATGCTGATCAAGTTGGTTAGTATTATCACACTTTTATTTGACTTACTTGAGAACCTAGGTTGAAAATAAATTGCTTTAGTGGTACCACCTAGTCCCTCAGAAATATTTTTTCGGCGGCAGGGAGTTGGAAGAGAGGAGTTTTACCTAGTTTCTGGAAATGTCATTATCTCTTTCTGATAAACCTCTAGGCTGAGAGATGTGGCCTTCAGGATAAACAAACTGAAAAAGGCCCCGTGAGAATCTTAATTTCTTCAAATTAAAATGAATGTGGGAAGATAATAAAGCTGTTTTAAAGAGCTGGCCTCTACTTCAGCACAAGGAGTTTAACCATTCCTTTGGGGTAATTCTATCACTCTCACATACAGGTTCAGTGAAAACAGTCATTTTTCGGAGTTGTAGGATTTTCCTCTTCACCACTGTGGACTCCACCTTTGTGAATGCGGTGATAGGAATTCAACAGTGCAAATACTTGAACTGTATCTCTGTGAGATTAGAAAATCTTAGGTGTACTAAATAGGCAGGTGGGTTGACAAAGGGGTCACTTTGTTCTTATGCTAAAATAAACATATCATCAAAACCAGTTTTGTAATAGAAAGTCCTTGTAAGGAATTAGAGATTAGAGGTTTTCTGCCTGAAAAGAGAACTGTTGCCCCCTCCCTGTAATTATGACTGTTATACTAAAGCAATCAAGAAGGTGTATTAATTTGCTTTGAACTGATGGCCCTGATTTCCTAAAAGCTTTAAGAGAACAGAAGATGTCATGATGAATCAGTAATACTTAATCCTATCATAGTACAAAGCAAACTGAGTCCTTATGCTTTCTCCGGCACTAATGAAAAAAAAGGAAAAACAAAATAAAACAACAGTGTTTCTCATCTAGTTCTAGGTAATTCACAGATGAGAAAAAATTATACAAGCTAGCTTGAAAATTTTACCAGAAGAAATAGAATTGAAATATGATGCCTCCAGTGCTAATTATTGAGGTGTATTCTGCCAGGGATTGAAATCTATGGGTGGCTTATAACCGAAACCTGCCAAATGAGATCTATTCCATACATAGATAATGAACTGTTGTCAGTTTCTCTCAAGGGAAATTTGAATATATTGTACTTTTTCTCTAAGGCAGGAGTTACCATGTTTGAAAATAAAATTGTTGTTGCCCTCATACCTATTAACTTTAAATGTTATGCACATGTCTGTGTTTGGAAGACTGTGCTCCCATATACTGAGCATTAATTTTAATCACATTCGGAAGCAGTAAGGTTTTCCATCCTAACCAACATGGAGAAGTGAGATCAGCAGCTGTGGTGTTTACTTTGTGTGCTGTTACTAAATCATCACAGATGATCCAAGTTAAGCTCCTGAAGAAACTGATTTGGAATTGACATATGACATTTGATTTTTTTTTTTTTTTCTTTTTAAGACAGGGTCTCGCTATGCAGTTCAGGCTGGCCTTTAGCTCACTTTGTAGCCCAGGCTGGTCTCCAACTCCCAAGGATCTTCCTGCCTCCACCTCCCAAGTACTGGGGTTGCAAGCATGCACCACCACACTCGGCAGACATATGACATTTGAAAACAAAGAGACTAATCTTGGACTCTGTTTAGAACTAGCCTCACAGTCATCACGTGGAGTGTGGACCCTTTAGCTGACATAAGATTTAGAGAAGACAATAGGAGATATGGCAGTAAGACCACCACCTAAGCGTCTGATATAACTTAAGCTCTTTCATTTCAGCTCTTTTGATAATTCGAGATCGTAGTTGTTACTTCACTTTCCTCACTTGATTCATGGCTCCCTTTGTCACTGGTTCCATTTAGCTTCCAGGGATCTTACAGATGCCAAGGCACTGTGGTCCGCTTGGGTTCTCTCTCAGCCCTATTTGTTAGTCCTCGTGGATGGTTGCCTCTTTTCTGAATGGAAGCCTCACATGCCGCCCTGTTTCCTAGACTGTGAGAATGTAGGAGTAGGGGAGCAACTGGATTAATAAAGAATACGGTGGGAAGAAACTATAATTGGGGAGCACTTTAAATGGTTATCCTCTACTGCAAGCAAACTGAAGAGAGGTAGGCTGAATGAAAGAAAGGTACCCAAAATATTACTTAAATATAAATCCTATATTTAATTTAGTGAGGTTTGATCACAAAATATATTTTAAAAATTATTACAGTAAAGGACACATTGCCATTAATCACCTTACATATTCCAAATATCATTCCTTGCTTTGAATACAGTTATCCCATAATTCTTGACATGTCTTTTACTTCAAGTATTTTTTAATAAAATTAAATATTCACTATATTTTACAGCTATGCCTTGTGTATGTGTGTGTGTGTGTGTGTATGCTTGCATATGTGTTTGGCTTCTGATATGTAGGTATTTTCTCTTAGAGAAGGATGAAATTACTGACCATCGAGCCCAGTAATTGCTTTTAACAATTAATAAAAGGAGACCCATAACTAGCATGGAGTCACACAGCAGATGTGGTGAACCAGGCCACTGCACCAGGTCCTCCAACTCACAATTCTTTGCTCATCCCTTCCTGCCTGAGAATGAGGACATTTTGCAACGGAAGACAACTAGATTAGGTAGCAGGATGAACTTTTTGTTGCTAAAGGGTCAAAAGATTGAGAGGCATTATCAAGACGTTGCAGTGGTTATTTAAAGAAAATAGGTAGCTACTTTTCACTCTGGTCCAGGGACAACACTTTGGAATCAGACTGATTGAAGTTGATTTCTTTACTCTGGTTTTTAGATTACATGATTTTTAAGGCAGATACTTCCAAAAAGGTTTACAAATATAGAGTTGATGGAATAATTTATCAGAGAAACTGTACCCAGAGAGTCTCCAAATTCCAGAAACACAGTTTGTGTGTGTGTGTGTGTGTGTGTGTGTGTAGGAAATATCAAGCTGCTCTTTCAAGCAAATGTAAGGATTTTTTGAGATGTTTAAAAACAGAACAGTGAAATTGTCTTCAGATCTCTAGAAAAGACTGGACCACACTGAAGTTTAGCTTCTACCTTGCTATGGACTGGATTTCCATTGGAAGAGGATTTATAACTTTATAAGCCAGATAGTGTAAAAGATGGGACAGGCTTCAAAATAATTTTTCTGTGGGACTATTTCTTGAGAATGGTAATTCATTTTTGTTCAGTGTTTGCTAAAAACAAGCCTGGAAGCCAAAAAAAAAAAAAAAAAAAA
>NW_004955404.1:13951795-13983427 GCF_000276665.1 Chinchilla lanigera | reverse complement strand
GCTCCTGAGCTGAGCAAGAATTTGGGGAAGCAAATCAAATATATTCTGTCCCTCTGGTATTATTTAAAATTGTAGCTTTCAAGAGAAAGTTTCTGGAAGAAATTTGCTCCAAACAATGTTTCTTTGGTCCTTGAGTTCTCCCCTTTCAGAGGTAATGGGTCTATTTAGTACAATCTTTGGTCAAAGAAACACCTGTCACAGTTTAACCTCTTTTTTTCTTCCCTTTCTCTCTTTTGTGTAATTCATGGCTTTGAACTGGCAAAATCAAGATGACAGTATAACATATTCGGTGTAGCTTTTCTCAGGAATGAATTTGGAAGCGTAGGGTACATATTGTGTGCTACAGTTTCATATTTCAATATCACTGTTAATCTGAAGGATCCTTTAAGTTTTATATAACCTTATGGATATTAGATAGTCATATTTCCAATATCCCTTCCACCTGAGTTCTCACTCATATATGGGCTCTGTAATAGTCGTGCCTTAAATGCAGAATTCAAAATTTGGATTTAATTTAGAATTAATGTCATGCGAGGTTAAGATTATCCTCTAATTACCTATAGTCTGTTTTCCTTTAAGACAGGTGTCCCTCCGTGTATCAGCTCTCACTTTTGTGCACTTGCCCTGAGGATTTGCAGACACCTTAACCCTAACTCACAGCTTGAATGAAAATCTTACTAATGTAATGCACACATGTGTACCGACAAACACCTTGCACTGCAGTTGAGATCAGGCAGGAGGAATCCTTGTGAGAAGGCATAGTTGTACAGTTGGATTGGGTTCTTTAAAAGTGTTTACACGATCCCTATGAGCTTTCTAGTTCCTTTCCCCAAAGGTTTGGCTTTTCTGAGTCTCAATGCTCTTCTGCTAAAAGCTTGGGAGCTCATGCAGCCAGACTCTAATTTAACTGGGATCTTAAGTATCTCCAACATATTATGCCACTGTTTATTTATACCACAGTATGTATTTGTCACAATTTAACCTCCTCTGTTTTCCCTTGCATTGGAGAGATTATTTTGTATTTCATTGCTCCCGAGCTGAGAGAGAACTTGGGGAGGCAAATCTGAAGGGAAAATATAGTTCTTATCTGTTGTATCTTTTTGTATTACATATAAACATAATCTTCCAAAGGGTTCATTATATGTATAATATATATATAAAATATACATACAAATTTTATACATATAAATATATATGATATATAAGGATATGTGTGTATTTTGTCTTTTTTGAGATAGTGTTTCACTATTCATTTTAGGCTGGCCTTGAACTCACTTTGTAACCGAGGCTAGCCTCAAAATTGCAGTGATCCTCCTGCCTCAGCCTTCTGAGTGCTGGGATTACAGGCGGGTGCTACCATCATTATATGTTAAATAATTAGATAACTGGTATTTCTTATGATTTAACTTATATCAGTCGGAAATCCTGGGTAGATTTGATTGCTACATATGTGTTCTGTAAATATTTGATTGATATTTGGGGAAATTGCATAAATGCTTGGATGGGTTGGGAACACATTAAATTTTCCTATTAAAATAAGTGACGGGTTTATACCACCTGAAAATTGCTGTCCAACATATTTTCAGAAAAAAATTGATTTTTAGTGAGAGATACCTGTACTTCTGTTCTGAGCACACACATGTAAAATTTATATAGTAGCCTATACTGGTCAGTTTATCTTTGAAATCTTTTGCATGACAAATCTTCACATCTGCCGGATAGTGTAACTGGAGCCACCTTTTCTATCACTCAGTGTGTTTATAAGCCTTTGTGCATTTCTTGACAGATCTCCTCAGTGTTAGCTGCATTTCCTGCTTCTGTCTTAGGAATGGTCATTGCCCTCTGGTCTTGTCTTTTGTCTCTTTCTGGAAGATGACTTTAATTCTCTTTCCTCTGCTATCAAACTCTGGGGAAATGGAGCTGAACTCTTTATTTCAAATCCTGTTCTTTCCTTCCTCTTCCTGTCTCGTTTCCTTTTGGCATTTGTGGCCCAATACCCCTTCAAACAACACAGCAAAGAGGAAATACTGTATGTTACCTTAACCGTGGGCCGCAGAAAGCCTTCTCAGTAGGTAGTGCTTAGGAAATAGCCGTGCTTAGGAAAATGCAGTGCTATTGGCTGCTGCAGACTGAGACTGAGAGAAAAGGTTGACAGTAGATAAGGGGAAAGGAAGCTAAATCTTGAATGCATAACTAACAGAGACCTAAGGTAGGAAGGGAAGGAATGAAAAGGAGTAGGAAGTGAGAGGAAGGAGAGGGGAGATTGAAAAGTGGCTGGAAAACTTATGTAGACATAGACGCAGAGTTGATAGTAAAGGCTACAGGACTTTGTAAGGGCAGGGTGATTTAATGCTTAGGTTACTCATATTCTTTTAATATGAATGATTTCATCTCCCCAATATCTGCTAACATATCCAGCAGCTTACTGGAGGTAGATTTTTTTTAAAAAAGTCAGAATATAAAGATAAGGGCAGCATTAAATTGCCAGGCCCATATGTGGAAATGACACGCATATCTGAAGACAAATACAGGTACAAATAAAATGTGCTCTATATGTAATAGAATGCATAGAATTCTGATACATGTGACAACACAATGAACCCTGAGAATATCGTGGTGGGAAATAGCCAGACATAAAATCACTAACAATGTGTGATTGCACTCACATGAGGTGTCTGAAGTACTCGAATTCACAGTAACAGAAAGGCTAGAGTTTATAATGGGTGGAGGAAGGGGAAAATGAGGAGTTACAGTATTTTTTTGGTTAGAGAATTTAATCCATTTATGTCAAAGTAATTATTGATGGGTAAAGACTTACAGTTTAATTATTTTCTGATTGTTTTATGCTATCATTGTTACATTCTTCTCTTGCTGTCTTCCTTTGCCGTTTGGTGATTTTTGTGGTGATGTGCTTTTATTCTTTCCCTTTCATGTTTTGTATATTGATCACAGGTGTTTTCTTTGTGACTGCCACTAGGGTTATATAAAATCTATTATAATTTTAAATCTATTTTAGGATAATAATGATTTAATTTTCATTGCATACAAAATGCCCCACATTTGCTTTGTTCCTCACATTTTATACTATTATTGTCACAGTTTACACCTTTTTGGTTTTTTTTTTCCAGTACCGGGAATTGAACTCATAACTTTGTGCTTGCCAGTTGGGTGCTGTGCTGCTGAGCTAAATCCCCAGCCCCACACCTTTTATATTGTGTCTCCATCAGCAAATTATTATAGCCATATAGCTATCTTTATCACTGAGCTCTTTAACCTTCATATGTTTTCATATTACTAATTTCATATTGCTAGGGATCAAATATGATCATCTATCTATCCATCTATGTATCTATGTATCTATGTATCTATCTATCTGTCTATCTATCTTTGCATCCAGGTAAAAGTGAGTAGAGTATATCTTTCCACTTCTTTGAGATCTTGAATTGTTCCAAGATGGGACCACAATTAATGTATCATTGTACATCTGGTCTCTAGGATGATACCGCAGAAAAAAATTGCTAAGTGAAAAAAAACTGATCATTTTTCTGTATCATTTTGCATTCATAATTAACATTTTAAACACTGAATAAGTATAGAAAGTGAAAGAACAAGCCTTGATCTTAATTCCAGCATTTGGAAGACTTCTTATATTTTATGGATATACTGTATACAGATTACGAAGGCAACTTTTCTATAAAAGAACTTATTGGCTTATAATGTATTCTTTCCTCTTGACAAGCACATAGTGCACGGCTGTCCTGACCAGTGCCCAGTGATCTACCTTATTATTTCCCTGAGGCCCAGTTCTTTATAAAGACAATTTGTTGTTAATCTTTACAGTTCCTCCTGGAAGAGCTCTGTGGCGGTCAGCCAAAGAAAGTGATGCAATTTCAGGGCTCTGAGGAGAAAAGCTCACAGGAAGGCCAGACTCAGGGGGAAAGCTCAGAAACTGTTGAGCTTAGAGGAACCAAAGGAAGGAGACTTTTTACCCAAAAAGAAAAATTTACTTTAGAAGAAGTAACCTCAACTTGTTTCAGAAAAGAAAAGGCTGCATGCTCCGAAAACCTAAAGAAAAATGCTGACTAGGTTTCTTCCTGACCTTGTGGCTTTCTCTATAGCAGTGAACAGAAAGCCAATGTTCAGTGAGAATTATAAATGGATTTCAGAATTTGAAAAACCAATTGTAAAAAGAGTGAGTCAAAGTAAATGCTGGAAGCGAGGATAGAAAAGATGTTCTATTTTTTTTTTCTTTTTCAAATATTCTTAAGTTTTTAGACTCTTTTTAAAAACTATCCAACAAGTAATTAGTACCTGCCACTTTGCTGGAATAAGGCTAAGTAAGGAAGACTCAGAAGTAAGTAAGTCTTCACTTTCAGGGAATTGATCTTTTAAATTGAGGTGAAGGGGATGTCCCTTACTTGCTACGGGCTTCTGTGAGAGCAAAAAGTTTTATATTATTATATTTTATTACATAATATCTCCCTGAAAATGTGAAAGTTTTGATGTGCAAAAACTGAGTAGTACAGACATAGAGGTTAATAACAAGGATATGAGTGTGGATTTTCCCACAGGAGAGGACAATAAAATCCCCAATGATGGTATCTAGTATGGCATATGGGCCCTAGGCTCTTCTTTCTCAATTTTGTGAAGTACATATTTGTGTTGTATGTTAAAAACTATATCAAGGATTAAACTCATGCAATATGAATTTATTTTAAATATAATTTTCAAAGTTAGGGATGTAGCTCCATGAAAGGGTGCTTGCTTCCATGTTCAGGGACCAAGGTTCAATCTCCAGCAACATAGTTTAAAAAATACACTCCCTAAGGCCTTAAGTCTTTCGAAGATAGAATAGAAGAAATGTTTCATGCAACACTGAGACAGGCTCTCTGACTGTAAGGTTTTAGGAGATTTAGCAGATAACTATGATGTGACTGTAATGGACACTTAGAAGCTTCCATGCAAAATTTGCTCAGAGAAAAAGGAGTTGCCCTGTATTTTTTCTTAATAATATATCTGTAGAAAATTATTTCATAAACAACTCTAGGGAGTTTTGAGTTTCTTTTTATATCTAAGTCACTGAAATTCTTTTATGATTCTGATTCTTAGTTCACAATTTTTTGAATCTCTTCATTTTCCCTATCCCCGAATCTCCCTCACTGACACAAGGTTTGATCCTAGTTCCGTCATTTCATGGATGTCATTAAATAATTGCTGTTTCCTTCACAAATAAACTCATTATTGACCAGCTCATGTCCCGGGAGCTTTTGATGTTTTGCTTTTGCCATGCTTAATGATAGCATGCATTTCCTAAATTGTGTTAGTACTGATATTAGCATTTTTCTTTTTCTTTTACTCCACTGTATAAAACAGAAAAGAAAACAATTAAATATTTAAATGTACAAATGCCGCTGTGCAGGCAGTGGCAGCACCATCAGGTCATAGCTTAGCGCAGCATTTCCTTGTGTGATGTGAAGACCCTGAAACGGTACCAGAAGAAAATTGAGTTTCACTGTATAATAAATGGAAGCCAAAGTCATGTGGAACTTGAGTACTCTTGTTCTGTGTATATTAAAACCTTTTGTCATCTCTAAAGTACAGTAGAAATGGAAGTTAAATTCCAGTGTTTGATTTATTAATTTATTTGATCAACTCAACAGTGCCCTCTGAGTCTCAGTTTTTCTGTTTCGCTCAGAACAAGGCACTGATCCCCGTCTCACAGGGCTGCTGTGAGGGTTCAGCGGTGTGGCAATGGGGTCTAGCAGAATTCTGATGATGTGGTGGAGGTCTTTTCAGCCTCTTCTCACCCAGCTAATGATGCATACCTAGGAAGCAAGGGTCATTCATTTCTCCTTCTGTAGGACTTTGCACAGGTTGTTCCATGGTTAATAGATGTTTTATTTGTTAATTTTCCCTGAAGTTAGGATGTTTGAGGCTATTTAGCAGTAGAACTGGATTTTAGGCAAGCAGTCATAAAACACCTATGGTAAATTTTGAGAATGCTACATGAACTGTGCATGCTTATCTTCAGAAATAATTCTCTCCTGGATGTATTAAGAGCTATGGCCAGGCTTTGGTTATCCATGGTGCAACATACTTTATCACCCACACCAGGAGGTATGCTTTTGAGAGTGAAAGAATATGCTATGAATGGACATCAGGTGAAATTTAGAATCACCCCAGGCAAACAATGGTGTATAGTCCTCCAATTCGTGGTTGATATCCTTGATTTGGAATCTGGTTTTATTTAAGGTGGGTCATTTCTCAAAAGAGGTCCCTGTTTGTGTTGAAATAATGTTATAACCATGCTCTAAATCTGAGTAGACTCATCCTGTGGTGATCATTCTTAGAAGTGTTAGAGGGGTCCTTCTGAAGGCAGGTGCTTAGTGCCTAGACTGTTCTGAATTAAGCAGTCCTACTGAGACTTTGAGGTTAATGAGTTCATCAGGAGATTAAAAGAATCTCCATTCATAATCTTACCTCTCCAGTCCTAGAAGAGCCTTTACCTTCTTCCCACTATGTATCTGAAGATGGAGGTCACAGTGTTGTAATAGGAGATGTATACAAAGGTCTATGGTTCAAAGTAGAAGTTGTACAAAGATTATTTGCAGTTTTCCAGTGGTTCATGTAGATATTTTTATCCAGGTTTGCTTTATAGCTTATCATATCTGTCTGAGAAGTAGCTTACATTTTGGTTAGATTAAATGTTCTACCAGATTGGTTTAAAACCTTATTCTGATCCTTGGCAAGTTACTTAACTTTCTTTAATAATTTTTCATTAATAATTATTTGGGGATATTGCACATTAAGGTGACCAGAGATAACAATAATGCATTATATATTTCAAGTAGCTAGATGAGAGAATCTTGAAAATTTTGACAGCAAAAGAATGATAAATATTTAATGGGATAGACATACTAATCACCTTCACTTGATCATTACTCAATTTATATATATGCTAAAACATCACATTGTGCCCCATAAATATGTACAACAATTCTATGTCACTAAAATACAAAATAGAATAGTACCTCCTTCCCCTTCCCTTCCCTTCCCTTCCCTTCCCTTCCCTTCCCTTCCCTTCCCTTCCCTTCCCTTCCCTTCCCTCCCCTCCCTTCCCCTCCCCTCCTCTCCCCTCCCTTCCCCTTCCCCTTCCCCTTCCTTCCTTCCTTCCTTCCTTTCAAACTGGGGATTGAACCAAGGAGGGGGATGAGTGAGTGCTTGTAAAATACATATCACAGTGCATGATACTTCACAAGACCTTTATAAATAATTTGTAAACAGAAAGAATAAATAAAGCTTCTATATGTAATCAGGTACCGGTGATATTAACTTTGAAATGCTCACAGGCATAAACATAGAAATAAAAGAAAGAACAAAAGACAAGTGAGGACTGTAGATAGCCTTAGGTTATTAGAGAGAAGAAGAATAGAAGAAATACATTCTCCAGGGAATTTAAAGATAAAAATCTCTGTGTTATAAGAGCCAGCATTTTATTTGGAATAATGTACCCTAGGAACAAACGTAAGTTTTCTTTTGCTTTATTCTTTGAGTGCCACTGAATTTTTCAGGGATTCTGCTGCAATCATTTTCACTGTTGTTAATATTGTCACCACTATAATCAATGTTTTAATCACTGCCACAAAACATTAAACTGCATTTGATTTTTGCAATTCTTTGCATTGTTAAGTATAGTGGTGCAGCTCTTGAATCTAAGGGTTTTGAATTGATATTTCTTTATTGAAGTCTAGATGAGACCACAGTGGATTTAGTACATCTATTGTTGAGTTCTCTGAATGAAACAAGAAAATAGAAACATTCATAGACCTGACAGCACAGTATCTAGTAATGACTGTTCTAAATCCTGGCTAGAATGGTCTCAGAATCAACTGCCACAGAGTGAACTAAGCAAGGTCATTTTATTACCTACTTTCCAATGCTTGTGTCTAACATTAAGAAATAAATAAGTACAAGCATTGGAAAGACACAGAAAAAAGAACAATGGACTTTGGGATTAAATAGGATTTTATTCAGATTCTGGCTCTGGTGTTAATTGTGTTGACCGGATGATTTGTTACTCTGACTGAGCCTATCTGTGAGATGGGAATTACAGCCTTTCATACAGTCCAAGTGGAACTCAAAGGAGATCATGTGTGTTAAAGCAAATGTGCTTCATAGGCCCTCTATGTAGGATCTTTCCATTTACCTCTTATTTACTAGAATCATTTCTTCCCTCCTTCCCCTTCTGCTCCCCTTTCCCTCCTTTCCCTTCTTTCCCTTCCCTTCCCTCCTTCCCTCCCTCCCTCCTTTCCTTCTTTCTTTCCAATACTAGGGATTGAACCCTAGTTCAAGGGTCTTTGCACTGCACTATATCCCCAGCCCGTTTTCTACTTTCTATTGTGAGGCAGGGTCTTGCTAAGTTGGCTGGGCTGGGCTTGAACTCTCAGTCCTCCTGCCTTAGATTCTTTGAGTGCTGGGGTTATAGGTCTGTACTACACACCCCACTATGGACAACTACTAGACTGCTTTTTGATCATAGACATCATGCTTATTTATTGGTATATCTCTAACACCTATCATAGTGTCTGACATATAGAAGTTATTAAATGGATGTCTATTGGACACTGAATAAAAAATGATTTAACAACATCTATTTATCAACCAGTAATTAACTGTAGCTCTTGCTATGTAGTTCAGTCTGGCCTTGAACTCACTGTGTAGCCCAGACTGGCCTCAAACGGACAGTGATACTCCTGCCTCAGCCTCCCAAGTGCTGGAAAGGAATTTGAGAAATAGTGATAAATATAATGCAATCCCTTTTTGAAAGGTGGTTGTAGACAAGAAAGAGAGAATATACATTATAATGAGTACAGGAAAGAGCCTGTTCAAGGAAGTGCCTCACTTTATGTGCAGAAAGCTTCACAGAAGGATATTTGAACTTAATCCACTGAGAAAATGTAGTAAAAGGAAGGTGGCCTCTCTGTGTTGTGGGAATCACATGTGTAAGGTCTCAGGGGGGAGGAGAGAGCACGTGTTTTGTTAAGGGCAAGGATTTTAGCTTTTGTATAAAGTGTGGCTGGAAGTGTGCATGGGTACATGGGGGTGAGATATAGCATGAAAGATTTATAGGGCAAATCATGCAAAGGACACAGAACCAGAGTTCACAAGGTGTGTGAGGTTCCATAGATGGCCACTGTGGTGTACCTGGTGAGGTGAAAGAGGGGGGAAACATAGGGGTTCTGGAAAGAGCAATGGGACAGGTTCCAAAGATCTCAGGATTCAAGAACAGAACCATACGACTAATTGGATATCAAATCTAGAGAAATCCAATCTGGGTTTGAGTTGTGTCCACTAAGATTCTTCTATATTTAAAGGGTCATATAAATATTTTTAATTCCTTCATTATTTTCTAACCTAACCATATAGTGGTTTGAATGTGAAAGCTGTAACTCTAACATATCTTTAAAATTTAGTTCTTTCTTAAGGTGATGTCTGTCTCAGTTACTTTACTCATTGCTGAAACAAAATAAATGACCCCTGAAGTTAAAGGAGGAAAGATACATTGTAGCTTTCAGTTTGTAGAGGTTTCAATTCTTAGTTGGCTGGCTCCAAGGCGGGGTGATATGGCAGAGGGGCATCACAGAGCAGAAATTGTTCATGGTGGGCAGAAGGCAGAAAAACAGCAAAGTACTGGAGAAGTAGCAGCAGCAGCAGCTTCCCTCTCCCTTTCATTCCTTCCAGACTATTCACCCTTTGGGTGGTGCCACCCACACCAGCATGGGTCTTTTCATTATCCACACCTAGAACTATGCCAAAACATCAGTGGACTAATTCAGTAATCACACATCCTTAATCCCAGCATCACATACTTAGTCCCAACATCATACATTCTCACCCACCTCTGCAAAGCTCCACCCGGACTACATAAGGCTTTGGGGAACATCTAGACATAAGCCACAATAATGACCTTACAAATTTTAAGTTTCATTATTGGACCTTTCATCCATTTTACTTTTTCCTTTTGTATCTGCAATTCTTTAACTGGAAAAGTATAAAAGTAACCATTGAATAGCATCTGTACCAGAGAATACCCATAGACCAAGAGGAGAGGTGAAAAATTTTGTTTCCTATTTATTAGTTCCAATCAATTTCATACTACAGTGTAAAGTTTAAACTGATGCCTACATTAAACCATGATTTGGATATGTAGCAATATTTTCCAGGAAGTACTATTTTCTTAGTGGTGCTATGGTTTCAGTGAAGGAGGTATCATTTCCTCTTGAGTTGTATACATATACAAAGTAAGAATCTGATCCTTTTATTTATTGTATAGTCTTTTGTTTCAAACTCCAAAAAATAAGGCAAAGTGTTGAATACAGGATTATATGTGAACATTCTTTGATACCCTTCCTTGAATAATTTTGCAAGGATCCTAGATGGGTTGGCTTTTTGAAAATCTTTTATTTTCACTGGTTAAGTTCTATTATAGTTTAGTACAGTGGTGGTGAACCTATATACCACAGTGGGCTGTTTGTTATCATTGAAAGCTCTAAAATGTTCACCATCACTGGACTTTAGTCTATTTGCCTTCTATTTTAATTTCCTTTATATTTGGTGACTTCCTGAACTTTACACTAAAAGTCAAACATGGTTTGTAAGAATGGAAATTTGTCTGTTTGGGCTTTTTTCATTCTTTTTTCTTTTTTTTTTTTTCCCCGGTACTGGGAACCGAACTCATGATCTTGCGCTTGCCAGGCAGGCGCTTTGCCACTGAGCTAAATCCCCAGCCCCTGTTTGGGCTTTTAAAATTTATTTATTTATTTATTTTGGTGGGGGAGACTATTCAATGTAACAAATTCCTCATTTTAAAAAATGTCTATGAATTATATCCTAAGCATTTTATATTTAATTTCACAGAAATATGTTAATAAATATGAATAAGTTTTAATAACACAGCAGGAATTGATTCGTTTGTAGTGGTTGGAAAACTATGCAAACACTTTCAAGTAGTACAGTTTTTTTTGCATATATTTGTAAGAAATGGTAGACTTCAAATTGTTGATGCCAAAGTAAGATACAGGAGAATATCAATTGAAAAAGGCATGTAGAGCAGTAAAGGAAAAAAGGAAATTGATTATACACTGCAGTTTTAAAAATGATAGCAAATTTCCCTGATGATAGACTTTTTCCAGTATGGAATGTGCACAAACACAAGAGTATAATGGTTCTATAGTTGAGGGCCAGGAGATGGAATGGTGAGGGAGAAAAAAATGCAGGAAGCTTGTTTTCCTCATGTTGCTGTGGAATAATTTTTCATAAGCCACTCAGCTTGGTTTAGTCTGCCTTTCTTATATTCAGTCATGGGCTTGAAACAATCAAGCATAGGGTCCTTAAAATGCTATTTTCAAAAGTTTGGTAAGTGGTGTGAAGATAGAAATATTTAAATGCATTGGCTCTGTGGGGAAAATGGCCTGTGGTTTTGTATAGTTTTGTTTACACTGAAATATAAAAATAAAAGATTTTATGATCCCAGAGTAATTCACTTTATCCCAGGCTGGTCAGGGCACTAGGAAATCTACAAAAAGTGCACAGGACAGCTGATCTGGAGCTCTTAAAGAAAGAAATGGAGAGCAGAACCAAAGATCAACTGCTTTTATAAAGGTACAGTGGGAATCCTAGAATCCTCTTGGAAAGCAAATGCACATTACCATGACAGTGAGAGGATTTATCCCATGTGGTGTTTATCTGAAATGAATAAAAGTTATCAGGGTGCTGAATCACAGGTGTCATTTAAGAATGTGTCAAAAGTAACCTCAGAGCTAGGTATCATCATCCCCAAGAAATTGCGAAAGATCATTTAACCATTTGGCTCAAAATTAATGATGCTATGAGAACAAGATAGTCATTGAGAGTGAGAAATAGGAAAGAAAAATAAGAGTAGGAGACCATAATTTTGTAGTTTTAAAAGATAGGCCAGAAGAATCTTATGTCTTAATCTACATTTTTTCACGGAACCTCCCAGACAAAAGCATTTAAATGAGTAAGATTGGAATCCATGAAGAATCTAGATGAATATTTCTGCCTTCTGGGAATCACTCTTTGAAGATAGCATGTGCCTTGTATGATAAAAATCAGAAAAATTATGAGCAAATCTAGAATATAACTATGCCTTTACACAGGGTATTATTTAGTTTGTAATCAGACCTAATGAAATGAAAAACCAGGTAACAAAGAAAGCAGAAGTAAGACTCTTTGGAAACAATCTTCATGAGCAGCATCATAGGTTATGTACCTACGTACTCATCTTGGATTTACAAGAGGTGAAACCAGTGGTGTTAGCTTTCTGTCGTTCCACTACTTGAAGGGATCAATTTAAGCAGCCTCTTATTTTAAATTGGATTAAAAGCCTACTTGTTCTGGCTCACCATTTTAGAGGTTGCAGTCCATGGTTGCTTTGCCTGTAACTCTGGGCTTCTTGTAGCACAGCACATGATGATGGGAGTGTATGGCAGAAGAAGCTTTCACTTTTTGATAGAAAGCAGAGTGAGACACACACACACACACACACACACACACACACACACACATACACATACACAGACAGGGAGACAGAGAGAGGCAGAGATAGAGAGACAGAGAGAGACAGAGAGACTGAGATAGAAACAGAGACAGAAAGAGACAGGGACTCCCTTCCAAGAGCATTCCCCCTAATAACCTAACTTCCTCCACTAGACCCTGCCTCTTAAACATTTCACAACCTCCCAGTAGCACTATGATCTGGGGATCATATCTTTAACACATGAGCCTGTGATGGATATTTTAGTTCTTATCTCTTCTACCCATCTGGTACATATACCCACCAGACAGCTGGGAGTTCCCTTCTCCTCAACTCTCAAGAAAGGATACCTCTTCAACAAAATAGAGTTAAAATGTGCAGTTAGTATGAATAGGGCACATTATATTATTAAATATTATTTAAGCATTTGAGTATAGAAAAATTTTTATTTGTATGACTTTATAAGATTGTTCATATTTTTAAATGTGAGTGGTTAACAGTGACTTGTAACCTATTTGGTACCTTGAGCTTCTTGGCTTTATCTGTAGAAACTTAGAGAGCAATTCTCAATTTTTTGATTGTATAAAACAAAATACACACAATGACAAAAGAAAATGTTTATGTTGAAATACTGTTTTCAAAATTCTATTAAACAAAAATGTGACATGGGGTAGATTCAGCGGGTGGAATGGTTTTGAATTAATGACAAATGTAATTAGTATTGTGAGAAAGTTGTTACAACTGAATATGTTATTAAAATCATTGTGAATTCTTTGGCTAACCCTGTGGTGACATGTTGCTTATTTTCATAATTCAAGGAAATGAAATGTTAAATTTCCAGTGGAGGTAAAGAAAATTAAGATTTTCTTCCTATCCAAATTATTAGGTTCTCTGAGTTCTCTCTGGCCCTTTTGAAAGTTCAAGGACTGTAGGTTGAGAACCATTCACACAGAGCATTTTCCCAGGCCATACTCTACATTTGACCTAACTTTCACAGCAGAAGGTAAAGTGGATATAAAGGTAGACTGTAATACAATAAATGGAAGGTAAATGAAGCCTGTACTATTTTTTAGAATGCTAGATCTCAAATACCAATATATTTGAGAAAACCTTTCTAGATTTAGCTTTCTCCTTCAGATATAAGAGCATTGATGTAGTTTGGATGGAAAATTATTCAAACAATGTGAATAAATATTTAGAAAATGAGGATATTTTCAGTGCTTGAGATGCTCAGGGTTTAAGTATTTAATGAGTCACAAAATTGGTATAATCTTTGGCAAAAATCAAGACTGAGACTTTTTTTTTTTTATCCAGGGTAGACTATTGATGAGTGAAAGACAGAGCTGGATAACCACAGAGCAGCTCTTGACCCAGGGCCAAATCTGAATTTTTTCCCCCTATTTATATATTTTCTGGTAAACAACTATTCTGGAGAGGCAACAGAGTTTTAGACAAAGGACTTAAAATTATTAATGGGCCAGAGAATTCATGACAATGACAGCCATTTGTCTGGTCTCAGGATAGAGCTGTGTGTGAACAACTTGGCCCAACCCACAGGGCTAGGACCAGCATAAGGGGTGGAGCCACTTCCATGTCCTCCTCACTGTAGGTATATGGGAATGTTTGGAGAGTTAATGGCCTTACCTGAGTGGTTATTTGGGCATAGTAGAGTCAACATCATTCCTAGAACACAAATCCATGCCTGTAATGTGTTTTTTTTCTGTGCTAATCTCAGATAATACAGTTTCTCTTTGCAAAGAATGTTAATTCATCTTCCATATTTATGCAGGTATACCTCCTTTGACTGGGTCTGCCAAGATTATAAGAGGTGTGGAAGTCAGATAAGGGATGAGAGCCCAGAGGAAAGATCACAGAAGGAAGTATGTCTTCTGTTCATGTAGAGCCGTTTTTAAAAAGTTAACTCACTGAAAGGTCCTCTAGAAGCTGTAAGACCAAATGCCAACTTTGCGCTGCTGCAGAAAGCACTTAGATTTCTAGAGAAGTATTTTGGCTGGCCTGGGCTTGTCCACACTGGGGAAGTGATTCACACAGCCCATGGACCACAGAAATTAGATTACTTCTATTTCTGTTACTGCCAAATAATGAACAACCTGGTCTCTCTTTAAAGATGCCCTGCCTATAAAGTGAAGCCTGACCCTCATGGATGACTGCAAACTGAAAATAAACTGGTGACTCTGAGCTCAAACCTAGGTAGCTTCTATTCAAGTCCTTTTCCCAGTTTTATTTTACAGTTCAGGGAAGTGAACTCTGGGGAGATGAGAGGTTTTGCAGTTCTCCAAAGCAGTTCCCTGTCACCATGGGTTATTTCTAAAAAGCAAAAGTATAGGCTTGGTTTGCACAGATTTAAAAAAAAAAATATTTGCAAGTGTTACAAGTTGACATTTCAAAATGCTGAAATTTGAAAATAACTTTTAAAAAGTTCTAATTAAGCAATAATAAGTATGAATTGACATTTTCTATTATTCACTGAGAAGTTCTCCAGCTAATAACCCTCATGTCAAATTCTCAACCCAAAGCCATTGCATAAATAGAGAATGTCACTCTACTATTGTGTAGAAAATTGAGGTCTTAGCATCCAACCTATTCCTACCCCTCTTTCAATCCCCCTGTAAAGTGCTATTGATATTACCCTGGACAGAAAAGGCATTTACTCTTCCTTAGAAATTATGAATAGAAATTGACTTTCTGCAATAAACCCCTATTTAATTAATATGCCATAACATTATTGACTCCGATTCACTTAGCATCCTTTCAAACACTAGCTATTTTTGTAGTGTGAAGAGTAGAAGTTCCTATTTAGGAAGTTTAAGAATAGGCACATAGGAGGAGCCAAAAGAGCTAAGCTTGATCATGGAGTGATGTAGGATTTTGGTGAACTAGTTATTCCTACTTCAGAGTGGTCCAGAAGTTTAACAATGCCCTGTATGCAAGAGCTATACAGTACTGAGCAAGTGTGGATACAAGATGTGCTAGTTTAGTTAGAATCTCTGGCAAGACTGGATGTCAAGGCACCAGACATATTGAGTGGTCTGAAGTTTTGGAGGAAATATAAGCCATTCATGCTCCTTGGGCATCCCAGATCTGAGTGCTGTCCATGTTTACCAGTTTGGGGGATCCAAGCTTCAGTGAGAAGATGTGTGGTCATTCCTGATCCTAATATTGAAAAAGTCTGGTTCAGGAGCAATGCTGTCAGAGACTGGAAAATCACGGGGAACATGAGGTTGGGCAAAAAATTTCTTCAGTCAGTCTGTGGCAAAGGTCTGGGCAAAAGAACAGACATCATTGCTCCCACTAAATGATTGGTAGGTGCTGTGTCAGTAAAAAGAAAAATTAACTTTAGAATTAATCATTGTTCCTTGAGATGGAACAATGCTAGGTAGCCAGGCAGGCCTTGAACTTGTGATCTTCCTGGCTCAATCTCCCGAGTAGCTGAGGTTAAAGGTGTGTACCACCACACCTAGATCAAAATTGTACTTTCAAAATATGTTAAATATTCTTTGATCTTCCATGTCAGCCTTTTTCTTTTTTTGTCTCTACAACAAAATATCTGAGATAATCATCTTAAAAGGGGGACAGTATTATTTTGGTTTGTGCTGTCAGAGGTTGCAACCCACGGTCACTTGGCTCCACTGTTTTTATTGTAGCAGGACCAGGTGGTGGAAAAGACCTATTTATGTTATGGTGGTTGGGACCAGGTTCCCAGTATCTCTTTTGAGGGCACATTCCGAGTGCTTTAACTTCCTTCCACTAGGCTCCAGCTTCTAAAGGTCCCACCAGCTCTTGATAGTGCCACAGGCTATTGACCATGTCTTTAGCACCTGGGTATTTGGGGAAAATTTCAAATCCAAACTTAACACTCCACTTGAATTTCGTTCATCTTTTTTCCGCTATAGTGCAGCAGAGTTCCATGGTTGTTTAACTGACAGGGTATAGAATAAGATCATACTCATTCCCCATTTGTGAACACATTTTGAGATTTCTCAGGTCCCTTTTGCTCTCAATGATTGCCAGGACTACCTAAGCTGAATATATTAAATATAACATATTCAACTTTAGATTTTGATTAGGCATTCATTCCTTCAAAAGAGTATTTATTGAATTCCTATTCAATACATGCATATATGCCACATATGTTCTAGCTATTGGTAAATCATCTGCTTCAATGGAGCTCTCAGTCTGGCTGTACTGAACTGTACATTCTAATCATTCCTGAAATATTGGCATCTCCTATCTTACACAATAACAGAAAAGAATATTTTTCTTTACCTAATCTTGAATATTTTTTGGTACTGAGGATTGGTATTGAGGGTTGAACCCAAGGCTGTTTTCCTGACCTACATCCCCAGCCATTTTTTATTTTTTATTTTTTATTTTCGAGACAGTGTCTTGCTAAGCTATTAAATTGCCCAGGAGGGGCTTGAACTTGTAATTCTCTGCCTCAGCTTCCCAGAATGCTGGGATCATAGGTGAGAGCTACAACAACTGAACCTAAGTATTTATTATTTTAAACTTTATTATCATCATTATTTTAATTGTGCATATTTATGGTCTACTCTGAGATAGCTCAATACAATGTGTACAGTATATACTAATCAAATTAGAGTAATTAGCATTTCTCTTTCCCGGCCTTTACTTTATGTTTCAAGACTTGAAGTCCTTCTACTTATTCATAAAACATATAATAGGTTATTGTGAGCTATAGTCATACCACTGTGTTGTAGATCACTAGAAGTTACTACTACTAATTGTGGTTTGGTACCTGCTATCCTTTGTTATTAGACTTCCTTCTATCCCCGCACTACTCTTCCTAGACTCTACTAATGACTATTCTATTCAGATTAACTTTTTTTTAAGGTTCCACATATAAGAGGCAGCATGCATTATTTGTTTTTTTGTGTAATGTGAATTTCTTCCGGTTTCAGCTTCAGCTATTTTCTTTCTGCTTTTCCTCAGTGGGAAATGAGAAAAATCTGCTCTCCTATTTGAATGTCTTTTATCTTATTAAAAATTTATGTGAGGCTTTTTCAAGGCTTTGTGCCTTATAATACCTGTAGTTCCTTAAAGTTCCATAATGGACTATTAGCCTGTATCTTTTAATTCTCTTGGTACTAATAGGAGCTGTTTTGTAAATTTTAAAACATAGAAATGACTTTGTAAGTGACTGTGACTAGGATGAGAAGTTGGGTTAGGCTGAAAAATTCAAGAATTTTGTGTGTGAGTAAAGGGAGTGGAAACTACGTTGTCTCTGCTGGGAGATTGGTTACCTTCAGGCTTACCACCTGAGGAACTTGCTTATATTAGAAAGGATAGGACATAAAACAGACTCAAATAGGCCATAAAGTAGCCCAAAGCAATGGGCTTATATGAGTCCAGTTTGAAGTGGAATTTGGGGAACAGAATTAGCCCTTAGGAAAGACAGGTTGATGCAGGGAGACAGTTTGGCTGTCCTTGGCCAAAGGACTTGTCCACAAGTCCTGCTGAGAGGAAGAGGCTGTATGCAGGGAGTTAAAGACCAACAAGTTTGATGAGAAGATTCTCCAGGCGGCTGAGGCAATTGATTAGAGCAGAGGGGGGCTGGACTCAAGGCAAAGGTAAAACCTAATATAGTGACATGTTGCACTAGCAACAACTATTGAGTTATCAGACTGACAGGAACTTCAGATCAGTTCATGTATCCATGATTTCGGTGGGAGGTGGGTCTCACATATCAAATGATCTTTGCATGTATGCATGAGGCAGTCACATTTTATGTGAGCACCAGGTTCATAAAAGCCTTGTACTTTTCAAAACTCACACAATTCAACACTAACTTTTCTATTGTACTAAATTATAATGCAGGGGGTATGTTCCCAGACTTCATAAATCTAGCACAATTATAATACCATTTTAGTTTTAAATACAATTTTTATACATATAAAATAATATAAAAATAACATATGAAGAAATAATCCATAAAATATTGACCTTTGTCATAGCTTTTTATCACATCTAATCTTTCTCCACGGTTCTTGATTTGGGGGCATATTTAACAGCAGTACCACTCAGTGAATTGTAGGTTATTGTTATGGGACATAGAGACAATTATAAATTATAACAGTATTGAACATTAAAACAACAACAGAATAGTTACAGAATCATTCAGAAATGTTCCCAGCTATAAAGTCAAGTGTGCCTCATGGGACACTTTTATTTCTGGTATTTCTACTTACCTGCCAAAGTACTCCTGCCTTACAGAATTGCATAAATGCTATCAGTGGTCAGTTTTGAAGGGATATGATTCATAGATAGTTTTAAAAATGCATGCATGTGCCCATGCATGTGTGTGTTCAGTTGTAGGGCTGTATAACTTCATATTTTTCATATCAAGTTACAGTACATATTATATGTAGGATGTCTCATACATCAATGAAATAATTAAATCACATCACCTCAAATGGGTATCATTCAGTTTTGTATAAAAATATACACCTATATCCATTAATAGTTATCATGATTATGATGAAATTTTAGAAAGGCCTTCTTAATATTCTGGAACGGAGTATCTTCTGTATGTTTTTATATTAAACATATTGCTTGGGATTGGATTGTGTACCCATTAAATTTATGTACTGAAGCTCAAAATCTATAGGTGGGGCATTTAAGGAGATGATTAAGATTAAATGAGGTCATGACACTGGAGTCCTGATCTAATGGGGCAAGTGCCCGTACAGAAAAAGGAAAAGATGCCAACAAATTCTTTATGTGTATGTGTATGTGTATGTGTATGTGTATGTGTGTGCATAAAGGTCATGTGAACACATAGTGGGAAGGTGGATACCTATGTGGTATAAAATGAACCCTCATCAGTAAATCTATTTTGTTGGCAATTTCTTCTTGGGTTTTCCAAACTCAAATATGGTGGGAAATAAATTTCTGTTGCATAAGCCATCCATCCTATGGGATTTTGTTATGGCAGCCAGAGCATACTAATACACATATTATTGAACATATTTATTATTTTACTTTTAACTTTTGTAACTTCTATAAGTTATACCACTATACATAGTAAATGGCCTTTTAACTTAAAATTTATTTTAATGCAGCTTAATATAATAGTCAGATTATGAATTTTATCTTTATTTCTGAAGATTTGAAAGTTTATGTTTTCTGAACTTAGGAAGATTGACTCGCTCATCCATTTAGACCCATGTTCAGGAAATGTAGGAAACTCTGGTAAGTCCCTGATCATTTTTTTTTTTTTTTTGTCTGCAACCAAATTGTCTGTTGAATGATGGGAGAGAAATGCATAAAGGAAGCTTGGGCAAAGTGGAGTTAAGTGATATATCTTCTTTCTTTGTTATCTATCCTCATCAGGTCTTCAGTTCTTTGCTAGGACTAAGATCTTTCCTCCATCAGAGAGCTCATAGATGCTTTTCCTTTTTCTGGAATACTTTTCCCTAGCCCTCTCGCTCCACTGACTTTCAGAGTTCAAATCAAATACCACTTTTCTCAAGTATCACTTCCTTCAGGAAGTGCCCTTGAAACCTTAGGATATGACAGGCTCTCGGATGTATGGTAATATATACTTTTTTTTTCTGGTATTTATCCCCAGTTATGTTTTAGTACATGATTAACTGGCTCTGAAAAAAAGATTAACAGCTGCCTGCAAAAGAAAAGCAACTTGATTTGTAGTGTTTGATGGTCTCAGTGATGTAGATACTACCAGAATAGTGATAGAAAGCTACCAATGGGATGTCACTGAACCTGGAGTTGAGAGGTGCTCAGTAAATAGCAAGCCAATATGTAATATTTTCACCATATAGATGCAAATATATATGTAAATAACCTCAGGAGTGCAAAAGACAGTAAAATAGGAAGTACTAAATGACTTAATACTTTTGTTCTAGATAATGAAAATTTATGTAGCTTAATTTTTAATTTTGATTGTGTTTAACAACTGGCTTGCCCAAAATTCTCAAAAAATTAGGAAGTGGCTGTAACAACTGGTAGAAGCTGGCTTCAAATCACATCTGACAATCACATAATCATGTGTTGTGACATTTAGATCTAAAATATTCCCCCAAAAGTCTCGAATATTCTGAAGTAGGAGTTTTAGAGGGTAGTTGGACCTTGGGTGCACTATACTTATCAGTAGATAAGTTCATTGACGAGTTCATGGCTGAATGTGCTGTTAGAAAGTGGGACTTTGTTGGAAAAGGTGGGTCACTGAGGCCATTGCCCGAGAGTGTATTCTTGTACTCTACTTCTCACTTCTCTCTCTCCTTCCTGGTTGCCATGAGTTGAAGAGTTTTCTTCCACCATGTCCTTCTACCATACTCTTTCTACCTTGGAGCCAGGCAACCAGGAATTGAACCCACTGGGCAGTGTGAACCAAATAAACCTTACTTTTAAATTTATGGGTATCAGGCATTGTGTCTCAGTCATAAGAAAGCTGACTAATTCATGTGTAATCAGTTACTTAATGGTTCTTTTCTCCATGAGAATGTTAGCTTGTAAAAGCAGGATAATGTTTTCCATTCTCTATCAGGTTTGGCTTGGGGCAACAGAAATCACCTAGGTATTCCACATACGAATGATTTTATACAAGCAACTAGACCTTTCTACCACCTTGGAAGGTCACAGAAGCAGATGCTTGTGAGCAGGTGATATCTCCAGAAGCTATCTCAGCGAATCTCCCGGTCTCAGCAAGAACTATCACTGCTGATCTTAGGAGCTGTCAAAAACTAGCCTTCTGACCATGAGTCTGCCTGCAACTGCCACCAGAGACATCCAGACCCCATAAGAATGCCTCTCATTGTGTAACTGACCTGGCACCGCAGGACTATGGTACTCTGAAGACTGGGGTTTTAGGCTCTCTGTGTATTTCAAAGAATCTGTAGATGATGCCACGTCACTGATAGACATGCTATCTCTCTTGCTCACTCAGCACTAGTACCTAAATCCTCTTGCACACAGGAGGTTCTCTGTACATGGTGGTGGAATGAAAGCAAGCTATTAAAGTATGAAACAGTCATGATGAAGAGTGATGGCATTTAAAGTAAAGGAATTATTTGGACAGCTCACTAAATTATTCTGACCTAGTACCTGTAACGTTCAGATAAACTTGCCTTAAAATATTAGCATTCTGAAAGTGAATGTATAACTTGGTTGCTTAGAATTTAAAACATATTTCTGTCTAATAGTGATATAAATGATAGTGAGGTCTGGTCCATAAAAAGAACACTTCACTCACAATGTTGCTGAAATATAGCACTAATAATATACTACCACTACCCATAGAATATTATATGAGAAAATGCATTTCAACTTCCAATTCTGGTGCTTCCAATTTTTTTTTTTCTTTGCATCTCTGGCAGTGAGTACAGGCATTCGTCCTCCTTAATTCCTGTTTAGACCTCAAGAAACAGAAATAAGAGCATGTTGATATAGTTTAGTTTTAGTCTTTATAGAAAAAATTAACTTCTTAGTGCTGCAGTAGTAGTAGATGGAGAATTCTGGTGAGGGGAAAAAGTTCTAGTAGCTATAATATAAAATTAAATTCTAGGTAAAAATTGGTAAGGTGCATTGGCTAGTATTTTATTTTAGAGTCATCTTATGATGGTTATGTAATTATGGTCAGAGTTTTCATTACAAGAGAATACAAACTATAATTTAATATTAAGTTAGAAGAATAAGGTACATTAAATTTGCATAGAGATTTTCTTTCATAGGTCTTACCAGGTGAGTGAACCATACCTTGGGGATATTAACTCTGGCACTTCTTGAGGAATCACTTAGTAAATTACTGCTACAATGAACCAAAAGTTACCCTAAGGAATACGAAGAAGTGCTTTAATTTTCTGGGCACAGGGTTCATCTCTTACTCATTGTGATATCCTTCAAGAGTTGGCACTATGTTCAACAAACAGGCATCCAGTGAATGTCAAATGAAATAGCACTGCTTGTCAAGAAGCTCAGCTTAGAAAAACAAGAGTAACTAAAATCATTGACTCAATTCTAAAGGGCCACATGATATTCCATTAGAAAGAATAAGACTGGTCAATTTACAAATAGAAAAGCTTATATGTTGCAAAGAGCTAGATGTTGGAAGTCATTGGTGTCACCAAACAACTCAAATGCTTGGCCTTCTGGATGGGCTGTGACAGGTTGTGGCCAATGACTTGATAGAAATGATGCTTCTAGATGATGTTTTCTAGTTCAAGATTCTAGAAGTCTTTCCCTGCCCCGCTCGAGAATCACTAGATAACACTGCTCCATCAGTTGAGCTCCCAATTGATAAAGTGACCTTAAAATTTTTTATTGAAATCAGCACTCCGAAGACTAAGAGGAGACTGAGACAGCTGGTGAGAGACAGTACTATACTGAGTAAATAGGGACGCATGCTCTCTGAGAACTGGGCCTCTATTACATTGAGCTGGGGAGGGGTGGGGTCTTTGTATTGCGCCATGATTCTCTGTTCAGACTGATACACAGGGTTAGGCAGAGCCAAAGACGTCATTCTTTTTGGGTTATCTTTAAATTAGTATGCAAATGACAGAAACTCAATTCTAGTAGAGGCAAAGATGAAGGAGTTTAGCAGCACTTAAGTGTCTAACAAAGAGTTAAAAAATGAAACAACGACAGGGCACAGATGGAGCTGAGCCTTAGGAACAATGAGAGCCTGGGAAGCAAATGTTGCCAGGCCTTGCTCTTCTACTCTGTCTCTGTTTCTTTCTGTGTGGCGGCCTTGCTCTTTCTTACCCAGGCTAAGTCTCCTGCAAAGAGGATAAATGATGGTCATCAGCTCCGAAATTCTGAAGTTCTGACTGTTCCCGCCACCAAGGAAAGGAAGAGTTGTATTTGTTTTCTGAAATTAATTTCAAAACTCACAGGCAAGGATTTTTGTTTGGTTCAAGTTTGGAAAGATGGCAACCTCTGATCCCACCAGCGGAGGCCAGGAATTTGAGTCATAGAAGCCTGAGGTGGTTTTTCTGGGAATTACATGGAACAGGGAAGGGAACAGCTTCAGGAAGTGCTAAGAAGACACAACAGAGGTCTTGTTTCTACATGGGTCCGTGCATGTATACAGACACCGTTTATGAAGCGATTGCTTAGACCTTTTCTAGAATGATTGCTGGGATTTGGAAAAACTTTCTTTTTTTCTATTTTTGTATGATGCCTTTGGATAAAAGCCTTAGATTTGGAAATAGCTTGTTGGAAAAATGAGTTCTGGGGCCAAGAGATTCAATAAAGCTAATTGACCCACGAGGGCATCGAATCAAAAATGATGCTGTCAGTAGAATTATATTCTAATCAAACAAACTGAACTGTGGAGACATAAATGATAAAAATGACATTCAAAGTGGCTTTTTAAAGTTGATCATAAACTTCCACTATCTGCAACTAGCTTAGTCCTTTACAAAATGCAAAAAGCCCCTGAAAAGTTAGATGAGGTCTCTCAGAGGTCAGATTGTGAGCGTCTGTCATTCCCTTGCAGGTTCTACCGCTGTGCTCGTCTCTTTCTGGCCTTCTCTCCCGCTTCACCTGGTCTCAGTGTCTCCTGTATTTTTAATGTAAATTTGGGGGTAGAGCAGAAACTCTACCCCCAACAAGGTTACCAGGCAAACTCTCCCACAGCTCTGCAGGTACCTATGATTGAGGGCTGTGTCATGATGAAAATAATTGTTTTAATTAGCCATCAAACAGGCTTCAGGGTCAACATGAAAATGGGTTTCGTCTGTGTTTGATTTAGTAGAAGCAGTTAATGATTTCGTTTTTATTATCTTTACCCCCTGCTTCAGAATTATTTACTTAGCACACGGAAGGCAACAGATATTTGTTATTATAAAATCAATTTCATGCCTGACTAGATCATCTCTTCCACCTTTGTCATTACTCTTTGAGCTCTGGGTGTTATCATAGGCTCATTTATGTTTATACAACTAGATGGCAATGGGTCCTACCAATAATTATTTGGAAAATTTGAGTCATATAGTAATAGGAAGTGCATTTTCATTCTCAGTTTTGAGAATTTCCATGTAGTCATTTTCCACTATTTCTACTGAAATTGATAACTTACCCAATAATGTTTCTAGAGTCCAAGTATCACATCATACTTTATCCAGTTACCTACATGATGCTAAGAATGGATAATGTACACAGAATAAAAATTCAGTTTGTAAAAGAAATAGGCATACATCCATAAGCTATCGGTTTGGTTAAAAACATTTTTCTTTGAAATCATTGTTTGCTCAAGTTGTGTTCCTTTGTTTTCCTCAGCTTTTAAGTAAGGACAAAGGTGGCAATCATGACTTTTCTGAAATGTCAGTAGCTGTGAAGCTGAATAATCTAAATGGAGGTAACCTTTCTCTCTCTCCTTTTTTCTTTTTCTTCTTTCTCTCTCTTTCTTTTCCTCTTTCTTTCTTTCTCTCTTTCTTTCTCTCTCTCTCTCTCTCTCTCTCTCTTTCTTTCTTTCTTTCTTTCTTGCTTGCTTGCTTGCTTGTCATGGTTCTGAATTAATTTCCAAACATGCATAACATCACATCTGCAAAGCATCTCTGTGCCTGGATATAGCACAGGCTGAATGAAGCTTGGTGGATGTGGGCAAGAATGAGTTGGCTTGGTTTCCTTAGGATCTGCTCACTATTCCCAGCATGCTTTGCTGTTACCATCATGCCTTGATAGCCTTACATTTCCTGTAGTTACTGGTGTAGTCGATTTACCTATCCATGTAGTTTCACAAAGGGTCAGAAATGAATTTGCCGTCCCAGTTGTCATTTCCTCTTTATCTCCCAGCGGCAGAACCCTTGCCTTGTTCCTCCCTCCAGTCCCTCTTCCTGCTCTGCAGTGCTGGGTCCAGGCCATTACCCTGACAGGTACTCTATTCCCAACAGGACAACTAACTGGAGCCATAATGGTTCTGTCCGATCCCATCACCTAATTTTTCTGGCCATTGGCTTTGACCTCAGCAATCAGCAATAAACACTTTTTGCTATTGCTCAGCTTTCTTACTGGCTGTGTAACATTCAGCAATTTGAAAAGGTCTCTGACTTGCTTTTCTCAGAAAAAGGGATTAATATAAGCATTCATCTTACCTACTATACAGTTGTGAGAATTCAATACAGGAAAATATGTGAAAGCATCATATATATCTTGCTGGGCAGCAGCTTATTATTTCATTTCACTAATGATAGATTTATACTAGATTTATAGTATCTATAATCTCTATGAAGTAATATCTCCTAGAAAATTCTGTGCTGGTATTATCTTTTAACATCTGCTTGATGCCACCCAAGTAGATGCTCAGTAAATATCCACGTTGTTTAATACATAACTGAAGGCAAAGGCAATGATCGGAGACCTTGTACAACTAAGCAAGAATTTTTAAAAAGCCACATCTTCAGAAACGTGTTCCATTTTCCAAATCTTTTGTGTGTGCAAGATGCATACATTTTATAAGTGTGTCAGATTCATCTACAGTGATTAGTGGGGAGACTTTTGACTCTCATGCCCACAGGTTATATACTTGGGTCTGGTTGGGGTTCAGGAACCTCGATTTTAAACAAACACCATTATTAGTTTGTTATGACACTATGAGGAGGCATCACAAACTGGATGGCTCAGACAACAGAAACTCATTGTATTACTGGTCTGTTCTCTTTTTCTGCTCTTATTAGATGAACATTACTGAGACAGTAGGTGTGCTCATCTAACCAGTTCTCTGTTCGTGAAACCCAGTTATCCTCATAACTGGAAAAAATGAAATATCCAATTAACAGATCCAATTTTGACTCAGATCGGCTCAGACTCCATCACTGTTCTCAAAGCCCTTGTTCTGATTTATGCAAAAGTAGTATTCCAGCCAGGTATGATGGTGCATGTCCGTGATCCCAGCAGTCTGGAAGACTGAGGCAGGCAGATTGCAAGTTTGAGCCCAGCCTGGGCCATTTAGTGACTTAGTGAGACCTTGTTAAGATAAAAACCAAAAACCAAAAACCAAAAGTACTAGAGATGTAGCTTATGTGAGGATAGAACCTTTAGTATTTGAAAAACATTGATCCATTTGTGGCATGCCCTTTCTATATCTTTCTACCAACCCAACCATTCTATCCATATTCCAAGCTCCACCCAAGTTAGTCACAGCCAGAAATGTGTGTTATCATGCCTTTTCATATTTATTACAACATCTGTGATAATGTGTAGCCACAGTAGACGCTCAGTAAATATTTATCTTGTTTAATGTGTAATGGAATGCAAGGGCAAAGATCAGAACTCTTATGCTACTAAAAAAGAATTTTAAAAAGGTAAGTGTTCAGAAAGGTGTTATATTTTCCACACCTCTTCCCTAGAAAAGGTTGATGGTTAGCTATACTATACTAATTAAATGGAATGTGTGCATTCATTAAAATTATAAGTAAGATGATGATATATCAACATGAAAATGTCACACATCCTATTTTAATTTTAAGTGAGGAAAATAGAACATAAAATTATATTTATGTTACACTTACCACTATGGAATAAACATGAATACAGCTTGGGTGAGAACAAAATATTAAAATGGTTGTATTTGGGCGATAGATTATTTTTTAGTACTATGATGCCACTTCCATGGTAATTGGAAAATATACAGCAGTAAACAGTTTGGATTGTTGTCAGCTATGGGAAATAATACTTTCTGGAAATGAAAATGAAACAAGTTGTATGGAAAGGTTAAGAGCCTTTGGTGTGTGCACAAATTCTGATAGCTGTCTGCGTTATTTTTTAACATGCAATAATGAGTGCTTGGTTAACATGGGAGATATTTTAAAGACATGACTACCATGTCTCTCTCTCTTAAGAGAGCCCTTGAAATGCTGCTACATACCTGTTCTGTGAGCTCCATTTGCCAATCTTCCTTCCCCTCCCCACAGGTAGAACTGCCAGGAGGATGTCTGAAACCGAAGACCTGCAACAATCAATATCCTAAATTCTTTTACTTCAAATCCTCATATAAGCTCTTTTTGGGGCCCTCTTGTATTTTGTTTGTGTGGTAAAAACCAGTTTCTTGTCTTTGAATCATCATGTCCTTTTCCCACATAACAATATCCTGTGGGGTTTTCATCAGGGAAGAAAAGGCAGCACACCGGAGTGAGATTTTGCTACGATTATCTCATCATCGCTTTTCATTTGCAGTGCCACTGGCAAAAGTCTGCTTTTTTTTTTTTTTAAAGACAGGTTCAGCAAAATGATTGGCACTCCGTAAGTGGTTGATATTGAATAGGAAAAGCCAAGAGCTAATTTGAAGTCTTTATATAATGCTCTTTGTTTAAAAAAATGAAGAGAAAAAAATCCAAAATTAGAATATTAAGAACTAGAGCAGTCTTGCACCATACTGTTTTAATTGGCTGTTGCTCATGAGAAGAATCAATAATTTCTTTTGAAGTTTCACATCGACTGCTTAATTTTGATCGTCTTGTAATTAATCAGCTGTGAATAAAATGAATCAACTGTAATTTAAACTATAGTTTTTAAAAATAGGTACAATAATAGAAGTAATAGGTGATCTAACCTTATTCAAAGACTGATAAATGATTTGAACAGTGTTTTTGGGGAACTACAACTTATCAATTTGCTCTTGAGTATCAGCAATCACATTTTCAATACCTTTTCAGAACACGTTTATTGAAATGTTAATGTAATTTTGTGTTCTTCAATTATTATACCTGTTTATTCTAAATACCAAGTAAAATATAGTACCTGATACAATTCCAGCACTGTGGCAGGCACCTTGAAGGTAAAATAAGGAGTGTGGGACTAAGGATCCACTCCTCAAAGACCCTGAGATAGAAATGGAGGAAGAGATAATCCACAGAACCATCAGAGAACTGTTGAATTTCAATATGGCATATTAACTGTCTATAGATAAAGTAATTTCAGAAAAAGAAGCAAGTTTGAATAGTCTTTGATCTCCTGAAAGGGTGTGGGACCTGAGTGATGGTTGGTGTGGCTGAGACTGCTAGTTTTCCCCATATCTATTCTTCCTTCCAAGTTTGACTGCTTACCTGATGACTGTGCTTCTCAGCCTTCTTGCATCTGGGGATGGCCGTGAGATCCTGTTCTATCCAATAGGATTTAAGGGAAAGCATATATGCAGTTTCTAAGCCGTGCCACTGAGGTGACAGGTATGCTTACCCCTTACTCTTTCTGTACATTTTACTGGGCAGGACAGAGGTAAGATATCTTGGAGCAGGGTTAGCCATCCTGGGCTATAATATAGGAGTTGCATAAAGGTAGTAGATACCAAGATAGGAGGACTCTGAATCACTGTCACTGCCATTGGAGTTGTCACACCAGCTGAGAATTTTACAGGTTAGAGAAAGAGTCTCACATCTTGTATAAGCCATTGTTATTTTGTGTTTCCTTGATGGCCAACTCTATATCCTAATGAATATAGGTGGACAGAATTTAGATCAGCAGAAAGAAAGAGAGGAACATGTCATGTGAGGGAACAGTATGAACAGACCTTGGGTGAAACTCAACATGTCAATTCTTTGTGTGAGGGTGTCTCCACTTATATCAAAGAGTGAATGAGGTAGTAGGTATTATTTAATTGTTCTATTACATTTGTTGGTTCTAGCATTTGTTGAGCATACAGTTTTTGCTAGGCACTATGGACATTGTATTGAATGAGATACATACACGGTCTAGTGTTATGGAACTTACACTGGAAGGGTGGGAAAACACATGTATAAATATTGAACACATAATTATATGAATTATAAGTGACACAAAGGGTAAAGTTCAGTGCATTATAAGAGCACTTATGAGGAAATACTAATCTTGTCTGGAGAGGCTAGAAAAGGGTTATTTCACAAAATAGCAGGTCAAATTGAGAACTAAAAGCTGAGCAAGATTTATTAGATCAGATCTATGTCCTTTCCTGCTAATGAGTTCTGTTTTTGCTGGCTGTTTTTGTTTGGATATCAAATAAAAGGGCAGTCATTGGTATGCCCTTAGGGTGTATCTTTTATTCCTTATCTGGAGGCATTTGGCAATGTTTGTAAATTCTCAGTTGTGTCTGTTGTGTTCAGCGATTTCTTCTTGTATTGCCTCATAAAACCATCTATTTGTGTGACTTTCATTTTACTTTCTATGCTCATTCATTTTTTACAAGAGATCAATGCATTCTGGAAAATATATTAAAATGTATCCAGTTGTATAAAAATAGCAAGGATAACGGTCCCCTAAGTGTTATAAATTTTTGCTTTCCTGGCCCTCATTGTGTGTGGGCATAGCTTCTGGGTCTGTCGCTCCTTCGCCTGGTGTCTTCAGTCAGTAGGCTGGCACCATTTTACACCAGCAGGTTCTTACTGTCTGTCAACACACAGCTTGTTTTGTGTACAGTATTAGCTGTTGGATGGTTCTGCAAAAGTGATGTGTCATTGGAATTTTCTTTTTTGACAAATCTCTTACCTGGTGGTTAATGGCTGTGATAAAATGTATTTTTTATTTAAGAAATGAACCATTTATTCTTAGCCATATGTTCTAGCCTTTGATGATATATTTGCCAAAAAAAAAAAAAAATGCCAGTGAAAACTTATTCCTCTGTCCACTTAAGAAAAAGCTAGTTTATTCATTCTGTGTTTATTATTCTTATCAGTGAAGTAATGTGTAACTGCAATCTATCAGGCATTAAACTGTGTTTTACCGCAAACTGATTGAATGATTGTCTCTAACAGGAGGGATTCAGCGTATAGAAAGAAGAGATGAAAAATTCAGGATGTGTTCCATTCAACAACAAATGAAATGGAAAAGTAGACTTTCACTAAATTGCACAATCAGAGTTCAAACTCTCTGAAGAGCATATATATATATATAAATCAATATAAACTATGTTTTTGCCTATCCAATATTATGTAACACAAAACTTGCTGGATATATTTTCAGCTGGAGAGAAATCTAGAAGATGGGTCTAGCACAGTGTATCTTAACAGAGCTTTGAGGCAAATTTATGCTAGTTTACCTCAAAATGATAGATGCATTAGTATTGCAACAGAATTAGAAGTATATGTGATAGAAAGAGTGAAATCACACATGCTAAGATAACATATCTTTATAAAACAAATGGCAATTGCAATGTAAAATTCAATACAAACTACTTAGGAACGTTGTTTTGAATTGCAGATATTGGTTTTGATATGCTACTTCTCTGAAGGGCAGCTCTCTTTATAGTACCCCAGTGTAGCAATAGGAATTTATATCTTTAAGGATGGTTAATGATTGCCTTGAGCTCTGCAAAGAAAACCAGCCAATTTCTCATAAATCTGAGTATTGCAGTGGTGAGGAATAAAAATATCTGTGTATGATTTTTTTGGTGTCTATAAAGGAAAAATAGGTAACATTGCAATAAGAATGATTTAGAGAACTGTGAGGAGAAAGACCAGCAGTAATATCACTCTAGCACTGCAACGGAATGCTGAGGGCCATTATAGAATTTTTGTCCTGATGGCTTTAAACATAGCATTCTGAAGTAGGTAAATTGCCTGCATTCAGAAGTACATACTAGACATCTTAAAATTAACGGAAATAGTTCTAAACTGGGACCTGAATTCCTGCTTTGGTTCTGGTAGTCATTTTATGATCATGCACATATTTCTTAAAATGAAAAATCAGGTATATATGGGATGTATTGAATACTCTATAAGCTTACATTGAACTTCTTTCATGAAACATTAGTTAACTGTGGGCATCAGACCATCTTTTGTCCTCATGGCAACTAGGATTACAGATGCTCCTTGATTTAAAATATGGTCACATCTCAATTAACCAACCCATAAGTTGAAAATGCATTTAATACATCCATCTTAACAACACGCTTCCCTGCTTAGCAACACAGTGCACTTTAAATATCTGTTCTTAGGGGCTGGGGATTTAGCTCAGCGGCAAAGCGCCTGCCTGGCAAGTGCAAGGTCGTGAGTTCAATTCCCGGTACCCTAGAAAACCGCCCCTGCCCCCCCCCAAAAAAATCTGTTCTTTCCTCTTGGGGTTTTTTTTTTTTTTTTGGTTTTTCTCCGGTACCGGGAACCGAACTCATG